>NC_069129.1:14455320-15089070 GCF_026914265.1 Mya arenaria | reverse complement strand
TCTGTTCAAATGTTCGCCTCCAGGCGGCAAAATGCCACGATTTGTGTCCGTTGTGAAAAGTAACTGTACAGTGCCTCCCAAAATTCTTCTTGTCAAACCCACGCGACCTGCTGGTTCGTACGGCAGGCAATTCACAGTCTGCCTGATGCCTTTGAACCTCAATTACAGTCGTGCCTATGAACTTGTGGAATGGATTGAACTCAACAGACTTCTCGGGGCTGACAAGTTCATGATTTACAATGAGTCATCAGCTCCAAATGTAAACAAAGTTTTAAACTATTACGCAAAACGGGACATCGTCGATGTAATACAATGGCCAATACCTTTAGATAATAGGGAAATACATTACTTTGGGCAAGTTGCAATGCTGCAAGATTGCCTCTATAGAAATAAAGAAGAATCAGAATTCATTGTCAACGAAGATCTGGACGAATTTATTATCCCGCGTCCCCTTCTTTTGAAGACGTGGCATGACTTTGTTAAAAACAAAAGTGAAGACATAGCAGGATATATTTTTCGGTGCACATTTTTCAGGAAAGAATGGGTAGATACAGAAATTGATTTCAGTGAAAAGAGAATAGCAGAAAAATACAAATTAATAACTCTTCTAAGATTTGGTCACGAAACTAAACTATGGAACTATAAGGCGCGTTCCAAATACTTCGCTCGGACCTCTACCGTGGAATCGCTGATGATTCATGAAGTTCCGAGTGTGAAAACTGAAAACGTCCACCAGAGCATAGCAATGATCCACCACTATAGAAACTGGTCCAACTTTAAACCACAGGAGAAAGTACACGATGACATAGTGTTGCAGAAATACGGAAAACAACTGCTGAAGAATGTCGCCGCTACTTGGGACAATCTTCCCGGGGTGGCATTAGATAATTAAGAGAACACATACATGATTTGACCCCTTTACAAAATAAATTACTTAACTTATAAATAGTTTTGGTCTCTTAATGATTGATCGCATATTTTTTGCGTAAATGCTGGATGAACGCAGTACGGCACGCGACCAAATTCCTTGAAGCGCGCTAGCGCATCTTGGTCATTTACTCGCTTGCCCTACTGCGTTCATACAGCATAAACGCATGGAAAAAATGCAATAAATAGAGGATATTTGTTTATTTCAGTGTAAGATCGTATTTTATTTCACGAGTGTCAAAGAAAAACATATTTTGTAGTTTTTTTATGCTCACGAGTGAAATTAAATACGATCTTACACTGAAATAAACAAATTTTCTGTTTCTTTTATGCTTATTTTCGGAGTTTTATTTGTTTTTTATTTATTTCTGAATTACCCCCTTTTTTGAAAAGGGTGGGCTGTACGCCGCTACCCGTGGGGCGCCCCTCATGCATAATTATAGCTGTCAACTTTTCTACTTTCGGTTTGCTGAGAAATAGTTCTCTGCTATTCATTCTTATAGCTTAATATTCGCTCGTTTTTTATTGCAAAGCTTTTTGAACAATAAACAATGAAGTATTATTAGTGCACATATGTTCCAAAAAATAATGAAAACACTTTTTATTTTAAGATGGGCATGAATACATAACCAAATTACTACGCCGCTATTTAAAGAATGAAAATTTTGAAGGTCAAATGTGTTAGCAAAACAAATGTGAATACTCATTGGATTTTAACCATTCTTCTTAGTTTAAGTTTTTATAGTAAGTTAATATTCAGTCATCTTACTGTCAGAGACCAGTCTGTTTCGCTTTAAAATGTTTGTTTTCCAGATAAAGAGTAAATGCCACGCTAGTTTGTTGACACATTTTGAGGTGTGGGTGGGGTAAAAAATATCGGATCTATCTGTAAATTGTTGTGTGAATTCTCCAGGAAGCTCATTTTACGTACTACAACGGTTAACAGTTCAAAATACAATTGAACAATGATATAAAGTTTAATTTATGTTCGAACAGTTGTTTTTGTCTGTAATTTGTTTGGTATGAAAGCAAATGTTCGAACATTCAGCTTCAAAGATCAGTAAAATGTTTGATAAACGGGATAACCGGTAATAAACGGTAAGTTGTTAATTTCCAATTATATATTTATCTAAATTTATAAAACATTTCTTTTATATTTTTTTAACATTTTTTTTATATAATTTATTGAAGTCCAGTAGGCAAGTACATGTAACAATAAAGGAATTTAAAGTAGTTCTGAAAGTTGATATTTTCACTCCTTATTTTGCAGTGAAAATATCAAATTGATATTTTAACTGTTGTTATTTCACTGGTTAAACCCCATATTTTTTACTTATATTTTCATTTTAAAAGAAATATTCGTTGTGATTTACCATAAGCAGTATCTTCTGCAAATGAGAATTTGTTTTTAAAGAAGTATAACAGAGAAGATACGTTTGTAAAAGAGAATAGCTGATTTTGTAACGTCGTATATTACTGGTAGCAATAACAACGTAACGTCGTTTTTTACACTTCCCTATTCTGCACAATGCTAATACTACTCCTCACTCCAATGGATATTACTCCTGCAAACATTTATACTTACTGCCGAAAATGGTACCAAAATAATCATGAATAAATTATCTATCAACTGTAGTACGGGTTTTATCTAATTATGTGAAACAAAATAAAACGAGCAAAAAGTTTCACAAGCATTTTTTGTAATATGTCGTTTTTCTGCCGGTCTTGGGACGTTTTGACTGTCATTTTATACTTTCGATTTCGGATATTTTAAGAATTGTTTTGATTGTCAATGACTTTACAAGGATACATTGACGTCTCCTGCATCGGTGAGTATAACTTTAATGAATTATTATGTATATTTTCTGCTTTTATTTTGACAAAAACTGAAACAGGGGATAAAACATGCTGAATTATAGGTCCAAATCGAAAGAGAACAACAATGCATCATCGAATTTCTGAAAATTCATTCATTTATCTACACAGTGATACCATCCATTTGATTCAGTAATCTGTCGCATTTTCCGCAAGGGCTATTTATAAACACATCGTTTCTGAGAGTGGCCAAAAACAAGAACAACAGTTGCCATGGTAACTATCGAGTCTAGTTTTCTTAAGAAACTGTAATTGTTGTCTAAAAACCTTTGTATTTTCAATGTGATACTTTTTAGCATGTCCGCTTCAGTCAATGAAATATTTCTGTTATTTGTTAATCATTTGGTCATACTTTGTATAGAATTATATTTATAATTTAACCTTGAAAATTGCTGACAATCTCATACTTATATTGAAATATTCAGAATTGCTAGATGGGTTGAAGTTCACCTTTATTACAACTGTCAGGCACTCATGGCAAGATGTACATAATTCTCATTTTTAACAAAAAGCGATGTTTAAAGCATTTTTTGTATTTTTATTGAATGGTTACCATGGCAACTAATTTTTTGTTTGCCTTTTATCTTCCTATTTATAATACTATTCATTGTAAAAATGCAACAGTCAAGCAGTGAATGGAAGAATGTAAATGTTCTTTGTCTTTTACCTTTTTCAAGCTCATTCTTCAAAATATTAAGCAATTTTAAAATTTCCTAAAAATGGACGTTTTTTCATCATTTTTTTAAAGTAAAATAAATTGCTTAAAACTTTGTTTCGGTTCTGATATTTAGGAATGTGTATTAAATTTATAGAAAATAAACAAAATGTGTTGTTTGACATTATTCATTTCATTTAAATTCCGAAGTTTTGAATTTGACCTATTTTGGCAGAAAAATTGATAAAAATGTAAAATTAAAAGGGCCATAATTCTGTCAAAAATTGATGGATTTTGAAAAAATGTGCATATTTTAGTTTGTAATGACATAACCTTTAAAATGATATATCACTTTAATATACCGCATTAAATTATTTTTTACGTTGTTATTGCTATTACTGGTTAAAATACGTCACGCATATCTAATTCGATCGCAATATTGAAATATACAATGACGTCATAATACCTTGCGTGTTATACAATATAGACGTCAAGTTTTATCTACACAAAAGACAAGGCGATTGTAATTATTCATATGTGCTTAAAGTCATATTGGGAGTAATATTAATAGCTCACGTTTTTTGAATGATTTTGTTTATAATATTACTAACATAATGTTCATTTCTTTTCATTTTGTGAAAACAACATTTGCAGATGTGAACTAGTTTTTACTATAGTCGAGCGTAAAGCACACATTCGGAACTTCTCGGCCATTTTTCATCGAAATCAAACTCGGATGTTTTCTTAAAAACGTTCTTTGTTTTATCGGAGAAGACCAACTATGTTTGTTGCTTTTTAAACAAAGCGTACAATTCACTAAATAACAATGACACTAATTTCACAAAATTGTATACTTTGAAAAAGGCAAATTAAATTAGAAACTTTGCAATTTACATGGTTTCAACTACAGCTGATATTTCGCCTATGGTTTCAACTACAGCTGTTATTGCCACCGATGGTTTCAACTACAATTGATATTGCCACCTATGGTTTCAAGTACAATTGATATTGTTGCCTATGGTTTCAACCACAGTTAATATTGCCGACTATGGTTCCAACTACAATTGATATTGCCGAAAATGGTTTAACCACAGTTGATATTGCCGACTATGGTTTAACCACAGTTAATATTGCCGACTATGGTATACAATTGATATTGTCGAAAATGGTTTCAACTACAGTTGATATTGCCGCCTATGGTTTAACCACAGTTAATATTGCCGACTATGGTTCCAACTACAATTGATATTGCCGAAAATGGTTTAACCACAGTTGATATTGCCGCCTATGGTTTAACCACAGTTAATATTGCCGACTATGGTTCCAACTACAATTGATATTGCCGAAAATGGTTTAACCACAGTTGATATTGCCGCCTATGGTTTAACCACAGTTAATATTGCCGACTATGGTTCCAACTACAATTGATATTGCCGACTATGGTTCCAACTACAATTGATATTGCCGACTATGGTTCCAACTACAATTGATATTGTCGAAAATGGTTCCAACTACAATTGATATTGTCGAAAATGGTTCCAACTACAATTGATATTGTCGAAAATGGTTCCAACTACAATTGATATTGCCGCCTATGGTTTAACCACAGTTGATATTGCCGACTATGATTTCAACTACAGTTGATATTGTCGCCTATAGTTTCATCTTCAGTTGGTATTACCACCTATGGTTTCAACTACAGGTGATATGCCACCCATGGTTTTAACTACAATTGATATTGTCGTCTATAATTTCAACTACAGTTGATATTGCTGACTATGGTTTCAACTACAGTTGTTTGTGCCAACCATGGTTTCAACTACAGTTGATATTGCCACCTATGGTTTCGATTACAGTTGATATTGCCGACTATGGTTTCAACTACAGTTGATATTGCTGACTATGGTTTCAATTGCAGTTGTTTTTGCCACCCATGGTTTCAACTACAGTTGATATTGCCACCTATGACTTCGACTACAGTTGATATTGCCACCTATGACTTCGACTACAGTTGATATTGCCACCTATGACTTCGACTACAGTTAAAATTGTCACTTATGGTCCCAACTACATATAACATTGCCGACTATGCTTCGATTTCAGTTTATATTGCCGCCTAAGGTTTTAACTTCAGTGGATATTGCCACCTATGGTTTTAACTGTTCTTACTTTGATTATTTCAGTGTGCTATTTTCTTGAAAGGCATCATTTTTATAACCTTGATATTACTGTTTGCCTTTTGCGGGACACTAGGCGAGGGTTTTGAGATTACCTTAATCCTAGCTTTCCAGCGGGTGTTCGTGTGTTCAATACAGGGTAACGTGGTGACAACGAACTAATGGCTAACTATTTGACAGGATAATTTCGATAAATACTTCAAGTTATTTGTAATTATTTCCTCCAAAATCTGAAATCAATAGCCCCTAATCCCGTGTCAAATAGTTGTCAATTATTCATAAACATTTTCCCCGTAAGCAACGATGATAGCATTCTGTAATTTGCCATTGGAAATATATCGCTTTAACTGCTTGGAAGCGACAAATTCTAATTAGTTGCCTTAGTCAATACTTAGACGAGTTACACCTAACGTGTCTCCGTAGTTCAGTTTCAAACTCGTTCGAGATATCTACACCGACCTACAAACCTCATTCTTGCACAGGCATTAAAGGATGATCAGCGTCACGTTTTCACAACAAACTTTGCCTACAAGTCATGAGCTCATCATCATCATCATCATCATCATCATCATCATCACCATCACCACCACCACCACCACCATCCTCCTCCTCCCTCTCCTCCTCCTCTTCGATCACCATCATCAACAACAACAACAACAACATATCATCAACACCACCACCATCAGCAGCATTACCATCATCACCACCGACATCAGCAGCAGTAACAACAGTAGTGTCATCATCAATAAATCATCAGCAGTTTCAATCAGCAGCAGCAAGTTTTGCACTTACGGCCTATAATCTGCTTCTAAATAAGCTGTAGAATATTCAGTAGCAGAGCGTTGGTATAAAACATTATAAATATGGCTTTTTACTATGGTTGGTCCGATTTAGTGTGAACGTAGTCAGTGCATTACCTTGTTAAGTATAAACACAATATCAACGACAGGTACAGTGTATTTTATTAGTGTCATGAAACTCGTCATAAATTTGTCATGAAATAAAAATCATCAAAATATGAAATACAGAATATGGCATGAAAATAAATCATAAAACGATTTAATTTACTTACAAACTTAAGTCACCATTTGGTTAAATAAAACCTTATTTCCTAGCCTTGTTATAATGGATAAACTAACATGAGTGAAAATGCTGAAGTCATAAGTATTAAAAGCTTTTCAATATTTAAGCAAATGTTGGAAAAGAAACCTACAGCGCAGATATTATGACCAAACAATGTATATAGGTATCTGTTGTATAAATACGATTTTCGTTGTATCTAGCCATATGCAGATATATTAAATAATGATGCTGGTGACCCCATAAAATTTGGTATAATTAGTGGTTCTTTCTTACTGATAACTTATATGAACATTATTTTTTTACTTATTTTCAAATGAAATCTGTCGAGGAATAGACTATTTCACATTTGTATTTCAATAGCCATTCGGAACTCCTCGGTAATTTTTATCGAAACAAAGAAGTATTTCGTATTTTTTTGAATTTTTTATCATTAATAGAATGTAGTGTTTAAGCTTGTATTTATTGATCTAAGTTTAAATTGATTGCCAGTAAAGTGTTTTATTGCGAACATAATTAAGATTCCCAAGAGTTAAGTCATTAAGTTTAACCGCTGAATTAAATTACTACGCGATCTACTTGCGGCGGACTTAAACATACCGATTTCTGAGTATGTAAACCGTTCATATACATGCGAGGTTGTTTTCGATAAAAATGGCAGAGGAGTTCCGAATGCCCAATAGCTTTCCTGAAATCTTTTTTTTTGTCGGTGTAGTTTTACATGTTCTTTCACTATTCATAAAACCCTTTCAAATGATACAAAATGATCCGCGGTCATCAGGTATCCGAGATTCACACAATTGAACATCGGATATTTTATGTACGCAATGAATTTACGCCATAGAACTGATCATTAACCGAACGAAAAGAACCCTCAATAACTCCAGTGGATCAATTGAATCATACAAATATTTAATAGCAAAGACAAAGCCCTTTTCAGGTAAATACAGATATGCTAATATAATTTGATAGCTAACAATTCAAACGAATATCTGTATGATTCTAATTATAATCACCATGAATATTGAAGCGAAATGAGAGAGAAGTGCCAATAGGTACAGATTGTTAAAATACTTCACACATTATTTCCTTTAACATTATATTTCGACAAACATTTTTTTATAAAATGTACCCAAATAATCACTTGTTCTAATTATTAAAAGGCAGTTAATTTTCACGCACCATCAGCACATCTTTCTATAAATGATTAATGACCAGTTCTTACAAATCACTCATTGTCATACTTGTATATTCATGTATTTCTTCAAGTGTGTTGCTTTAAAAAAAAAATCCGTCTATATGTAAACAAGAATTTTAGAAAAACAAAACAAAATATAATTGCATAATACATAAAATAAATTAACTTCTGACATAAAAACAAGGCTTAATGTCTGGACATCCTTTAACACTTTATATGGCCATGTAAGAAATATCCTCATCATTGCTCAAAGGGGATTTCATTGCAGACGTTGACCCATAAGAGTAACCGGCCCTGACTTCATATGGAGAGCCAAAACTCGTTCTGCCAGTGTATTGAGGACTATTTTTTGGCATTCTATCAAATGCCGACTGGTTAAAGTTTGCCGCTTTCCGCAGTTTTGCTCGGTAGCCGTCATCTTTGTCATCAGATCGATCGTGTTCACCATTGTCATGGAAACCGTTGCTAAGACCGTTGCTATTGGGAATAACACGGTCACGAGAATTTGAACACTGGTTACGAGTATCTCTGTTTGGTAGATAGCCATTTGACAGTTGTGGTGTATACTGTCCATATGACTGCGAGTTTGGTGTAGTTTTCGGCGTCTGACGTGAGAAATGACCTTGTGATTCGGGTGTTTGACCTTGAGGTGCAGGATAAGCGCTAGGTGGTGAAAATTGGTTGGTCGATATATTTTCTGCTCTTGACTGTGGTGAAAAGAAAGGCTGTCGATTATCTGGTGACGTATATCGTGACGTCATATTTGAATCATTCACATTTTCATTGGGTGTAAACTGTTGGCCAGACGACCTTGGTGGGGCTAGATTCCTTTCACGCGGTGGTAATGGAGGTGACATGTCTTTACTGTCCGTGTTTGAACCATTCCTTCTGTGAGCAACAGGCGTTGACGTCATAGCATCGGGCTTGTTTGAACTATTGTCACCCGTTTTTGAATTATTTTCAGCTTTATCAAACTTATCTATTAATGAACCGATCGACTGAACGTTCATTGGTACTCTTTTGCCTGGTGTAGTGTAGTTCTTGTTTCCTAACAGTGCTCTTTTTCGTGGTGTTTCGGCTGCTGGCGCGTTCTTTTCTGGCGTTCTACTGGCAACAGATCTTGACTGGTGTTCATAGGCAGAGACCTCACCATTAAAATGTTGATTACTTCCAACCAGTTTTTGTTGTGCCTTTGGCTTCAAAACTTCATCAGAACTACGGTTTCTTGTATGTTCTTTGGTTTGACGTGAATATGGGTATGTGATGACGTCATGGTTATTTGGGACATCGCTATTTGTATGTGTATAGTCTAAATTCCCATTCCGCAAGGGCTTCGCGGGTTCAGCCTGTTGTCGTGGTATATTTGGATTTTCAAATTTACCCTGGTTTTCGTAATTATTGATAACTCTTGCTTTATAAATAGGTGCTGCCATACCAACTATGCGTTTAGACTCTGCAACCGGAGTGAGAAAGGTACTTTCAGAATTTGCCAAATATGAATCACGATGTGTATGATCTTTTTGCACACGACCATACAAGGGAAATTCCTCTCTTTGTGTTTCTGGTTTGTAGTTCACACCAAACTTATCATTATTGTTCATATCACTGGTATCTTTGTAAAACTCATCTCTTCGTATTTGCGGCGGAATGCCATTTTGGAGTTCATGTTTATGATCCTGTACCAAAATGTCGTCTGCATCTGGGTCGTCAATTGGTGATATAATTGTGTCAGGGATAGGCTTATTTGCAAACTCGCTCTCCAAACTCGCTAGTATACCAGATTCAGCATTTTGAAGCTGGTCGTCTGCTTTATAAGATGCGGCAGACGTACTTGGTTGATTTGTTCTTAGAATGTCGTATGGTGAAACAGGATTGTCGGTCGCATGTCTATTTGACAGTGAATTTGGTGTCTTGTGGTCCTTTGATTTCCTATCAGATGCTTCGTTTTTCTTTGAACTTCCGCCCGAGAACTTTTGTTTCATTGTGTTCTTAAACCTTGAAAATGACCTGGACGGACTTTGCGGTTTCGAATCAGTTTGATCAATCGAATCATGTTCTACTTCTTTTCTGACTTGCTCACGTTCGCGTCTCAACCAGGTCTTGAGCGAAAACTGAGATTGCGACTTTTTATCCCTGGGTGTGGCATTTGTTGATGACGTCATGTCTGGACTACGGTAGTTGGCACTTCCGGGTGGAGGACTGTGTTCGTGTACTGACGAAGGTGTCTGATTCAGTATCCCTGAGACTACGGGTATGGAATGTTGATGATGAAATTGACTATGATTTTGATGCAGACGATCAAATTCTGACTGGTTTTCGTAATTAGGTGGAACAAACGACGAGAAACCAGTCGGCGGTGAACCATTCTGGTTTGGATTTTGTGGCAGTGGTTTTCTCACTGATGAGGGCGGAGTTGAAGTCAGGGGTTTCGGAGAAGACGATCTATCACTGCCGCCAGAAGGCTTATAAGTCTCGTCCTGGTTCTTGGACCTGTTCGGTTTGGGCGGGACATTTGGTCTCGTCTGATTTTCAGGGACATCTGCCCAGCGATTGTTTTTATTGCGCTGTGCTGTTGATGTTTTGGGGTCGGTTGTAATGACTGAGTCTGCACCTTTCATCACCCCAGCTCGGAATATTCCATATCCTTGCAGCGAACACGCGGACTGAAAATGAAAAGGTACATTTGAATAGTAAAAACACATGTTCCTAAGACACAAACCTCTAAATACTAATACCTAGATAATTAAAACACGCACTAAGCCAGCTTTGAAGTATTCCGAAGTCAAAATCGCTTGATATTGTGTACTATGTATGTAACTATTTGTTATCATATTGAACAAACGTATCGCAAACGCGTGCTTGACGCCCGTCTGATTTGCCCTTTTTAAACTCCGCCGACTACAACATCAAGTGTAAACATTCTTTTATCAAACGATCTAACTTAACAGAGCTTAATTCACATAATAACATCGCTCACCAGTTGCCCTTTGTATTTGAACTCGAGCTCGAACCTCTCGCGGGCGAGTCGTCTGTGGGCCAGCTTCCAAACGTACTTGCAGTCGTGCAGGAACACCGCCCACACGTGGAAAAACTGCTGGGGAGTAACCTGAAAGGTCAATGTAATATTGTAGGAAAGTAGGGTCAATGTTAAATTGTTGGAAATAGTGTATATGAAAGGGTCAAGGTTACATTGTAGGAAATAGTGTATATAAAAGAAGAGTCAAGGTTACAATGTAGGAAATAGAGTATATAAAAGAAGAAGGGTCAAGTTTGCATTGTAGGAAAAAGCGTATATAAAAGAAGGGTCAAGGTTACATTGTATGGAATAGTGTACATGTATATAAAATAAGAATCAAGTGTACATTGTAGGAAATAGAGTGTATGAAAGAAGGGTCAAGGTTACATTGTAGGAAATAGTGTATATGGAAGACAGGTCTAGGTGACATTGTAGATAAATAGCGTATATGAACGAAGTGTCAAGGTTAAATTGTAGGAAATAGTGTATACGAAAGAAGGGTGAAGGTTTCATATATATGATTTTTGCGTTCACGTATAACAATTATACAAATAGCAAAATGAACATAATGTTGCTCTCAGACGATCCAATGATGCTCATAATTAATTCATATTTACATATGGTGAGATTCCTTTGCTTAATTGGCAAGCCATATAATCAATGTTCTTATATATTATGCATTAACATTGTATTTGCATAACAAATATTGTATTTCATGCTATTGTCGAAAAGAACAACAGAATTACATTTTCCCCCGTACCAGGCTCTGTTCTTGTATTGACTTTCTTGGGCTTGATTTATTTTTTAACATCATTCTCTTTATTGTCTCAGAAATTCCGAGAGGCTTATTTAATTACAAAGGGACATTCGGAGACACATACATTTAAAGTGCTGTATAACATTTCCTGGAAAATATCGAACACCACTTGATTTGATTTCATGTTTTCATGACGGCGTGGTGTTAAAGGCGCACTATATAGGTTGATTTGATATAATATTTTAATGCAGTTTAACTCATTTCGATTGAATGATTGAAACAAAAAGAAAATGCATATGATTAAGTTATATATAAAAAATATTAGCAATGTTTTTGGCGCTTATTCAAAGTGGGAATGTGTGGCCACGTGGCTATTAGTTTAAAAAATCCATTTATAGAAGCTACTTTATACCTAAATCATGTTTACTTTGGGGAGGGGGGAGGGGTATCAGTAAAGTCTAATAGTTATGCATTAAGGTAAATAAATAAAAATGCATCTAACTATACTATGTCCCTTTAAGTTGCTTCATTGACAAATGTTCACAACAAATGGGTCGATTCAGAACTTTGTAAAAGTGAACAACGCTGTTATCGTCATCATTGTCAACATTCAAATCTTTACTGCTCTGGAAACTTAAGGATCAACTGTATTTCTAAAACGATTTAAGACCATTGCTCCACCTTTATTTTATTATATTTATACATGTAAGCACATCATTATATAGTTCACGTTTAAAAGTTAACAACCATGTCGCCAATCACGTTGTTAACTTTAACAAAATTCTGAATAATCGGTCGGTGTGACCTCCTTTCTTTTGTTACGTTCCTTCATTAAACATGTTAAATCAAATCAACAAATATGCATAGCATTAACTTCAACCTAATTGCATCCTTTAAACACGGTTTAGTTACTTTATAGTATTAGCTAGTAACTTCTTAATGAAATATAATTCATAACCTTATAAGCTATATTATCGATCTTTTTGCAATCCAGAATAAATCAACATGAAAAGGACGTTATTTGAGCATTAAATTGAGCAAATGTCTCCCAATATATCAGACACATTTGATATATTATTCATTTGTACATTGTGGATAATACTTTATATTTCTTTGAAATGAAAAAAAATATGTTTAAACTAACAACAACGCCATATTTGACCATAAACTATTAATAATCATGGTCAGCAGTCTACTTGGTTGACCAGTTAATTTATTTATTTATTTTCAAAACGAAAAGAAGCAAACGCCGTGTTAATCTAATATATTTTTAATTGCTTTATTTTGCTACTTTTGTTATGAATTATTCAATACTTTTAACCTACTTACCAGCAGGCACATGTGCAAATAACACAACGCATTATTTTAATAGTAACTTCATGTACATGTTGTAAGTCTACTTGGATGGGACAGGTGACATAAAAATGCCAATCGGAACACTCTCGGCTATAATCATCTTCCGAGCTCGCCGGAGATGGCCAAGTAGTTACGGCACATCCAACGTTTTGCAAAAGTTTGGTACTCACGTGCTGTTTGTCGACGTAGAAGAATGTGGTTGTTCGGTCGAATGCGTCTCGAGTGTCCTGTAGCACCTTTTCTTGCTCACCGATTACTTCCAGAGCTGCAAAATATAGACCAAGGTCCGTTACATATTTACCCAGTGGGCGTTCTTCATATAAATAGGGGTGATAATTCCAATACCAACACAGGGGGAGCAATTCAAATACCGAGAGGTCATAACTCACATCCCGAGGAGATGTAGCTCAAAGACATAAGAGGCGTACCTCACATACCGAGAGGTCGTAACTCACATAACGAAGGGGCGTAACTCACATACCAAAGAGATGTAGCTCACAGACATAAGAGGCGTACCTCACATACCGAGAGGTCGTAACTCACATAACGAAGAGGCGTACCTCACATACCGAGGAAATGTAGCTCACAAACATAAGAGGCGTACCTCACATACCGAGAGGTCGTAACTCACATAACGAAGGGGCGTAACTCACATACCGAGGAGATGTAGCTCACAAACATAAGAGGCGAAACTCACATACGGAGGGGGCGTAACTCACATGTCGAGGGGGTGTTACTCACATGCCGAGGGAGCATTACTCACATACATAGGGGCAAAACTTACATACCTAGGGGGCATAACTCACATACCGAGGGGGCATAACTCACATACCGAGGGGGCATAACTCAAATGCCGAAGGGGCACAATTCACATACCGAGGGGGCATTATTCCCATGCCGAGGGGGCATAACACACATACGGGGGGGGGGGGGGCGAAACTCACATACCTAGAGGGCATAACTCTCACACCGAGGGGGCATAACTCACATACCGAGGGGGCATAACTCATATTCATATCAAAGCAGTGTAACTGATATAACCAGAGGCGTAACTAATAAAATCATGAGGCTTAACTTATAAAGCCAGGGACGTAACTGATAAAGCCTGTTTACCGTAACTACAATCAGAAAAGTTGCAATCAGAATGTGCACAAAACAATCTTTATATGAAATACGGACTGGAATGAGCTCTTAAATTGGAGACTAGGACCTGTGAAAAGACCTTGAACGAATGTGACAAATATCTGCACCATAAATCACGTAACTTTCTCCCGGGAAATACAACGGCTGATGTTTGACAAGATGTAGAGATGGGACAAATTACGTTGACAGCTAGAGTTCTCATTTCCTTGGACCGCGTTCGTGCTCAATGTCGCTGGCATATGTACGGTTTTTGTGAGGCAAATTAATCGCATTTATTCCAAGGGAGCTGTAGCGACAACAGAAATAATCTTTCGTTAAATAGTTAATACACGAACCATACATATCCATAGTTCATTTTTGAATTTATGAATTTTACGATCTAATAAATGAACCGACCAAGTCACGTGGCCTACTGCAATAACCAGATACCTGATCCTGATTTACAGCAATATTGTCTCCTCGAACCCACATTCTGTAAACTAAATACATATTCATTCCAATATATTGAACAATTATCTTTTTTGGCCATGTTTTCTACCCTTCTATCTCATGTTCGGGATACCAGCAATATTTACATACATTACTTCATGTGTCTATAACCAAACGATATGTCCATCACATACATACAGACACATGTAGTCATACATACAGACACATGTAGTAAGTCGCTCAAATAAAAGGACGGTTTATGAATTGGTTATAGTTTACAGTCAATGGTAGAATTTCCTGTAAGGGAAATAATCTTTGCAAAAATTTCGGACTAAGTGCATACAGAGTGGTAGAACCTGCACCATAAAAATACATATTACAGGGAAAATACCGCCGCATAGATTACGGACAGAGTAAGTACCGAATTGCGGTTCATGCGGAGATTGTTAAAGAACTCGGAAGTGATGTTTCAAACCGATATAATGGGTCGGGAGGACAAGAGTTCACCATATACATTTTAACTGTCATTCATAGAGAACGATGGAGCATTACCCTTGTATGAAGTAAGTATAGGGATATAGCGCTGTTACTGTACCTGCTGCGAAGAAATTCTCGGCAGTGACCCGGAAGCTATCCATGGGGCGGGTGGTATCCTTGTTTATGGCTGGGTCCAACAGCTGGAAAATAAATGTATGTTTGAACACACACCATTACCGATTTTATAAAAACCACTGACTTAGTAGAATAGTTTGTTTTCATGTGAGTTTTAGCATGTTTTACGAAAAACTTTGTTATGAAGGCATTTTATTTATACATTTGCTTAAAGTATGCGAGTCGGATTCCAAGTCTAGCCAACGTTATTACATATATGATAAAAAATCATCTTCTTGTGTTTCACCTGAAGGACAAGTACAAGTAAATGGCCTAAGTAAGGTTCCTATTTATTTTTTATGTTTATTTTCGTTCATTTGATACGCTCAATCCGTTATATGTTAGTAATTCATTGAGTGTATATTATATCTGCAGCTATAATTGAGCACCGTATCCAGTAAGCTTTCTAGTCAAATATGCCCTGTATCGAATAGCTCCTTAGTCAAATAGGGGCAAAAGGTTGAACAGACCCTTATTTCAAACGCGCCCATTTTTTTTTAAATAGCCCCTGTCCCTTCCCCTCACCTTTTCCCGCACGTGTTTCAGATCGGCGTGTATGTTGGACAGGGCGTCCTGGATCCCCTCAAAGGAGACGGAAGCCGCGTGCCGCATGTTGGACGGCTCCGGTAACCGGAAGCGCGTCGGGCAGCCAATGTCTACCTCACTCTCATATACGGCACAGTACGTCTTTAATACGAACTCGAGTAACGTCCCCTTGCCGTCCTGTATGATAAAGGAAACGAACAAGGATAAAAATTGTGGTTAAATATGATATGTTATGTTCCTTTTATTTTCAATTAAAAAATCCAGTTTTGTCCCCTTATTGTTATCATTTATATTTATTATTATTATTTATATTATTACAATATTATTATTATTATTATTATTATTATTATTATTATTATTATTATTATTATTATCATTATTATTAATTATAATTAAGATTTTGCTTTTATGAGTCCGAGTCTCAAACTTAGTCTCAAGATACGGGACAAACAGTCTCAAGATACGGGACAAACAGTCTCAAGTCCAAGTCCAGACTCAGAAAAGCACATGTTTATTCCATTTCTTTAACAAAATATGTAAATACAAGTAAAACATTCAAATAGTAATATATTTCCGCAAATTTTACCATCAATGCTCTGACAAAAGGAAAATTACAATAATTTTTTTTTTGCCATAATGAGTCTTGAGTCTGAACTCAGACTAGAGACTGTTCGTAATCACTGCCCCGGGTTATTGTACAATGAATACTTTAAAACTGCACGCTGGCAGTTTTACCGTTTTGAAAACTTGTTTTCTTTCTTGTCTTGGAATAAGACATATTTTGTAAATATCTGATTATCTAGTGATATACGACTGCTGACAAAATATCAGATCGCTGGTTTTCTTATTTACGTTCGAAAATAAATGAGTTATGGCTCATAGCGTTACTAACGCTTTAAGAAAAATGCATAACACATAAAAAATATCATAAATAAGAAAACCTGCTATCTATATTTTTGTCAGCAGTCTTATATTACTGGTTTTCATGTCTTTTCGCAGAAATTGGCTCTTTCCAAGACAAAAATATATAAAAGTTGTTAAAACGTTTAATCTGTGAGAGTGCAGCTCTAAATGCATCAGTGACCGTTTCGACGTGCCAAACACTAGACAACGTACCCTGTCCGATAATTCCTTTACTTTGTTAAGAACGTCCAAGCCATAACCGTCCGCCTGTCCGCATTCCGTGCCGCCGTTCAGGTAATTCCCCACCGCAAGAACCGTCTCAAGTAGCTGTTTGAGGGGCGTACTGCGCATGACCGGAAACATAGGTGGTTAGAGGGTCATTGAAAGGGTTACGATGTTTTAATATCACAAATTAATCAAATCCGTGGTAAATGTTAGGTCAGAAATCGTCGCAAAACCAGAAATTATTAACAAAGAACCTTGCACAATTTAAACAATCTTCAGTTTTAAAACATTCATGAGAAAACAACTTGTATTGGTAGTGATACATGTCTAGCAAATGGTGTAGAAGTAAGTGGTGGAATCGGTTTTGCCACATTGTGTTATGTTGTCAGAAACAGTAACTGTACCTGCTTGTGATCTCATCACAGGCAGTATTTAATTCCCTCATCTGTTGGTCTGGAAAACATACATAAAAAAACAAAGTAAAAGAGGCGAAATTACGACCACATACTTTTAAAAGTGCAAACGATAAACAAACATTGAGTCTGGAGTTGTTTTTGCTATGTTTTACTGTTGTTGTACTTTTGGTAAATGTGACAACCTAAACATCATATAAAAGGTTAAAAAGACTATATACGCTTAGCTATCGGTTTAAACGTCTCACCAATCTCGAACAGGTGTAGGAGGAGCCGGAACCGGAAGCGGATAAACTCGAGTCTGTCCCGGAAGTGGTCAACCTTGGATAGCTCGAACACAAGGTACTCGGGGTGATCTAGATGGCCTGAAGGGGAAAGCAATTTGGTATTGTTGCTTTTTTATTTTATTTTTTGACTAAACAAAAACGATTGTTTACTTCAATGTATACAATAACTCTTTACAATGTCCTCTGGTGAATAGTTTTGAAGTCCTGGTTTGACCAATGTCGGATACTTGAACAGTGTAAACAGAATGTGTACCGTGGATGCCGATGATACGTTGTGTCGTCACAAACAAGCCTAGCGTCAGATAGTTACTTAAAAAGTACTTGATCTAGGATTCGTATCGAAAGCGAGTAAAATGTTTTCTTGATTAAACAAATTAATAAAGTATATAAGGCAAGTCCGCGCCCATTTGCTGTATTATGGCTTGACCATGCGATGTAAACGGTTTTTGGAAGTCTAAGGAGAGGATTTAACCAAGTAAAAACACACACACATGAATTTCAATTTTACCTGCGCCCTTCTTCCTCACGTGATACAGGATTCTGTCAATGTCTTGTGATGGAGACAGTAGCTCCATTAACTCTGCAAGTCCGTCGTGGTTCACCTGTGACGTATCCAGCGTCGACACAGAAGAAATGACGTCATTCAGGGTCGCGCGCAAGCACTTCATGCAGACGACAATCCGTTGAGAGCGTTCGGTGTCGTAAATACTGACGAGCTAATAAGGAAAAAAAAACATGCATTTTTACGATCTTTTTATCTTTATTGAAAATACTTTCCACATAACACACTATTTTATGGTGGTTTAAAGAATGTGATTTTCGAGTGGCTATAAAACTTGTTGAGCAGATTATGCAAAACCATTTAGGCAATTTATCTAACTTAAAGCTATTTTATGAACAATTCGGCAAGTTAGCAAACATCGTCCTGTCTAATACCTGTTGTCTTGAGCGCCCTCTACGTATGATGAGATCGTCATAGAGTGTCGCCCCGTCCGTTTGTGAGGCCACCGGTACACTGAACAACCTGAACAAGGGAGGTAAATGTTGAAGACTTCTGTATGTTCAGGGGAGAGAATCACATGCAAAAATGTATAGTTGAGAGATGTTAATGATGAAGCAAAATAGAACCTTTTCTTTACAAAAGAATAGCCATGCCCCGTTTTTGCTGATGTATAACTACGTCATTACAATTACACAGAAACATGTTGACTCTTGACAGTTGACTCGCGTACTAAACCTAGCAACAACCATAAAATTGTAGTTATTACTACAACACCAGCGTTATGGCCACTCGAATTATAATACAACGTATTATATCAATTCATTTTCACGCCCCCCACACCCAAAAAAAAATTGTCCAAATTTACTTTTTATTTCAATATGGGAGAAAAAGGTATTAAAATACGCTACAAAATCACCATTTCAGACTACAAATTATCAAAATTTCCTTGACCGGGGAGTAACCTCAAACTCCCATGCAAATAGTTTGCGCCATATACTTTCGGTTATGATGTAGGGGCGTATATCAAGAGGAAGCACGCCTAATTACACCCCCTTAAACGTCAATTGCTGGATCCGCCCCTGATTTTACTTTATTTACATCAATTTTATATGAATAAATTTTATATAAACTGACCGTTCGATTTCCTCCGAGTCCAGTTTAGGTTCGATCATCGTGTGCCAGATTGTCGCCTGCTCCTCGCCACCTTGCGGAGAAAACATAATACACCTTTCTTATATTGCCAAATGAATAGTTTCCGGTTTACTCTTCGTCAGAAACAGTAAACGAAAGGAAGTGACATCACAACTATTGCTCACGTAGTTCCGGTTAATTAAGGTATCGAGCTACCATGTTTAATGTCAGGATGACAACAGTAAGAGCCACAAATAAGCTAAGTATCTAATACGATCGAAATGTTAAATGCCCCATATTATTTGGGTATTATTATTATGGGTATAACTTGCTGATACTACTAATATGTTAAAAATGGCCGGAAATATTTTTTGCAGTTATTTTATCTTGTATTTTGCTCATTATTACAAATGAAGTCGAAACGGAAATATCCTTTGCATTCATGTACATAAAAAGGTGCCCTTTGAACATTTTTTTTAGTATAATGTTAACATATATTCTTTCTCGTTAGAAACAAACCATGCATGTGGAAACCAAATAATATGGGGTCGCCTGGCATTCCCTACCATATTGTGTATGTGATACCTTAAATTATTTACTTACAAATAATGAATTAACTAACGGTATCCCATACATAGTCTACATGCAATTCGAAGAAGCCAAATTTCGAAAAAGAATTCACAAATTATGAACGCATAAACCGTTAACCGTATAAATTACTACAACAAACACATACTTTCCAAAATATACATTTGGTTAACTTGTTATGAAGTAAATAACTGTCTTAAATCTTTCAAAAATAGTTAATGACAAAAAGGCAACGGACATGGGTATGCATACGCAGTCGAAAGCATTGAAACCAGAACATGACATATTTCTGTAGTTTTTGCCCTAAAATATTTTGAATTGTATCATTCAGTTGCTCAACAATACACTATCGTTGACAATAATTCGGAATACATTAGTTTCGCTTTTCTTCTAGCAGTAATTTCAGAAGCCACCCATGAAAAACAAGGAACATCTTGCAACACATTTTAACAAGGAAAAGTCCTAGTAATTAAAGAAAAATGGCTCTTTTTATTTAAATATCAAATAAGACAGATATACGCAATTTAAAAGAATACGAAAAAAAAATGATTGCGCTCATTTGAATAAAACAGATTCTGGAGATGATGTATCACTGACGTTAAACTGCATGTGTATTGCAACGCCCTTAAACTCTTAGTTATGATTCTAGCTTCAAGTACAGTAGCACTGAAAACATAACTTTATAACATAACTATTATAAGGCCTAAAAATACATTTGGTTCGGGTTACCCGACTCTACCTACGAAAATAGGCGCCAACCCTATCATTTTTATAGTCTGTTGGTAAAAAAATTCTTTATTTTTGTATTTATTAGTACATTTTGTGTGTGTCAAAAAATAGTTTAAAATCTTTAAAGCTTTATACAGAAGATTACCACAATCCTCCAATGATGACAATAGAGTTCTTACATAAGCTTAATAATAAAATAAAAAATAAAAAGTCGACCTACCCTACCTGTTTTTTAAAAGAATTTAACCCCAACCAATTTTCCCTTGGCCTAAGGAAGATGAAGCAACCTCAAAATGGGCTCTATATGGCAATTGTCTGTGTTTTTCATGACCTACTACTCATCACGGCATTCCTTATTTCAAAGCTTGTCAAAACGATCTAATTTTGATTGTTCTATCTGTCAAAAACAAGGGTATTGCGTGTCGCTCTATTCACATGGAGTCTAGGGTGCAGCCAGATAGCATGTGTTCATTGCAACATGATCACAGGTTTTACGCAAGAGTTTGTCATGTCAGGTCACATTAAATGTCTTGTCAGTTGTTTTTTTTAAAGTAAATTGCAGTTATGTTTCTTTTAATGAATTTGCGGACGCCAATGTCTACGTTGTAAAGCATTCCGTAAGAATTTTAAGAACGTTAAAGCTGCACTCTCACAGATTGACCGTTTTGAGAACGTTTTTATTTTTTTGTCATGGAATGAACCAATTTATGCGTAAATATCTGCAAACCAGTGATATAAGACTGCTGACGAACGATCAGATCGCAGATTTTCATATTTCCGTTCGAAAATTAATATTTTGTAGGTAAAAGCGTTACTAACGGTTTAAGTTAAATGCATAAAACATCTTCTTTTTTTAACTTAGATATGAAAATCTGCGATCCTCATTTTTTCAGCAGTCTTATATCACTGGCTTTCATGCATTTTCGCATAAATTGGCTCGTTCCAAGACAAAAAAGTTGTAAAAACGTTCAATCTGAGAGAGTGCAGCTTTAACATGATACATAGAAATATTCTTGATATCTTAAGTATTTTAAGTATAATTGTATGGTGTATTGCGTTAGATGCCCTTCAATGTAAAGACTACCGCAAGAAAGGAAGACAATTTCGCAGACGCTAATGTTGACGTAAAGTATACCTTTTTTATGTGTCATCAAAAATCTTGGTTCTGCGAACCGTCGGTGAAACACATACTCAAAAACTGCCTCTCGGTAGTTAACTACTTACTTTCGTCCTTCAGGATAATCCGTGTCCATGGTAAAGAAGTCATCTTGGCGTCCGTCTGTAAATATGGCTTATTCGGATAAAGTCGGCTCCCGCGGCCGGGTCGGGGCGGAAGCGGCGGGGGTGCCTCACCGTCACTTCCGGTCGCAGGTCCAATCGACTTCCGGTCATGATCCGTCTTAGAACCTTGACACAGAACGTAAAGACAACATTTCAACATCGTCAGCAAATAATTTGTGATAATATTATTCCGGACTCAAAACAAAATAGCTAACATGAGTAGAAACATATTTTTTATGTATGCATGTGTTGTCTCTAATAGTCATAGGGTCTTTGACCGCTTGTCCGATTTTCCGTCTTAAATTCACAGCATCTGACTCCAAGAGCACTATTCTATTGAAAATGTTATTTTGTCAATATTTTATATTGGTACAAGTTGCAATCAAAATGGAATGAAAGATAGCTTAGAAAAATAATTAAGTTCAATTAATAAACAGCTTTGCAGTCGCCGACCCTATTAACCGCCATATAATTTCCATTATATTGAAATATTGATTTATGACTTTTAAAGATAGCCAATAAAAGGATGCTAAAATCCGTAAAATTAATATTTTGACTGGTTCACAGCGGACAATAGTAATAATTCGTATTCTACCCCAGGTATTTATCTAAGACCAGTCTGCTGATTGTTTTCCGGTACCAGCATCTGTCGCACGTGCTATGGCTTTTATGAAGATAACGGCTCCGCCTCTTAGAGTAATTAATAGATCACAAAATGATAATGCCCTTTCGTTAAAAGTGGAAAATGTTGACCTCCCCTTATTTAATGGATACAGCCTAGGCTATCAGACACATTTGAACTTAACCTTTAAGGCCGAAGAAAATATTTAAATTGTGATTCCCACCGCCCCTGTCTGAAATCCCAGCCAATTGTTGTTTGTTAATTTGTTTTGCAAAAAAACAAAACGAAATTGATGCATCGGGCACAATTTCTTTTTAAATTTGAAATCGAAATCTGTACCCTTTTTTCTTTGGCCAAAACAGTACGTTAAAGCATACTCACTTAAGAAGTTAAGGACCCCAGTTTTGTTGTTGATCATGGCATATGGCGAAGACTTTGTACTCGAGTTCTCGAGCATTTCAGCAATACTTCGCAATTCGTGCATTTTTGCCATTAATTTATTAATCCTTTCCTCATAGGTTCTCAAAATATGCGAATGTTCCTTTTTCATACGACGCATTTGTTCTATTAATTGTTTTTCATTATCTGAGTATGAACTCTGATAGTCTTGCTGCCACCGTCTCGGTGACGTCATAGTTTCTACGTCATTAGTTGCGGATGTATCTGTGTTAACGCTCCGTGGAAAACTCGACGTTCCATCATATTCTGTGCTCGTTTGAGTTCTCTCCATGACCGGAAGTGGGTCTTCTGGGCCTTCTTCCGGTATGACGTCATGGTCACGTGAATGCGAATGCGAATGCGAATTAGAGGGTGACGTATATGAAGTTTTCACGGTTGGCTTATCTTTGTGTTTTCCGTATGCATGAGACAAAATGTCCACTGAACTTTCGCTAGATGCCGTGCTTGCTCGCTGTAAATTCCAGGATGTTTGGTAGCTTGGTATTTGAGAATGTGACGTCATGACACGATGACCATGGTTCTCTCCCACACCGTTTTGCATTTCTCGAAAGTAATTGTTCACGTCATGTGTATAAGGTACATTTCTACTCGAATCGCGAGCTACTGAATGGTCTATGGGTCGTATGGTTTCCTTTTGTTGATATAGTTCACGCTTAGTCAGAGTTATATCCGCACTAGAATAACCGTAGGATTTCGACGGGCTAGTGGTCAGATCGGAGTGAAATGATGTCATATTTTGACCATGTTGTGACGTCATGTTTGGACCATGTTGAGACGTCATATTTTGACCATGCTGTGACGTCATATTCAGACCATGTTGTGACGTCATATTTGGACCATGTTGTGACGTGATATTTGGACCATGTTGTGACGTCATATTTGGACCATGTTGAGCCGACCAGGTGTAAAGCTGTACGGAGTCCTCAAATTTGCCAGCACCAAATACTCCGCGTATAACTCCGTCGTTAAAGAGCTGTCGGCAGAATTTCAGCGCCGCTGCTCTGCTACGGAAGTGTTGGTTGTGGCGTTCGAGGACGCTGGTTACCAGCTGGGATCCCTTAAACACGTTCTCAGTTCCGCTAGTGCGCAATCGGCTCCAGTTCATCTGAAGATAAAAAGTGTTTATGTTGTGATTAATTGGTATTTTAAATGACGACGATCATTAAATATATTGCACAATGTACCGACCTACACGATTTTGCTTTTAATGTTCTATATATGAAACACACACTCGTCCATTAATATCACTGCAATAACGTCCTCCTACCTGATACATCTAATTTTTTGCACTGTCAGCATTTTAAAGATTGAAAATCACTTATATTTGCACTGATATGTATGCCAATGTAATTTCAATATTTTGACTGTACGAACATACTTCAGGTGGTTCTCCAGGCCCATTTATCAAAATATGAACTTATTAATGTTCATTTACCCCGACCTTTATCTTACGATCGAGCATGATAGTTGATAAAAATTGCCGCTTTAGGGGCTATTGATAATAAGATGAGTCTTTACTTGCATAATGCAATACATACACAGTTTACCGAGTTGTAATATTGACATTCATTGAATACCATGTTTTAAACTGTCAGCAAGAGTTGATCGAGTCATGTTTGTTTATAATTTGTATTAAAAATTGCTCTTTATTTGTACAAGTAGTTTTCGATGACCGTGTAACTGCTTATATATGGTCATAAGACCTACTACTGACCGAGACTCTTTCTGAATGAATGATTCATGGTCATTTATCGAATTGAAATCTTAATGAAAAGGTCACCATCTGTTAAGAATAACCGTAGCAATGGAAATAACAATATTTTTGTATTATTTTGCACCGAATGTGAGAATCCATTAGATACACAACGTACTAAACGGAGTCAATTTCCATGATCAAACAAGATAAAATGGCCAGATTACTTGTATTTACCGGTAGCTTCAAAACGTTCCATTTGCAAATTGGTTTTATCATTTACTGCAATTTACATAAATCATTTCAACACATCTTTACAGCCACTGAACATTGTTTTGTTCAAACTATCATCCATTTTATCTTTCTCACAGCGTGGGACATGTATAGATTTAAGACAAAAAAGTGTTTTAATAGAAATGATACCGTGACTTAAAACAGTTTACCAAGATCTGTACGACTGTATAGCGAGCTTTGAAAATGACCTGGTAAAACTAAATGAAAACTGAAACCCGATACTCTATTTTAAAGCTGACTCTCACAGATTGAACGTTTTGACAACTTTTATTTTTTGGTCATGGAACGAGCCAGTTTATGTGAAAATGCACGTAAACCATTCATGTAACACAGCTGGCAAAAACATATACACATAATTTCTTTTTAAGTTCATTTTTTTTCTTAAACCGTTAGTAACGCTTTAAGCCATAAAATATTAGTTTTCGAACTGTAATATGAAAATCTGCGATCTAATATTTTGTCAGCAGTCTTTTATCACTGGATTGCAGATATTTACGCAAAAGTTTGCTCATTCGAAGATTATTTTTTTTAAAGTTATAAAAACGGAAAATATGTGAGAGTGCAGCTTTAAACCCTTCCTAAAACAGGGAATCAACAAAAGTTTTAATAATAAAGATATTAACAATATGAACATCAACTTTAGACACCGCATATCGCGTTGCTCATAAGAAGCAGTGATCGTGTTAAGACACCGGTAACAATGTTTTGTCCGGGCCCGGTCAAGCTGATGGCGCACCTGTCGTGGGCAACCGTAAATCCTTTGGAGCACACGGCTTGGTTTTGTAATTTACCGGCAGTGGTATCGGAGACCCGCGGGCGGCCTTAATCTCAGATTATATCCGACAACTGGTCGCAGTGTCGCGTGCGTGTACAAGAGGTGATGTATGAAGATATTGGAGATTTTGGTCACAGATAAACATCATACTAATTGGTGCCATAAGTGATATGAAATTAGTATTTTTGACAGGCAAATATTAAACATATCCCTATCGCAAATATTAGAGTTATTTAACAATGATTCTCATTGATTTGTGTTCTAGTGGAGAAAATAAATCAAAAGACAAAAATGACACATTGTGTACTAAATTGTCGCTGCACAAGTTCGCAAGGTGCGTGTCTTATATTAGAGGAAAAAACTCACATTCAAGACTTATCAGATACGTGATGAACACTGAGCAATTGACACGTGCCATGCATTATAAGGTATACAATCAAATAATGGTTAAATGTGGGTTTGAATGCTCGGTATTTCGTGCACCGTGCTCGTTACGAGTCCTTGTGGTTTACTGTGTCGACGGCCTACCTGTAATTACACTAGCCAATGTACCAAATTAAAATGTAATAATTGAAAATAAGTGACTCCCAAAAAAGAAATTTCATGAAAAATGCCCTCTCATTAACGGTGTGAGTACATTTTTTTATGAATATTCGTTCATAAACAAACCAATCTTAGAACTTATGTCAAAGGAACTATTTCACGTTTGTTTAGGTCAAACATTGTAAACAATAATCTCGTTTGAAATGTCAACAAAATGCTTGTAACAGTAATAAAACAGAATCAAAGGATCTATTTTGTTAATAATTATAAAAAAACTGTGACAAAAATTGAATTTTTGCCGAAACGCTTTAATAACGCTATTGTCAATTTTTGTACTTCAAACCACATGTTAATTCTTTTGATGATGTACAGAAGATCAGTGACTTAGAAAAAGCATTCATGCTGACTTTTCAATTTTGTAAATGTGTACTTTACTTGTTAGTAGGAATTATTCTTGCTTTCTTATACTTACAAATATTGACTATTATGATTATTTTGTGATTATCTGTCTATTTGATATAACATATGTATTGAATTTATTATATTATTAAAATAAAAACTGGTTAAATCAACGCGATTGAAAATTGGATTTTTTTGAAAATTGCAAATTATGTTCAAATAAGAATCTGCCGGTTTGTTCATAAAAAATAAGTAAAATAACTAAGTTTTAACAAAGTTTTAAAATTATTCCCTGCCGACATACAGGAGAACGGAGAACGAGCGCCTTGAAAAGAAGCATGACAGCATTACAAAGGCAGGAAAAATTGATAAAATATGCATGCCCATATACATAACCCCACGCTTAGGGAAGATAATGAACGACAAGTATGCTATAGGAATGTTATTATGAATTATGAATGATAAACATTGCTCTCAGATCCAATAAAGGAATGGAAAAAAATCATAAGAATAGACTGTGTATAAAGATATTAACATTTTATATTGTAGGGAAACGATTTTTGTGTGAATAAATGATGACATAAATACGAACCATTTTCTAATTATGAGAAACTTATGAACTTAAAACAGCTTATCCATGTCCAATATCAATAATCAATTCGTGAAATAATTTTTAACTGTATTTCATGTATCGTTTTCTATATCGAGGTAATTTCCATGATTCTAGGCGTACTGGAAGTTTTAACAATATGTATTCAATTACTAGTATAGAGTATATGTATCAATTGTGTACATGTTGCTACTATACAATAATTAAAGAAAGTGGGCTTAAATATGCAAATGTAGATTTCTAATCAACACGGTCATATTAGGACGTTAAAGTCACAAATGTCACCACCTTTCCCTACAACGGCCGAGACGTTCATAGCTCAGGCTAGCCATGTGTATGGTAGGTATGATTGATGAGTTTTGCTAAATTAAGTGAATATGTTGATTTTTCAATTAGGCGTTTTACAACTCATTATCATCACCGCCGCCACCACTACTACTATCACTACCACAACCAGCAGCACCATCACCAACATGACCATCATCATCATCATCATCATCATCATCATCATCATCATCATCAAAGCTTAAGCTACAACAGCACCGCTACCTACACAATAGACAGCAATAAATGATCTCAGTATCAACTTTGAACATTGACGCAATTTCCTTCCAGATAGACAGTCGCTTAATTAAATGGTTAAAGGCAAATTTTCAACCGTCTTTCAAAACATTTTATGACTTTATTTACATTTTGAACAAGTTTGCTTATGCAAGTCAACTCGTGATGAATAATGACATCCACTTGTAAGTGGTAGCTGTAATCATGATTTAGCAACAACCAATTTAAAATATATTCACTGTTTGCACAATCCTCTCCTACCTCATAGATAAAAACTAGAATTTGTCTTTAATGCGTTCTCTGTCCCATTTTGTGAAGGTCTGGGGGCAATGTGCCACTGCATGATAGCAATTCTCACGACAAAAGAAAATTACAGTCTCCTGAAAATGCAAACACTTGACAACCGCAGCTCAGCGTGAGCAAAATGTTTAAAGTATACCCATTTAAACGCTTTTATTGATTATACCTAAGCCATTATTGATCAATATTGTCATAAATTGCATTTCAAATTTGATTTCACTAAAGAGGCTGCCATTAAATTCATACAATCCTGGGGTTTCCAATAAAAAGTTATTCAACAAAGAGATTAGGATCTGAGAAAACATAAATTAAGCAAAAAATATACTTCATTGCTTTTTAATGACTTTTTAAACTGTTCAAAATGTTTCTTTTGATGTGCAGAATGCGTGCACGTTATGGTGCAATTTATAAATAGTTAAAGCCGTTCAAAGTCTGCAAATAAAATTCAAGTTTCATTCAAACGTTTGCTTATGCTAAACGAATGGCAAAATAGTTTGACCTTAGCACAAATGGCTCCAATTTGCAACGTCTGTTATTTGATGTTATTTTATTCTGCAATAAAACCGATGGTTGAATTTCGTATATTTGGCAGCCAAAAATAAAAATAAAAATGCAAATAACAAGCGGACAAAGTTGTTTTAATTATTTTTCGCTGAAACAGAGGCAGTCACATATAATAATTTAATTAAGTATGCGAGTATTCTGCTTGTGTCTGAATTTAGTGTACGAATATTTAGCCTTTGAGCCTGAATTTGGTATACGAGTATTCAGCCTCTGAGTCTGAATTTAGTGTACGAATATTTAGCATCTGAGCCTGAATTTGGTATACGTGTACTCAGCCTTTGAGTCTGAATTTGGTTTACGAGTGTTCAGGTCTGAGTTTGAATTTGGTATACGAGTATTCAATCTCTGTCTGAATTTAGTAACCTCTGTCTGAATACAGTCTATACAAGTATTAAGTAGGTAAAACAAAACAAAGATGACAGAGATGCAACACAAGCACCAAGAACGAGTCCGACCGTGAGAAAAAAATAATGATTATAGCATGCCATGTTATATCTCAATAAGAGACATCGTCGAGTTAATCATTTCATTGTATATGTTATATAACAGGGAGAACAAGATAATTGAAGCTGAATAGTTAACAAAGGCTTAAACAGGATTTGAATGGAATGTTATTTGAGCATGTTATTTAAGCTGAATGAGTTGTTAGTTGGTAACAAAGAAAGTCCTTACTTAGCATGAATTCGTTTCAGAAATATGAGCATTCAAAACTGTAATAGCTGGATATTATATAATCAGCTAACTGACGCTTGTTTTGCTGGGTTTTTTTTGTAAGTGGTGTTGTTGCTGCCGTTGCTGATGTGTTGATGTTTTTTTCTCATATAATGAAACCATTGTGCTATGGAAAATTATTTACACTATTATTTTATGAAAACAAATCCTTTCCATAAAATAAGTTTGCTGATAAAATACATATCATTTTTCAAAAATTTAGATAAATAAATTAACATTAAGGTATGAAAAACCTACCTAGTAACTAATTTTAATACAGTCCTTTTTAACTCCAAATATAACAAAATTACACTGTACAGAAATGAAAAGAGAACATTTACGTACAAGTTTACATGCAACACTTGAACAGAATGGCTTAAATTCAGCCAGTTCTACATTAGATAATCAACTCCTATCACCTGAAGGTATCTCAATCGCATGTTCTATGGTCATTAGAGACGAGAAAATTAAGATAAAAGATAAAAAGCCAGATAAAATCATCACTTACCCATGCTAGACAAGACTTTGTAGTCAAAACCAGAATAATTTCCTAAATAAGTAATCCTTGAGTGAGAATCCAAACACTTGAAAGACTGATAACATTAGACAACAACTTAAGAGTCTACGTACTCGTATGATGTACAATGGGAACATTTAAAGTAGTCCTTTCTTTCACAGAATCAAAAGTATATTTGCCCTTTTTCAGACAAGTCATACACTAATAAGGTCTTTATAGAAATTGACACATTCGGGCATTGTTGGTTGTTTTGCTTTTCGGTTTAAAGTGCCCTAGGAATGCAAACAAATATAAATATTTATGTAAATACTATAACGTCCATTCACTGTAATTGTGGCCGTACTTGTCAAAGTGGTCAACTTGATGCACGCTTTATAATGCACACATAAACCACACGCGTCAAATATCCAATCTCCAATAAATGTGCATTTAAAAGCATTCCTGTGCAGACATATTCAGTTGCAGCAGTATTTCAAGTAGCAGTTGTTTACTGGAGGGTCACAACCCCATTTAAACATTAAAACTATCCCCGCGATGCCCTTTTAGCGGCGTAAATTTAAAAAGCCAAGCTCCCATGACAAGGAATGAACTTTCCAATTGCAAAAACACTACCTGAATGGTAAACGAGTAAATATCTAGCTGGATGGCCTCATCGGAAAAGAATGTCAAATATATTAAAGCGGCGAGCAGGTTTATATTAAGGCCAAACAATTGGTTTGGTTAGGGTTACCTCCATTTCAAAAACAGGTAAGGTAGGAAGGCTTTTAATTTATAAGCCTTTATATAAGGAGGTAATTGTCATCTTTTTGGAATGGAGTTAAAGTTATATTCTGAATAAAGCTTGAAAGGTTTTAAACTACATTTGAAAACACACACTTATTTTTTCACACTTATTTTTATTTTTTACTTTATTTTTAACCAACTGACTATTAAAACGGTAGGTTCGGCGCCTATTTCGTAGGTAAGGTCGGGTAACCCGAACCAAATGTATTTATTTTCAGGCCTAACCGTCTGTCCTGGTTTGATTTAACCACATTACCACCGCTAGAAGGTCGTCCGAAGACAAAGTTGATAAAGAAGTTAATAAAACTGATATTTATGTATATTCCCTTGTTCGTGGATAATCTTAAACCAATCGATATAACATTATTTCATCAAGCACATAATTTATAAAGACGACTGAATGGATTTCAGAAATAGCTTTCTTTTGAGTCTTAAAAGTTGACATTCTGCAATCTCTAACCATCAATACGGTTAATTTAAGATGAAACGTGACATTTCGTGCTAGATCATTTTGTATGTTTGAAAAAGGGGTCAAATTAACCGCTAGTTAGTGCAAACAACATATTTGCTTGAAAACAGTAGATTCTTATGTCAAGCGCATTAACGAAGGAAATGTTCCCTCAACTTTATAAATTATGCTCGCATTACAATTTGAAAAAAATAAATGTTTAAGAACCGTTTTAACTTGGTGAAATCAAAAAGAAGGATAATGCAATGTCAAATATTTTTTTTAGATAACATACGTGGTCAACAACATATTTTTTCCAAAGGGAACATAGTATTTCTTAAGTCATCCAATACATTTACTTCGGTAAATCGGCAGTCGGCCGTTATTGATTTATCAGGTAAAGCGGTAGATTTAAACTGTGGCTGGCTTAGTTAGTGCGTTGTTAACACAATATTTTGTAGATCGCTTAAAGATTGTCAGTATGTAATCATTTATTTTTATAAGTACATAACAATCTTCAACCATTAAAACATGAGCAAATACCCCGATATTTAATTACAATATGTCTATCAAGTTATTCCAATATGTTAAAATCCTATCGTAAGAGGTAATAAATCGAAACTTTACGTGTAATTACACTTTGAAAAAAAGTAAGATAAACTGTTTATGGGTGCAATAAGTCACTAGGGTGTTATCAATATGGCCATAAAACACAGTTGCGAAGACTTTAAATAAATCACCATAAAAAGATACAGTTTTTGTTGCAATAAATTCAGTACAGTGTAACCTTATATCGAATGCCTTCAAAGGGCATTTTTCAATCGGAACAGTCCTCGGCCAGTATCATACAGAATTGACTATCTCGAAGCTTGCCGGAGATGGCCGAGTTGTTTAAACTGACCAGCGCATTTTTAGGAATATATGTTTCATTATCATTTTCTTTTACTGAAAACAACATTAATAAAAGTCTGATCTATCAAGGCCTTCAAACAGTTTTAAATGTGTGAAATGTCGATATTGAAATTGTTTCGTCCAAAATTCCACGCCTCAGTGAAGAACATATTTTCATGACAACTTAACTTCGAAGGGAAGTAACTGTACCAAAATATAGTACTATGTAAGCAGACATATTTTATTTTTCAAGTGCCAGGCAGCCAGACTATCATTTACTTGCTTAAGATAAGAATATATGAATTCTAAATAATTGATATTTACCATGAACAGTAGAGCATAATGTATATAATGTATATTCACAGAAACATCTTTTTTGTTTTCTATTAGAGACCAATAGCTAATTTAATTCAAAACAATTCATTTTTTATAAAAAAAAATATTTTCTGATAAAATCTGTAGCCCATGCAATCGACGAGTTTGAAATCGACAAAAAGTATAATTATCCAAAAGAATATCGATTATGCTATCAATTTGCCTGTTTGGAATCTACCGCGAACATACCTGATTATTCCTGCAATTAAGTATCCAAAGAAAACAGAAAATCCATCGATTTACGATTTACATTTTTTGTCAAGAAAAGCTCGGATTCTGATGACGGTGTAGTCGGTCTTACGTCGATCACGTGATCGTCAAAACCAACGTTATATACATTGTACCTCATTTGTACATGTTTAAAAAAGGCAGCATTATTTAAAGTGACTCTCTTATTCAAAATCAATAAAACACATGTATAACAAACATACATTTTGGGTAATAAACCTTTAACCACTTACTATAATGCATTTATGGAAAATATTAACTACTGATAACAAGATTGTAACCGTGTATTTAATAGCTAAAATGCAAAACTATTAAATGACTGGTGAGTGCTAAATATAAATTTCTGTGATCTACTATCGTCTCATAAGGTAGAAATACCGAGTTTTCTGTACCTTTCTTTCAAATTAAACTCTGTATCCTTCATAAGAATCATTGTTTTTGACGTTTATTCATTCTTTTTGGTATATTTGAACAATTGTATTAATTGTCACAATGGGGTAAATCTTATTTAGGAGTAAGAGTGTATCTTTAAATCACTTGTATAAAGTGCATGGCTTATAAGATTTAAAAGATAACGTGGAATTATTGACAAATTGAGCCAGTAAATACCGCTAAGTCAAATAAGCAGAAATTTTATTAAACAAAAATGGGACTATAAATCATATGGTTTATTAATTTTGACTCGCTTAAGTAATAGCCCTGAGAAGTCGGACTCAAAATTGACTTTTGTTTCCTGTCAACATTCTGTCATAACTTAAATATTCAGATCTAATCAAACGGGACCTGTGGATTGAAGTTTTGACATTACTTTTATATGAATGCTAATATGATATGATTAACTGACTTCAGACATGATAGACCATTTCATGATTGAAAATTGACATAAACTGTTTTCAATGTTCACGTCGTTTGTAATTCGATGAATCAGCTGATCTATTGACTGAAGCATTGAACCGCGTAAACCATTTGCATTTTTGAATAAAATTAATTTCAATAAAGTATAATTGTAAGTCATGCTATAACATTATTTTGAGCATTTAAATATTATGGTAAAATAACAAAAACACACGACTTACGCTAATATTTTCCAGATATATCTAAATCCAATTTGTTCAACTGAGGTGTCTGTATTTACGTTAAACTCGATTTTTTCTTCAGATAATCTTTCTTATCCAGGAAGATTTTCACTAATGTAAACATTTCATTGAAACCCCAGGTATTAATAGTCACCGAATAAGTCGTTTGTACATGTAATCGTTACCGTATCAAAATGCGAAAACGATATCATATATATGGACCAACATTTTCAACGATTTAAAAACAGGTAACATTATCTAATATCGGGTGAAGAGTCATAACCGATCAGACATAGAATTTCAAGAAAAAGGCACAAATACCGCTTAAATACTGCTTATTGTGTGTTTTGTGTCTCTCTATCTTCGCAGACAATCAGAGAATATGATAGCTATCTCTTATCTTAAATAACACGTAAATATGCAGTCAGCATTTATCTGTTTACTTAATGTAGGTAATTGTAGATAATTGACATTTGTCATCTTGTCAGAAGATAAAAGGAAATTAATTAGAAATTTAAATGGTTTATTATCATGGAAATTAGAAATTTAAAGGTTTATTATCATGAGTGATGATAATTAATAAAAAAGATAACAAATGATGTAAAAGGCACTTGAAACACAGTTGATGTTCAATCCTTTAAAAGATTTAAAGAAATGTATGTAGTGTTTTGCATGAAATTTATACGTTCATTTAAAGGTACCCGCTCAGGATTCTGGTAAAATGCACTTTTTGGGGGGTATGACGAAGTAAAGTGTGACCCTTCAGCAATTGATGATATTTGCTCAAATATCGTTTAAAAGAACACAATTTTCATTAGCGTTAAAAACGCGATTGATCGCTTAATTACGGCTTTGTTGGTACGTGATTGTTTGACATTATCACGTAATGTTATCAATGTATTGTTAAGAGCTTAAAATATCCAACCCACCAAAATCAAAACACTTTTTTAATACAATAGCAGTATTTTTGCTGCAATTTCGACATCATAGAGTTCAATTATGATAAAACGAGTGTTTTCAGATGCGTTATTTATATTGGTCCAAAAAATGAGTGAGTACCTTTAATCTTTATTTAATATACACTATTATGATTATGATGGAAGTGTTATAATCGTATGCTAAGACACTCTCGTTGGCACGATGTTGTGCGAGAGTGTGATCTTGTTTTGCGTGTGTGGGGGGGGGGGGGGACTGGAGTGCCCGGAGAAATCCCACCTGTCCAGCTTGGTGACCTCCGAGCAAAACTTTCTAACGCCCAGGCCGGGAATCGATCCTTGGACGCTTTGGTGAGAAGCGAGTGCGCTAACCGGACAGAAAACATATATTACAAATTCAGGGCTAAATTAGCGTGTTCTTTGATGATACACAAACAAAAAATCGTCGGGTTTTGTCTGAAGTTTTATCCCACGCAAAAACATCCTTGTAATTAAAACACCTACAAAAGGAGACCTAAGTCTCAGTCACATTGCCTACTTCCCGTCCGAGCCCAAAACAATTTGGTTACATAACAAACCCATGAGAAATTAGATATCCGAATTGCCCATCTAAATTCTTTACCCACAAATTTATGAAAAACCCTTTGAATTCTTATCTGCAATAATGTTTTTCTCAACAATGGCCATTTTGTTCACCTAATTGTCGTAAATCACGTCACAGGTTTTTTTAAAAAAAGATTAAAAGCCAGACATATTGCTCCAATGGCGCAATTTATTACATTTCATATTTATTTCCTATAAGAATGTCTAAAGTGTTGTAACACGAACAGTCGATATTTTAACGCTAAAATATTCTTGAAGTATCAACTATGAGAATAAAAATAATGTAAAATACCATAGTATAATAAGGATTACCTGTCCTTGTGGATTTAAATAATGCAGCTTTAAAGCTGCACTCTCACATATTGACCATTTATACAACTTTTTTTATTGTTTGTCTTGGAAAGAGTAAATTTTTGCGTAATAATATTATTGACAAAAAATCGGATCGTAGATTTTCATATTTTCGTTTAAAAATTAATGTTTTATGCCTTAAACCCTCAGTAACGGTTTAAGAAAAATGCATAAAACATCAATTTTTAAAATCTGTGGTCTGACTTTTTGTAAGCAGTCTTATATCACTGGTTTCCAAGGATTTTCGCAAAATTTGGCTCTTTCCAAGACAAAAAAATAAATAAAAAAAGTTGTAAAAATGGTCAATCTGTGAGAGTGCAGCTTTAAGATGAAAAACAAGCAGTTAATCTATACGTTATTTACAGTACTTAGAAAATTGTCAACATGTTAGTATCAAATAAAAAAATAACGTCCAGGGATCGTTTGCATGGAGCTGAATAACTTAACCACAGGTTATCTCTTGGTTAATATGCATAGGCATGTCAATTAAATGTCACCATTGTCGCGAATGTCATGGATATTGAGAATGTCGCGAATGTTGTAAAATGTCGTGAAAATCATTAACGACATTTACGACATTCATAACATTGACGATAAATGCGGAGAATGTCATGGACATTGCGAATGTCGCGATTTTTTCTAATGAAGAGAATGTTGTGGATGTTGTGAATTATAACTTGTGTTATGTCGATTTGGGAGTTAGAACGCGATATGTCGCAATAACAATATTGGCGTATCTAGTTAATAACTGAACTTGTCGACATTAAGTATTGCGACATGACGAGTTAAAACTTGTTAACATAATCACATTATCTGTATATACGATAACCTTCCATAGTGACATCAGTTTACTGACTAAAACTTCTTTTGAATGGGCAAATAAACATTGTATTCTCCAAAATTGAAGGCCTATATAAGGCAGGTTTAATATACGCCTTAGGTGATCCTAAGCAGATTTTGATAAGTATAGGCATACAAGCAAGGTTTTGAGATTGCAAATGAAGGTAATGCACGGTTTTTAAAAATCTAAACTATAAATATAAACTAAAAAGGCCATTTAACCATCTTGATTACAAAGAAGCTAATAAACATATAAAGATAATAGACTGAATTGACTTAACTGTTTACAACACCCATTTAGATTCAACTGCAAAATGAATGCAAATTAGCCTCAATTTCGTATAAAATCTCACTCAATCAAATTAAAACCGATTAACTCCGGTAGCAAGGGTTGACAATACATAGACAAGATATGATTAAAGGGCTCAACTTCCTTAGTGTAGGAACTATTTTGTCCAAACTGTGTTAGATATAAAGTAGAAAAAAGAATTTTGAAACATGTAAAGCAAACATTGCGGTAAATTTCTCTGATAAGAGTCAACATCAATTGAAGGAAATGTTTCCACAGGGGGGTAAAATGACATAAATATATCATTCTGATTAAGGGTCGTTTAAGTTTAAACTATGTACATAACTGCTGCCTGAAGTATCTATAAACATTAAGAGTCTATAAACAAATGCAAAAAATAATAATCGAAACCGTTTTGTAAGCTCTCAGAACGTTGCATTTAATAAACATCTGTTTATTGATTTTTGAAAGGCCTTTGACAACATAGATCGTGTCATAAAACTTTGGCTTTCCGATGAGTTCAAACATTTTTTCACATGCCGAGAGCGTTCCGGAACAGTTTTGTGAACTTAAAAAATTGTATTTATTGATTTTTGTTAAGGCCTTTGAATAAATAGACCGCGTATTTAAACTTTTGCGTTCCAGTGAGTATAAACATCTTTCCACATGCCACGAGCTTTCCGAAACACTGTCATTTGATAGCTCTACATGAATGTTTAATGCTCATATCATAATTAATTCATTATGCTCACGTGAACTGACTTTGAAAGTACTTAGGCAACCAACACCATGCAATTATCAACACTTTGCCCAAAGCAATTCGCGTGAGGATAATTGTTTGTCTGGGTAATATGATTAATCACACCTTAGGTTTTGTTTTATTTTGAATCTCCTAGCAAGGACCAAATGCGTAAAAATGTAAAACGCTAGGCTTAGATTCAAGATTCAAACATATTTATTAAGTAACGTAAATAGAAATGTGCGTTTAATCAAAGAAAACTAAAATAAGTTTTATATATTATATAATTGAATAATCTCTGAATTAAGAACTGAACTTAATTCTTTTGTACTCAAATTTCCATTTTAGTTTGTTATACACACAATACAGTGCTGATGTTGTTTTGTTTTAAATGCATGAATGTAACTCACTTTTTAACAGTGTTGTCTATAATGTTATTTAATGGAGCCTTGTGAAGAAACCGATTATTGTTTTGTTTTTTCCTTTCACATGTTTTTGAATCGACTTATTTCAAAACATTGGTTATATTATCGAACAAAACGGACACATTTTGAAAAAAGTGGAACTATTTTAGCTGGCAGTAGTATTAATACAAGTGTAAACTTTGGCGTCAATTGGCGTCAATATCATCTCTCATAATGCATCAATCGTATGTAGTAGATCCTCGTGTACAAAGAACGTGAACAAATCATATATAGAATATAATTGTTTGTTTCAGTAAGATTTCAGTGTAAGATTGCAAAATATTTCACAGAGTGAGCTTCGAAAGTTATTTCACGAGTGACGTAGCCATGAGGCAAATATTTTCTTTTGGTGTCCACGAGGAAAAATAAATTGCATCTTACACTGAAAGAAACATTTTTTTCTTTTAATCATATGACTAAACCTGGTAATGCATTTTCTAACATTTTATTTAAAAAACGTGCTAATTTGTCTGCGCACGTAACGTAACTTTGGAAATGACGTTGATGTTTGATTTGGATAGCAGAACTAGCTAAACATTTCATTCAGTGAAAAATCTCAATGTGCTGTTTTCACTGTTTGAAACAATGAAATATCATTTTCATTTCACTGACATTTCTTTATAAACCACCTTTAAGCATTAATAAATATATATTTATAGATACGACAATGAAATAGCATTACCTTGATGAACTTTTCTTTATTCTTGATTGAAATATCCATTTGACTTCTTACATCCATATCCTCTTATTCGAATCATAAAGAACATGTAGTTTAGTCTAATGTAATGATATAGTTTAGCCGATGTCAAACAGTTTGTAAAACATACAAGGACACATCACGTATGATACTTAATTTAAAATACACGTCTTTATCAATTTGAATGCCTGTCCATATTGTACACATTTTTAAAGTTAACATTAACATATTTTGAGTACAGTTGGATGATTTTTTTACGAAAAAGAAAACACTTAATCCGTCACAACTGAAGCTTAGATGGTTTATATAGACACGGACTATAATATATCATAACATAGACGTATTCATCATCTTTCAAGTATTTATGCATGGTATCTGCTTTTTGTAAAAAGCAGTTAAGTAACCACAAAGATTAATACACTCAGGAGATGGGAAATTGAAACCATGACACATTTGAGTACAGAGATACAGTTTCATGAGGCTTAGAGTTTTCTTTGGTCCGGAAAAGCCATTTAGTCCATACATTGCACCGTTTAGCATTGAAAATGGTTATGCATATCAGTGGCATATTATTCAATAACATTAGAGGATCGGGGGAGGGGAGGGGATGTACCCGGCGCGTCCCCACCCCTTAAATATTGCAAGTTTACTTTCTATTTCAATAAAAGAGAAAACAAGTAATAAAATCTGCCCCAAATGCACTATTTCGGAGTAGAAATTTTAAAAATCGGGGGAGTATCCTCAAAAACCCTGCCAACACTTTCAACCAATTAAATTTCGGTTCTGAGGGAGGGGCGCAAGTCAAATGGATACGACCCTAAGTTACACCCCCTCTAACGTCGAATCTTGGATATGCCCCTGGCAATGCTATTTATGCTATATAAAACTAAAACATATTAAAGTATGAAATTAATGTAAAGGGTTGTTTGGTTTATTGCAGTTGTTTCTAGAGTTAAAAAGACATGAATTTACTCCTTTTTAAAACTACATATTTCTATAAATTGATATATTGCAGTCAATTATAGCTTTTTCTTATTAATCTGAATTGAAAATCTTACTCTTTTCTGCAATTATGATATTGGTATTCCCCCCACTTTTCGGATTTCAAATTTTAACCAAAGTTATTGACGAGTGTCAGAGTGACTCAAGCACAAGTTAAGTCATCAATATAAATACCTGTGATCTTAAGCAAATATCTGTACTCAGTAGTTTTTTGTTAAGCTTTCACATTATGTAATTCTAGCTTACGTATATACCTATTTCGGTATAAATTGTTTTCTATACGAAAATTGGAAAACTTAAAGATGCACTTCAACTCCCAAATAAGATTTACCACACTTAATACAGTTGTTTCAATATACCATAGTAGACGATAGTATATCACAGTAAACATTTTAGCACTCACCAATCATTTAATATTTTTACGTTTTCAGCTTTTAAATACACGGTTACAATCTTGTTATCAGTAACGGATGTTTTCCATAAAAGCATTATTTAGTAAGTAGTTAAAGGTTTATCACTCAAAATGTATGTTTGTTATACATGTGTATATATTTATTGATTTTGAATAAGAGTGTCACTTTAATTAATAATACTTGGTTGTTTCAGAGGAGTCCACAAGAAATTGAAATTCACGAACAGCATTGAATATGTATGGTAGTAATGTTAACTTTAGATATTTGAAAACAAATCTCTTCACAAGCTTTTTTTGCCAAGTGCTTGTTGAACACTTAAAAGAAAACTTAAAAGAAATACAGTACGTAACCCTCTTATCTTAAGCAGTTTTAAGAATAATTAATGCACAGGTGTGTATATGAATACGACAGTCACATATAAATATATAGTGAATGATTTGATATACTTGAAACTTCGATTATATTTATATGTCAAATTTCCTTATTCTAACATTGCCACTTATATTTCATTTTTATTTATATTGCGAATACCTTTTGTACTTCCACGATCACATATAATACTATGATGAATGGCCTATAACGTCATTTTCATAAATAATTATATTCTGAATGGCTTATTTTGGCATTTTCACATATAATTTTATGCGCAAAGCCTTATATTGGCGTAGTGAAATATGTCTTTATGCTGAATGCCTTTCACTGTCATATCCACATAATTACAATTCTACTCTGAATAGCTTATATAGGTATATTCACATTTAGGTCTATGCGCAAAGCCTTATGTTGGCATATACACATACGAATTTATGCTGAACGCCTTTCACTGTCATATCCACATATAATTCTACTCTGAATAGCTTATATAGGTATATTCACATTTAGGTCTATGCTCAATGCCTTATGTTGGCATATACACATACGAATTTATGCTGAATGCCTTTCACTGTCATATCCACATATAATTCTACTCTGAATAGCTTATATAGGTATATTCACATTTAGGTCTATGCTCAATGCCTTATGTTGGCATATACACATACGAATTTATGCTGAACGCCTTTCACTGTCATATCCACATAATTACAATTCTACTCTGAATAGCTTATATAGGTATATTCACATTTAGATCTATGCTCAATGCCTTATGTTGGCATATACACATATGAATTTATGCTGAACGCCTTTCACTGTCATATCCACATATAATTCTATTCTGAATAGCTTATATAGGTATATACACATTTAGGTCTATGCTCAATGCCTTATGTTGGCATATACACATACGAATTTATGCTGAATGCCTTTCACTGTCATATCCACATAATTACAATTCTATTCTGAATAGCTTATATAGGTATATTCACATTTAGATCTATGCTCAATGCCTTATGTTGGCATATACACATACGAATTTATGCTGAATGCCTTTCACTGTCATATCCACATAATTACAATTCTACTCTGAATAGCTTATATAGGTATATTCACATTTAGGTCTATGCTCAATGCCTTATGTTGGCATATACACATACGAATTTATGCTGAATGCCTTTCACTGTCATATCCACATATAATTCTATGCTGAATAGCTTATATAGGTATATACACATTTAGGTCTATGCTCAATGCCTTATGTTGGCATATACACATACGAATTTATGCTGAACGCCTTTCACTGTCATATCCACATATAATTCTATGCTGAATTGCTTATATAGGTATATTCACATTTAGGTCTATGCTCAATGCCTTATGTTGGCATATACACATACGAATTTATGCTGAACGCCTTTCACTGTCATATCCACATATAATTCTATGCTGAATTGCTTATATAGGTATATTCACATTTAGGTCTATGCTCAATGCCTTATGTTGGCATATACACATACGAATTTATGCTGAACGCCTTTCACTGTCATATCCACATATAATTCTATGCTGAATTGCTTATATAGGTATATACACATTTAGGTCTATGCTCAATGCCTTATGTTGGCATATACACATATGAATTTATGCTGAATGCCTTTCACTGTCATATCCACACAATTACAATTCTACTCTGAATAGCTTATATAGGTATATTCACATTTAGGTCTATGCTCAATGCCTTATGTTGGCAAATACACATACGAATTTATGCTGAACGCCTTTCACTGTCATATCCACATATAATGCTATGCTGAATAGCTTATATAGGTATATACACATTTAGGTCTATGCACAATGCCTTCTGTTGGCATATACACATATGAATTTATGCTGAATGCCTTTCACTGTCAAATCCACATAAAATTCTGTGCTGAATTGCTTGTATTGGCATATACAAATACAAATATATGTTAAATGCCTTATATAGATCATAGCCACATATAATTCTATGCTGAATGCCATATACAGTCATGGTAACATATAATTATAGTATGAATGCCTAATATTGCCAAACTCACATATAATGTTTGCTGGATGCCTAATGCTGGCAAAGGCACATATAGTTTAATGCTGAATGATTTTCAATGTCGAATTCACATCTACTCATATCGTGAATGCTTAGTGCTATCGTTGTAAGAAAACTGTTTGATTCAATTATGAAAACATATAAAAAATATAATAACTCAAAGTGGATCTCTATGGCCAATATTTATTGAAAAAATGTGACAGAAAATGATATTTTTGCCGAAAAGCTTTAGTAACGATATTGAAAGTCAAATAATTTAAGGCTTGCATTTACACAATTCCGTTCAAGCGAGTGTTATTTTCACAGTAGTTTGATGGGAATTAACTCCTCCTTTGGTGTCCTATGTCGTGTATTGTTTTAGTGACATTTAACCTAATACATTTTTTCAAATTTATCAAAAGGGTCACAAGGGGTCGAGATTTTCTGACATAGTTAAACTGCAGAAATTCATAGTCATGCTGTGCAAGATCGTTGGTATACGAGTGACCCCTTTGAAAAATCTGATGAAAAACATAAATATTTTAGGTTAAATGTCACTAAACCTTTGACAGGTCATATGACACCAAAGCATAAGTTCATTTCCTTCAAACTACTGTGGTGTTTTCCAGTTGCTGTTTGTGTTAGGTCATAACATTAATGCACCAGTCATATGTAACCACGCCCCTCCAAGGCCCGGGGGTATACCGGAGAGACCCGGGGAAATGGGCCGTGATTGTACATTCGATGTGGCCCCGCAGTGCCGGGTGAATGCAGGGTTTGTGTCTTCGCACGTAAAAAACAGCGGGGAATGGGCCTTACCTATGGTCCCTGGGGTGCGGGGGATCGGGGGGGGGGGGTGTTGTTACAATTGACTGGTGCATAAATTAAAAAAAAATCATTTAAAAAAATCGTTGCTAACATAAAACCTGTGAACGACTCCCTTTAACAGACATCAGGGCCAATGAGGGTTAACATGGTCTCCAATGCATCATAAACTTTGATTAATACGACAGGAAGGCTCGTCCATGATCAATATCATGTTTTGTTATTCTGTTTACACTTAACATGTAACATGTGTTACGTTTTAAATACTCAAAGCATAAATGTACTAGCTCACCTTTATGGTTGATGAAGTCAATCGGATCCCTTATACACTGGCCAGTGTCTGTTTCGTAGTTTCGTTTTCAACTTTTGTTTTCAAGTCAGTTTCATTTTGTTTGCAATAATAGCTATATTCGTTAAAGGGTTTGCCAGACATCTTGCAATCAGCTCGTTCATCTCACTTGGCAGATCGTTTGGTACGGTATATCATTTAGAAACATACAGCCGTATTACCGTTCACCCGAGCGTTCAGAAAGTCATCCTGGTTAAAGTAATTTTCTATTCACGGTCTTCTCTTATTCCATTATGCACGATAAGTTTTTTTCCCTGTATTTAGTTGTCAAGTTTTCTATCCTCTGTTATTATTTCTATTGTTGCAATATAATGTATGTATCTCATGTGTTCACAAAGCTGAAATATCTTTAACATGCACTTTGTTAGATATTTTCGGTGTTTCTTTTCAGATGGTATTAACTCCTTTTATGATGCATTTCCTCCACAAATAGAATTTTGAGTCCACACTATTGATCCAACCACATCCTAACAGCATTAACCATCAATATGTAATCGCTATTAGACTGTGAAGTGAATTCATAATAAAACCATCGTTACGTATAAAATGATCTGCCGTTTAAAGTTGTTTAAACTCATGTGTTTTTCTTCTTTTGGGGAACATGTTCACCTGATAAGGTTACTACAGCTCGTGAAACCGCAAAATGTGTCCTTAATTTGTTTGCATTTGTAAGCAGTTTTATACCAATGTGTACAGTTCTACCTTGGTAGTGGTTATCAACCTTAAATCTGTGATTTGACTTTCTTGTTGAAATATCGAGTATTAGAGCTAAACACTTCCAGTCTTGTTTTAATTGTTTGCACAAAGAAATATAATACGTTCCTCAATAACTAGCTGTACTTCAAGACTATTAAGGCACTGGTCATTAAAACTCCGACAAGTGTGTCCTGTTTTGCGGAGTTGAAGTATAAGTATATTTATATTAGTGTATATTTAAACGTTATACAGAAAACAGAAAGTGAACATTTTAATAATCCTCAATCCACATTAGCCTACACATACACACAGTGACTTATGCGAACTGCTACATTTCAATATACATTATATTTTTTAATGCTCACACAGAAAATGTCAAAGATGTTCTTAACGATTTTAGAATAACATTCTCGTATTAACCTCCGTATTGTACAATGTTAATTAGCGTCATTTTTGCACAATCCAGAAAATCGAACCACACACAATGAGTACTGCACTTCTTTGTGTGTGAGCTGCTTTCAGCCCTAATAAATCAAAGCTTATGTGCAAAATTCATCCTTGATTTGAATTACCGATCTAAATCATAACTAGACGTCTCAAATTCTTTTGAACTCCCTGACAACGCTTAAGATATCAATATAAGGTTCGCAAGTATTATCCTTTTGAAACAAAGAAACTTAAAAAGGATTGCATGCTACACTATAATCATTGATCAAAGCAGTAACGTACTGATAACCACTTAAATATTCAAGGCAAAAACAAATTGCTGTCAAAGGCTTAAAGTAACTCGCTCATGTTTTTGGACCAAAATTAGTTTTTCCGGTAATGCATCTAAAACACTTGGTGTTACCATTATTTTACTCTATGATATCGAAATTGCAGAAAAAACTACAGTTTTCGCATAAAAAATATTATGGTTTTAGTGGGGTTCGAACCCACGCCGGTTTAGTCAAGAAAAAAAAGAAAACAGCCTGCTTATCCACACGACCACCGATACTTTATTGAATGTGTTATGTTGACCTGTTAAGGATACATTGATAACATCACGTGATATTGTCAATCAACCAATCACGCAACAGCACAGCTGTAATTAATTTTCAATCGCGTTATTAACGCTTATAAAAATTTTGGCCTTCAAAGACGATATTTGAGCAAATATCAACATTTGCTGAAGGGTTCCAGCTTTTATATTCCTGTTTTAACACTCCTTGTGATCTGCCACACTTTATTTCGTTATTAAAAAAAGTGCATTTACAAACCATGAGCGAGTTACTTTAGCCTTAAACTAGCTAATTCCATAAAACATCAACTTTAAAGCTGAATCTATCGGTATTGAAAAGTAAATAAGTTCAGTTCCAACCAATGCATTTGACCTCTAACTGAGCTTTATCTAATGTCAAACTGATTTATTTCTACCAATGTCATATCGATGAGATTAAAACACTCTCCAGCTCTTACTATTGACACAATACTCAGATCTTACTATTGATACAATGTTGAGCTCTTACAATTGACACATTATTTTGCTCTTACTATTGGCACAATGTTGAGCTCTTACTATTGACACATTCTTGAGCTCTTACTATTGACGCATCAATGACCTCTTACTATTGACACATTGCTGAGCGCTTACTATTGGCACAATGTTGAGCTCTAACTATTGACACAATGTTGAGCTTTTCCAATTGACAAAATGTTGAGCTATAATTATTGATACAATGTTGAGCTCTTACTATTGACATAATGTTGAGCTCTAATTATTAACACGTTAATGAGATCTTACTATTGGCATTATGTTGAGCTCCTACTATTGACACATTATTGAGCTTTTACTATTGGCACAATGTTGAGCTCTAACTGTTGCCACAATGTTGAGCTCTTACTTTTGACACATTGTTGAGCTATTACTATTGACACATTAATGACCTCTTACTATTGACACTTTGTTGAGCGCTTACTATTGGCACAAGGTTGAGCTCTTACTATTTACACATTATTGAGCTATTACTATTGACACAATGTTGAGCTCTAACTATTGACACAATGTTGATCTCTTACCTTTGACACAATGTTGACCTCTTACTATTGACACAATGTTGACCTCTTACTATTGACAAACTGCTGAGCTCTTACTATTGACACAATGTTGAGTTTATACTATTGACATAATGTTGAGCTGTTACTATTGACCCATTGTTGAGCTCTTATTATTAATAAAATGTTGACCTCTTCCCTTTAACACATTGTTGAGCTCTTACTATTGACCCATTGTTGAGCTCTCACTATTGACACAATGATGGTTTAGCTGTCACCATTGACACATTGTTGAGCTTTTATTATTGATACAATGTTGAGCTCTTACTATTGATACAATGTTGAGCTCTTACTATTGACCCATTTTTGAGCTCTTACTATTGACCCATTTTTGAGCTCTTACTATTGATACAATGTTGAGCTTTTACTATCGACACAAAGTTTAGCTCTTATAGATGGCACACGGTTCATTTTAAGTCAATTTTAAACAATCATCGACCATTGCCACATTCCTAAGCTCTAAGTTATATCATAATGTTTATACATACCTAAGCCTCTAAATTTAGTTGAGCTCTAACAATTGTCACATTGTTATGCTCTTACTAATGCCATAATATTGAACTTGAACTAATTTTAACTCTACCAATGTCACACAGTTTAAATTCAACCATTGCGACACAATTCAACTCTAGCGAATTTCAAAACTCTGCAATGTCATACATTTAAACTCTGACCAATGTCACACATTGAAACGCTGACCAATGTAACACAGTTAAACTCTGACCATTGTAACACAGTTCAACTCTGACCAATGTAACACTGTTAAACTCTGACTAATGTCATATAGTTAAACTCTGACCAATATCATATAGCTAAACTCTGACCAAAGTCACACATTAAAACTCTAAACAATGTCATACATTTAAACCCTGACCAATGTCACACATTAGTTCAACACAATTGGCATACAGTTAAACTCTGACCAAATGACCAGTGGTACATTTTTGTCCGTGACCAATAAACAATGTCCCACGTTTTAACTATGACCAATGCCACACTGTTCAGGTCTTCCATTGTCACAAAGTTACGCTTAAACCAATGTCACCATGCTAAGCTCTAACTTATGCCACTAAGTGCAACTCCACCTTAAGCCACAAGGTCCAATCAATACCTCGATGTTTCAGCATTAACCAGTGTGATTCAGTTTAGCTCGAATCAAACCCACAATTTCAGTTGAACTAGTGCAAAAAACTTCTAACAAATGCCGTAAAAATGAGTTCTAAATATTGCTTCAATTTGATTTTTAACAAAGTTAACAAATTAGCTTACCTTGAACGTTCTTCTCACATGAAGCCGGACTTTTACTCATTTCATAAACATCAATTGTAAGAAATGCCACAAAATATTAAGACGCAAACGTTAATCAATTCCACAATATGAACCTATGGTTGTGAGTTCCTTGCGGTGACAATGAAGATAGCCCGATTGTATGACAGAATCAATAGCAGTTCAAACATTGTCATATGGCTTCGAAATAATAAAATAAATTGTAACTGATGTACTCAGTGCATATTCAAAAATATGTTTCATTAATATGAATGCACATTATTATTTAACGATATTGTTAATTGATAAGATGCTACTTTCTTATCGGTTATGGGAGTGATTACACATATCGTCCCTGTGTAAAAATAACAAAACACTTCATTATGTAAAAAAACATATGTAGCTTTAGTTATATATAGTATCAATCAATTATTCTATTTACTAATTTTACTCTTTAATGATTATTTAATGTGACGAATACATGATTCTAAAGCGGTCTAAAAAATGAATCATTTGAGTGATTTTGCATTTCGTCCCACTAGCGGATCCAGTGTGGGGGTGGCGCAACCCGCCCCCCCCCCCAAAAAAAAAACAGTCCACGTTTACTTTTTAATTCAATATAGTTGAACAAAGTTATAAAATCTACCCCAAATGCACTTTTTTTGGACTAAAAATTGTTAAACAAAATCGGGGGAGTTCCCTAAAAAGCCATTTTTAACTCAAAAATGTTAAAAAAAATCCCTAAACACCCTGCCAACACTTTCAGCAAAATAGATTTAGGTTCGGAGGGAGGGGCACTAGATAAAAGGATACGCCCCTAAGCTACGCTCACTCCTTCGTCAAATCCTGGAGCCGCCCCCGCGTCCCCCTATTGCACTGAGGTTCAATATGTGACCACACTATTACAAGTATAATTGCACTAATTGTTTTTGAAGCGATTGAGTTGAATAAGAAACTGTAACATGTTGCGGAATGAACAACGGACTCGGTGGATTTTGTTACGTATTCAGATTACATAAAATGCGTTAGACATGACGCTGATTTATTATTATTTATATATTTGCGATGTATATCTTTTCAAAATTTAAAGTTATTGAAACTTAAAAAAAGAGTTGTTTCGGTATCTTTGTTGCACATAAAATCTACTGCAAGTAATGATTACTTGTATCTTTGCTGATGTTGTTTTGCTATTCTTGATAACGTCACTTATCTCTTTTTGCATTTAAAAATACGCCCCCCCCCCCCCACCACCACACACACACCTATTTTTTTTTAAGCCACCCTTTATCTCATCTTGTTACATATATCATCTGGAAGGCAAAAAAAGTCCTTAGAATAAAACCTACATTTTCAGCCAATGAAATTGCAGATAGGCAATCATTAAGTATTTGGCTTAATCATTAAGAATTTCAACCTCAACTTCCGCGGGTGTTTAAAGGTCCGCCTACTGCCACTCATCCAATATACAATGCCTGCGTCAGAGTTTACATTGCCAATGCGTCAGTCATTAAGATAACATGAATTAAAATCTGAACGATTAAGAAGGGCTATTGCGCTACGCTCACTCCGCCTATTCTTAATCATTAAGATTTGAATTCATGTTATCTAGCTATTACATTTTAAGGAATTATTTCTCGGCATAATACGGGTTGTTTTCGGTTTCCGATATGGAGGGGTGCATATTCTAAAATAAAACTCACCAGAGCATCAAACCCTGAGCCAGCCACGATATGGTATGTTATCAAATGTATAACGTGGAAGATGAATAAATATTGAACAAAATATTTGTTGAATCTATTAATAAGCAACAACGGTACTTTTAATTACCTTATGTTCAAATCTATCCTTGCATCCTCTGTCATAATCCAACTTTCCAATGCGTTCAGAATAACGATCGGAAAACAACATTGTCACACAGAAATTAGCCCGTATTCCGTAAAACCCTATAATCGTCCCAGACTTAACCCATTAGAAAATCGAAACAAAAGTTTTTAAGGGAACTTAAATGCAAAATTTTCTGACCACAAAGCTATACAAGTCTGGAAAACATGATTTACAGGCGTCGTTGTAAATATCAGATTTAGAATCAAAGTAATCAATTGCAGTACATTCACAGATTACCAGGTCTAATTGTCCGTTTAAATTAATTGGTTACAATTTTAAGTTAATACGATTAGATTAGGGAATTAACGTGATTAGTACTGGTCCTATTAATGAACATAAAATCGGTATTACAAGTACTTATCAGTTAAGGTCATTTTAATGATATATTTCTGAAGTGAAATAATGCATATGAACGGACCAGACGGACGGTTATTACATACATATTTGTTCTATCTACAACCATTCAAATTAAATTAAACGATTAAGTTTGTATACGAACGAACAGACGGACGGATATTTCATATATTTTTTTTATATTTAAGATCGTTCAAATTAAATTTAAAGATTAAGTTTGCTAAAATTAGTGACAATCATTTATACTATATATATACGTGTATATATGAAATAAAAATAAAATGAATATGAACAAACAGACGGACCGACGAATGGATGGATAAAGACGGACATACATCGTTACATAAATGTACATCTTATAAATGTATGAGAATGCATTCTTCAAATAGCGTTGTGCTTATATGGGTATTTTCTTAATGCGTGACTGTATTTTCAACTCTTGTAAACATGAAATATAAGAATTAAAAGCAAGACATATCTTTAAAAAGAGATAATGGACGTATTCTTAAGAAACATAACTGACTTTACCAGAATGCTATTGAAGGGGATGTTGTGGTATTTTCAAGGCACACGACAAAACTATTGTATAGCTACTTGTTAACTTCTTCACACAGACTATAAACATTCAAAACATGAGCTTGTTAGTAAATAGTTATGAATCTTTTGATACATATCAAGAGTAATTCTCATATTATTAGGTGACATAATGGCAGGCTTGGGTGACACAGGTGAAGTTATGTATTACGTTTAAAATAAGAAGATCATGAGGGACCATTCCATTTCAAGGAACAGTTGAATAAACAATGATATGTTGCAAACGACAAACTGAATATAATTAATCACCTGTATTATTATGAAAATATAAGTATATGAAAGAAACAGAAAAAAAATCAGCAATCATCGAGATGGTCAGCACATATATATTTGCTTTTAAATGTGATCAGTTGAATGTTGACCCATTTGCATGTAGGTTTATAATGTGCAATGCAGAATTATCTATAAAGACGACCAACGTTAGTTGGGATTCCACGAGGGCTTTTAAGCAGTTACCTATTCAGAAAAGAATAGAACAATTCTAACAAAATAAAATGCAATTAGTTCACATACCAAATCTTGAATCAGTGAAGTAGTAAATTATATCCATATTCATAGAAATGAGGAACCCGTAGAAACATTGATCTGGAAGACAAACCGTCCGTTTTTGCCTGTTTCAAACAAACAATACAACTGCTCAAAATAGAAGAGAATGAATATTTCAATTTCTAAAACGCAGACGAATAATAAAAAAATCCTAAAACCTTAATCGACGCTATCTCTTCATGATTGTAGTTATGATATAACCTTATGAAACGATAAGCCGATTAATCTCAACTAGTGCTAGATGTGGCAACTAGAGCGGCTACAGTTTGACAGATTTCGGAGATACGCCTATTGTCTACTATGGAAGATATGGTGACCTCATCAGTGATAAGTCGGGTCTTCATTATGTCTTGGTCAGAGACCGCCACCCTGATATTATTACCACTGAGCGGAACCATAACACATCTAACGCGATAAGATTTAAAGAATACAGCAGGGTCAATCAAAATTAATCAGATATGGATGGATTATATTCGATTTTGGTAAAAATGAAGTGCAGTCTAAATCCGTTGCCTAGAAGACAAATATTACCATTTAGGAAGTGACTACTCAGTGTAACATGCGTTGTTTTTTCAATTATTTACACATGACAATGAATGAAAGCCCGGTTATTATATCAGACCACTGGCTTTTTCCATTCTTGTCGATTTTGAAGCTAAATAGTTTGTGGTTGGAAACACTTGCACTCACTAACATCAGTTTAATTTCGCGTGCAAATTGGTCAAATCACTATAAAAAAAAATATAGGACATTTATTAAGTGGCCTTTAACCTCGAATTTACCGGACCCCCCCCCCCCCCCAAAAAAAAAAAAAAAACCCTCTTCAAAATAACGAGGTTGTGTATTTTAGAATAGCCGTTTCGGTACGAGAACTCTTGCATGCATTTGTCTTGCTAAAGAGGTAGTATTTTTTTTCATGAATGTTCGTGTTACTGAATTGATGAAGAAAAGAAGGCATCTTAGGATAAGTTAAGAGTATTACCGACATATTACAAGAACTTCGAAGCGTTTGCGGCGAGTTCAATTGATCCCCATAGTTGACGACGCAACAAAGGTCGCAGGGGCTCTATAAATATCACGGTTACATTTAATTGTTCCATTGTGGGCCCAAAGTATATCCTTTAATCAGCCCCGATAGACCCTTGCTGAGATAGCCCATCAAAACACTAGCGCCCATATGAAAGGAATGCGACGGATACCGCCGATAACGGGTGTGAAATGTAGCCCGTCATTAGTAAAGAATGGGTGATACTGTGACCAGTCTTATCTAAGCTTTGCTTAATGTAGCAAATATGCACAAATTTGACAAACTTACGAGGTATCACCCTAAACATTGGGCGGTGATACACACGTCCTTAACAGGTTGCTTGCGTACAGTGGCTACAGTTTTAACGGGTTGATGGATAAATAGAAGTTCTTTGTATCTTACAAGAGCTGTTCACATTTCAGTTTTAGAGAGAGAGAGCATTTGCCATCCCCTCACCCTACCCAGAACCGAAATATATATGGTTTATATGAGGGTGGAGGGATTCGGTCCCTCCCCCTCCGCGACTAATTTAAGTTTGAAATGGTGAATTTTTGTGTATGATATTGCCAACCGATATCGGTAGAAAACATTCTTTGGATATTAGTAGGTGGGGCATGGCAGGTTCCTCTCCATATATCCGCTATTCCATAATATAACTCAGTAGATTTGGGTTTCAAGCAGGATGATATCAGGTATTTAAGCAAATTTCAAATTCTACAATGTCCAATTTAGCTTACACTGTAACAATTAATACTGACTCGAAGTTTGGTTTAACATAACTGTTAGAACATATTTGCTACCTTTCTAAAAACGTAAAGTTTGATCGAATTTGCTTAATGTATTAAAGCAATAACATACCCATTGTAGTCCAATTATGCAAGCTATCCAACAAAGAACTTTTCACGGGAGAACACAAACAAAAACTAACAAAACACAGTCACAAAGGTTTTAAAAGTTAACCCAAAAAAACTCGAGACGCTGTTAAAAGTTTTGGGTGTCGTTTGCAAGCTAGGAGTCATAGTAGGTGATTTGTTGGAGCCCAGCGCACCGCCCCTAGGTATTATGAAGCCCCCATCCGTGTCTTATAACCCTAAAATAGGTGACATCGGGGTTGAAAGACCATTTAAAACGTTCACTTGACCTCACTTGACCCCACGGACTCAAATTTGTGTTTTTGTTCTGTTTTGTGAATAAACGGCTATTAACAAAGTTACACATCGTATTCAATACATTAAGACGCCTTTGTTCCGTCGTAACAAATACAATAATTTTGACATCTGTATATAACAAAACAGCTTTAAGAGGAACAGCATATTAACGCATATCTATAAGTGTATATGTTATAGTAGTATGTATTCTATAATCGGCGAATATAAGAGAGAACAATACAGAAACACACTATTGATTATCAGAATATAACCTGTTATGTTAATGAATTATCATTATAATGTGTAATGGAATTTGTTAAACATAAATTAGTTATAATAGCCAAAAAGATCAGAACAAATAACAGCAAAAAAGATCATGTTCTTTTTTAAGTTTTATGATTCAAAAATAAATGTAAAACGATGAAATGACATACCAAATAGATTCGCACATCCGACGAAATCCAGGTCTGATTTTCATCATTTAAATTTAAACCATGCACTGATCAAATCTAGCTAAGATACAAAAAGTAGCAAATGCATGATCCTATCGCTCATTCTACCCCGGAATGTAAGGACATATCCAGCCGATTGTAGTCCTCTGTCGCCGAAATATAGACGACTTTTCGTTCGGTTCAGAAATAATTGAAAAAGCTTAACACATTATTGAACATATTATTAACGATAATTTTCCCTAAGCGATATCTGTCAAACTTTAATTGCATTTAAATACTTCCGATATTATCCTTTGAAAATGTGGCATGTGGAATTAATGAGAATCTTTTCTAAAAATAAGAATGGGACGAACTGATATACTTATCTTTTTAAAAGAAATTCTATGGACTTTAATGAGAAGGGAAATAGAAAAGGTTGCACCATATTGCATATTATGACTAAGTGATAAAGATTGTCCTAAACATTCGTTGATAATTATACAGCTAGGTACCGGTACAAAATGAGAGGTAAATACCCTTTTTAAATACAATTAATCAAAATGTGTTCACTTGATGTGCAATATTTAAAAAAAAATAACTATATAATAAGGTTTTGCAGTAACAATAATTTAAATTCCACAGGTAAATGACGAAGAAACGAATGAAGTCTTAAAGATGCACTCTTACTACCAAAGAAGATGTATCACAATTAATGCAATTGCTTTAATTTACCGAAAAGGATGAATAAATATTGAAAACAATAGCTCGGATAAAGGAAACCGTGTTTAATTTGACAGAAAAGTGCAAAAAACACAGTATTTCTACCTTCTGAGACGATTTTGAATACTGTAATACGTTAAGAACCCATCAATCATTTAATATTTGGGCGTTTTCAGCTATTAAATTCACTGTCTAAATCTTGTTATCAGAATTTTTTTCATAAATGCTTTATTTAGTAAGTAGTTTAAGGTTTATCACTCAAAATTTATGTTTCTTAATTTGGGCTGTGTATCGCCGGACAAAAGGCGATCCGATTCGAATCGCGATCTTTGACTTGCGATCCACGATTCACTTGGTTATATAAAGCAATACATATTTTGAAAGTAAATGCAAAATAGAGGTATAACAAAAGCTTCATTTTTGTTTAGTTTTTACATTTTTGTCATCCTTTACATCAAACCCAAAATATTTCCAGAATTTAGAAGTATAGAATGCTGGTTCATTTCTATATAGCGCTGGATTTGATGTTTTTGTTGACGGGGGTGCCATGTTGACTTTGAAATGCAGACGAAAATAAATGAAAGCTGTACATAAGTTTCGCATTCTATTTTATTATTGTAGATCTTCTCTTTATAATTTCTTTAATGCCCTTTGAATTTTTATTTCTTATTTCTATATTTGTATCCTTTTTAAAACATTATATTCCCTTAAAACCTTGACAAGAAGCATTCTCCATTCGAACACCGCGCACTGAATTGAATGCTAGCTCTGTATGAATTAACTTCCGGTTGCGTCAGTGTAACGTACTTCGGACATTTCGGATAAACAATGCATTATATATTTTTTTTTTAAAAAGCCACAATAATTGCTGGAATTGAATTAAATCATTTTTATTTATTCTTTTAGTTAATTTTGAACTTGAATCGCGATCCAGCGATCTTAGCCCTGGCGAGTATTTGTGTCAAATATTTTGCTTTGACTCGCGATTACTCGGGTACTCGTTACAGCCCTATTTCTTATACAAGTGTATGTATTGATTTTAAATACGAGTGTCACTTTAGGTAAAAGAACTACAAATATGTATAACAGAAACTTATTAATTCTTCAATCAATAGATAATTGTTCATAACCAAGAAACTAGTCGTTTCCCCCGAGTCAAATGTATGTTAAAGAGAAGCAATCAGCAAAATCATATCACATCAATCCCAAATCAAGCACCATGAAAAACATGCAGGACAAAGAATCCAATCTATCACGATCTGGATTAAAAATTACACATCCTTGATACAAATGTTTACAAATCTGGATCCAATCTTTTACAACTGTTCATTCTCTGTACATATTCATAGGTACGGGAGCGTAACGCTGTTTTATGAGCGATTCCATGTCTGAGTCCATATCGCTTCCAGCCTCACTGTCTTGCGTTTCGTCAGTATCCGATGATGCAGATGAAGAGGTATAAATATCCTCGGTGACCAGATCTAAACTTTCGTTATATCTTCTTCCTTCGTTGTTATGATTCAGTGGTTCGTCTTCAAGGGTACTGAACTCTTCATCGGAGTGAAAATCTGTGTCAGAGTAACTTTTCCTTGACTGGTAAGAAAAATCTAAGTCGTCTGTATCTATGGACGAGCCCGATGTGACGTCATCGTCACTTGATGACGTAATGTTCAACGATCGCCTGTTTCGAACACGATTATTATATTCATTTCCACTTAATTTTCGATGTCCGCGTCCTTGACCGTCAAAATAAAAAGTGTTCCCAGAAATATCTATTAATGTATCACCAGCAACATCATCGTCTTCAGTTGCCTCGGATGAGGAATTAGAATAATCTCTCGACTGCACTTTCCTACGAACGTCCAACTGCAAGCCAACTGTCGGTCTCATTAAATTATATTCCCTAAATTTATCGTGCATAACGTAACATCCGCTGACATCATCACAATCATACATCCGGGACTCTCGCTCAATGGGTCTGTTCATATTGACGTTTCCCGGCATTCCAAACTGTGTACGGAACTTGGCCATGACCTTGCTGGGACGTTTCTGTGCCTGTATTTCCTGTAACCGTTTGTCACGCCTCGCCTTTCTCTTCTTCGCTTTCCGTTTTTGACGTACATCGATGCTGGAGTCTCTGTATTAGAATAAGGTAAGGGTATTTAAAAAACAAGATATAAACTGTATATAACTTTGTGGAAATAGAATTTCATTTTTTATGCTTTTTACATGGATAAACTGTTGTGGACCGGCAAGTTAGGTCAGCAGGTGAGCGGTGGAAGTGGTATACTGGTTAAGGTGTCCCCCTCTCAACCACACGGTTTCCGGTTCGAGTCCTACCAGGTATACTTTTTCATGGCTTGTCTAAATGGAAGCCAAAAGCTGGTTTCTATCCCGGAAACGGAATCGGGAGTGATTATTTAAGCTATTAATTTTCGCCAAAATAAATTAGATGGCAGATAAAGGAAATCAGCATACACCATATAGGTAGTAAATTATTTGTTATTGTTGTTTTATTGTTGTACAATTATCATGTGAATCGAGATCATGTGAAAGCGGATTTTTTTCCATTATCGCTGAAAACATCTTTGTGTTTTGTCACATTCGTATATCTTAATATTGACAATATTTTAGTACGTTTATCAAGCTATAGTCAAGCTTAACATTTTATCACATGTCCGCTTCAACCATAGCCGATATCAAAACTATGACAAGTCCTCTTCGTGTTCTCCCTTAAAAACTTTTGGCAGATCCATAGTCTAGTGGTATAAGATTAAATACCTGACCGTCAACTCGGGGGTCGCATGTTCCTCCCCCTACCCCCGCCTCAACACTTACATACTTACATTGTTCCAGTACTGACACTAAATGGAGTCGCTATCGCCAGAGCTATATATCGGCACAATAAAGAGCTTTAATCAGGTTTGCATTCACTCACACAACTTTACCGTAATGCCACTCTCTCTCCGGGGCTAGACTAACATGAATAATCTGGTTGCGTTGCAAAATAAACGTAGGCATCCTCAACAGTGTGAACATACCACGTGGTTTGTGACGTCACTTTTGGTTATAACATGAAGCAAAATACATCCCGATTCCGATAGGATTATCGCTGTAAGTTCGTTATTTTCATATCAATGTTTACATATCACTTTTGTCCACACTGCCTTAAGGACTGCTTCATTCTTAAGCGAGACTGCAAATCACATAGAAATTTAGATATATTACATGTTACCAACTTACACCTCATCCGAGTCCGAGCCGATCGTGGCCACCTGCACAGCATTGTCACACACCGGACATTTGTTGTTTAGATCCGCGTAACACTCCAGGCAGTACACGGCTATAGAAAATACAGATAATAAGATTTTATGTACCTATTAAAACATTCTTAAAGTGATAACCAAGCGAGTTTAAGAAAGTTCGTTTTATTCCTATTCGTATACTGAACAGTCTATTATCTGAAGTCGGAATATGACATTAAATATAGAACGTGCAGTTTCATTAACATTTTCTTGGTTCGGCCAATGTATGAGTATAAGTCATAAAATCTAAGATAAGAAGGTATTTTTCAGTATAGATATGAAGTTGAAAATTGATAATACCCTTGGTTCATACATTTGTGGTCCTGTTTTATCGAGTACCTATACAAACTTACCTTTGCCATGCATGCATGGCTAAGCCTCCTTTGTTGACAATAAACTTTTCATTAATAAGACATGAACAAACCCACCTTTGCCATGCATGCATGGCAAAGCCCCTTTGCCATGCATGCATGGCTAAGCTTCCTTTGTTGACAATAAACTTTTCATTAATAAGACATGAACAAACCCACCTTTGCCATGCATGCAGCCCCTTTGCCATGCATGCATGGCTAAGCCTCCTTTGTTGGCAATATACTTTTCATTACTAAGACATGAACAAACCCACCTTTGCCATGCATGCATGGCTAAGCCTCCTTTGTTGACAATAAACTTTTCATTAATAAGACATGAACAAACCAACCTTTGCCATGCATGCATGCATGGCAAAGCCTCCTTTGTTGACAACAAACTTTTCATTACTTATATATGAACAAACCCCCTTTGCCATGCATGCATGGACCAAGCTTCCTTTGTTGGCAATATACTTTTCATTACTTATACATGAACAAACCCCCTTTGTCCATGCATGCATGTTCTAAGACTAATTTGTTGGCAAATAAATTTTCACTACAATACATGGACAAACCATGAACCTTTGGCCATGCATGCATGGACTAAGCCTACTTTGTTGATAAATACTCTTTTCATTACCTATACATGCACAAATCCACCTTTGTTCATGCATGCATCCATGGACCAAGCCTCATTTGTTGACAAATACAATTTTTGTAACCATTTAATACTTATTGGTACCATTTTCAAAGCTTGCATTGACCAAGTGTAATTTCCACATTAGATCCATGGGTAAAACTGAATATCTTAATTTAGGGTTGACACTTTATGACCAAACTTTGTGTGAAGAAAGAGCTTATGTTGACCTTTCATTGGATCCTGAGCCCCAGAGGTAAACGTCAAGTTAAGTATAAATAAAAATAGAAAAACAGTTGAAATAGAATATTTTTATCGAAGTTTATATATACTTTTCATGATATTTAACATCCCCCCACCCCAACAATTCTGGTCAAAATAGCCTTTATTGTTAAAAATTGCTGTGATTGCCACAAAATCGCAGTCAACTAGAAAAATATAAGAAAAATCTGTTTCAACCTCAAAAACATAGTTAATACTTGAAAATACGTTTTGTCTCCATGTTTTTTAATGAATGAGCAAACAACTATGTCATTTTTCCTGTGTTCTGACTGACACACACATTTAATTTGCAATTATACTGAACACATAATTTACAAAATGTTTAGTAAAATTAATATGACTTTGCCTTAAGTAATGTTCACATGGGACTTTCTTTTATAAAAACATTCTATTTATGATGCTTTGCAAATCATATTTCGAGAATAAAAATATTAAAGTAAAACTTTTAGAATTTGCTTACATGCATTAATGAAGAATGGACAAACCTGCTACTTTTAAAGTGTATTATGTGAAGTATATTTTTTTTTTCCATTTTACATGAAACTGCCATCTCAAAAGAAATTATTGCTGGCTGTCATGAATCTGCACTTATTTCTTAACAAAGGAAATTCAATGATCATGCCTCTCATTTTCAATGATTAATTCATTTTTTTCAAAAATGAACAATGTTGACAGATATATGTACACTAAAAAGTGATTAAAAAGTATTATCCTGGCAGTAAGTTATGATAGAGAATTTCAATACATACTACAGCTACCTTTTCAAGAAGTGTATGCCAAAATACCTTTAGATCATGTGCAGTTATCAATAAGCAACTAAGATTAGGAACTAAGACTTGATTGGCATGTGTATTTAGCTGACCAATAGGCTGAATGAAATCACTGGTTTTAAGATAAGGATAAGATCAATATTGAATAAGAAAAATGAAACTAATTGGTTTTAAACAGATACAATCTCAATACAGATATCAAAATAAGGCCATTTTTTTATAAATTGGTCAACAGATTTCTTTTGTAAAATGTTAGACAGGTGGTGATGTGAAAAATAAGAAAAAAAAAGGATTTCATACTCATCTTTTTTTTACAATAGAAGTGAATACATATTTTTCACAGCGTTTGTGGCCAAACCCAAAACCAAACGATAAAAATTAACAACAAAAAGGAAAGACATGTTCATAGATACATATGAATGACATTTGAAATGCTTTGATTTCTTATGCAACAAAATGTCTGCAATGCCTCAATATTATAATGAATATTGATATGTTCAAATGCTCACTTTGTCATACACATATTTTTGGCTTTACAGTCCAATGTTCTCACCTACCAATTTCAAATCTAAGTTATTGTAATCATTATATAAGCATATTATACACTTCCAATTTCAAATAATGTCACATTAAAAGTCAATATTATTACAACCTTTAGTTATAGTGTCACTTTTTCAATATTTTTTTAAAAAACAAATAACCAAAAAAAAAATTGGAGGAGGGGGGACTTTTCGAAATAATTGGGCGGTAGATCGGTTTACCAATTTATTAAAAAAGAAAGGCCTAAACTCAAAAAAAGTTAATAAGTTTATAAAGAATGTAATGCTTAATTTTCATTCAATGAAATCGTTCCAAAAAAAATGTATACTTTGGATTTAATAAATTACCAATGATCTCATTCACCATTGATTTAAAACAAATGATCAAATGAGGAAGTATTTTAATAATTATGGAAATTAACATTTCTTCATTTCAAAGGACAAGTAACATCTTTAAAGCAACTGTGCACCAGATGATTAATTTGCAAGAAAAAAAGAAAATTGTCGAAAACTGACATACTTGGTATTTATGTGTACAATGCATTGAAACTTACCAACTGAAGTACCACATAGTTCACAATTTTATTTAAGTTTAGCAGTTGTTTCATATCTTTCCATTAAAAAAGATTACTGGGTATGTCTACCTAGTAGAATTCATTCCTAAAGCGTGATTGGCTATTCAATGCTATCACGTGATATCAGGTATATAGTTTAAATATACTACTCGTTTGGAGTAAGCATTCGTAGCACAGTGGACTGCAATTTAGGCGACACAGGATTGAATCCGGTCTTCGACACAATTTTTTTTTTTATATTTTTGTACCTTTTTTACAATTATGATATCACAGCTTAACACATTCCATTATACAGACAATCCTCAGATTTGTTACAGAAAAAACTTTTTTTTGATGCCAATCTGGTGTACAATCCCTTCAACTGCATTTTTATGTCTATGAGGTATTTTGTTTTTTTAAAAAGAACATTTGATGAGGTAGTGTTGCCTCCACAGATAGTCTTGTAGGCCTGTTATTGTCTGTATGAAAGCTTTTGTTTCTCGAAGAACACAGCACTTTCTGCATTTGTGACTTTGTAGACTGCTCCTGGCTAACTGGCTCACATCCTGCATACAAATAGACCCGTATTGAAACACATGATAAGAAACAAACATACATAAAATCATGAAAATATTTGAAGTGAAAAAATTGCTGCCCCTGTTAGTTGGAATAGCTGGACCATTATGATATAATTTAACAAATACACCACAGTGATCTTAACTTTTTACATTAAGCTTCACAATTTCATAGGCTTGCTACAAATTTCCTCGAATATTATTACTTCATTTTTTTTTATACATATTGATAATATATCTTTACAAAATCACTATAAATACTGATACTAGTCACCAATGCTTACTTTTTCATTTTTTTTGTGATATCAATACTGTAAACAGTGGTCGAAATTAGCACAAGCCCGCAAGCCCTGCACTGGTTAAATGTCTTTCGGGCTTGCTCAAATTCTGAATTTTATATAGCAGGGCTTGTTCAAAAATTTGATGCCAAGCAATAGTATAATAATTTGGGCTTGTTGATCCAAAAGTCTAATTTCGATGACTGTGTAAATAGATAAATTGGAATGGCAAAAGCTTGTTACTGGTTGTAAGACTTTTTTTTACATCACTGATCCAAAATTTGCAGAAAGAAAGCAGGCCATACTCAAAAGATTTTAAAAAAATAACAAAAATATACCTTTGTCCTGAACAATTAGATTTTCAAACTGTTTTTTTCCCCTCGGTTACAAGGAGCCAACAACCAAACCAGCTCGGGATCATTTTGGCCAAGGGGACAGGTTTGGCACAGCTGGTTACAACCACCTGTGTTAGTGTTTTGGCATTAAAGAGGTTGAGGACCTGCAAAAGGGAAAATCAAATTAATTTTTGTACGAAAACATCAATTTTTGATATATTATTTATAATATAAATTATGTACAGTTCGATTTAATATCATGACTGTAATATCATGTTCTATTTTTGAAAACTTACTAGAGCATGATTCCATATTGTCGTCTCTTTAACTGGTAGTGTAAACATGCCACTTTTAGGTTGTTTGTAAGAACTCGACTTCGTAGCAAAGTTAAGTTCATGTTTATTCTACTTTCCTTTAAACATTTTGGGGTCTAGAAAAAGCCACTCGCAAAATTTTGCGAGCTTGAATAAAAGTCACTCGCAATTTGCAAATGCCGCTCGCAATTTGCGAGTATGCGAGTCTAAATTTGAACCCTGCAATAATTTTAAAACCTGCATGTGAAAAATAAGAAAATAGAACCAGTGGTCGAAATTAGCACAAGCCTGCAAGCCCTGCACTGGTAAAATGTCTTTCGGGCTTGCTCAAATTCTGAATTTTATATAGCAGGGTTTGTTCAAAAATTTGATGCCAAGAAATAGTATAATAATTAGGGCTTGTTGATTCAAAAGTCTAATTTCGATGACTGTAGAACCAGATTATTTCATTATTTACCTCTTTTTTTCCATACCCTGGTAGTGCCAATCAGTCTGGAGCTTTGCATGACTATGCCCGGCAATAACTGTATCCATAGTATTAACTTGCCACTTGTCACAGTAAGGAGCATCATAAATTTCTTGTGTAATCCTAGAAAGTGTCATTATTACATTTATTACATACTGACATAGAAAATCCTTAGCAATAAATATTACAGTGTCATGAGAAATTGAATAAAAATGACAAAAAGTTTAAAACTTATTACATTTGTGGCAAATCTTAAGCACCAGTCAATTGTAAGGCCCCTCCCCCCCTCCCCCAGGTCTGGGGGTATACCGGGGATAGTTGGGGAAATGGGCCATGTTTTACCTTTCAGGTGGCCACGCAGTGCTGGGTGAATGCAGTTGTTTTGTCTTCGCTTTAAATATAGCGGGGGGGAATGGGCCTTACCTAGGCCAGGGTCCCTGTGATGCAGCTGCATTTGGTGCAAATTTACCATCGTTTTGTCCCTGCAGGACGGGAGTTTTAGCTGGGGTTGGCTGGATCGAAGGTCAATTGATGTCCCTGCTAATCCCTAGACCTTGGGGGGGGGGGAGGTGGGGCTTGGTTACAATTGACTGGTGCATAATACTGACAGTTCATCAAAATAAGTTTAAACTTAAACAAGTTTATGCCGTTAATTAGAAAATAAACACATTTAACATACTAAGAGCCTCATGCCTCTCAGCCTGATGGATCACAGCCAAATTTATATTTCTCATTAATTAAGAATATGTTTGATAACCAAATAACAACTGGCAACATTCATTTTAGTAATAAAAACAACCATCAAATTTATTAATATTAAATTATTACTGTTATTAATATTAAAAAACAATACTAGTGGTATACTGTATAATAAGTTCACTTTATATATTTCTCATAAATAAAAATGTTGCTACTTACCACAACATAAACCAAAAATCTTAAACTGCATCAACTTTCCTGTTTACATCAAATGATCAGCAGAAGTAAATCATGTGTGATGTAGCTGATAATCTGGGGCACCAAAGGGGAAATTTCAAGTTGATGACATCATAATGTGCATGACATGCAGTATTAATGACATCACAGATTTTGGAACTCAGCCAATTCTCTCAGGACAGTGTCTGCTGGTATGTATATTTTTGTTTATAAATATTATTTTTGTATTGATTGTGAATTTTGGCTTTTATTTATTTATTAAAAATAATATAAAAAATGTTTCTTTTTATCAAATTTTTAATTTATGAAAAATATCTTTATTGTGTTTGGATAAGTTAAACTAGAAAAATGTGAAATGATGAAAGAACTGTTCAGTGTATATTGGTAAAAACCCCAAACAGTTTCCTTTCAAAGCTAATTTTAAAAAGATGTTTGTTAAACAATATCCCCCCCCCCCCCCTGCAAGCTATGTTGTCAGGATTATATGGACAATTAATTTGCAGGGGCTTAGCCAGTCTGTACTGAATGTTACGCACAAATGTGGGAGGGGGATATCCCTGTAACCGTAGGGGGTTCAGGGCGGGCTACTCCCGAACGGAAAATGGAACTACCAAGTGATTTTTTAGGCTCTTTAAGCTATCTAGCACAGATAAACAATGCTTTTATAGCAGTTGATCATCCCTTTAAGGCTTTATTCTGATGTCAATACATAACTTAGCCCTCGACTTTGATCCCATGTTTGGCCATTTTTCTAATTGATGTTACAGACGTGCGTTGGTGCGTAACGCTGGCTACGCCCCTGATTTGTCCAGCATGAGTATGACCAATCAAAGTGTGATGACCTTATGTCCAGGTGTTGTGAAACTCAGACAAGCTTTGTTCTACCGACGGACCTAAGGACAGACCCATCGACTGACATCTGCAAAACAATATACCCCTCTTCTTCAAAGGGGGGCATAAAAATTCAGATTTATGTATCAGTAATGCTCTGATTTTACAGAGCCAGGCCGAATGTGGATTACCTGTCTTCACCGAATCCTATCCTGGTACAGTCTGAGCATAGAAATTTGCAGATACCGACTTATTGAGAACCAAGATGTAAGTTTTAGACTTTTTATTGCATACTGATTTTTAGCTAGACTATTCAAAAATAGGTGGGCTATACTACTCGCCCCAGCGTCGGGTTAAAGTTTTAGGGCAAGTTTGGGATTTTCACTTATAAGACCAATACGCTTCATTCAATTGACTTAATACTACACACAGTTGTTCAAGGCCATCACATGATGAGGTTAGATAACTCCATATTATTCTTAACACAGATTATGGCCCCTGATTGACTATGGACTATGGAACTTAGGTTAAAGTAACTTAGGTTAAGTTTAAGGGCAGGTTGGGATATTTATAAATAACTTCTATACCCTTTGTTCAATTGACTTAATACTTCACACAGTTGTTCAGGACCATCACACAATGAGGTTACATAACTCCATATTATCCTTAATACAAGTTATGGCCCCTGATTGACTTAGGTTAAAGTTTAAGGGCAGGTTAAAGTTTTAGGGCAAGTTGGGATATTCACTTAAAACTCCAGTACCATTCATTCAATTGACTTAATACTTCACACAGTTGTTCAGAGCCATCACATAATGAGCTTAAATAACTCCATATTACATTTTATACAATTTATGGCCCCTGTCGAGATGGACCTTAGGTTAAAGTTTAAGGGCAGGTTGTGATATTTATTAATAACTTCTATACCCTTCATTCAATTGACTTAATACTTAACCCAATTGTTCAGGACCATCACCTAATGAGGTTACATAACTCCATATCTTTAATACAAGCATGACCCCTGATTGACTTGGTTAAGTTTTAGGCAAGTAAAAGGCCAAGTTGGGATTTAAATAAAAAAACTTCTATACCTTTCATTCAATGCACTTAATCAAATTCAAAATTAGTGTGCTGTTTTACAAAGGCTCTTGTTTTATAACCAGCAATTTGTGCAGTCTCTTACATTTTACTGTTATTTGTTGTTATTATAGTTGAATTTAGCAAATCAAATAAAGGGAGAAAGCCCAGCAAGGCGAATGGCCAAGAACAGCATTTTTTGGTTGTTAAATAGTTGATGTTCCAAATAACTTGATTTAATACTTGATGTTCGCAATAATTTAATTCAATCTTTGATAATTGCAATCAATTAACTCACTGGGGATGTAGATGCATGTTTCTTTGTGCAAACTTTTATAGTAAATCACAAAGGCATTATAACAACCAAAATATTAACATTTAAGGAACTTTTTCCAGTCTGCAATATTGTTACCTCGTATAGATATAAAAATAAATAAATATTTTGTAATAATTGGCATTTTATTGACTTTTCAGATCTGGGAGTTTTCAACAGACAAGAGGACCTGGATATTCTGCTACATGTGACACTGACGCAAACTGTGTTGTACTTTTACATCAATATGGCATTATAAAAATGTTTGGACTCATATGCCATTGCTTGAATCAAAATTAAATTGATAATAAATTTATATAACTCTGATATCTATTTTTTCCTCAAACACTTACTTATTAGAACTGTTAAAACAAAAAAAAAGTTGAGACTCCAAAATTATTGTCTTTTAACTTCTCAAAAGTGAATACTATATAATCCTTATGAGTATATGAAATATCAACTGTGGAGTTATTGGGAGGACAATATGAATTTAATTATATATTGGAAGTAAGCTCCATCAGGAAATACTCGAGTAAGTTTAATGAGGATCTGATGGAAAATAGCTTCAGACCACTTGTTATATTAAAAAGGGCCATAACTCCAAAGAGAAAGTTTTGTTAATATTGTATGTTGAATGGTCAAGTCAGAGAGAGAAAAATGTCAAGGTAACAGGTGTCAATGGCTCAATGCTCAAGTACTGGTAACAAAGAGGCTTAGCCATGCATGCATGGCAAAGGGGCTTTGCCATGCATGCATGGCAAAGGTGGGTTTGTTCATGTCTTAGTAATGAAAAGTATATTGTCAACAAAGGAGGCTTAGCCATGCATGCATGGCAAAGGGGCTTTGCCATGCATGCATGGCAAAGGTGGGTTTGTTCATGTATTAGTAATGAAAAGTATATTGTCAACAAAGGAGGCTTAGCCATGCATGCATGGCAAAGGAGGCTTAGCCATGCATGCATGGCAAAGGTGGGTTTGTTCATGTATTAGTAATGAAAAGTTTATTGTCAACAAAGGAGGCTTAGCCATGCATGCATGGCAAAGGTAAGTTTGTACAGGTACTCAATAAAACAGGACCACAAATGTATGAACCAAGGGTATTATCAATTTTCAACTTCATATCTATACTGAAAAATTCCTTCTTATCTTAGATTTTATGACTTGTACTCATACATTGGCCGAACCAAGAAAATGTTAATGAAACTGCACGTTCTATATTTAATGTCATATTCCGACTTCAGATAATAGACTGTTACTGATATAAACTTAAAGCTGCACTCTCACAGATTTACCGTTTTTGACAATTTTTTTTATTGTTTTGTCTTGAAATGAGCCAATTTTTGCATAAATATCTGCTACCAGTAATAAAAGACTGCTGACAAAAGATCAGATCGCAGATGTTCATATTTCCGATCGAAAATTAATGTTTTATGGCTAAAAACGTTCCTAACTGTTTAAGAAAAATGCATAAAACATCATTTTTTGAACTTTTGTTTTTTTGTGTGCAGTCTTATATCACTGGTTTCCATGCATTTTCGCATAAATTGGCACGTTCCAAGACAAAAAATAAAAAAGGTCAAAACGTTCAATTTGTGAGAGTGCAGCTTTAAAAATATGGTCTATATAGGTGAATTCCGGTATTTAGAAAGCTATAAACATGCATTCAATGATGAATTGATGGTATTTCTTTAAAAGAAAACGAGGCGAGATCATCTTAATGTAACTCTCTAGCATAAGAAAATGCCATAAATTTTCAAATTGTGATAAAATGTGAATTCGTTTGCTAACGCATTTAATGCTGAGGAAAGTAATCTGGGAACAATTGGATAGAGCGTTATGATTCTAGATCTAGGAACATAAAAGAGTTCGACATTTGATTGCAATTGAAGACAACATGTTCGTTTTCATTCACCTCTTCCCATGTGTACTAGTTAGTGCTTAAACATTGTTCTCGTATCAAGGGTGGCAAGTCTATTACAATTTTACCAACACAGTCGTAGAAATTACAGTGTATTAAGTTTCAGTTCCCATTCCAATCGTAGAAGTCTTAATCTATAAAATTGTAGTAATTGTAGAAACACCTGTTTCACCATTACAGTCGTATAACATGGCAGTGTATGAAATAGTAGTGCATACATGTTGTTTTTTTATCCATGGCGGTCGTAGAAACAAGTGTCCAGTGATTTTTGTTGAATAATTTTTACCGCCTGAGCCTTGCAAATTGGGAAGAAAGTCGACTTTTGGAAAAATACAAAATCAGGCCAAAATAGCTAATATAATGTAAAATATACACGTTTTAACTTTTTATGCATACATTATGCTGTGAAAAAGAAAGTTTTGTCAAGATTTTGTTTATATTTCAAGAAATTCATTGCTTTTTTAGTCATGAAAGTAATCTGCATTTATCAAATTGGGAAAAAAATATAAAATTTTGGGGAAAATGGACAGTTTTTCGCAAGGGGAAACAACCTTTAAAATGCAGTAAATTACGCCATTTTATTTCATGTAAAGCGGTTTTAAAAATCGCAGTGAATTGACATATTGAAAACGAAGAGGTTGGCAACAAAGTCATAGAAAAATTATTTTACCATTGGGATTGATACTAGAATTAATTTACCATCACAGTCATAGAAGTCACAGTGTATGAAGTTGTAATAGTCGTCCGGCTTTCCCTCTCGGCCACAGTAGAGGCACGACTTCACCTCCCAGCCCATGAACTTGAGCAGCTTCTCACATATTGCGTAGCTGAAATGGATGGTGCACTTTGTGTGCATACTCCATATGTATGCATTTTTGTAGCGCGAAAAAACGTGTGTTCAACAATGTCGATGCTGGTTATATCTTGTTGAAAGTTTTAGAAATTGCTGTTGCCGCCAGGACATACATTTAAAGGGATCTCAATATTATTTACATTATAAATATTCTAAAATGTATAAAGCATTTCGGATTAGTCTGAATATATTACTAGTATTTAAAATTTAAATTAGGGGCAGGACTCACTTTGCAGCAAGTCGACCTTTAAGGCTGATGTGGTCGGGCGCCGCGTTTCCCAACTTGCGTGCCTTGATCTTTTGCTTAGTCTGCTCCATGAGGCCTCCGCGCGTCTTCATGATGTGGTTGAACAGCCATATAGCGCGGCGTCTTTCCCGGCGCGGCTCGTAACACGCCATGATCACGTGACGGCACCGCAAACCGTAAGCCTCGCCAATAGTGAGGAGCAGACATAAAAAGTAGATCAACCCTGAAATTTTTAGCGTTAGTCAAGTAGATCAACCCTGATATTGTTAGTGTTAGTCAAGTAGATCAACCCTGAAATTGTTATCATTAGTCAAGCAGATCAACCCGGAAATTGTTAGCGTTAGTCAAGCAGATCAACCCTGGAATTGTTATCGTTAGTCAAGTAGATCAACCCAGTAATTGTTAGCGTTAGTCAAGCAGATCAACCCTGGAATTGTTATCGTTAGTCAAGTTGATCGACTCTGGAATTGTTAGCGTTAGTCAAGCAGATCAACCCTGGAATTGTTATCGTTAGTCAAGTTGATCAACCCTGGAATTGTTAGCGTTAGTCAAGTTGATCAACCCTGGAATTGTTAGCGTTAGTCAAGTTGATCAACCCTGAAACTGGAATCGTTAGTCAAGCAGATCAACCCTGATATTGTTATCGTTAGTCAAGTTGATCAACCCTGGAATTGTTAGCGTTAGTCAAGCAGATCAACCCTGATATTGTTATCGTTAGTCAAATTGATCAACCCTGAAATTGTTATCGTTAGTCAAGTTGATCAACCCTGGAATTGGAATCGTTAGTCAAGTTGATCAACCCTGGAATTGTTATCGTTAGTCAAGTAGATCAACCCTGGAATTGTTATAGTTAGTCAAGTAGATCAACCCTGGAATTGTTATCGTTAGTCAAGTTGATCAACCCAGAAATTGTTAGCGTTAGTCAAGCAGATCAACCCTGGAATTGTTATCGTTAGTCAAGTAGATCAACCCTGAAATTGTTATCGTTAGTCAAGTTGATCAACCCTGGAATTGTTATCGTTAGTCAAGTTGATCAACCCTGGAATTGTTATCGTTAGTCAAGCAGATCAACCCTGGAATTATTATCGTTAGTCAAGCAGAGCAACCCTGATATTGTTATCGTTAGTCAAGTTGATCAACCCTGGAATTGTTATCGTTAGTCAAGTTGATCAACCCTGGAATTGTTATCGTTAGTCAAGTAGATCAACCCTGGAATTGTTAGCGTTAGTCAAGCAGATCAACCCTGGAATTGTTATCGTTAGTCAAGTTGATCAACCCTGATATTGTTATCGTTAGTCAAGTTGATCAACCCTGGAATTGTAAGCGTTAGTCAAGTAGATCAACCCTGGAATTGTTATCGTTAGTCAAGTAGATCAACCCTGGAATTGTTATCGTTAGTCAAGCAGATCAACCCAGAAATTGTTAGCGTTAGTCAAGTAGATCAACCCAGAAATTGTTATCGTTAGTCAAGTAGATCAACCCTGGAATTTTTAGCGTTAGTCAAGTTGATCAACCCTGGAATTGTTAGCGTTAGTCAAGTAGATCAACCCAGAAATTGTTATCGTTAGTCAAGTATATACACCCTGGAATTGTTATCGTTAGTCAAGTTGATCAACCCTGATATTGTTAGCGTTAGTCAAGTTGATCAACCCTGGAATTGTTAGCGTTAGTCAAGTAGATCAACCCTGGAATTGTTATCGTTAGTCAAGCAGATCAACCCAGAAATTGTTAGCGTTAGTCAAGTAGATCAACCCTGGAATTGTTATCGTTAGTCAAGTAGATCAACCCAGATATTGTTATCGTTAGTCAAGCAGATCAACCCTGGAATTGTTAGCGTTAGTCAAGTAGATCAACCCAGAAATTGTTATCGTTAGTCAAGTATATAAACCCTGGAATTGTTATCGTTAGTCAAGCAGATCAACCCTGATATTGTTAGCGTTAGTCAAGTAGATCAACCCTGGAATTGTTATCGTTAGTCAAGTTGATCAACCCTGATATTGTTATCGTTAGTCAAGCAGATCAACCCTGGAATTGATAGCGTTAGTCAAGTTGATCAACCCTGGAATTGTTAGCGTTAGTCAAGCAGATCAACCCTGATATTGTTATCGTTAGTCAAGTTGATCAACCCTGGAATTGTTATCGTTAGTCAAGTTGATCAACCCTGATATTGTTATCGTTAGTCAAGTTGATCAACCCTGGAATTGTTAGCGTTAGTCAAGTTGATCAACCCTGGAATTGTTAGCGTTAGTCAAGTTGATCAACCCTGGAATTGTTATCGTTAGTCAAGTTGATCAACTCTGGAATTGTTATCGTTAGTCAAGTTGATCAACCCTGGAATTGTTATCGTTAGTCAAGCAGATCAACCCTGATATTGTTATCGTTAGTCAAGCAGATCAACCCTGATATTGTTATCGTTAGTCAAGTTGATCAACCCTGATATTGTTATCGTTAGTCAAGTAGATCAACCCTGGAATTGTTAGCGTTAGTCAAACACTGCGGGTTTTTTTTCGGAATGCGACGTATATAATATACATGTATTTCTCTCATTTTCTTTCAGATAATCGTTGTCTTGTTTGATGTCACTTTTCTTTTGTATGGCTGTTTTTGACATATCAATTTATCCCAATATATAATGAAATCTGCTTAAGAAAACCGTACACATGTTGTGACACTCTTTCCTATAGCCTGCAGTTACTAAAAACATGTTCGTTGTTCTTTAAACTGTATTTAACAAAAAGGACCAACTTCGATTTCTCACCAATAGTTTTGTAAACACCCCAGTCCGGCTCCGAGGGGTTGGGCACACAGGGGGAGACGTCCAGTGTGACACCCGCCTTAGAGATAGGGTCAAACATGCCGACAATGGTCTTGTACATGTCCGCCATCGGGCCCTGTCCCACCACGTGCAGCTTCGTATGAGGCGGCACTGGGGTAATACAGTGGGAATATGGGCTGGTATATGTACGGAATATAGTAGATTTGTATACAACATGTACACTACTTTACGTTAAAAAACATCTGAAAGAAAACAAAGGTAACAATGGAGAATATAAACAATGGAGAATAAAGACACGTCGTTTTCCGATATGACCTTCAGTCTGCGAAATAACTTTTCAGATGAACTTGCCCTTTCGGGCATCTCCCTGGCAATTTTAACTTGCCCGGACCAATTTTCACTTGCCCGAATAAATTTCAAATAAAATATAAGCAAAGATCACATCAGAGTTGTCTTTGAAACGCTTGCATCGGACTGGTTTAAATCAAGCGTCCAATCGGCTTTCAATTTTATACGCATAGTTATAAGCGTCTATTGATTTGGACTGCGGAGTAAGTGTACCAGTCGATACAGACCGCGTAAAACGTCATCAAATTTAGCGACTTTTACAAAGTCGAGTAATACGTCATCAAATTTAGAGTATTTACTTTGTTTGTTGATTTTCGGATAAACGATTTCGTTCTCTTTTTTTACTTGCCCGATCGGGCAAGCAAATACGATTGTTTACTTGCCCGGCGGGATTTTTACTTGCCCCGGGCATCGGGCACATGGGTTATTTCGCAGACTGGACCTTAAAAAAATAAAATAAAACGATATATAAATAATTCACAAATGTGTAAAAAATAGCGCATATTTACGATGACTAATATAAACATAAAAATGATCAATCATGGCATATAAAATATTTAGTTGTCATTTCTCAATGTATAGAGGAGAAAGTATTTTCATTATATTCCATGGGCCCACAGACACACATCCGCTTTATTAACATGTTTTAAATTATATGTTATAAAACATCATTATGTGTAAAAAGTTTTCACTTATAAATACGTTTTCTTCAAAGGAAGAATTTATATACATGTACTTGAATTTGAATGATGCTTAATGACAGTAGACAGCTCTGATCTACATTGTGTTTCATTCCAGACGTTCATACTGACGTTTATATGAAAATGAATCCTTGATATGGTTTGAACGAGCAATTTGTTCATGACTTGAAGCTGACCTTAGTGTACAGTACTCATCATTTGAAAATGGAAGAAGATCTGACATGTTCGATATCTGTAAATGTTTACCAATTTAATCTTGTAACAATCGACAAGACGATGACTGCTTCGGTCTCCTAAATGCTATTGTTGCCACTCTTCTTTGCCAGATGTTAATTTTATTTATTATAGCACCATTGCCTTTGCCCCAAACATGACAACAACAATCAAGTAACGGAATTATATATGAATTATATAATATATCATCTCATCGGTGAGATAGTAAATAACTTTCTTTAATAGCGAGATTTTGGAGGTTATAGTCTTACTGACAACGTCATTCTGGGAATGCCATTTGAGACTACTATCGTTATATTTTCAAAGAAATTCAATATTATTATTTTCATGGTTAAGACGTTCCATGTTACTATTGAAATGCTAGACGTTGGTTAAAAGCTCGTTGTGTTTTATAGGCTGTTCCATCCTCACTTATCATGCAATTCGATTTAGAAGGATGAAACGACATACATTTTTTTCGGGAAAGTTTGTGAAATTATGACCTCGAGGGAGTCATAAGGTTTTGTGAATGATTTTTGTATTTTGGACTGGCTTTGTTGCTCGACTCCTCGACTAATTTAGGTTTCGATGAAGCGTCAGTATATTTCATATGAAAATAGAAGGAATAATGTTCGGTACTAAACTTCGACCTCAAACGAACGCCTGTTCGAACGACCGTAGCTTTACTGTATTTATTCTTAACACCATTAATTTATGCACATTATCCGGAGGCGCCGGAAGGTATTTTGTATAGGGGAGGCGGGATGACCCTTCCTGTTGCGCGTATTTTTTTTTAACCAGGTGGCTTATTGTAACGCATTTTTAGGACTCACATCAATCGTTTGAAACAGCTTTAAAATAAAGAAAACTGCAGATTATACCAATTATTTTAACTACTTTGATTTTAATATTATTAATTATCCGGCGCCTCTGTTATCAAAAAGCTTATGTTAAATTTCCGTTGAACTAACGCCATTTCACGCACCTTTTAATCATCTGCAAACAGGTACATATATATTTTATTTTACCTCTACATAAAGCAATATTTTGATAATATGAGAACGGTCTCAATATGGAACCTTGTGGTACACCTGATGTTAGAGTTAGCAATTATGATCGCTTATAACCGACTTAGAGTTAATGTTGCCCGTAAGCTAAATAAGACTTAAACAAAGTATAATGCAGTGTGTGAAAAATGGTACAACTTGAGTTTATGGAAAGGATCTCGTGATCCACTATATCAAATGCTTTCTTTAAGTCAAGGAAAACAGTTCAATAACTTCGCCACTGTTTTCATCTTTAACCCATGTATATATCAGACTTGTCAAAGCGGTATTACAAGAACGTTTTTTATAGCATGTACATATTTGCTCCTGAAAATAAGACTGAATTTGTTTAGCAACATTCCTTTCAAAATTCATAAAGTTTTTATTAGAATAGGTCGATATGGTTGGGGTCCTCTTTCGAATCTGATATAAAAAATGGTAATACTCGTGAATTTTAGTTCATCAGGAAAACGCCTCTGTTAAAACTTATGTTTATAATTGAGGCAATACATTGTATGAATGTCCCCAAAATTCATTATAATCGTTCGACAAATTACATCAAGTCCAATAGATTTGTTTAAAACAAGGGTATCTATGAACAGAAGTTTTACCGTAGTATGTCCAAGTTTTGCACTGAGTGTTTTCTTTAGAGTATAAAAGTGTCCATGGCGAAACTGTTATTTTTTTAAATGTATTTGAAATATCTAAATGTTTATTTAATTCAAATAATCGTCTATCAATGTATCATTTACGAGCAAGAGTGGTTTTAAGCTTATTGTGTAACATTTCTTCAAACTGGTAATTATTTTAAATTTTCATTTTTTTTTTCAAAAGCTTACTTAGAAAACTTAACTTTACTAAACAATGTAATTGTTTCTTAGAACTTTAATTGGTCATAGTCACTATTTATATGGCATCTTTCACTTTAGTAATCATTTTTTGTTTTAGTAAAACACGTCTATGGCATAGTTTAGTTTCACCTGTCTAGATGTCTAAGTACATTACTTTATTTTAAAGTACCTGTTCATTAAAACGTTAGTAATAAGAATGTCAAAACAAACTTATTTCCATACACAGATGAAACTCATTTCGAAAATGTTTGTATTTACAAACGCTGATATTAACGTACCCGGCGCCTTTGACACGGCGGCGAAGTTTTTCTGAACGATTCTGAGTGCGGAGTAGAGCCCGAAGTCGCAGAACAGGTAGAAGGCGGCGTTAAACATGCTCACGATGAAAACGACCAGCCCGAATCCAAGCCGCCGTCGCTCCCGTCGCGTAATCGGGCCTAATACTGGAATAGATAATAGAGAATACTGGTAAGTGTTGGATATTTAAGTGTATCATGAGATGTTCAGAAAGGAGAAAAAACACGAGCCTTAAATTACATGTGCGTATTGTCACTTGTAACATACGTGTGAGTATTTCCACTTGTAGCGTGTGAGTATTTCCACTTGTAGCATATGGGTATTGCCACTTGTAGCATATGGGTATTGCCACTTGTAGCATATGGGTATTGCCACTTGTAGCATGTGAGTAGTGCCACTTGTAACATGTGAGTATTGTCACTTGTAGCATGTGAGTATTGCCACTTGTTACATGTGAGTATTGTCACTTGTAGCATGTGAGTATTGCCACTTGTAGTATGTGAGTATTGCCACTTGTAGTATGTGAGTATTGTCACATGTAGTATGTGAGTATTGTCACTTGTAGTATGTGAGTATTGTCACTTGTAGTATGTGAGTATTGTCACATGTAGTATGTGAGTATTGTCACTTGTAGTATGTGAGTATTGTCACTTGTAGTATGTGAGTATTGTCACTTGTAGTATGTGAGTATTGTCACTTGTAGTATGTGAGTATTGTCACTTGTAGTATGTGAGTATTGCCACTTGTAGTATGTGAGTATTGCCACTTGTAGTATGTGAGTATTGCCACTTGTAGTATGTGAGTATTGTCACTTGTAGCATGTGAGTATTGTTACTTGTTACATGTGAGTATTGTTGTTTGTAGCATGTGAGTATTGTCACTTGTAGTATGTGAGTATTGTCACTTGTAGTATGTGAGTATTGTCACTTGTAGTATGTGAGTATTGTCACTTTTAGTATGTGAGTATTGTCACTTGTAGTATGTGAGTATTGTCACTTGTAGTATGTGAGTATTGTCACTTGTAGTATGTGAGTATTGTTGTTTGTAGTATGTGAGTATTGTCACTTGTAGTATGTGAGTATTGTCACTTGTAGTATGTGAGTATTGTCACTTGTAGTATGTGAGTATTGTCACTTGTAGTATGTGAGTATTGTCACTTTTAGTATGTGAGTATTGTCACTTGTAGTATGTGAGTATTGTCACTTGTAGCATGTGAGTATTGTCACTTGTTACATGTTAGTATTGCCTCTTGTAGTATGTGAGTATTGCCACTTGTAGTATGTGAGTATTGTCACTTGTAGTATGTGAGTATTGTCACTTGTAGTATGTGAGTATTGTCACTTGTTACATGTTAGTATTGCCACTTGTAGTATGTGAGTATTGTCACTTGTAGTATGTGAGTATTGTCACTTGTTACATGTTAGTATTGTCACTTGTAGTATGTGAGTATTGTCACTTGTAGTATGTGAGTATTGTCACTTGTTACATGTTAGTATTGCCACTTGTAGCATGTGAGTATTGTCACTTGTAGTATGTGAGTATTGTCACTTGTAGTATGTGAGTATTGTCACTTGTAGCATGTGAGTATTGTCACTTGTTACATGTTAGTATTGCCACTTGTAGTATGTGAGTATTGTCACTTGTAGTATGTGAGTATTGTCACTTGTAGTATGTGAGTATTGTCACTTGTAGTATGTGAGTATTGTCACTTGTAGTATGTGAGTATTGTCACTTGTTACATGTTAGTATTGTCACTTGTAGCATGTTAGTATTGTCACTTGTAGTATGTGAGTATTGCCACTTGTAGTATGTGAGTATTGTCACTTGTAGTATGTGAGTATTGCCACTTGTAGTATGTGAGTATTGTCACTTGTAGCATGTGAGTATTGTCACTTGTAGTATGTGAGTATTGTCACTTGTAGCATGTGAGTATTGCCACTTGTAGTATGTGAGTATTGCCACTTGTAGTATGTGAGTATTGCCACTTGTAGTATGTGAGTATTGTCACTTGTAGTATGTGAGTATTGTCACTTGTAGCATGTGAGTATTGTCACTTGTAGTATGTGAGTATTGTCACTTGTAGCATGTTAGTATTGCCACTTGTAGTATGTGAGTATTGTCACTTGTAGTATGTGAGTATTGTCACTTGTAGCATGTGAGTATTGCCACTTGTAGTATGTGAGTATTGCCACTTGTAGTATGTGAGTATTGCCACTTGTAGTATGTGAGTATTGTCACTTGTAGTATGTGAGTATTGTCACTTGTAGCATGTGAGTATTGTCACATGTAGTATGTGAGTATTGTCACTTGTAGCATGTTAGTATTGCCACTTGTAGTATGTGAGTATTGTCACTTGTAGTATGTGAGTATTGCCACTTGTAGCATGTTAGTATTGCCACTTGTAGTATGTGAGTATTGTCACTTGTAGTATGTTAGTATTGTCACTTGTAGTATGTGAGTATTGCCACTTGTAGCATGTTAGTATTGCCACTTGTAGTATGTGAGTATTGTCACTTGTAGTATGTGAGTATTGTCACTTGTAGCATGTGAGTATTGTCACATGTAGTATGTGAGTATTGCCACTTGTAGTATGTGAGTATTGCCACTTGTAGTATGTGAGTATTGTCACTTGTAGTATGTGAGTATTGTCACTTGTAGCATGTGAGTATTGTTACTTGTTACATGTGAGTATTGTTGTTTGTAGTATGTGAGTATTGCCACTTGTAGTATGTGAGTATTGCCACTTGTAGTATGTGAGTATTGTCACTTGTAGCATGTGAGTATTGTTACTTGTTACATGTGAGTATTGTTGTTTGTAGCATGTGAGTATTGTCACTTGTAGTATGTGAGTATTGTCACTTGTAGTATGTGAGTATTGTCACTTGTAGTATGTGAGTATTGTCACTTGTAGTATGTGAGTATTGTCACTTGTAGTATGTGAGTATTGTCACTTGTAGCATGTGAGTATTGTCACTTGTAGTATGTGAGTATTGCCACTTGTAGTATGTGAGTATTGTCACTTGTAGTATGTGAGTATTGTCACTTGTAGCATGTGAGTATTGTTACTTGTTACATGTGAGTATTGTTGTTTGTAGCATGTGAGTATTGTCACTTGTAGTATGTGAGTATTGTCACTTGTAGCATGTGAGTATTGTCACTTGTAGTATGTGAGTATTGCCACTTGTAGTATGTGAGAATTGTCACTTGTAGTATGTGAGTATTGTCACTTGTAGCATGTGAGTATTGTCACTTGTAGTATGTGAGTATTGTCACTTGTAGTATGTGAGTATTGTCACTTGTAGCATGTGAGTATTGTCACTTGTAGCATGTGAGTATTGTTACTTGTTACATGTGAGTATTGTTGTTTGTAGCATGTGAGTATTGTCACTTGTAGTATGTGAGTATTGTCACTTGTAGCATGTGAGTATTGTCACTTGTAGTATGTGAGTATTGCCACTTGTAGTATGTGAGAATTGTCACTTGTAGCATGTGAGTATTGTCACTTGTAGCATGTGAGTATTGTCACTTGTAGTATGTGAGTATTGCCACTTGTAGTATGTGAGTATTGTCACTTGTAGCATGTGAGTATTGTCACTTGCGGTATGTGAGTATTGTCACTTGTAGCATGTGAGTATTGTCACTTGTAGCATGTGAGTATTGCCACTTGTAGTATGTGAGTATTGTCACTTGTAGTATGTGAGTATTGTCACTTGTAGCATGTGAGTATTGTTACTTGTTACATGTGAGTATTGTTGTTTGTAGTATGTGAGTATTGTCACTTGTAGTATGTGAGTATTGTCACTTGTAGCATGTGAGTATTGTCACTTGTAGTATGTGAGTATTGCCACTTGTAGTATGTGAGTATTGTCACTTGTAGTATGTGAGTATTGTCACTTGTAGCATGTGAGTATTGCCACTTGTAGTATGTGAGTATTGTCACTTGTAGCATGTGAGTATTGTCACTTGTAGTATGTGAGTATTGTCACTTGTAGTATGTGAGTATTGTCACTTGTAGTATGTGAGTATTGTCACTTGTAGCATGTGAGTATTGTTACTTGTTACATGTGAGTATTGTTGTTTGTAGCATGTGAGTATTGTCACTTGTAACATGTGAGAATTGTTACTTGTAACATGTGAGTATTGTTGTTTGTAGCATGTGAGTATTGTCACTTGTAACATGTGAGTATTGTTGTTTGTAGCATGTGAGTATTGTCACTTGTAACATGTGAGAATTGTTACTTGTAACATGTGAGTATTGTTGTTTGTAGCATGTGAGTATTGTCACTTGTAACATGTGAGTAATGTCACCTGTAGCATGTGAGCATTGTCACTTGTAGTATGTGAGTATTGTCACTTGTAGTATGTGAGTATTGTCACTTGTAGTATGTGAGTATTGTCACTTGTAACATGTGAGTATTGTCACTTGTAGCATGTGAGTATTGCCACTTGTAGTATGTGAGTTTTGCCTCTTGTTACATGTGAGTATTTTTACTTGTAACATGTGAGTATTGCCACTTGTAGTATGTGAGTATTGTCATTTCTAGTATGTGAGTATTGCCACTTGTAGCATGTGAGTATTGCCACTTGTAGTATGTGAGTATTGTCACTTGTATAGTATGTGAGTATTGCCATTTCTAGTATGTGAGTATTGCCACTTGTATAGTATGTGAGTATTGTCACTTGTAGTATGTGAGTATTGCCACTTGTAGCATGTGAGTATTGCCACTTGTAGTATGTGAGTATTGCCACTTGTAGTATGTGAGTATTGTCACTTGTATAGTATGTGAGTATTGTCACTTCTAGTATGTGAGTATTGCCACTTGTATAGTATGTGAGTATTGTCATTTCTAGTATGTGAGTATTGCCACTTGTATAGTATGTGAGTATTGTCACTTCTAGTATGTGAGTATTGCCACTTGTAGTATGTGAGTATTGCCACTTGTAGTATGTGAGTATTGCCACTTGTAGTATGTGAGTATTGTCACTTGTAGTATGTGAGTATTGCCACTTGTAGCATGTGAGTATTGTCACTTGTAGCATGTTAGTATTGCCACTTGTAGCATGTGAGTATTGTCACTTGTAGTATGTGAGAATTGTCACTTGTATAGTATGTGAGTATTGTCACTTGTAGTATGTGAGTATTGTCACATGTAGTATGTGAGTATTGTCACTTGTAGTATGTGAGTATTGTCACGTGTAGTATGTGAGTATTGTCACTTGTAGTATGTGAGTATTGTCACTTGTAGTATGTGAGTATTGCCACTTGTAGTATGTTAGTATTGTCACTTGTAGTATGTGAGAATTGTCACTTGTATAGTATGTGAGTATTGTCACTTGTAGTATGTGAGTATTGTCACATGTAGTATGTGAGTATTGTCACTTGTAGTATGTGAGTATTGTCACTTGTAGTATGTGAGTATTGTCACTTGTAGCATGTGAGTATTGTCACTTGTAGTATGTGAGTATTGTCACTTGTAGTATGTGAGTATTGCCACTTGTAGTATGTGAGTATTGTCACTTGTAGTATGTGAGTATTGTCACTTGTAGTATGTGAGTATTGCCACTTGTAGTATGTGAGTATTGCCACTTGTAGTATGTGAGTATTGTCACTTGTAGTATGTGAGTATTGCCACTTGTAGCATGTGAGTATTGTCACTTGTAGTATGTGAGTATTGTTACTTGTTACATGTGAGTATTGTTGTTTGTAGTATGTTAGTATTGCCACTTGTAGCATGTGAGTATTGTCACTTGTAGTATGTGAGTATTGTCACTTGTAGTATGTGAGTATTGTCACTTGTAGTATGTGAGTATTGTCACTTGTAGTATGTGAGTATTGTCACTTGTAGTATGTGAGTATTGCCACTTGTAGTATGTGAGTATTGCCACTTGTAGTATGTGAGTATTGTCACTTGTAGTATGTGAGTATTGCCACTTGTAGCATGTGAGTATTGTCACTTGTAGCATGTTAGTATTGCCACTTGTAGCATGTGAGTATTGTCACTTGTAGCATGTTAGTATTGCCACTTGTAGCATGTGAGTATTGTCACTTGTAGTATGTGAGAATTGTCACTTGTATAGTATGTGAGTATTGTCACTTGTAGTATGTGAGTATTGTCACATGTAGTATGTGAGTATTGTCACTTGTAGTATGTGAGTATTGTCACGTGTAGTATGTGAGTATTGTCACTTGTAGTATGTGAGTATTGTCACTTTTAGTATGTGAGTATTGTCACTTGTAGTATGTGAGTATTGCCACTTGTAGTATGTGAGTATTGTCACTTGTAGTATGTGAGTATTGTCACTTGTAGTATGTGAGTATTGCCACTTGTAGTATGTGAGAATTGTCACTTGTATAGTATGTGAGTATTGTCACTTGAAGTATGTGAGTATTGTCACATGTAGTATGTGAGTATTGTCACTTGTAGTATGTGAGTATTGTCACGTGTAGTATGTGAGTATTGTCACTTGTAGTATGTGAGTATTGTCACTTGTAGTATGTGAGTATTGCCACTTGTAGTATGTGAGTATTGTCACTTGTAGTATGTGAGTATTGTCACTTGTAGTATGTGAGTATTGCCACTTGTAGTATGTGAGTATTATCACTTGTAGTCTGTGAGTATTGCCACTTGTAGTATGTGAGAATTGTCACTTGTATAGTATGTGAGTATTGCCACTTGTAGTATGTGAGAATTGTCACTTGTATAGCATGTGAGTATTGTCACATGTAGTATGTGAGTATTGTCACTTGTAGTATGTGAGTATTGCCACTTGTAGCATGTTAGTATTGCCACTTGTAGTATGTGAGTATTGTCACTTGTAGCATGTTAGTATTGCCACTTGTAGTATGTGAGTATTGTCACTTGTAGCATGTTAGTATTGCCACTTGTAGTATGTGAGTATTGTCACTTGTAGCATGTTAGTATTGCCACTTGTAGTATGTGAGTATTGCCACTTGTAACATGTGAGAATTGTCACTTGTAGCATGTGAGTATTGCCTTGTAGTATGTGAGTATTGTCACTGATAACATGTGCGTATTGCCACTGATATCATGTGGGTATTGTCAATTGCAATATGTGAGTATTGTCACTGATAACATGTGAGTATTGTCACTAAAAACATGTGAATATTGTAACTGATAACATGTGAGTTTTGCAACTTGCAACATGTGAGTATTACCACTGAGAACATGGAGTATTGTCACTTATAACATGTGTGTATTGTCACTGATAACATGTGAGTACTGCGAAGTGGAACATGTGAGTATTGTCACTGATAACATGGAGTATTGTCACTGATAACATGAGAAATTGTCACTGATAACATGGAGAATTGTGACTGATAACACAGAGTATTGTAACTGAAAACATGGAGTATTGTCACTGATAACATGTGAGTATTGTCACTGATAACATGTGAGTTTTGCCACTTGCAACATGTGAGTATTGTCACTGATATCATGTGAATTTTGCCACTTGCAACATTTGAGTATTGTCACTGATAACATGTTAATATTGCCACTTGTAGTATTTGAATATTGTCACTTGCAACATGTGAGTATTGCCATTGATAACATGGGAGTATTGTCACTGATAACCTATGAGTATTTCCACTGGTAACATGTGAGTATTGCCACTGATAACATGTAAGTAGTGTCAATAAAACATGTGAGTATTGCCACTGATAACATGTGAGTATTGTCACTAATATCATGTGAGTATTGGCACTGGTACCTTACAAGTATTGTCACTTATAACATGTGAGTATTGCCACTTGTAACATGTAAGTATTGCCACTGATAACATTAGAGTATTGTCTCTAATAACGTGTGAGTATTGTCATTGATATCATGTGAGTATTACCACTGATAACATGTGAGTATTGCCACTGATAACATGTGAGTATTGTCAATGGCTAACATATTATCAGTGACAATACTCACATGTTATCAGTGACAATACTCACACGATATTGAGACAATACTCACATGTTATCAGTGGCAATACTCACATGCTATCAGTGACAGTTCTCACTTGTTAACAGTGATAACATGTGGGTAATGCAACTGATAACATGTGAGTATTTTCTCTAATAACGTGTGAGTAATGTCATTGATAACATGTGAGTATTGCCACTGATAACATGTTAGTATTTCCACTAATAACATGAGAGTATTGTCACTGATAACATGTTAGTATTGCCACAGATAACATTTTAGTATTTCCACTAATAACATGTGAGTATTGCCACTGATAGCATGTGAGTATTTCCACTTGTAACATAGGAGTATTTCCGCTGATAATAAGTGAGTATTGCTACCGATAACATGAGAGTAATGTCGCTAATAACGTGTGAGTTTTGTCACTGAAAACATCTGAGTATTGCCACGTGTTATATGTGAGTATTGCCACTGATAACATGTGAGTTCGTCCACGGATTACGAGAACTTTGTCGCTGATAACATATGAGTTTTGCCACATTTTGGGGTAGTTCTAAGATTTATGTTAATATCTAGAACATGTTTTGTGTTAATATTAAGCACAACGACGACACCGCCGCCGACACTAGTGGTGTTACAGTTCACTGTACATCGACATGTTCTCTCAAAAAACAGAGCAGTTTATTTAAATGCATTAATTATAAAAAGTGTTTCTTTAATAAACAATAATACTTTCGAGAATGAAACTCGATAAATCTATTTATTAATGGGTTATAGCCATAATCTCAAACACTGAACGTTTTAGTCAGCCAACTTTTGTGGACTTAACCGTGATGTATTATAGATGTAGGTTGGTTCGCAAGTGGGTTTCATAAACGTACGACTGCCGATGTATTTCCGTTCCTCCTCGTACGTCAGGGGAACGATCCCGGGCTTGCTGGCGTCCTTACGCCGCTCGTCTAGGTCCCGGACGGTGAACGTTATGTGAATGTTGTCGAACCGGTCGTTCGATAGCCATCGCTGACGGTACATAACTGCCCTGGTGGAAAAGAGTGGGGATTGGTACAACTTTTAATCATTCGACATAAGATCTTAACAAAAGAATTGCTAGAATAGATAGCATGTTGTTGTTTCTTTATTGTACTATAAAATATCATTCATGTTTAGTTTTTAATGATTATAAATCTACCCAATAAATTCTAATTTAGAAATTAGAAATACCATTTATACCAAACGGGTACCTAACTACCGATTAATGTTACACTGCTTGTCAAGTATTATTTGTACTTGAAAATGTCCATGAATTTTTTTTTACTGAATTCACGTTTTACATGTTTACGGTGAACGTAATGTACAGACCGTTTGACAATCATATCATGCTTAGAAGGGAGATTGTGGGTGCCGTTGACGTAAATACCTGTTTAACCGTTCACCTCTCCAAGTGGAACATTGCCTTTTACTCAATGAATTGAAAGAAAAATTCCATGAAAAGTAAGTGTTTATTTTTATAAAATCGTTGTCAAAAATTAGGAAAGTACATGTATCCCAAAGTTGAAAAATAACACTGCGATTCTTAATGAAAGTTTGGCGCCTGATTTCTGCATAGTTGATGGCTCGGAGATTGATTATAAATATCTATCGTGTGTTACCGGTACGGATAGAAAAATCCGACCCGAGGGCACGTGCGTAAGCCGGTAACGAGGCTTGCCGAGTTACCGGCCACGCAGCGTGCCCGAGGGTCGGATTTTTTATCCGTACCGGAAACACATGATTGATATATTTTCTTGCATATCTTAATTTATCAATTTGTGGAAAAAAATGACGTTGAAAACGAACTTTTGTACAATTACACCAAAAAGCGCGTGCGACGTTGTTTACTGACGTCATAGAGCGCAGTAATTTTAAATAACTAAAACTAGCGTTTTTTACGATTATTTATTTTCAGTTTTAATTAAAAGTCTTGCAAACATATATATTTGACTGCGCTTAATTGAAATGGCATAATATACTATTCATAAATCATACAATAAAAGAAATAAGAAGTGTCGCGTTGTTGCGCGCGACTCATCTTACATGGGGTATGTAAGATGGGTTTTTCCAGCACTGGTCACATGACCGGAAATACACGTCCGGTATGCAAGAATAAGGATATCCAATAGCTTTTAATTAATGGTAATAAACAACGGTAGTTTTTAGACTATCTGCGCATGCGCGACGGTAGTCTTAAGACCACAAACTCTAAAGAACTACTTCTATTCATGTCGTTTTAACCCATTTTTTTTTGTCTCAATGCGCTCTATCTTTACCAGAATGACGTCGAAACCATACAAATGGATTGGTCGTGTTGCAGTCCGAGTATGAGTTTTTGCTTGTTCGGCTATTTCCGCGCTGTAATTATGTATCCCGGTATTTTATTTTTAGCAGAATATAACTATTTATAGATCGTTATATTTATCAGATCAATGAGGGTCAAGATAATGGAGGCTCTGGTAGGAAGATAACATACAGTATTGATATTCACTCTAGTTTAGCCCATGATGTTCCAGAAATTATTACCGACCGCAAGTGTCCCATCGCCTGCAGGATTTGTTATTTAAACCTGACGTGACCCTGAAGCACGCTTATTTGTAATGGTGATTTTTTATTTGACTTTAATGAGATAAGAAAATAATATTATTATTGTCTTAGTGTTAAAATAGTTGTATCTCAGGTTTCGCATTGCTAATGCTTCAAATACTATACATTGTAATTTACATCAGCTACACAATAACAAGATACTATTCATTCTATGATTTTAGGCGTTTATATTTCTTATGAGATGTTTTCATTTTTGCATAAAAGCTTCGTTCCGGTGTATTCTTGGCATAGTTTTAGACATTAGGCTTTCAATTTAGATAAGCATACATGCCCTGATACGACAATGAGTCATGCATACGTTTGGTGAAGCAAATAAGTAGTTCGGATTAAACCTGTTTAACATCCAAAGAGTACGAAGCATTTATAACAACACTAGTACTGTTTCTACACAGGTACTTATATTAAACATAAATAACATTAAATTTATTAATAAACTTTAAAAAGCACAATCCTATTCTAATTCATAAAAACAGAATAGTTCCGATAATCTAAAAATAGTTTCAACTTCATTAACTGACCTATATTCTAAACATAGATTCTACATACATTAACTGAACACATGTTTGTCCTCACCGCGGGAAAACGACCATCTGATAAAGTCTGCATTTTAAAAGGTATTATTGCTAAAGTTGCTCGTAAAAATAAAACCATTTTCCTTAAAGAATTAAAACGTGTAAGTTCATAAAATTTGTCTAACGTATGCTATCTAATCAAAGCACCGTGGGCACAAGCGCTGTCGGCATATTTTTCACTTTTATTTATGTGCTCTTCACCCATTCCCATAGTTCAAATAAAATTTGCAACTCTCACATATTTGCCCGCAGATAGTCTTTCAGCGCCACGCGCTTTGATTTAGTTATATTGTTATGCGATGATTCGCGTATCATAACATATCCGAAGATGTTGTGTTCATCGGATAATAACAGCAATTGCCGACAGTTCATTCACAGTTACTCGGTATTTATTCAAAGATTGTATGAACTATTAAAATATTTAATATGTAAAAATAAACGACTAAAAGTGGATTATTTGTTTATAATGTGAATCGTAGAGTACTAGAACACATTGTTTATGATTCTCATTCCAAGAGATCACCCTAGGGACCAATCGCTCGAATCAGGTAGATCGACTGGCCAAAAGTGCAGTCCAAATACCAAGTAACTGTGAGTTCATCTAAGGAATTGAAGTCGAGGTGTAAATATTGCGCTTTAATTTTGCTATGAAAACCATTTAATGGCAACTAGTTAACTAATCCCAAGCTTAATCAGACAACGGGAAAATCATTGGTCCGACGGTCCTGACCGGTAAACCTAAACCCGGTCCGAGTAAACCCGGTCCGAGTAAAATTGTAAAAGGTTCTGTCCATTTGACCGACAGAAAATGATAAACATGTAAGCTTGTTGTTTACAGCGTTAAGTACGCATTTTACCTAAAAATGAGTGACGAAATCAATGGTTATCACTAAGTACGAATATATGTGTAAATCAGTATGTGTATACTACGTGATTAATTACGTCACATATATCAGGGGGTCCAACGTGTTTTGTGTTTGCCGAATTTTAAGTGAGGGAATTGTGTGGAGCAGAATAAATTGGCGGCGTTTGAATGAATTTCGGTGTTTCAGGAGGGTATTTTCACCTTTTAAGTAAGTTACATCACCTTTCTCGCAATATACGTGTAAATACGCCTACCCGGAGACCACACGTATAAGCGTCTCTCGGTTTTTTAAATTTTGTTTGTGGAGGCCTTAACAAAAAAGTTATTGACTGTATAAGCTGAGCGATTGATTGTTTACAAAGTGAAAATAGAAAAATGCGTGACTTAAAACTGTGTTTCCAGTCCAAGTGTACCATTCTTGTACCTATTTTAGCTATTTGTTATTGATTTTTTTGCATTATTTATCTTTTCGACGGCTTATGCACTTACACGGGCACTATACGGACGTTTTTTTATGTATAAACACCTTTTATGTTGGGCGACGAAGTTTTATGCAGTTTTTGTGTGAAGGAGAATCAGAATATACATGCATAAAAAAATTACCCAATAAGAACGTACCGCAAATTTATTATGCAATATGTTAGTGTTTAGTAAGTCAGAGAATTTAAAAATGTGTTAATTAGATGATATTACATTGAATTAATGTTTAAAGATTTTGTACGAAAGTATTTTTTATATCACATAATTATTTAAAGTTTAATGTTTGCTGTTGTTTGCAGTGAAGTATTCGGTTTTGCAGTGAAGTATTCGGTTTTTATCAAAAGAAGATAAGCACAATTGATTTTAAAGTAGACTTAATAGTTGCAAAACTTGTTATTTGACTGATAAAACTAACTGAACAGCATGGTAGAACATGTTATTTATAACAGATACGTACTTGATGATTACAAACAGCGCAGTGAGGACCATGACGTTCCTGAAGACCCCGATGGCGTCAACAAACATGTCCAGGTGGGCGTGTATTTCCCTGCTTATGTCTTCTTTTATCTGATTAGTCATAAATATTATATGTTATTAGCATAGCAAATTCAGATTCTTGTCCATATGGTAAAACAAATATGCATAAATAACAATGTTTTTCTCAGGGCAAACCTCAGTAGAAGCCTTTTTAAGATTAAAAGGAAACAGAGAGAGAGAGGGGGCACGCCATATGCTTCTTTCTTAAGCGTAAAATCCTTGAACTGCCCCCATATGACGCAAAACATGTAAACATGTTCATAATAATATACACAAAAATGAACTAATGCAACATAACCTGCTTGAAGGTACAAGAATGGCTTAACGTGAAGTGAAATTTGTAGTTTATGGAAACAATAACAACAACAACAACAACTACATGTAGGCGTTGAACTATTTGAATGTGTTGAACATGCAGCTAAGGAAAACAACAAAAACAACAACATTAACAACACCTAATTGTAGGAGAGAGACTGGCTGAAGGTGTAGTGGAATGCGTTGTTTAGGGAAACAACAACAACAACAACAACAACAACACCTAATTGTAGGAGAGAGACTGGTTGAACGTGTAGTGGAATGCGTTGTTTAGGGAAACAACAACAACAACAACAACACCAACAACACCTGCTTGTAAGAACGGGACTGGCTGAACGTGTAGTTGAAGGTGTAGTTTAAGGAGACGTTGAAGTAAAACATTTCCTCTGCGTCCTTCAGCACACGCTGAGTAGCTGCAGTGATAATTTGTGTATATGGAATCGCGGAAACCCTTATATGTTAATTTAATTTAAACTTATTTTTTTACAACGATTGTAAAACAATTGTTGAAACTTATATTAATCTCTCTCGTTAGCACGATGTTGCGCGAGAGAATGGTGCTGTATTGTGGGGGAGTACCGGAGAAAACCCGCTTGTCCGACCACAAACCAAACTCGCATGTACCCAGCACGGGAATCAAACCCGGGTCGCCTAGGTGAGAAGCGAGTTCACTAACCACTGCACTAACCGGACAATCTCGTGTTGACAAAACATTTCACAGAAAACCCAACTTCAAGTGAACATTTAAGAACCAACTTCACGATTCCAACACGGTAACAGTTGTTTAAATAGTTTGAATTTTATTTGTCAGATTTGTGGAGAATGCTATAAATTAGTTTGTGGATTCAATAAGAAACAGTCCATGTACATTTGTACATCAATGGTCACAATGGCTGAGCATAAACTACGTATGCAACATGCCTTCAAAGCTTAATATTTAATTTCTTTAAAAAAGGAGAGAAAAAATCATCCTTTTACTATAAATATACCAAGTATTTCGGTTAGCACTTCCTTCCTTGAATGACAAACGCTTTGTTATGAAGCATTGATGTAAACAAGATATTACAGGGACTCGCTCATGTTTTTGGTCAAACAATAGTTTTCCCGGTAATGCATCACAAAATACTTATCATTATTTAACTCTGAGATATCGAAATTGCAGAAAAAAACCCATTCAGGTATAAAAAATTGAGTAGGATGCGAACCTACGACATTGTGAACATCACATGATGATGATAACCAATCACGCAAAAACGAATCACTCAAAGCCGTTAGTAATGCTTATGAAATTTGTTGTCCTCAAAGACAATATTTGAGCAAATATAAACATTTGCAAAAGGGTTTGAGCATTCAGTATCTTATTTTTAACACTCCTAATGATTTGCCACACTTTATTTCGTAATAAGAAAGTGCATTTTACAAACCATGAGCGAGTCACTTTTAGATATCAAATTACACTTAGCGACAAATAAAGCACCAAAGCCACGGACATTACATGTCTGCTATCAACACCACAGTCTCTCAAATGGTCCATCATTATGGCTATCAGCTCTGCATTTTTACATGTATCCCTGGCTAAGTATACATAAGAGTTCATTTTGGCGATCCACAGAAAAGGAAGCGAGCGAAGCGAGGGTCCGGGCCGAGAAAGTTCCGTAGAAAAACAAAATGAACTGATGAACTTATTTGGTGTTCGGACTTATTTGACTCACTAACTCTCCCTATATGTAGCAAAGAAGTATTTTGCCTCAAGTTAAACCGCTCTGCGTGTTATTGCTTAATTTCAGGGCCTTCCGTTGTTCAAAAGTGGGTGGGGAAGGCCAAAAATTAGAACGTTTAAACCGCTCGTGTTTTATTTGATTTTGAGGAGCAATCTTAATCGGGAGTAAAATCATCACGGTCTATCTTGAGAAAGATAGCGGGGATGGGGGACTTACGAAGGTCAATAGCCGACTCCAGCAGTCGTCGTATGGCGTCTACGATAAAGCACAGCAGCTCACCGACTGTAATATGCATGTAAAAAGTAGATATATAGTACATATACAAACTTTATACTGCATTTAGTATAAACTGGATTTAAATGTTTATTTTTTCATATATATATTTATCATAGTATTAAACTTTGTTCATAAAATGTATTGATACCTTTTTCACATACTTTATAATGAACCAGCTTAACATTTTTCTTTTGCAAATAAACGGTTAAAGAAAGGTAATCGATTTCCTTGGTGTTTTACCTACCCCTGACAACGTTGCACACTTTACCAACTAAGCTAGCTATCTCGCACAGAAATCCCATTGCGCCAAGCTTTTTCCTGAATAAAACATTAAATAGTATGATACAAGCACTGGCACAGGTTTTTCAAACTCATTTTTTTAAAATAAAATAACATAATCTTACAATTCCAAATTAGAAATAAAGATGCCAAAAATGTGAACAAATCTCGAAAAAAAACATTTGTTCTGTATTGATATATATAGATAGTACAGAGTGCATATTAATGAGATTTTTTTGAATAATCTTTTACATTTTTGGCATCGTAATTTTAAGTTTGGAATTGTAAGGGTTTTTTTATGATTTTTTTTATTTGAGTTTGAAAATTATGACCCCACCATTTTTCTTTGAAGACACGAAAAAGCAGCAAGGGGAAGATGTAAAAGCATCGTGTTCCCTGGAAAGAAGAAATGGTTTTGGTTTTTGAGAAATAATTAGTGTTTTGTTTGCATCAAACTAAATAACATAACTAACATATAAATACGTAAAACCATGTGCATCGCAATTTTCCATTACAATTTCAGTCACGGAAAACCACCCGTTGCGCGCCCTCCCCTAAACTCGTCCAAGTTTACTTTTTATTTCAATATAGGTGGAAAAATAGTAATAAAATACGCCAACGATGTACCATTTCGGACTAGCAATTGTTTAAATCTTTTTGGAGGAGTACCCTCAAACGCCCATGCAAAAATTGAAACCAAAATACAAAAAATTCAGATCTGAGGGAGGGGCGCAAGTTAAAAGGTTACGCCCCTATGGTACACCCTCTTTTAACGTCGAACCCAGGATCCGCCCTTGGTGTGTGATAGGATAAAACTGAAATAAATCTACAGCCGTTAGAAAACACGATCAAATAAACCGCAAAAAAAACGAAATTTTTGAAGTGACTTCAGAGAAATATAAAATGGTTGAGTTGCAATACTCTCATTGATTGGTCGTACATAATTGATCATTCTCTGACTAGTTCAATAATGAAAATTCATAACATCTGGGGGTTTTAAGTGGTGTCACGTCCGCAAATGATCTTCATGTGCGTGAAAAATCGCTCAATGCTCGGGTTTTCACGGAAGCGAATGGATCGGCGCAGACGCGCACACGAATCATGGAATATCGTCAATGAGTTTTCGTTTCGAATTTTGCGGATACAGAACACGTACACGGAGTGCGCATACGAAGTCATGGAATATCGTCAATGAGTTTTCGTTTCGAATTTTGCGGATACAGAACATGTACACGGAGTGAGCATACGAACTCATGGAATATCGTCAATGAGTTTTCGTTTCGAATTTTGCGGATACAGAACACGTACACGGAGTGCGCATACGAAGTCATGGAAAATTAGCCTTACATGCACCATTCAATTGTTACCACGCCCCCAGGTCCGGGGCAATACCGGGGATAGCGGTGGAAATGGACTGTGTTTTACCTTTCAGGTGGCCCCGCAGTGCTGAATGAATGCGGCGGTTTTGTTTTAGCTCCGAAAAAAATAGCGGGGAATGGGCCTTCCCTATATATCCCTGGCTGCGGGGGCATTTGGCGGGGATTTAACCACCAGTTTTCCCCGCAGGACGGGAATTTTACCCGGGATTGGCTGGACCGAACGTCCCCGCAATTAACCGGACCTGGGGGAGCGGGGAGGGGGTGGGATATAATTAACACCTTTAATCCGTCAAAATAGCAACTTCAAAGTTTTTACTTGCAATCGTTGTATGCGTCTTCAAACAGGTTTTTACACTTCCGGTATGGCGAGCCCATCTTTCTATTACACGTGTCCACCGTACTCTTAAGCCATTGAGCCACACGCTTGATAACCGCGCCTGTTGAAGGAACATAAGATGTGGTAGTTTTAGTCAATCGGAACACTTCGACCATCTCCGCAATACGACGAGCATCGGATGTATGCCAACTGGTTCATTAGTAAAAGTAGTTCGTAAAATTAATAATAATAATATATATTAATTGCAGTGTTTTGACTTGTAATTTTTAAATAATAATTAGTTAAATTGATTGCCAGTGACGTGTTTAATTGCATAAATAATTAAGATTCCTAAGAGTGAAGTCATATTCGTGTAAGGCTTAACATTACTGCTAAATCGAAATTACTACGCGACCTAATTGCAGCCACTTGCAACGTAGTTAAACGTAAAGAATTCTGACATTGTAAACTGTCCATTTACATTCGAGTTTGTTTTCGATGAAAAATATCCGAGGTGTGGTGTTCCGAATGTTTAAGAATGTCTAAGGTATACCCTTTCCCATTGGCTCTATTATTGCTTAGACCCACCGCAGACATGTGAAAGAGAGAACCATTCGGAAACTCCTCCATTTTTGATCGAAAATAACCTCGGATGTAAGTGTGTGGACGGTTTACAATGTCAGAAATCAAAACTCTTCAACTACGTGCAAGTAGATCGCGTAGTAATTTCAATATAGCAGTTAAAATTAATGACTTTACTCTTGGAAATCATAGTTATCTATGCAATGATACACTTCAATGACAATCAATTTCATGGAAAATTGCCGAGGCGTTTCGAATGAGAGAGAACAAAAACCCATACGAGGGAACTTTCGGAACTCCTCGACCTTTGTTCTTCGAAAACAACCTAGGATGTCATTCGGAGCTCCTCGGCCATTTTTATCGAAAACAACCTCGGATATATTTGGACGCTTTACCTACTCAGAAATCGGTATGTATAAGTCCGCTGTATGTAGATCTTGTAGTAATTTAATTTAAGCAGTTAAACTTAATGACTTAACTCTTGGGAATCTTAATTATGTTTGCAATAATACACTTCACTGGCAATCAATTTAAACTTAGATCAATAAATACAAGCTTAAACACTACATTCTATTAATGATAAAAATTCAAAAAAATACGAACTACTTCAACTGATGTACCGGCATACATCCGAGGTTGTTTTCGATAAAAATGGCCGTGGATTCCGAATGCCTCGTACCGTACATCAGTAGAAGTAGTTCGTAATGAATTAAATGATAGTATTATTGAACTGTAGTGTTTCAATGTATTTTACTAAGTCTAACTTGATGGCTATTTATACTTTGCGGAACGGAACGAAACGGAACGGAACAAACATTGAGGCACCACACGGGGCACAGCATTTTTTTACTAATATGTAAATATATTAAATAATAATAATGATATATTGAAACTGCCTAGCGAACAGTCGATCAAGGGCTTTTTCGAACTGAACCATCTGAAAACCCACTTCTAAATGGATATTAAAATCTTCGGGACTGCAAACAGTTGTTCCGTTTCGTTCCGCAAAGTATAAATATCCCCTAGGATAATGATATTTAGCAGAACGGAACGGAACAAGATTTTTTTTCCTTGTCAATGGAATTTTTCATCCTGGTATATTACAGGTACACGAATTTATTACATGCAACCTAGCTGTTTTAAAAAACTATGTCTTATCAAATCGGCACGGAGAACATTGCCCGCCCATGATCGAACTTAGACACCGACGCTCCTACTTATTGATCTAAGCGGGCGGGTTGGAAACTTCTATAATTATCGTAAACAAATTCAATTTAAAAACATAATGAGTAGACAATCTAAATATTTTTTGGCGATATCAGGACCTCTTTAATATGTATCGAATGGCCGTCATATCCAGTACACTCATTTTGTATTATATAAAATTCTAAAAAAATATTAATAATCATCGTCAACAAATTAAATTTGAAAACATGCTTGCCATATATAAATTGATATTACATGCACTAATAAAGTTGAAATATCACTATTACAGTCGGCATTGTGTACAAACCATGTCTTCAACTTTATAAATTGTGATTCCGTTTCGTTCCGCAAAGTATAAATATCCCCTAGGATAATGATATTTAGCGGAACGGAACGGAACAAGATTTGTAGCTGCCAACTTCCCTACATGAATCAGAGGTGGAGGACAAATGATGTCAGACTAAATGTCTTATCAAATCGGCACGGAGAACATTGCCCGCCCAAGGATCGAACTTAGACACCGACGCTCCTACTTATTGATCTAAGCGGGCGGGTTGGAAACTTCTATAATAATCGTAAACAAATTCAATTTAAAAACATATAATTTGAATGTGCATGCACTAATAAAGCTGAAATACATGTATCATTATTACAGTCAGCATTGTGTACAAACCATGTCTTCAACTCTATAAATTGTGATTCCGTTTCGTTCCGCAAAGTATAAATATCCCCTAGGATAATGATATTTAGCGGAACGGAACGGAACAAGATTTATTTTTTCTTGTCAATGGAATTTTTCATCCTGGTATATTACAGGTACACGAATTTATTACATGCACCCTAGCTGTTTTAAAAAACTATGTTCTTGACTTAGTCAATATAGGAAATCCTATCGCCATAAAATTTATATATTTAAATTTTTTGCACTTGTTGCAGTAATTTAATATTTATTATTCATATAAACTGACGAATGAAAAAAAAAATGAGTAGACAATCTAAATATTTTTTGGCGATATCAGGACCTCTTTAATATGTATCGAATGGCCGTCATATCCAGTACACTCATTTTGTATTATATAAAATTCTAAAAAATATTAATAATCATCGTAAACAAATTAAATTTGAAAACATGCTGGCCATATATAAATTGATATTACATGCACTAATAAAGTTGAAATATCACTATTACAGTCGGCATTGTGTACAAACCATGTCTTCAACTTTATAAATTGTGATTCCGTTTCGTTCCGCAAAGTATAAATATCCCCTAGGATAATGATATTTAGCGGAACGGAACGGAACAAGATTTGTAGCTGCCAACTTCCCTACATGAATCAGAGGTGGAGGACAAATGATGTCAGACTAAATGTCTTATCAAATCGGCACGGAGAACATTGCCCGCCCAAGGATCGAACTTAGACACCGACGCTCCTACTTATTGATCTAAGCGGGCGGGTTGGAAACTTCTATAATAATCGTAAACAAATTCAATTTAAAAACATATAATTTGAATGTGCATGCACTAATAAAGCTGAAATACATGTATCATTATTACAGTCAGCATTGTGTACAAACCATGTCTTCAACTCTATAAATTGTGATTCCGTTTCGTTCCGCAAAGTATAAATATCCCCTAGGATAATGATATTTAGCGGAACGGAACGGAACAAGATTTTTTTTCTTGTCAATGGAATTTTTCATCCTGGTATATTACAGGTACACGAATTTATTACATGCAACCTAGCTGTTTTAAAAAAACTATGTTCTTGACTTAGTCAATATAGGAAATCCTATCGCCATAAAATTTATATATTTAAATATTTTGCACTTGTTGCAGTAATTTAATATTTATTATTCATATAAACTGACGAATGAAAAAAAAATGAGTAGACAATCTAAATATTTTTTGGCGATATCAGGACCTCTTTAATATGTATCGAATGGCCGTCATATCCAGTACACTCATTTTGTATTATATAAAATTCTAAAAAAATATTAATAATCATCGTCAACAAATTAAATTTGAAAACATGCTTGCCATATATAAATTGATATTACATGCACTAATAAAGTTGAAATATCACTATTACAGTCGGCATTGTGTACAAACCATGTCTTCAACTTTATAAATTGTGATTCCGTTTCGTTCCGCAAAGTATAAATATCCCCTAGGATAATGATATTTAGCGGAACGGAACGGAACAAGATTTGTAGCTGCCAACTTCCCTACATGAATCAGAGGTGGAGGACAAATGATGTCAGACTAAATGTCTTATCAAATCGGCACGGAGAACATTGCCCGCCCAAGGATCGAACTTAGACACCGACGCTCCTACTTATTGATCTAAGCGGGCGGGTTGGAAACTTCTATAATAATCGTAAACAAATTCAATTTAAAAACATATAATTTGAATGTGCATGCACTAATAAAGCTGAAATACATGTATCATTATTACAGTCAGCATTGTGTACAAACCATGTCTTCAACTCTATAAATTGTGATTCCGTTTCGTTCCGCAAAGTATAAATATCCCCTAGGATAATGATATTTAGCGGAACGGAACGGAACAAGATTTATTTTTTCTTGTCAATGGAATTTTTCATCCTGGTATATTACAGGTACACGAATTTATTACATGCAACCTAGCTGTTTTAAAAAACTATGTTCTTGACTTAGTCAATATAGGAAATCCTATCGCCATAAAATTTATATATTTAAATATTTTGCACTTGTTGCAGTAATTTAATATTTATTATTCATATAAACTGACGAATGAAAAAAAAAATGAGTAGACAATCTAAATATTTTTTGGCGATATCAGGACCTCTTTAATATGTATCGAATGGCCGTCATATCCAGTACACTCATTTTGTATTATATAAAATTCTAAAAAATATTAATAATCATCGTAAACAAATTAAATTTGAAAACATGCTGGCCATATATAAATTGATATTACATGCACTAATAAAGTTGAAATATCACTATTACAGTCGGCATTGTGTACAAACCATGTCTTCAACTTTATAAATTGTGATTCCGTTTCGTTCCGCAAAGTATAAATATCCCCTAGGATAATGATATTTAGCGGAACGGAACGGAACAAGATTTGTAGCTGCCAACTTCCCTACATGAATCAGAGGTGGAGGACAAATGATGTCAGACTAAATGTCTTATCAAATCGGCACGGAGAACATTGCCCGCCCAAGGATCGAACTTAGACACCGACGCTCCTACTTATTGATCTAAGCGGGCGGGTTGGAAACTTCTATAATAATCGTAAACAAATTCAATTTAAAAACATATAATTTGAATGTGCATGCACTAATAAAGCTGAAATACATGTATCATTATTACAGTCAGCATTGTGTACAAACCATGTCTTCAACTCTATAAATTGTGATTCCGTTTCGTTCCGCAAAGTATAAATATCCCCTAGGATAATGATATTTAGCGGAACGGAACGGAACAAGATTTTTTTTCTTGTCAATGGAATTTTTCATCCTGGTATATTACAGGTACACGAATTTATTACATGCAACCTAGCTGTTTTAAAAAAACTATGTTCTTGACTTAGTCAATATAGGAAATCCTATCGCCATAAAATTTATATATTTAAATATTTTGCACTTGTTGCAGTAATTTAATATTTATTATTCATATAAACTGACGAATGAAAAAAAAATGAGTAGACAATCTAAATATTTTTTGGCGATATCAGGACCTCTTTAATATGTATCGAATGGCCGTCATATCCAGTACACTCATTTTGTATTATATAAAATTCTAAAAAAATATTAATAATCATCGTCAACAAATTAAATTTGAAAACATGCTTGCCATATATAAATTGATATTACATGCACTAATAAAGTTGAAATATCACTATTACAGTCGGCATTGTGTACAAACCATGTCTTCAACTTTATAAATTGTGATTCCGTTTCGTTCCGCAAAGTATAAATATCCCCTAGGATAATGATATTTAGCGGAACGGAACGGAACAAGATTTGTAGCTGCCAACTTCCCTACATGAATCAGAGGTGGAGGACAAATGATGTCAGACTAAATGTCTTATCAAATCGGCACGGAGAACATTGCCCGCCCAAGGATCGAACTTAGACACCGACGCTCCTACTTATTGATCTAAGCGGGCGGGTTGGAAACTTCTATAATAATCGTAAACAAATTCAATTTAAAAACATATAATTTGAATGTGCATGCACTAATAAAGCTGAAATACATGTATCATTATTACAGTCAGCATTGTGTACAAACCATGTCTTCAACTCTATAAATTGTGATTCCGTTTCGTTCCGCAAAGTATAAATATCCCCTAGGATAATGATATTTAGCGGAACGGAACGGAACAAGATTTATTTTTTCTTGTCAATGGAATTTTTCATCCTGGTATATTACAGGTACACGAATTTATTACATGCACCCTAGCTGTTTTAAAAAACTATGTTCTTGACTTAGTCAATATAGGAAATCCTATCGCCATAAAATTTATATATTTAAATATTTTGCACTTGTTGCAGTAATTTAATATTTATTATTCATATAAACTGACGAATGAAAAAAAAAATGAGTAGACAATCTAAATATTTTTTGGCGATATCAGGACCTCTTTAATATGTATCGAATGGCCGTCATATCCAGTACACTCATTTTGTATTATATAAAATTCTAAAAAATATTAATAATCATCGTAAACAAATTAAATTTGAAAACATGCTGGCCATATATAAATTGATATTACATGCACTAATAAAGTTGAAATATCACTATTACAGTCGGCATTGTGTACAAACCATGTCTTCAACTTTATAAATTGTGATTCCGTTTCGTTCCGCAAAGTATAAATATCCCCTAGGATAATGATATTTAGCGGAACGGAACGGAACAAGATTTGTAGCTGCCAACTTCCCTACATGAATCAGAGGTGGAGGACAAATGATGTCAGACTAAATGTCTTATCAAATCGGCACGGAGAACATTGCCCGCCCAAGGATCGAACTTAGACACCGACGCTCCTACTTATTGATCTAAGCGGGCGGGTTGGAAACTTCTATAATAATCGTAAACAAATTCAATTTAAAAACATATAATTTGAATGTGCATGCACTAATAAAGCTGAAATACATGTATCATTATTACAGTCAGCATTGTGTACAAACCATGTCTTCAACTCTATAAATTGTGATTCCGTTTCGTTCCGCAAAGTATAAATATCCCCTAGGATAATGATATTTAGCGGAACGGAACGGAACAAGATTTGTTATTTATGACTCATTTCCTCCTTTATAATGCTTGTATAAACTTCACTTATATATAAACAGTTATCCTGCTATCCTGCGCTGCTAATGAAGACTCTTCACTTTTTTTAGAAATGACAACATATTAATCATATACAGAAAAGTGGAAACTATCTAATCTTACACAAATTAAATTTGAGAACATGTTTGCCATATATTTTTGAAATTACATGCACTAATAAAGCTGAAATATCACTATTACAGTCAGCAGTGTGTACAAACCTTGTCTTCAACTCTATAAATTGTGATTCCGTTTCGTTCCGCAAAGTATAAATATCCCCTAGGATAATGATATTTAGCGGAACGGAACGGAACAAGATTTGTTATTTATGACTCATTTCCTCCTTTATAATGCTTGTATAAACTTCACTTATATATAAACAGTTATCCTGCTATCCTGCGCTGCTAATGAAGACTCTTCACTTTTTTTAGAAATGACAACATATTAATCATATACAGAAAAGTGGAAACTATCTAATCTTACACAAATTAAATTTGAGAACATGTTTGCCATATATTTTTGAAATTACATGCACTAATAAAGCTGAAATATCACTATTACAGTCAGCAGTGTGTACAAACCTTGTCTTCAACTCTATAAATTGTGATTCCGCTTCGTTCCGCAAAGTATAAATATCCCCTAGGATAATGATATTTAGCGGAACGGAACGGAACAAGATTTGTTATTTATGACTCATTTCCTCCTTTATAATGCTTGTATAAACTTCACTTATATATAATCAGTTATGATGCATAAATTAAAAAGCAAACTACCTATCCTGCTAATGAAGACTCGTCACTTTGTTTTTAGAAATAACAACATATTAATCAAATACAGAAATGTGAAAACTATCTAATCTTACACAAATTAAATTTGAGAACATGTTTGCCATATATTATATGAAATTACATGCACTAATAAAGTTGAAATATCACTATTACAGTCAGCGTTGTGTACAATCCTTGTCTTTAACTCTATAACTTGTGATTCCGTTTCGTTCCGCATCGAACTCGCGACACTGATGCTCCTACCTACTGATCTAAGCGGGCGGGTTGGAAAGTTATATAATTATCGTAAACAAAATAAATTTGAAAACACATTTGCCATATATAATTTGAATATGCATGAACTAATAAATGATAACGAAGTAATTGTGTCATTAAGTTATTCAGTATGAATGTAAGCGCTGTTGGACATCTTCAAAGAACCCTTTCTCTCACCCATATTCGAAATATCTTACCAGTTGTAGTAGTGTGTAAAATGAAACAGAAAAGGCAAATCGATAGCACGGTGATAAGTTTAATGTTCTGAAACATAACAGTATTTTAAAATACTCGACATAGCTTCAAAGCCTTAGCAATTAAAGTTTGTTTAATTTCGACAAAACGTCATTTTTATTAAATAGCATTTGTCCAACCAAAAGATTTGAAACTAAAATTTAAAAATACCATTTATTTAAGCCATAATCAATGTTGTGACCTCAGTATCGCCCCTACATACATGCTTATAGTCTTAAATTGTAGCTATGACATATGCATACAAGTCTATGTTTGTTTGTTTTTGCGTTTATTTATCGTCGCAACCGGTTGCCCATATGGGTGACGCCTCCAGAAGAGTGTTAGTGATTTTAGGTTGCGGAGGATAGCGCAAGATACAGAAGACACTCCAATTCCAGAAGCTTCCCTGGTTCTTATACGTGCCAGATGCAGATAGAACATCAACACGGGACCTCGGTTTAAAGTCTCGTCCGAAAGACTCTTTACATGTCTATGTGTCATACATGTACATGTGTGTCATAGGAGTTCATAAAAGAAAAAAAAAACAGCAACATCGTGTGACGCGGTCAATTTTGTCAAAATGTTGAAGTTATGCTGACCAAACGGTTTACAGAATTATTGTTCTATTTGATTGTACTATTCGGCAATATTTTAACGAACAATATAAAAAACATTGGTATGATTTCTTAAAAAATGACGTCAGTATAATTAAGTAAAATAAATGGAGGAGAAAAAAAGGCAAAATCGGGTTGTGCAGTCATTTTGTCAAAAATACCTTAATTTTGTTTTGTAAGTATCATCACCAAATGGTTATATAATTATTTTTTATTATTGTTTTATTTGACAATATGTTAAAAAACAATATAAAAAAATCATCATAATATCTTAAAAAGGAGGTCAGAATAATTAAGTAAAATAAATAGAAAAAAAACAGCAGAATCTGGCGGTGCTGAGTCTTAAAGTATGTATAAGAAATCTTTGTGTAAAAATCATTTTAAACAAGTTCTTTCACTTCAATTTAATCAATTACAATGAATTAATAAAAATCATTTAGAAATACTGAGGATATCACTTTAAAACTTTATAAAAACAACAAAAATGTAAGAAATGTTTTGACTGACCACTACATTTCCGTAAGTTTTTTTCCCTATGTTATATAACCATGCATATTATCTCTTGTACACTTAATATACAAATTAAATTTATGTGAACATTTTAGTTCAAATTTTATGACATTATTGTAAGTGAAATGGAATTGCATCTTGTTTTTCATATTTAATAATTTATTTTTTGTAACGGCGTTTTGAAAATAAGAAACCCCTTTACATGTTACAGGGCAGTTAGGGATCATAATCCCTCATCAATTCTCCAGTCCATTATCAAGGAGGTGTTAATTGATACCCGCTGAGAACCTGCAGTCGGTAGTAAAACTATCTCCCAGAGCTAAGACACTTGTGGGTTAGACTGAACAGTCATTTGTTAATCAACATCTTACGCACAATAATTAATAGAACTCCATATGTACAGCTATCTCTCAGCTTGATACATCCATGGCACGTGCACATTAATCAGATTTATGATTAGTTGCATAAACAGGTTAATCCGGGCGTCTGATTCTCTGATGAGGAACAATGTATTGAATCGACTGTGTATTGGAACATATTTGCTCAATGTAAATAAATTACAGGTTCAAAGTCGGTAAGATGGGGTGATAAATTACAAAACTTATAATGGTATAATAGTGTTCGCAAATTCTAGTCAATTCAATTAACACTTTATTTAATTTGGATGAGCAGGCGACGCTGTATTTGTTTATAAATTGCATCATCAATGACACTTAGGCACCAGGTTGTACCACGAGTAACTTATTCTACGTCGTAACATAGCTGCTCGTCAAAACATTCAAGTATGTAGTGAAAAGTGTGTAATGTAATTACTATTCTTAAAATCAGTTTTTGGTGTTTCATTCCATTCACGATTAATAAAAGTATTTCGCAGGTATTCATTTAAGTTCTAATAAGCAAGAAGTCTCAGACTTCAATGATGTGCTGCATGGCTTCTCTGTTACTTTTTGTAAATAACTAAGCTCACGACCTATTTTTTGACCTGACCTAAACCAATTTCGAAAGGAACCAAAATTTCATAGAAGAATACAGTCTGGTCAAATTAGATCAAGATTGCATGTACAATGAACTTTTTTTTAAATGGATACATTTTGATCAACATTCTTTAAGATTGCTTGAATAATGAAGCCTGTAGTGTGTATACGAGGTAAATGTTAACAGACGGACGGACAGACTGGCGGACGCCGGACTGTAATAGTGATACATGTATTTCAGCTTTATTAGTGCATGCACATTCAAATTATATGTTTTTAAATTGAATTTGTTTAAAATAAAAAAAAATCTTGTTCCGTTCCGTTCCGCTAAATATCATTATCCTAGGGGATATTTATACTTTGCGGAACGAAACGGAATCACAATTTATAAAGTTGAAGACATGGTTTGTACACAATGCCGACTGTAATAGTGATATTTCAACTTTATTAGTGCATGTAATATCAATTTATATATGGCAAGCATGTTTTCAAATTTAATTTGTTGACGATGATTATTAATATTTTTTTAGAATTTTATATAATACAAAATGAGTGTACTGGATATGACGGCCATTCGATACATATTAAAGAGGTCCTGATATCGCCAAAAAATATTTAGATTGTCTACTCATTTTTTTTTCATTCGTCAGTTTATATGAATAATAAATATTTAATTACTGCAACAAGTGCAAAACATTTAAATATATAAATTTTATGGCGATAGGATTTCCTATATTGACTAAGTCAAGAACATAGTTTTTTAAAACAGCTAGGTTGCATGTAGTAAATTCGTGTACCTGTAATATACCAGGATGAAAAATTCCATTGACAAGAATAAAAAATCTTGTTCCGTTCCGTTCCGCTAAATATCATTATCCTAGGGGATATTTATACTTTGCGGAACGAAACGGAATCACAATTTATAGAGTTGAAGACATGGTTTGTACACAATGATGACTGTAATAGTGATACATGTATTTCAGCTTTATTAGTGCATGCACATTCAAATCATATGTTTTTAAATTGAATTTGTTTACGATAATTATAGAAGTTTCCAACCCGCCCGCTTAGATCAATAAGTAGGAGCGTCGGTGTCTAAGTTCGATCCTTGGGCGGGCAATGTTCTCCGTGCCGATTTGATAAGACATTTAGTCTGACATCATTTGTCCTCCACCTCTGATTCATGTAGGGAAGTTGGCAGCTACAAATCTTGTTCCGTTCCGTTCCGCTAAATATCATTATCCTAGGGGATATTTATACTTTGCGGAACGAAACGGAATCACAATTTATAAAGTTGAAGACATGGTTTGTACACAATGCCGACTGTAATAGTGATATTTCAACTTTATTAGTGCATGTAATATCAATTTATATATGGCCAGCATGTTTTCAAATTTAATTTGTTTACGATGATTATTAATATTTTTTAGAATTTTATATAATACAAAATGAGTGTACTGGATATGACGGCCATTCGATACATATTAAAGAGGTCCTGATATCGCCAAAAAATATTTAGATTGTCTACTCATTTTTTTTCATTCGTCAGTTTATATGAATAATAAATATTAAATTACTGCAACAAGTGCAAAACATTTAAATATATAAATTTTATGGCGATAGGATTTCCTATATTGACTAAGTCAAGAACATAGTTTTTTAAAACAGCTAGGTTGCATGTAATAAATTCGTGTACCTGTAATATACCAGGATGAAAAATTCCATTGACAAGAAAAAAAAATCTTGTTCCGTTCCGTTCCGCTAAATATCATTATCCTAGGGGATATTTATACTTTGCGGAACGAAACGGAACAACTGTTTGCAGTCCCGAAGATTTTAATATCCATTTAGAAGTGGGTTTTCAGATGGTTCAGTTCGAAAAAGCCCTTGATCGACTGTTCGCTAGGCAGTTTCAATATATCATTATTATTATTTAATATATTTACATATTAGTAAAAAAATGCTGTGCCCCGTGTGGTGCCTCAATGTTTGTTCCGTTCCGTTTCGTTCCGTTCCGCAAAGTATAAATAGCCAACTTGATTGCCATTAAAGTGTATTATTGCAAATATTTTTTTGATTCCCAAGAGTAAAGTCGTTAAGTTTAACAGCCAAATTGAACTTACTATATGCGATCTACTTGCAGCGTAGTTAAATATTAAGAGTTCTGGTAATTCATATACCTATCTCTTTACATGAATTAACTGAAATGATTATAAACTAAACGAAACTCATATAATTATACATGATATATTTCACGATATATACGGAAGACATACCAATTTCGGATACCGTTTTCTTCAACGTTGTGTATGTTGCTTTTAACGTGTTGGCGAAGTCGGTTAGTTTTCCCAACACCTTGTCCACGCTGTCCATTATTCCTGAAAGAACCAAAGTGCAACAAGGTGACAAGGCTTCCCGTTAAATTTCCCCTATCAAAAATTAACATACAGTGCTCAGTGACTGAAACAGTTTCGAGTATTGTGTTCAGGTTAAAACAAAGCACAACAACATCAGTTACAAAATGCAGCGCTACAATAAATAGGGTGGTTCAGGATAGGACATAAGGGGTCACACTTTAGAGGCGCAACCTGGGGCAAGCTTGATCAAACATGGCAACACTTTTGTACAGTGATTCATTGTGTGTGCTTTCCCAGTGGTCAACTATTGGTTTTCTCAGAAACCATTGTTTTTAAAACGCACGCATACGCAATTCTGGAAACGCTCATATTTTGGAACAGGTCATGGTTATGAATTATGTGTATAAAGCATGCAATTAACTATAAAATGAATCAATGCATGTACATTGTACATCTACATCAATGTTCCACTAATCTCGGATTGGCATACTTGTTTATAATAATTATTTACATTTACATACGGTATGGCTTCGTAAGATTGCAGACAAGTGGCCGCAGGGTTTAAATTAGACAGGTCTTCATTCAACAAATATATGTTCTTAGGAAAGTAATACCGTAGGGGTGAAACTTGCAGTTGCCGGTTACAAGAGGTGTCCGTTAGAAACAGGTGGACGGGCGAACAGGTTATACTGTAGTGACTGTACCTTGCATAGGTGCAACTGCTGCTTTAACGAGCTCCTTTGTCTCGTTGAGAGCCATTTCTTGCCCGCACGTCGTACTCTGGGACATGACGTTAATGTTGCGGTTAACGTTCCGTAACGGATTGTTCATGGCTAGGATCAGTGCATATATGAGTAGCAACATACGGCCCTTACCTAGGGTACAATGTAAATAATATTGGTATATACAAATATTTACATGAACTAATTGTAGAATATACATCAAGCAGAGTTGGACAAACATGAATTTGCAAACGATCGAGGCTAACTTGTAAATAAAATGTATGTGCATAATAATTTCGGCCATCTACAATCAATTCAGCATAATTTTAGACCTTCAAAACAAATCAACAAAGGTAAACCATTAAAAAAGAAATCCTTGAAAAATGTACAATATTCAAAAATAACTCACTGGAGAATAACTGCGGAAGCATCAAGAGCACAAGACAGCGGGCGAGTTGTGAAAAGGCGAGGAAGAGCGTCAGTGCCGCTCCTAGGACTGCAGAAATGTACGCTGCCTTTCTGGCCGGAACTTCTAGCTGGAATATCATCATGAGATAGACTAGCAGCGTCAGCAGAACTCCGCCAAGGAAACCTGAAATCATGAATGAAACGTTACAGCATCCTATCCTCCCTTAGAACTACGGAGGTGAAAACCGTCGATCCCGTGGGTACGGGCTAACCGATAGATGGACAAGAGAAGGGCCACCATTCGTGAAGTAGCAATCCGCCTTGGAATCCTGCAATCAGGGCCGGAAAGAATAGTTAGTGTCCATAAAAAGAAGGCTGCTAGCTCCATTGTAGCGTCTTGCTGGTACTAGTATTTGAGCATAGACTACGTATAGACTTCTATGTAGCGTCAGAACCACTCCGCAAAGAAAGCCAGACCCTCATAAATCGCTCGAGACGAAAGCAATCTTAGCTGTAAAGGAATATATATATATATATATATATATATATATATATATATATATATATATATATATATATATATATATATATACCGACATCATATAGGAATGATTCCTTATTCTAACTTTGACTGCGTTGTGTACAAAAGCTTAATTATAATTTGAAAATGTGTTTTTTATTTCGGTCTCATTTACCTACAAACTCCTTGAGAAACAGGCTGTTCCAACACGAGGGGACTTTCTGATGGCGGTTCCGGTCGTACATGCAGCACGGGCAGAACACGAGACACAGCTTATCTTTGATACACATGCTCACAGTGGACGTGCAGTCATCGTACCTGGCATCGAATACATGGGCTTAGTCGTCGTGTTTCATTAAACATGAAGAAGTCAGATTTTGCTATCTTAAGTATGATTTTCAAGTGCTTTTCTTCCTAATCTAGCAAGGTATTCCGAGCATTCTTCTGAGTATACAGTGAACTGAGTGTAAGTACAGGAATTGGATTCGTTATTGGGCGGGGTGATTCGAGAATAAAGGAGTGAATGACATTACTATTGGTTTGCTTGGTTTGTAAGGTTTAAAGGGTTGGAATTGCTATAAGGTAGGATTGTTTTAAGGAAGCTGTGGGGGGGGGGAGGGGGCACCAATCACTATTGGTAATGGGTGTGACAGGTTTGGGATCGGTGAAGCAGTATTGCTATACATGTATGTAGGGTTTGGTTTCCTGAGGTTAAAGGGAGGAATTGGTTTGTCATTAGATAAGGTTGCAGGCGTGTTAAGGTTCTATTACTATGGGTTGGTTTAGTTATGTTAAAGGGGCGAGTGGTTTTCCCAGTTGATGGGGTTGGTTTGTTAATGAAGGAGATGATTCTAGTATTGCTGTTGGATTGGAATGGTGTATTGATGAGGAAGGGGTGAGTGGTTCTGCTGTAAGATGAGGTTGATTTAATAAAGTTGAAGTGGGAGTGGTATCGTTACCAGCTGGGGTTGGTTTGTTGAGGTTAAAGGTATGAATGGTATCAATATTGAATGGGGTTGGTTTAATGAGGTTGAGGGGGGGGGTTCTTTTTGTTTGTTGTGGATTAAACGGGAGAAGTATTGGTATTGTATGAGGTAGGTTTGTTGTGGATTAAACGGGAGAAGTATTGGTATTGTATGAAGCTGGTTTGTTGTGGATTAAACGGGAGAAGTATTGGTATTGTATGAGGTTGGTTTGTTGTGGATTAAACGGGAGAAGTATTGCTATTGTATGAGGTTGGTTTGTTGTGGATTAAACGGGAGAAGTATTGGTATTGTATGAAGCTGGTTTGCTGTGGATTAAACGGGAGAAGTATTGCTATTGTATGAGGTTGGTTTGTTGTGGATTAAACGGGAGAAGTATTGGTATTGTATGAAGTTGGTTTGTTGTGGATTAAACGGGAGAAGTATTGCTATTGTATGAGGTTGGTTTGTTGTGGATTAAACGGAAGAAGTATTGCTATTGTATGAGGTTGGTTTGTTGTGGATTAAACGGGAGAAGTATTGCTATTGATTACGGTTGGTATGCTTAAAGAGGAGAAGTAATGCTTAGGGATGAGTTTATGTTGAGGTAGAGTGTTGGAGTGGTATTTCTATTGAATGGGGCTGCTATTGGATTTTTGGGATTGAAGAGTAAATTTGATAACATAAAAGGTTAGGCCGTTTTGCTGCTGAAAGTGACTAGCTGACTAACCTTGCTGTGTTGTGGTTAAACGGACAATGGTATTGCTATTGAATGGGGATTGTTTGTTGAGGTGGAATAGAGGAATGGTATTGTTGTTGGATTTGTTTGGTTTGTTGAGGTTTAATAGAGGAGTGTTATTCTTGTAAGATGGGGTTGGTTTATTTGAGGTTTAATAGGGGGAGTGGTATTGTTGTAAGATGGGGTTGGTTTGTTTGAGGTTGAATAGGGGGAGTGGTATTGTTGTCAGATGGTGGTTGGTTTGTTTGAGGTTGAATAGGGTGAGTGGTATTGTTGTAAGATAGGGTTGGTTTGTTTGAGGTTGAATGGCGGATGTTATTGTTGTTAGATGGGGTTGGTTTGTTTGAGGTTGAAATGAGGAGTGGTATTGTTGTCAGATGGGGTTGGTTTATTTGAGATTGAATGGGGGAATGTTATTGCTGTAAGATGAGGTTGGTTTGTTTGAGGTTGAATTGGGGAGTGGTATTGTTGTAAGATAGGGTTGGTTTGTTTGAGGTTGAATTGGGGAGTGGTATTGTTGTAAGATAGGGTTGGTTTGTTTGAGGTTGAATTGGGGAGTGGTATTGTTGTAAGATAGGGTTGGTTTGTTTGAGGTTGAATTGGGGAGTGGTATTGTTGTAAGATAGGGTTGGTTTGTTTGAGGTTGAATTGGGGCGTGGTATTGTTGTAAGATAGGGTTGGTTTGAGGTTGAATTGGGGATTGGTAATGTTGTAAGATAGGGTTGGTTTGTTTGAGGTTGATTTGGGGCGTGGTATTGTTGTAAGATGTGGTTGGTTTGTTGGGGTTGAATGGGGGAGTTGTATTGTTGTTGGATGAGGTTGGTTTGTTTGAGGTTGAATGGGGGAGGGCATTTTTAGTGGAATTAATTCGCCTGTTGATATGTTTCGAGTGGTAATGCTATTGGATGATATTGATGTTTCATTGGATGGATAATAACAATAATACTAATACTAATAATACTAATAATACTAATAATAAATAAATAAATAAATAAATAAATAAATAAATAAATAAATAAATAAATAAATAAATAAATAAATAAATATTAGTTCACCGAGAGTTATCAAATAATTTGGACATTTAATCCAAACATATTTGGAATTATTCATGTTGTTATGCTAATCAGTAAATTAATGATCATTTCCCCAAATGTAGTTGTTGGCAGTCAGTATCGACTATCGTTCGTGTCGTTTGTCAAACTCAAACTCAAAGATGCAGAATTATAAATTACCATGACATTTTAGGAGGCAATCCAAGGAATTCTCTCATGGCGTTTTCCTTTGCTTTCGATAAGCGATTCAATATCAATTTTATCTTGATAGCTTGAATGATTTTCTGTATAGTAGCCATGGTTTTCGTTTATTTTGAAACATAAACAAAACATAGTTTCACGCGAATGTGAAGAATGACGTCATCGTGTTAAAACGTAGGCATTGGTAGTTTATTATGCGGCACCAGAGAATCTCCTTAAATTTAGAAAACAAAACGGATACTAATAAAATACTAAATTTGTCAAGGAGAATAATATTTTGCGCTTTGAGATTTTTTTATTTTTTTTATCTTGCTGTTCATGAAAAACGCATGCACCAAGGTCGTTTACAACTGTTGACTTTACATAATATACAACATATCCATGACGATATTTATCTTTGTGCGGCAAATATGACCACAAATACACGCACATATAATATCCACTGGTATAAGTTTGATCTCGGATGCAAATATTTGCAGACGAACGCAAATACCTACTTGGGCAAATTAACCTTCGGTGGCGAATTTGCCGCATGTTTGGAGGTGGGCTGAATTTCCTCTCATGGGTAGTTCATGTTTTATAAACGCAAAACCTGACGTGGTATTTCAATTTTGACAGAGGTAATTTTAATGTCAGTAAATATTCATCATTATAACAAACTCATAGGCAGAACTTGTTTTTAATACACATTTTTTTTATCAAACTGTCGTCTTAAAACCTCTGCAAAATGTTTCTAAAAGTAATTGATTCGCTTGGACTTTAGCTACAGTCGAACCCCGTTGGCTCGAACTCCTAGAGACCGGCAAAAATACTTCGAGCTTCGGAAAAATCGAGCCAAGCGAGATTGTTAACCTTCAGTATAGAGAAATCGGTCCTCTAAATCAAGTTCGAACCAACGAGGAATTCGAGCCAAGCGAGTTCGAGCCAACGGGTTTTGACTGTATTTATTCTCAGTTGAGGCTAGTATATCAAAATCAATACGGAGTGTAGAGTCGAAAATGAAATAAGTAAAAATTAAGCTACCGCAATCCATTCAGTATGCATTGAACTTTAGAAGTTATTATTTTTAAAACATCCTGGATTTATATTGTATTTCATAGTTTTCAAATTGCCAACTTTGGAGAAGTCCAGTGTAGCGAAAGTGCCCGTAGAACTATATAGAGGAAGTGGTAAAACAGTTTTCACGAATATGTCTTTCAACCGATCAACTTACTTCTTACATATATGTTAGGATAAATCTGGTCCTTCAAGATCGTTTTTGTTATAATTTTATGATTATAACATTTGGTCCTTTTTCAGGGTTTTGTTGGTCACCCAGTTACAATAACTTTGGAAGGAGTAAAAATTTGTTTTGTTTCTTTTTAGTTATTTATAGACATCCGATCGCTTAGCTTCTAGCGGATTACGGTGTAGATTTCTCATTCTTTCAAATGCACTATGAGAAAAATATGAATCAAAATTGTATGTTGGTCTTTTGTTAACATTTATGTAACAAGAGTTGTTCGACAACGCCGCTTTGACTTAGAACTAAAAACAATAATGATGTAATATGTGCCTGTCATAAGCAATAAAAAAAACCAAATTAAATTAAGTAAACAAGAATCTTAATGTGACAAAATCGGGTTTTTAATGACTGACAGAAGAGATCAGTTTCAACTATTTTTTGTAACAGTGACCTTGATCATAGGGGCCCCAAACTCAATCGTATGGAAGTCCTCCATAAACTCTTCCTACGTCATAAATTTGGTGACATTATGTCAACCATAACTAAAGTTATTCAATACCGAACAGTAATCTATTTTTATTAACAATGACCTTGACCCTGTGGGGCCAAAAAGCAATCCAATGAAAGCTCTGCAAATACATGCCCTATATACCAAGTTTTGTCACACTATGTCAACCCTTTCAAGTTATTCAGTACTAACCATACTTCTATTTTTAGCAACAGTGACCATGACCTAGACCATAATTCTCGGGGCCCAAAACACAAGCCCGGGAAAGGGCTCTATAAACTCTTCCTAGAAACCATTTAAGTTTGGTCACCATATGTTGACCCTTACTTAAGTTATTTAATACCAACCATTTTTCTATTAATAGTATCTTGGACCTTTACCTTAAAGCTGCAGTCTCACAGAACGTTTTGCCAACTTTTTTTTATTTTTTGTCTTGGAACGAGCCAATTTTTGCGAAAATGCATTGAAACCAGTAACTAGTATATCAGACTGCTGGCAAAAATTAGATCGCACATTTTGATTTTTATGTTCAAAAATTGATATTGTATTCGTTTTTTCTTAAACCGTTAGTAACGGTTTAAACAATAAAACAGTAATTTTCGAACGGAAATATGAAAATCTGCGATCTGATCTTTTGTCGGCAATCTTTTATCATTGGTTTGCAGATATTTACGCAAAAAAGAGCAAATCTTTCCAAGACAAAAAATAAAAAGTTGTAAAAACGGTATATTTGTGAGAATGCACCTTTAATCCTAAGGGCCTCAAACATATTCCAATGAAAGGTCTCCATAAACACATACATGTAAGGTGACCTTTGACACTGCCGCCCCCCCCCCCCCCGCCCAAGGGACATACTTTGTGTATAGGGTTAAAATGGAGTGTGTGACCTTATTGTAAGATGGTTTTCATTAATTGTGCGAAGTATTTAGTGAATTGAATGAAGGGTTTATAATTTATATATTAAAATCCCAACTTGCCCTAAAACTTTAACCTTCCGCAAAACTTCCACCAAAGTTCCTAAGTCAATCAGAGGCAAGAACTTGTACTAAGGATAATATGGAGTTACGTAACCCCATTGCGTGATGGTCCTAAACACTTTTTTGAAGTATTATGTCTATTGAATGAAGGGTATAGAAGTTATTAATAAATATCCCAACCTGCCCTAAAACTTCAACCTAAGTTCGATAGTCAATAAGGGGCCATACTTTGTTTAAATGGTTATATGAAGTTATCTAACCTCATTTTGTGATGGCCCTGAAAAACTATAGGAAGTATTAAGTGAATTGAATGAAGGGTATTGAAGTTATAAGTGAAAATCCCATCTTGCACTAAAACGTTAACCTCCCCTGAAACCGAAGTATTATGAATAATATGGAGTTATGTAACCTCATTGTGTGATGGTCCTGAACGCCGACGCCTGTAGTAAAGACCTCCTTATTCTACGAATAGTCAAGCTAAAAAAGAGAAGAAAATCGATGCCCAGGAACGTTTATATTCTTGTGTATTCATCTGCACATGATCGGTTTTATAGCCCATCCGCTGAAGAATAATAATAATCCATCGGCAAGTATGTCATGTCCAACGGAGTTGGTCATTTGAAGTAATGAAATCATTTCATAACGAAGTTAAAAGTTGGAGTTTTTTTATTTTAACCATATAAACATACTCTTATGTAATTAAAATTCATGCAGTACATTAATCATAATGGCAGTTTAAAACAGTACAACAACAATAAACATACAATGTATATTGTAACTTGTTAACTTTAACACAATAACATGGCAATAATATGCTTAGGTAAACAATCACTACTGTACTGCACATTGCAGTACTTAATTTCATTAATGATTATGTTTACCTATATATCTGTAATATAATAATTAATAATATAAATTATTACACATACACAGTTCTGTAGGTCAACAATCACCAAGTACTGTACAGTACATTGCAGTACTAAATTTCATTATGTATACCTATATATATGTAATAAAATAATAAATAATATAATTTATTACACATACACAGTTCTGTAGGTCAACAATCACCAAGTACTGTACTGTACATTGCAGTACTAAATTTCATTATGTATACCTATATATATGTAATATAATAATCAATAATATAAATTATTACACATACACAGTTCTGATATTTGGTAACATTATTTATTAAAAAGGTGTAAAAATTTAAAATTCATCTTCAAAAACATGCCTTATCACTTAATAAATAATCATTAAAAGTATACAAACAAATGATTTTAAATGTAACACCAATATTCAGTGTCAGTAAGGCCTAGGTTCATTTCTGAATTCACGAGGTAAAAACAAAACACAAAATGTGATTTGGGTACGCCTAAAGATCTTTTTTAAATAGTGGTCTTATTGCATTAGTAAGCTAAACATGCTATCACTTTAAAATTACCAGTTACCCCGTTTACTTGCTTCTGTATTGCTTCGCTAAAAAATGTGAAAATTGAAATTCAAAAGGCATAGCTGATGATCAGCACTATTTAGACCATTTCTTGAAATGCATGTATCCTTTCAAATTCATTCAGAGCAATTTTTCTTCATTGCCCTCAATATTCTAATAACAATCATAGCTTTCCCTACATTCATTTATGATGATTCATTCAGTAAATGTTCTCCTAAGAAAATTATTTGAACATCAATCATCCGCTGGTTTCATGAACTGTTTCTTAGATTTTTTACTGGATGTAGGAGCCTCTTGCTGGGACATTTCAACTGATGTGCGGTCTCGCTTCTTTGAGAACTTCTTGGCCATTGTTCCGACTAGCGTGCTGTACCTAAAAAACAGAGAAAAGCCCCAATTACATTTAACCAATAAAGTATGTTCCTATTCAAATGGCATAACAATTTTCTTCCGCATTAAATAATGCATAAATGATGCCATTTTCTTATTCTTCTTTACATAAAAACCCACATTCAACTAACTGTGTTAAAGCTGCACTCTCACAGATTGAACGTTTTGACAACTTTTTTATTTTTTGTCTTGGAACGAGCCAATTTTTGCGAAAATCCAATGAAACCAGTTATATAAGACTGCTGACAAAAAGATAGATCACAGATTTTTATATTTAAGTTCAAAACTTGACATTTCATGCATTTTTCTTAAACCGGTTTAAGCCATAAAACATTAGTTTTCGAACAGAAATATGGAAATCTTTGATCTGATTTTTTGTCAGCAATCATATATCACTGGTTTGCAGATATTTACCCCAAAATTTGCCCTTTCCAAGACAAAATATAAAAAAGTTGTAAAAATGGTAAGTCTGTGAGAGTGCAGCTTTAGAGCATTTCAAGATTTAACCATTTTTAACTGTTATTTCCTGAATTTAGTTTTATAGACAATTTTTCTAGATTTTATATCTGAGTTTAAAGCTTCACTCTCACAAATTGACAGTTTTGACCTTTTTATTTTTTGGTCTCAGAATAAGCTCATTTTAGCATTAGTGCCTTCAAATCATGTAAGATAACTAATTATAGAACATCTCAAATTATTTGGTAAATTGTCTAAAATTTCATTCTTAACCATTAGTAACGCTTTTAGACATAAGACATAAATGTTCAAACATAAATACTAAAACTCTGATCTGTTCTTTTGTCAGCAGTCTTATACCACTTGGTTTTCTGACATTTATGTAAAAAATTGGCTCATTCCAAAACAAAACAATTAATGAAGTTGCCAAATCAAATAATCTGTGAGAGTGCAGCTTTAAGATTTTGTGATTGTGACAATATCAATCAGTGTGCTTGATTCATTAAGTGACAACAGCAGACAATTTCAATAGGCTTTCTACAGTGTTCTTTCTTCTGACTATTTGGGGCTGAAATTTAGCCCGATTATAAATTCCTCATGCCAAAACGTATACTTTATTCCCCAAATCATTGTAATGTGAAAATATTTGTTCATATATGTTTAGGAAAAACACACACTATAAAAGAAATTGGGCCGCTAAACTGTTTTTGAATGGAAGAGTTGGAGTGTTCAAAAAGAAAACAAGCATATATCGCATTTAGATTCTTCTTTGAAGTTTTCTATCTGTTCCAATTATAGTCAAATGAATGCATTTTTCCCAATCAGAAAAGCCTGGCCCAAATCCTAAATGAGGAGAAATAAGCATAAAGGTATTAAATATTTAGTACAGTTTGTGCTAAAGGTAAAAGATCCATAGGTCTTCTGACTTCTCTTTAAATCTTTACTATATACATGATTAAGCAAAAATTCATAAATAGTTTGACTATTTGTGCCAAGGCACAAAAATAGCTGCGAGACATTCTATTTTTATGCCTCTCTAGTGGTCATGTTTTTTGTGCTTCCTTCATATTATGGAAAAAGGGCTAGGAAGTTAAAACAAAAAAACAAAAAGAAGAAACTAACTTCCCAACATTGGTATGGAATCAATTGCCAAACAATCTTTTATACTAAATGTGGCTATGGGTAAATACTGGTTTTAGGCAACATTTTTTAGGTAAACATTCTAATTATCTAATCTAAATTGTTTTTAATCTGTAGTTTTTATATTTATAAAGTACACAATGTCTCACCTTTCAGCCATTTCCTGGTCATTGACGCTGTTCTCATTTTCTTTCCTCTCAGCTTCATCAAGGGCTAACTGGTTGTTGTGAAGTTTCATGAGTTTCTGCAAATAAAGTGATAATCAGAATGATGAAAGAATGGCCTAATGCTTTGTTAGGAAATTAATTTAACATCTTGCATTCACGAAAGTACACGATGAACATTGAAAATATCATCATATTATAAATATGTGCATTTCAATTAACAAAATGTATGTCTTATACAAATGTATGTCTTGTACATGCTTGTCTTATATAAAATCAATTATCATTGGCAGGAGTATTTCGAACAGAGTTGGGCCATTCTCATTCACCAGAGGTTTGATAATGTTAAATCTAAATCTATGTTGTACACATAGCATCATCACTCTGGTGTACGGGAATGAGTAGAGCAAAACTGTCATGTGTTACTTAACTTTTATAGCCATAGCTTAATGCTTAAGAAATAAGTTAAGATAAATTGATCATGTCATACTTATTACAGTAAAATCAGAATTTTTATTTTTATTTTTAAAGAAATATCGTACCTCAACTTCTGGATTACAACCTTGAAAAGACATCCTTCCAAACAGCAGGTTTTCACATCTTGCTATGCTTGACTCTATCACATATTTGCTTCTGAAATTGGGAATGGATATAGATTGATAAAAATGATATAAATACACAGAGTTTTTTTTTCTCAGGTTTAATCTTTGCCTGCCCATCAGAGACCTCCATCCTCACCACTTTTTATAAGTTACAAAAATAGCCTTTATAGTAAAGAGTGGTCAAAATTCAGGAAAATGAAAACAGCATTTCAAGTGGTATAGCTACATGTATTAAATAACATAATAATAGTATAAACAACAACCAAATCTGCTCATGCACCACATTCTCCTCTTAGAATCAATAGTGAATCTTGCATTTTTTCCTGGCCTTTGATTTCAGTTGAAAACCATTTCATGTATAAAATGTGATATTAATTTATTGAATAAAATTCCAGGCCTTTAAGTTCAACTGAAAAACAGTTTATTCATAAAATGTGATACAAATTTATAATTGTAATTAGTGCTTTTCTACCGGTACATTTGATAATTTGCATGAACACAAGTTAGTATCATGTAACCTACTCCTTGCCCTCAATTTTCGGCAGGTCTAGGACCCAGTGTTCGTCATCAATTATCAGCTTGCGTTCTTCTTCACTCTTCTCTTTTTCAATCCTTAGAGCACTTCTCTTCATAAACTAGGAAATAGAACAGATCTTTGTAACTAAAAGCCATGATAAGATTTTTATTAGTAAATGTTGTATCAATGACATACTCATAGTCTGATAGAAATACAGTACAGGTGATCAATTAACGGGCTTATTAGTCAATTAAAAGCAAATGAAACTACAAGGACAAGTCAATCATTGATCTGTTAGCTATTTATTAATAGAAACTCTTTAAAAACTTAAGCTTTCAAGGTTTATTTTTGACACCTATTTCAATGTCTACATTCATAATGATGTGACATTAGCCCACCTAAATGGCCGTCAATGAGTCTTTTGATGATTTTTTTTACTATGGCATACTTGAGCTACAGGGATACATATGAAATATCAAGTAGCTAGATGTGACATTAACATGCAATTTTGAATAAGCTGTTTTTGTGTGTGAATGTGATTATCATCATTAAATCAATCAATGGGCCAATTGTTCAGAATTTTGTGTTTAAATTTACAACCTGGTTAACGTCATCAATCATTGATAACTTTCAAAATTTTAATTGTTACAACTTTGGAATTAGAACGATATACTTGGGATGTGCTGTATTTCTTAAAAGATTTGTGAAAGACTATTCAGCTGTACTTGTTTAAAAATTTCATTTTTAAAAGTAAGCAATCATGTCTTTAATTATGTTGTTAACTTTAACAAAGTCCTGAAAAAGTGGCACAATGTTTCAGATCTTAAAAGCATTACAATACTTTAATGCACACGTAATGTGTTTGTCGCCTTGTTAATATTTACCTACATTTCTTCAATTATCAGCACACGTAATGTGTTTGTTGCCTTGTTAATATTTACCTACATTTCTTCAATTATCAAACTTTTTCACATAAATGCAGGCAAAAGCTAGATGACAAGCAACTTGTGATGGCCCATGTCTGGCAATGGTTAAACCATTGCTTCTAAAACCCATATAAACAGCCGCTTCAGAGTCTTTTCCAATTTTTTATTTGGGAACTCTACGCGTCCATATCCCACTTGTTGTTTTCCTAGCCAAGAATGACAGATCCCAGTGCTAAGTATATTGAGCGGAAAGATAACGGGCATCTGCTAGATATTGCTAAAATGGCGATGTTTTGTTGACAGAAGTCGTTCTGAATTTGTGTTTCATGAACACTTAAGTGTAATAAGAGAAAGGTAATGGCAAAACATAATTAATCAATGGAGTGTTAAGTTTTGTGGAGTTTCAATTGAAGAATATATTTTACATTGGTATATGGATCAGTTGACTTGTGGCCTTTAGGGGACAGAATGAATATCCAGATGTTAATAAAAAAGTTACCTATACGGGCATTATTGTGGCTAGTAAAACCCAAAAATTTGGGAGATGGGAGGGGTGGGGTCATAAATTAGCTGGCTAATGGGCTAAGAAAAAGTCCAAGATACTTGCCTTCATCTGCAGAACATTCCCAGAAAGACTGGTTTTCGATTCGTCCCTAGCCATGTTGATATGTTGGGGCAATAATTAAAAGAAACAAATGTAGAATTATTTCGTAGATTTATGCCAGAAGTATGGCCTTCTACGTATTTGAGCAGATACAGATGCAGAATATTTTTAAAGAAACGTTTTGGGCAACAACGTTTTGATGCATTTCGCCCATGTCGGGATAAGCAATTATTTTGCGATGTATTTGCTGTGATATTTCGATATATCAACATATTCAATCGATAATTATTTAAGATGAAACTAATTTGTATTCAAATGATAAACACAATATTAATATATTCATATAAAAAGTACAGGGTGTTAATTACATTGTTATATTAATATGTTTAAAAGCTAGTCCCTTAAAAGTAGCACACAACAATATTTGCAAATCTCCTAGCGAGAGTTAACGCTCGTTGCCTTAGAATCATAAGCCTGCAGATTATTTATTCATCTTAAAAAATCGCATTTATATAATTATTTTCACAATATCGATTAAAACTTATGCACACGCCAACCTTCGAATAGCTTTTTACAAAATATTCATGTTTATCTATGTAATTTATGTAAGATTATTAACCTTTTTTGCAAAACAAATTGCAGTTGAAATCATATAGGTTTGACTAACAATATATTTCGCACAAAATGGACTATAGGTCCATGCTGGGGTCAATAACAAAAATCCTTCTCCTTGGTCCGTGTTTATACAAACAAAGACATATAGACAAACAATTTGTATCGGTACCTAGCTGTGTACAAAGCCAAGCGTATGAGACATTTTTGTTATCACAATCGCTATGCAATATTGTGCAATCTTTCCTCTTCCATTCCCATTAAAGTCCAGTCCATAGAATTTTTTTTTTTAAAAAGAAAAGTACTGCAGCTCGTCCCATTCCTTTCTTGATTGTTTGCCATTATTTCCCAATGCCATATTTTTGAATGCGTAAATATATCTGGAGTAAAATTTGACAGATTCAGCTTGGGGAAAATTGTCGTAAATAATATTTTAAATATGGTGCCTGGTACCAATAGGATGTACGATATGATCAAGCGTTTTCTACATTTTGTAAATAAACCAATTTGAAAATCTGTTAATATAAGAAAGGACATCCCTTATGAAAACCTCCACTTGAAAATTTTCAATGCTTTAATTGTTGTCTAGTACATGACTGAAATTCCTTTGAGGGTTTAAAGGTAGAGGTTCGAATCATCCAGTAGCTCAAATATTAATGTTGTTTTTCTCTTTTTCTTTGTTTTCAGTAGCTAAGAATATTAACAGAAGTTGATAATTCACAAGAAAATATAGTGTGAACCAACACATATTTAAAAAACAAACAAGACAATTTGTATTACAACAATACTTGGGCAGATAACTGAACGATTTTTACGAAAATTTTCACCAAAGCAAACTTTTATAATTAACGATTTAAACTAAAAGTAAATATAAAGCCAGCGTATCAAAATTCAGATATATAAAAGATATACTGATAAACATTGTCATGGTGCAATAACACATTGAAAACATTCAATATACAAACATAATTATCTGTAGTTAGAGATTTTTAGGATCTAACACATTGTTGAACATAATTGATACATTTTTTTTCGATACATGTTTTAGCACACCGCGCTCTTAAGAGGCTAAAAAAATACTTAAATACTTGTAATGCTGTTTATGTTTATATGCAGTTTGTTCATGGTATTTTTTACCTGAATACGTTTATGTCTAAATCTTACATCTTTGAAATAATACATACATTAAATGTATGACATTTTTACATTAAATGTACACCACACTTCCAAGTTTTATTAATTAAGTAATTTACGACCACCGGCCCATAATACAGAACATATTTACATCAATGTCATTCCAAAATATCATTGTCATACGTGGAAATCTTCCTAAATACAAATATCTATAAGTTGAAGAAGTTAAAGAAATAATACCAGGTCGATTACAGCTTCTAAATATCAGTATAAATGATAGGAGTATGCTATAGATAGTATTGTGTATGGTCCTAATTAAGATTATTTAGAATTCATACAATCATTGATAAAACATATCGACCTCTACAAGAATAAACCTATTTTAACAGGGGAGATTTTTATACTGTTAAAGACCCTCAAATAGACAACATAACAACGCATAACAATTGCAGCAGACAAATTAGTATGATACTCGAAAGTATTTGGGCTCTGTGACTTAGTTTTTGACCCCAGATGACCCATATTCGAATTTCAACTTGAAATCAATTTAACAACCCCTCTGACAAATTTTCAGGATATTTGGACTGAAAAGGTAGCCTCTAGAGTGTTTACAATATTTTATATTCTTGGGTTATGTGACCTAGTGTTTCATCCCAGACGATCCATATTCAAACTAACTGTTGACGACCGACGGACGACAAACGACGGTCGACGGACATTCGCTAAATGGCTAGAAATAAATTTGTTCGTAATAAAACATGTGCCAACTTACGACATGAATTCAATGTAGCAAAGTCCTACTACATTAATTTGAAACGAAAAACATAAAATAAATTTAATTTGAAAGAAAAAGAATTTTTGGCAAACCTGAGTAAATCAAAACCCAAGGAATTTTTGAAAAAAATCAAAGCCAATATAAGAAAGACAACCCAAATCTGAGAAATTAAATGCGTTGGATTTACATGATCTTTTCACAACACTATATAGTACTCAGATTATATTAACAAAACAGAATTAAGAGCAAACATTAGCGATGAGTATCTTGGTAAAGAAATAACATTGCCAGAGATCAAGGAAGCTGTATTTTCCCAAAACAATAACAAAACGTAACGGTTTAAATGGAATAGTCGCGGAAATTTATAAAACCATTATTACAAATATATCACCGTTCTATTGAAACTTTTCAATAGCATCGTTTCCAAATCCTTTGGGAAAGGTATAACAGTACCTGCTTTTAAAGGGGGCAATGTAGACGAGAATTATAGAGAAATAACTATCATTAATATTATTTCGAAAATTTATTCTCATATATTACTTAATAGACTAACGATGTGGAGCAGTATTAATAATAAAATTATTAAAAATCAACCTGGATTTCAAAAAGGAAAGTCTACGATTGATAGTGTGTATATTTTACATTCAATTAATTGTTGCAAAAACACTTTCTTCGAAGATGCAATTGTATTGTTATTTCATTGACTATGAGAAGTGTTTTGATAATATTACAAGATCTCATCTATTCTATAAGATAATAAGTTAATAACTGAAAATATAAGCACCCGTTTCGTAAAGGCTATCGAGGCGATGTATGGTACCGTCAAGGCATGTGTACGATATAAAACAAACCTATCTCACTTCTTTACATCAAATATCAGCGTAAAACAGGGAGACCCCAGTTCAAGTTTGATGTTTTTATTCTTCGTTAACGATATATTATCAAATATTTATCATAATATTATTAACGCTGCTAAATTATATCTGCTTTTGTTTGCCTATGACGCGGGTTAACCCAGTTTTTCTAAACATTTCTTCTCATAGACGGCACAATTATCCCAAACTAAAGATGAATATTCAAGCAAAGGGCGCATAAACGAGATGTATATTTGATTAAGCATTTTTCTACCAAGTTTATATCTTAACAACCTCAATGACCCAAGCGCTTAAGAGACTGGTTTAATAATTTGGCTTATATGTTCATGGCATGTTCCATTAGCTGTAAACCAAAGCCCTACGTGTTTATGGTTTTGAATAAAGTTAAACAAGTTGCCCTCGAACACGACATTTGGTAGAATCTGATTGCACAGCGTAAAAATCATAACTTCAGTGACAGTGTTTAGGAGATTGAACTGTACAAGCCATTGTTTTGCCATATTTGAAATCTTTATAAGATCGATATTTAATGTAGATTCAATATAGCTATATAGGTCTATATACAACGCATATAAAGAATAATTCTGATGTATCGCTTACATTCAAACATAGCGGCTCTGGTAGTAAATTTTCATAATCGCGAATTAATTTTGGACATATCTGTGCACTTCAATATACGGCAACACCAACATGAGCTGAATCGTCGTTTCGAAATATACTTTCAAAGCCTTCACCAATAGACACGTCATCGTCGCCTATAGCGTTTGTAAGATGTGATTCGGTAAAATACAAAATATCGTAGTCAGAGTAATTGTCTTGGATATATTGTATTTTATTGCGTACAATATTTTGATGCACGATTGAAAGACATCCATTAGTAATGTAAGATGGACCCGGGTTACTTTCAATATCACCACACAATAACAGTAGCTGTTGTTCTATTGGAAATTGTAAATTGTGTAGAAATTCAAAATGAATACAATTGGCAATGTAAGTACCGCTTTATGAGTTGATAAAAGGTTGAAAAAAAACCAACACTTTCATAGCATACAAATGCTTATATTTGAATAACCATGCGTTAAGAACATGGAATGAAAGTATAGCACATACGAAAAAATCTAGAATAATGATCAGAAGTGTAAAATATATACGTGATTGCTTTTTAATAACAAGCGCCCTGTAGTGAAAGCCTATAGTCATTCCCCAAGCCATTATATCTTTCGTTTTTTCTTTACCCATTATGATCTCTATGGAAATGCATTTAAAACAAATTATAAGCGGTGACCATAGCGCGAAACGAAAACATGTCTGGGGTAGATTATCAATGGAAAAAAAGAAGTCAGAGGCGGTAATCACGTGGTACATTGTTTTGATACCAAGCACTAAAAAAATGCTGCGCCCAGTGAGACGGTATATATTTTTGTTTATTTTCTCTCCATAATTAAACAATTAAATTTCCTAACATCAACCATGTTCCAGCGCCCAATTTTCCCTGTGATATGGTACCTTCATTTTGTCAGACAGTTCTGTAGTTTAGTTGAAATGCGTGTCACAAGTTTTCAATCGAGGCGAAATGTGCTGCGGAAATCTTTGACCCAAGCATTAACTGTCCATTTTTTCAAAATTTCGCACGTAATATACGCAATTTCGTTTACATAACTATTCATAAACATTGACCGTACATCTATCAATATGCCCCAAGTTATGTTTTTATAGCAACGTACGCATTTTTTTCTGAGAACAGGACGTTTCGGCCATTACCAATAAGAAGCGAGGTAGATTTACAAAGCTCGATCAAGCGTTGCCCGTGCGAATCGATCACTTGATCCCTATTGACGAGTGGTCTAGCTAATCTCAACAATATTTGACATAAAGCTGTCATCATTATCAATGTATCTGTCAAAATATTTTATGTCGGATAAATCCGCTGTCTTTGAGTTCATATCACCTGAAATAAATATTTTGCCAAGAGATTTAATTCTTTCAATATCGGATTCAATAATCTCGGAAAAATCTATATCATTTTGGTTTAAAACAGTGGAACCTTGTGGTAAAATTTATGTATTACAGAAGTATGTATACATTATGATCAAACTTAAACAATGAACTGCATAATCAAACCTATATTATACCGCATTGCTGTTTCATCACAATATTTATTTTACTCCTTAAACAATCTTTATAGTAAATTGAAATACCACCGCTACATCGACCTTTTCTTGTATTTAATGATTTATTATCATATAAATGTTCACTTAAATATCCTTTAATGTTTAAATTATGTATTAAGAAAGTCTGGGTCTGCAAATTTTCGTGATTGTCCATTAATAGTTCTTGGCATGATCTTTAAATCCTGACATCCCTAGTTCTGGCCCTGTGCGTTGTCACGTGAAGGATCGCATACTTTCCCGTTGACGTACGCCGTCTTGAAGAGGTTGCCGTTTACGTAAAGTTTATCACCAGCAAGCCTTGCGGTTTTACCATTATTCCTCGGCTTTGATTATATCAAATAACGCTTTCCTGGCAATTCTGGTATATTGCGGTGTCTGGACCAAGACCCCCTGCCGTTGGCCTCTTTGAGTGTTTTTGACGTCTTCGTCGTACAATTTTGTCGTACCTTTTCTATGTCGGCGTAATAGTGAAACTTATCGACTATTGGTCGGGGTTTTGGTGCCTTATTCGAGCCTAAGCTATGTATTCGGTCAAATAACAAGAATTTTGTTTCATTGCCGAGTCTAGTGGTTATTCGATCCTTTACGAGAGTGTCAGAGTTTTCCTTGGGACCATGTTCTTGTATTCCGTAGAAAATCAAGTTATCCCTAATTGATCTTGATTTTAAGTCTAAGAGTTTGTCATTCATTTAATCTTTTCGATTTTTTAAGACACCACATGTTTGTTGCAATTATTTAATTTCAATTTTTGCGCCGTTCACTTTTCTGTCACTCAGACCCATTACTGATAAAGCAACATGATGTTTTTACTTCCATAACCTTTTATCCAAATTGCATCATAAGTTATTTATAATATATTTTTTTTCTCTAAAACTTATCGGTTTTATCAGTCTTATTTTCGCCAAAAAAGAATTAGATCGCCCCAAAACTAGCTATATTTTGGTCAAAAAGGTTATTGCGAAAATAACTTTTTTTTCGCCAAAACTTACAGTATTTTCAGATTTTATCAAAGTCTTATTTTCGCCAAAATAACTTTGTTTTTGTCAGAAATGTTATTTTCGAAAAAATAGTTCTTATCAAAACGGTTTTATTCGCGAAAAACCAAAATAACTTTATTTTTGTTAAAATGTTCTTTTCGCCAAAACTAACCCTATTTTCAGATTTCTATAATAATCTTATTTTCGCGAAAATAACTTTATTATTATCAAGTTGTAAGTTTTTATTTATCAAGGCATATAATATGCATGTGATATAACAACACAATGAAACACATACAGTATTCATTTACATCAAATAAAACAGTGAACAAACATGTCAAACACACAAAAAAGAAACTTTAATTAACAACATCAGTGAAAAATATGAAGTAAAAAGACACAGTGGAATGGATTGTTATCATCAACAGATCTTTAGTTAATCAGAGTATGGAGAGTGAGTCATCTGAATTTCATATCAAAAATAACGTTTTTTTCGGATTTTAGTCAAAAATACTATTTTCGCGAAAATAACCATATTCGCGAAAGGGCTGTTTTCGCATTTTAGTCATACCGGACCCACGAGATGTCTGCAGCTGCAACAACTGAAACTTCTGCTGCAATTTTATAATAACATATATATTATCTCGCCGCAAGGCAAAGTAAGTACACTTAATACTGCCTTTTAAATGTTTGACTAGTGGTTTGCATTTTGCACAATCGTAGTATGACAAAATGTAAGCCGAAATCTATAACTTGTTTAGGTTGAGAAATACTTATTTCGGATCACAGACACAGTGTTTCGGATGTCCCTTTTTGGATATGGTCGAATTTTTAGATTATTAATTGCTGTTTTGCTTTTTACAGTTATCAATACCTGTTGTCTAACAAGTGTAGTTTCATTTAGAATGATATTGACTTTTTCGAGTCAAAAGTTATTTAAAAAAAAATCCGGGTCAACTCGGCCCAATTACACCTTATAGTCCTGTTCGGCCTAGTTGCACACCGGTACCCGGTATCGGTACAGTACCAAATAGTCGATTCAAGTACCGGTATATACTAGTACTGTTTTGTATATACTGTTTTGTAAAAAACATTTCCCATATCAATACTTCTCACATTAAAAATACAAATTCTATTCAAATCCCATCCTTAATGAACACATAATAACGATAAAAGTGAAAAAAATTACGTACTTACCTGAAATAAAAATTACGGGTGACATTTTACGGTTTAAACACCGTGAACTAATTAACCTAAGTTTAGTCTAAAATAATAGACGTGTTATACGGGATTCTTCCAATCCCTAACGTCTAAACGGGAATGTGCAAAAAACGGGGGTGTTTTAAAAATATTGAAATTGTTTTAAATGAAGTATTTTATGGTTGAAATTGATCTTAAAGAGTTATATTCATATTTTAACATGTAAGTGAAATGTTATTTTGCACTAAACAAGCATTTAATGCATTAAAACAAGTTGTTTACCTTTCCAATAAAACGAAAGTTGACTGACACAGAAAACAATTATGGGAAGGGGAACAACTCGATACAATCGTAATACCTCGGCCTCCTCCGACAAAGCTTGGAGATAGACCTCGTTATACAATCGTAACAACTCGGCCATAGCCGAAATGTTCCGAGCGATTTAAAACTGTGCCCTGAAGCCTTGCAGGTGCCCTTCATGTATATATCATTATGTTTTGGCAGAATGAAATGAAAAAAAGCCGTCAAACTCATAATTATAAGTTGGATATTTATTTTTTGTGTACGGAACTAATATAAAATAACATTATCTGGTAATATTTCTTGTTTTTATGATATTTTATAGACTCTGTATGCTTTAACCCGGAATCCTGATCGGAACAACTACCCACTTATGATACTAAACAATTTGTACGTGAAGGATTTGCCATATCAAAAATCTAAAAAACATCCGCCAACGTACAATTATTTGGACTAACCTAAGTTTTGCTCTATTACATATATTTTCCGAGTGTTGTTCTTCCTGTCAATATAGATGAATCCATTGAAAACAAAATGTGTTTATACACTATTTATACTGGTTAGCGACCTATTATTCGCCCATACCACTTTTTCGCCCACCCAGTTTAAACCAGTCAAAACGAAATATTTTACACAAATTAGTATGGCGTTTTATTGCGGCATATTTTTTGACAGATATCAGCTGTTTTCTGCGTTAAAATGTAAATAATATGTGGAATTCGACCTAAATAAACATTGTTTACACTTCTAACCTTGTTAGTTGCACGCGGGGATGACGTCATCACGCGCGCGCTCACTTGCATGAGGCCCTGTAATGATTATTTAATTTTCCTTATACCTTGCACTATCAGACGACAATATTGATTTGTCATTATAAAGTATAAATTATTCAAATAACATGAATTGCTGTTTTTAAGTTCTATTTTCGAAAAGGCAAATGGTAAAACCTCAAAACGGTGAAGTAATCGCCAAATTTTTCTTCTAAGGGAAGCAACTCAAATTTCAATTAATCATTACATTGTTGTACCAACAAGCGTTGTCCCTCTTCGGAAGTCTATTAATATGCATACATTATGTAAGGTCATGTTTCAAGAAGGAATCCCAGTGGCTTCTTAAATTTTCTGCTAAAAGAAGAATTACCGAGTAGGTGTTGTATCATTTTACACATACATTAACAGTATGTAATAGTAAACATGTTATATATTTATTGATCAATTGTCGTTTTAAACGGTGGCTAGACTGGTCAAATAAAATAAAAATGTTTGAAGATATAGTTTAAAGAGAAATATATGAAAAACATCGTAAGAATAGCGAATTAATGGGGTGGGCGAATAATTGGTACAGTAGGGTGCTTATTTTAGCGAAATTATAGGGGTACTTTGCGCGTGGGAATATTCGGAATCCCTAGCTATTTTCAAAAACAAATTACACAGTTTTTGTGGGAAGAGCCAACCTATCTGAGTGTAAAGTTTTATCGTAATAGCTATCTTGTGTCAAAAGTAACGTAGGAAAAACCTCCATTTCCGGCCGAAAAGGGGTCGCTAACCAGTGTATATATAACGAACGAATAAATGATTTAAATAATACGAAACTAATTTGTAAACATTAAGTGAGCCTTGTTTTTTAGTTGCAAATTTTGTCATAAATATTTGCTTATCTGTTTTTTTGGACGCTAAAGAGCTTGACAACTAAACAACAATAATAAAACAACGATAATAATTTTCTATTATTTTGTTCTGTCCTATTCAATTCTGTATAAATAATGTAGATTGATCAAATGATACGAAAGTAAATTTATGGCAACAAGGGCAATCGGAGCACCTTTGGTATTGCCTACAGAGCTCAGGATATTTTGCACAATATTCAATTTCAATATACAACTCTATCAGTACTCCAAATACTTTTCTTCCTGTTAGTTATGTATAATGGTAACACAATTTTAATGCATACATGTGCGCTATTGAAAATGTTTTTTGCTTAGCAGGAACAATTTATTATACGTCTTTTAGCTCATTGTTCAACCACAGGGTTTTGTCTCGATTTATTTATCCTGCATATAATCTATAGCATATTATCAGTATGTAGGGTGAAAAAATTGAGAGAAACCCCTGTGTGTTCAACTTGTTAGTGATATAGGGCTTGATTTTCAGCTCGACAATTCATAGAATACTATACTACTCGCCCCAGAGTTGGTTAAGGGCAAGTTGGGATTTTCACATTTTCACTTAAAAGTCAAAACCTTTCATTCAATTCACTTAATTAAATTATTGCCCCTGATTAACTTAGGAAGTTTTAGGGCAGGTTGGCATATTAATTAATTACTTCTTTACCCTTCATTTAATTGTCTTAATACTTCACTAAGTTGCTCAGGACCATCACATAATGAGGTTACATAACTCCACATCGTTCACACATGTTATGGCTCCTGATTGACTATGGAACTTAGGTTAAAGTTTTAGGGCAGGTTGGGATATTTATAAATACTTTTATACCCTTCATTCAATTGACTTAATACTTCACACAGTTGTTCAGGACCATCACACAATGAGGTTACATAACTCCATATTATAAGTTATGGCCCCTGACTGACTATAGAACTTAAGTTAAAGTTTTGGGGCAGGTTGGGATACTTATTGATATCTTCTATACCCTTCATTCAATTGACTTAATACTTCACACAGTTGTTCAGGGCCATCACATAATGAGGTTAGATAACTCCATATTATCCTTAATACAAGTTATGGCCGCTGACTGACCTTGGAACTTAGGTTAAAGTTTTAGGGCAGGTTGGGATTTTTATTAATAACTTCTATACCCTTTATAGATGAGACTAAATACTTAATGCAGTTGTTTATCACACAATGAGGTAACACTATTCCACATTATCAATTAATACAAGTTAAGGCCCCTGATGGACTTAGGAACTAAAGTTAAAGTTTTAGGGCAGGTTAAAGATTTAGGGCAAGTTTGGATTTTAATAAAAATATTTTATCCCTTAATTCAATTAACTTAATTCTTCGCACAATTAATGACGACCATCTTACAATAAGGTTACATAACTCCATTTTAACCCTAAGTACAAATTATGACCCTTGATTGATTTTTTTTTAATTTTCTTTTGACAGGCACATTTTTATATTCTTAACCAGGTTTTCACAAAGAGAAAACAAGTTATTAGAATGACCTGGTCATTGTTCGGGCAGGCTGGTGGGAGGGCAGCGACAAAGTCACCTTATGTATTGTATAATTTTAGCTAGGTTTGACATATAGTGACCAAACTTGGTATATAGGAAAAGTTTATGGAGGCTTTTCATGGGATTGCATTTGAGGCCCCCAGGATCAAGGTCAAGGTCAAAGTTACGGTATTGAATAATTTAGGTAAGGGTTGACAGATTGCGACCAAACTTGGTATATATAAGGAGTGTATAGGGACCTTTCATGAGATTGTGTTTTGGGCCCCCAAGAGTTATGGTCACTGTTTATTTTTATGCCCCCTTTTGAAAAAAGTGGGGTATATTGTTTTGCACATGTCGGTCGGTCGGTCGGTCGGTCTGTCTGTCTGTCGGTCGGTCGGTCGGAATACCAAATGGTTTCCGATCAATAACTTGAGAACGCTTTGACCGAGGGACCTCATACTTGGTATGTGTATTGGTCATCACCAGCAGATGAACCCTATTGATTTTGAGGTCAGTGGGTCAAAGGTCAAGGTCAGTGTGACCTTTACATGAAAAACGGTTTCCGATCAATAACTTGAGAACGCTTTGACCCAGGAACCTCATACTTGGTAGGTGTATTGGTCATGACCAGCAGATGAACCCTATTGATTTTGAGGTCAGTGGGTCAAAGGTCAAGGTCAGTGTGACCTTAACATGAAAAACGGTTTCCGATCAATAACTTGAGAACGCTTTGACCCAGGGACCTCATACTAGGTAGGCTTATTGGTCATGACCAGCAGATGAACCCTATTGATTTTGAGGTCAGTGGGTCAAAGGTCAAGGTCAGTGTGACCTTTACATGAAAAACGGTTTCCGATCAATAACTTGAGAACGCTTTGACCCAGGAACCTCATACTTGGTAGGTGTATTGGTCATGACCAGCAGATGAACCCTATTGATTTTGAGGTCAAAGGTCAAGGTCAGTGTGACCTTAACATGAAAAACGGTTTCCGATCAATAACTTGAGAACGCTTTGACCCAGGGACCTCATACTAGGTAGGCTTATTGGTCATGACCAGCAGATGAACCCTATTGATTTTGAGGTCAGTGGGTCAAAGGTCAAGGTCAGTGTGACTGTAAGCTGAAAAAAGGTTTTCTGATTGTCCATATTTTATTTTCTTATATAGTAGACAGTAGAAATTTATATGTCACTAAATGCATGAGTTGAAGTATCAGTTTTCAGTGAACATCTAGTTTAATTATGCCCCCCTTCGAAGCAGAGGGGTTATATAATTGCTTTGCACATGTCGGTCGGTCTGTTGGAAGACCAAAGCTTGTCCGAGTGATAACTCAACAATTCCCGGACCTATGGTCATCAAACTTGACATGAAGATTAGGTATGACCAGTAGATGACCTGCCTCATATGCATCCAATGACAAATCAGCTGTCATTTCAGTCCATGCATATTTCATTCAATTGTCCAAATATTTCTGGCAACTTGGCGCTCAGGGGGCATAATGTTTGACAAACATCTCTTGTTTAATTTGATTTTGTTATTGCTTTTGACAGGCACATACATCATTATCGTATTCACTTCTAAGTCAAAGGGGTGAAGTCGAGCGCCCTGTCTTACAACAGCTCTTGTATAATATATGTTTCAATATAAATGAATAATTGAGCCCCTAAATGTACACAGATACTCCTTTATCTGGAGCTCTTATATAGGATAACTCAAACTGTGTCAATTTGTAAGTTATCATTGGTTGTCTTTCATTGTTAACTTGTTTGTTGACCTTAAAAGTAAATATTATGGTTACCCGTATGTTGTCTTATATTAATTCGAAGTGTTTAACTAGTCAGTCTACTTAGTCTACAGTAGGATTTACTTCCTTGTTTGTTCATCTCATTGTTTACTGTTGGAATAAAAAAAATATTTCAGGCATATGTGTTCTGTTATAAACATTAACTTTATTTATAGCAAATTAATTTAGTTTGATTGCTAAGCTTTATTTAATTTTAGTAACAGTAATCCCTCAAAATCCAAATTCTGAAAACACAAAACAGTACTGGTGTAGTGTTGGTAGATTATCAAGTTTAAACTTAAGTACACCACTTTTACTATTGGTGTATATCTGTACTTAATTACAGTGAATGTAATTTAATAAGTTGATCAATACTTGAACCTTGCAGTACATAGGTAGAAACCATTAAATGATTTGTTTGGTACCAGTATTGGTATCGTTAAAATACAGTTTTGTTTCATTGGTATCGGTATTGCACCGTTTTGTCCTGAACGGTATGCAACCCTAATGTAAAGGTATATAGATGCTGTTTAGAATATTAACACACATGTTATTTCTTCATAGACAAAATAGATTCAGAAAGAAAAAGACATATGATGTTTTAAAATAAGTTAAGTGGTCATCGCTCTCTTCTGGCAAGATAACTACATAAAAATATTTTTGGCCATTTTAATCAACTGAAAGTATGGTTTTGTTGATTATTTTTACTAAACATGACATATCATTTTATTTTGCTGTTTTAGGTGCACATTGTCAATGTCGATCAGTTAAAAGTACTGTACACCAGTTTCATCAAACATGGAGGAAGAAGTGGTTCTAGAACAAGTAATGGTAAGTAATCAGTGGTTCTAGAGCAAGTTGTGGTAAGTAATCAGTCGTTCTAGAGCAAGTAATGGTAAGTAATCAGTCGTTCTAGAGCAAGTTGTGGACAGTAATCAATTGTTCTAGAGCAAGTTGTGGTAAGTAATCAGTCGTTCAAGAGCAAGTTGTGGTCAGTAATCAATTGTTCTAGAGCAAGTTGTGGACAGTAATCAGTCGTTCTAGAGCAAGTTGTGGTAAGTAATCAGTCGTTCAAGAGCAAGTTGTGGTCAGTAATCAATTGTTCTAGAGCAAGTTGTGGTAAGTAATCAATTGTTCTAGAGCAAGTTGTGGTCAGTAATCAATTGTTCTAGAGCAAGTTGTGGTAAGTAATCAGTCGTTCTAGAGCAAGTTGTGGTAAGTAATCAGTCGTTCTAGAGCAAGTTGTGGTAAGTAATCAATTGTTCTAGAGCAAGTTGTGGTCAGTAATCAATTGTTCTAGAGCAAGTTGTGGTAAGTAATCAATTGTTCAAGAGCAAGTTGTGGTCAGTAATCAATTGTTCTAGAGCAAGTTGTGGTAAGTAATCAATTGTTCTAGAGCCAGTTGTGGTCAGTAATCAGTTGTTCTAAGGCCAGTTGTGGTCAGTAATCAATTGTTCTAGAGTAAGTTGTGGTCAGTAATCAATAAAATAATTTCATTGTTCTAGAGTTGTGGTCAGTAAACAGTGGTTCTAGAGCAAGTTATGGCCGGTATATGTGGTTTTGTATAAATTGCGTGAAGTCATTAATTGGTGATTTTGGAACATGTTATTAAATGGTCAGTAAAATGTGGTTCTAAAGCAAGTTGATGTCAGTAATCTGTGATTTTAGAGTATGTTATTATATGGTCTGTAATGTTTGGTTTAAAGATGCACTATTATTAGAAAATAAGATTTAACATATTTAATACATTTGTTTTAATACACCAAAAGGGATGAAATAATGTTGAAAACAAAAGTTTTTATGGAGGTACCAAGTTCAATTTGAAAGAAATGTGTAGAAAACACGGTATTGCTATCTTATGAGATCATAGTAGATTTCAGTAAATCTTTTAACATTCATCAATCATTTAATATTTTTGAGCTTTCTGCTATTAAATACACAGTTATAATATTGTTAATAATAATTAATATTTTCCATAAATGCATTATTTTGCCCCCCCTTCGAAGAAGAGGGGTATATTGCTTTGCACATGTCTGTCGGTAGAGCAAAGCTTGTCAGAGTGATAACTCAACAATTCCTGGACATATGGTCATCAAACTTGACATGAAAGTTGGTCCTGACCAGTAGATGACACCTATTGATTTTAGGGCTCATCCGGTCAAAGGTCAAGGTCACAGTGACCTTTAATGGTAAAATTACTTTAAAGCTTGTCTGAGTGATAACTCACAATGCCTAGACCTATGGTCATAAAACTTGATATGGAAGTTGGGCCTGACCAGTAGATGACCCCTATTGTTTTTGGGGGTCATTGGACCAAAGGTCAAGGTCACAGTGACCTTAAATGGTAAAAGGTTGGCTGTGTCATTACTCGACAATGCCTGCACCAATGGCCCTCATACTTGACATGGAGGTTGGGGCTGACCAGTAGATGACCCTTATTTTTTTGGGGGTCATCAGGCCAAAGGTCAAGGTCACAGTGACCTTGAATGGTAAAAGGTTGTCCGTGTGATAACTCGACAATGCCTGCACCCATGGCTCTCATACTTGACATGGAGGTTGGGCCTGACCAGTAGATGACCCCTATTGTTTTTGGGGGTCATCAGGCCAAAGGTCAAGGTCACAGTGACCTTGAATGGTAAAAGGTTGGCTGTGTCATTACTCGACAATGCCTGCACCAATGGCCCTCATACTTGACATGGAGGTTGGGCCTGACCAGTAGATGACCCTTATTTTTTGGGGGGTCATCAGGCCAAAGGTCAAGGTCACAGTGACCTTGAATGGTAAAAGGTTGTCCGTGTGATAACTGGACAATGCCTGTACCCATGGCCCTCATACTTGACATGAAGGTTGGGCCTGACCAGAAGATGACCCCTATTGTTTTTAGGGGTCATTGGACTAAAGGTCAAGGTCACATTGACCTTGAATGGTAAAAGGTTGTCCATGTGATAACTCGACAATGCCTGCACCCATGGCTCTCATACTTGACATGGAGGTTGGGCCTGACCAGTAGATGACCCCTTTTGTTTTTAGGGGTCATCGGGCCAAAGGTCAAGGTCACAGTGACCTTGAATGGTAAAAGGTTGCCCGTGTGATAACTCGACAATGCCTGCACCCATGGTCCTCAATCTTGACTTGGAGGTTGGGCCTGACCTGTAGATGGCCCCTATTGGTTTAGGGGTCATTGGGCCAAAGGTCAAGGTCACAGTGACCTTGAATGATGAAAGGTTGTCCGAGTGATAACTCAACAATGCCTGCACCCATGGCCCTCAAACTTGACTTGGAAGTTGAGCTGACCAGTAGATGACCCCTATTGATTTTAGGAGTCATTGGGTCAAAGGTCAAGTTTACAGTGACCTTGAATGCAAAAATGTTTTGAGTGATAACTCGACAATGCCCACACCCATGGCCCTCAAACTTGACCTGGAGTTAAGTCTGACCTGTAGATAACCCCTTATGATTTTTGGGGTCATTGGGTCAAAGGTCAAGGTCACAGTGACCTTGAACGAAAAAAGTTTGTTTGTGTGATAACTTGTCAATGCCTGCACCCATGGCCCTCAAACTTGACATTTAGGTTTTTGGTGACCAGCTGATGACTCCTATGGATTTTGAGGTCAAAGGTCATGGTCATAACACACACTACCCTCACACTTTGAATGGTCATAATCTTAAAACTGCCTCAATGGCATCCATTGTCAGGAACAAATCAGCTGTCATTTTGGTCTATGCATATTTCATTCAATTGTCCATATAATCCTGACAACATGGCGCTCAGGGAGGGGGGCATAATGTTTGACAAACATCTCTTGTTAAGTAAGTTTTTGAGGGTTTACCACTTAAAATTTAGGTTTGTTTTACATATGTATGTTTTGATTTTGAATAAGAGTCACTTTAATTATTTGGTCTAATCATACTTAAATTATTTATAATTTTATTTGGTATGTTGAATTAAGCTCATCATAGCATTTGCACTGTCACAGTCAGGTACTATTATTATCTGTCTGTCCCATACTGGTATTCCATATTGATTGTAATAAAAAAAATGATGGTAACCTTTGTTTGTAACCATCAATTGTAACTGAATGGAAATTGAAACAAGCTTAGATAGTGATCAAAATTCAAGCTAACTTGCCGGTTGAAGAGTTCATATACCAGAAGTTACCTGCAGGAAACCATAATTTCAAACAAACATACAGTAAAATAATTTAAAATATCCTTCCTAGGTTGACAGTCATGGTCAGATTTTGGCCAAAGTCGTCAAGGAGGCGGAGCAGGATGGAGATGGAGTGTTTAAGGATTATGAGGAGATGCTACTGCAACTGAATTCGCTGCTGGACAACAGACAGATGGCTTCCAGCCTGCCGTATCACCCCACTGAGGTAGGATTGTGAGCATGTCATCATAGTCGCAATATCTAGTTTTGGATACTACCCTAGCCAGTTTTGCTGAGGAGTCCTTTTAACTACCCACTTAGGAGTCCAGCAAATGAAGGAAATTCCAAAATAAAAAAGTCTGTGGCAAGATTAAGCTACCCCCCCCCCCCCCCCCACCTTCTAAGTTATGCAAAGATGTAGGGTGCATCAATTAGAGTTTTGGTAAAGGCATGTAGTTTAGCTTTTGATCATGAGAAAGAAATAAAGTAAAACATTTGTTAAACAACAGCTTGAAACACTTTTTGCCAACAGCTTTAGAGAAATCATTAGAATTGCTTTTTTGACTGTAAATCAAACTTTGTATACAATAATATTGACCTTTTTGTCATGTCAGTTGTGAGGAAAAGAGACAATAGCACATTTACAGCAAGCAAATAATCGAGATGTTATTTTTTTTGGCTATGATCCTTTTCTGACTGTCAAAGACAAGTGTTGAAGTTTTCCTTTAACATCGTTCTTGTTCATACTTGTCATTGGAATGTGCATTATGCCATTGATGTGTTAGAATTTTTGTAAATGGTTTAAACTGGGGAACATTTTGTTTACAATTCAATACAGAAGTACATTGTTTTGAATGAAATAAGGTTTCTGTCTACCAAAGATTTTAATCATCTTTTTATTTACAGAATGAGCTTTGTGCAGGGAAAGTGGAGTCAATATGGTTTCGGGTAGAAGTGAAAAACGTTCTGTCAAGAAAAAGTGGGCCTCATGGCACGTAAGTATGACCGGAATATAAAGACTGTCAAAGCATCCGTCTCCCCGGGGCAAACATGTGTAGTGTGTTGTTGGTGATGTCACATATATAAATGAAGTTACAAGCTGTTCTCAAACATTTTTGAAGCAATAGCCATGAAACATTCCAGTTCATAGCAGTGGTCAGCACAAGCCTTGCACTAGTTCAATGGTTTCTGAGTGGCTTAAATTCTTTTTTTAATATAGCAGTGCTTGTAAAAAGAAATTGATGGAAAGCCCAAGGATAAGGATTTGGGAGTCTAATTTCGATGACCAATATTTGGTTACAGTTTGGTAAGGCCTAAAAAAAATATGTCCGTTTCGGGTAACCCAACCCTACCTATAAAAATGCGCCGACCCTAACTATTTCTTTCCATTTCTGAGCAAAAAAATATTCGTTAGCGAATGGAGAGTTACGAAGGGCGGATAAATGTGGATTTTAATCAGAATGATTGTTTATATGATAAAACAAAGTCAGGCAATGACAGTAATGTAGGAAAGACTGCCATGTGCAAGAAAACACTCTAAACTTACGACAGATTTTGAAAAAAAAATAACAAAAAATCCCTACCTACCCTACCTAGAAATTTTGGGAAGGTTACCCTAAACAAACAATTATTTTTTTTGGCCTAATGTAAAATGCCAAAAAAGCACTTGAGGCTGTTGTTCTGCAGTTTCTATTAGACCAAGACGAGATTTTAAACACCTTGGGTCTTCAGAATTTTTCATTTTACAGGGACTGTAGCACTGCTGTTTTCTGTAGCTTTCTATTGATTGATCAGTGGCATGTTTTTCTATTATAATGAAGTGCAAATAGATTTTTTTTTTAATTATAATCAACATTTAAATATTTCATGTCTATGTTTAGGATATTTGCTGGCTAGATTATTGATATGCTTTGTGAAACAAAATTGTTTTGGTTTTAACGGCTTAAGCCACTTGCGGCAGCTACATTAATGTCAAATACCATTCAAATTGACATTTATGCTTCTGTTTGATAGGTGTTACAGGGTGGATGAAGGCGACACATTGACGATACCCGTGGCACAGTAAGTATTGGTCAAGTTTTGGTACATTTAGTTTTGAATTGTAGAGAAAGATATAGTAAAATTTGTATCAGATAAGTTTTGATTTTTTGCTTGACTATTTGAAGAATAGGTGGGCAATACTACTCAACCCGGCGTCGGCGTCCGGTTAAAGTTTTAGGGCAAGTTGGGATTTTCACTTATAAGTCCAATACTCTACATTCAATTGACTTAATACTTCAAGCAGTTGTTCAGGGCCATCACATGATGAGGTTAGATAACTCCATATTATTCTTTACACAGATTATGGCCCCTGATTGACTATGGAACTTGGGTTAAAGTTTTAGGGCAAGTTGGAATATTTATTAATAACTTCTATATCCTTTGTTTAATTGACTTAATACTTCACACATTTGTTCAGGACCATCACACAATGAGGTTACATAACTCCATATTATTCTAAATACAAGTTATGGCCCCTGATTGACTAAGGTTAAAGTTTTAGGGCAGGTTAAAGTTTTAGGGCAAGTTGGGATTTTCACTTAAAACTCCTATACCATTCATTCAATTGACTTAATACTTCACACAGATGTTCAGAGCCATCACATAATGAGGTTAGATAACTCCATGTTATCTTTTATACAAATTATGGCCCCTGATTGACTATGAAACTAAGGTTATAGTTTTAGGGCAGGTTGGGATATTGTTTAATAACTGCTATACCCTTCATTCAATTGACTTAATACTAAACACAATTGTTCAGGACCATCACCTAATGAGGTTACATAACTTCATATCCTTAATACAAGTTATGGCCCCTGATTGACTTAGGTTAAAGTTTTAGGCAAGTAAGAGTTAAGGGCAAGTTGGGATTTTAATAAAAAAAACTTCTATACCGTTCATTAAATGCACTTAATAAAATTCAAAATTCTTAAAGACTATCTTACAACAAGAAACATAACTACGTTTTAAGCCTAAATACAAATTATGGCCCTTGAATTAATTTTTTTATTTTATTAATTTCCTTTGAAAGGCATATTTGTATATATATTCTTAACCACATTTTCATAATGGGAAATCAAGTTACCGTAAATGACTGGGTATTAGACGCACTTTTTTCCCTCAGATTTTGATGCAAAAAAATGCCTGCGTATAATACCCAGTAACAATTTTTTTTAACTTTTTTTCTGAGGTCAATTTCAAGCCGAGAGTTTGTTTAGATTTATGTAGAAAGGGATGTTACTCGCGTCATATTGATCGAGTATATACGGGTTAAAACGGTAGTTGAAGATCGGGATACGGTATATCGTAAGACATTTATAATTTCAACAAAAATAAAAAAAAATAAAAATTATTTCCCAAAATAATTTATTTTGCGTACCTAATTTTCGGGCACCCAAAGGACATCAATCATAACTTTCATAGTTACCAAGTTTCACAGACGAAGATTATTGATTTTTATCTTTACAATGCCTGGCTAGATTACCTTACCGTATACACAACTGAGACAATTTAATTAGTTACTACCCATCCTAAACGATTTATTGCCTGTTGAAAAGGAAGTGTGATATATTTATTTGAGGATTAAACAAACAAGGGCAATCAAGGGATTAAGAAAACATCGACATGGCATGTTTGTAAAACGATCTGCCAATAAGCTTTTAAACTTGTACCACACTTATAGACTATATGAAGCAATACTCGTACAGTTATACATTAATCCTGCATAGCAATGTCCATGCTCTCCACGAGATCCTCGTGGGTATAACTGTAAGTTATGTGACGTCACACAGTGTGACTCTTTGATCTGAAGCCGATAGAATGTGTTTATTCAGTTCAGTGCATGTATAAAATGGTGTTTTAATTAACTTCATGAAGGATTTACACTTATAGGCGTAATAAATAAGTTTATGACCATTGATTACTACGGATAAATTAATAAGTGGTAAAAAGCAAACATGAAGAAAAAAGGCAAGTTAAACAAACATGTAAATAAAATGTAAAAATGATAATTTTCTATGTATTCGGAGAGCGAAAAAAATAATTAATTTATGGTGTCCGCACTCTTGTGAATTACGGTATTCAATATTATTTTGAATAATAAATTGAATTAAACAATAATCAAACTTACATATAAAAAAGCAAAGTTGGGCACTGTCAAAATATTTTTTGCATAACATAACTTTTCATTCTCGACAGTATGGTTGTATGGTTTTAAAGATAACCATCGCCATTTTCACGAAAAAAAATTTTTTTGTCACTGTCAACAAACATGGTGGCTGAAAATGCCGGACGATTTTGACATTATTTCTATGCGTCTTTTAACCAAAAACATAGATTAAAAGTTTTTTCCTCGGATTTTTCACAGATTTTTTTCCCTGCGTCTAATACCCCCTATCGTCTTATACCCAGTCATTTACGGTATTTGAATGACTTGCGTCATTGTTGGGCGGGCTGGTGGGAGGGTAGCATCAAAGTCACCTTATGTATCGAATAATTTTAGTAAGGTTTGACATAAAGGGACCAAACTTGGTATTATTACATCGTTATTGTATTCTAAGTCAAAGCGGCGTAGTCGAGCGCGCTGTCTTACGACGGCTCGTGTTAATAAGTTGAGCCATACATGTACTCGTCACATGTTACTCAATTGTCTGTGCTAATCATTAATTATTTCTACTGATTTTTATCCCCTTCCTTCCTTCCTTCCTTCCTTCCTTCCTTCCTTCCTTCCTTCTATCCTTCCTTCCTTCCTTCCTTCCTTCCTTCCTTCCTTCCTTCCTTCCTTCCTTCCTTCCGTCCCCTGCGTTTTCTCAGTAACTAGCCGGTAGAATTTCATGAAACTTAAAATAAATATGAACCACTATACTGGAATGATGCCTGTCCAAAAAAAAAATGATTGGTCAATTGTCCTTGGAGTTATTGCCCTTGATTTTTTGAAAAATGCACATTCACAGCCATTTCTCAGTCACTAGCTGGCAGAATTTCATGAAACTTATAATAAATATGAATTACTATACTGGGATGATGCCTGTTCATTTTTAGCTCACCTGTCACTTTGTGACAAGGTGAGCTTTTGTGATCGCCTTTTGTCTTACTTGGCTTACTTGGCCTAGAGCTTAGATATTTGTCATGATTCATCGTCTAGTGGACCTCTACAAAGTTTGTTCAAATTATGGCCCTGGGGTCAAAATTGGCCCCGCCCCGGGGGGTCATGGGTATTCTCTATATGTTTATAGTTAAAACTTCAAAAATCTTCTCCTCTGAACTTACTTGGACTAGAGCTTAGATATTTGGCATGATTCATCATCTAGTGGACCTCTACAAAGATTGAACAAATTATGGCCCTGGGGTCAAAATTGGCCCCGCCCCTGGGTGGTCATGGGTTTTCTCTATATGTTTATAGTAAAAAAAAACAAAAATCTCCTCTGAACTTACGTTGCTTAGAGCTTAGATATTTGGCATGATTCATCGTCTAGTGGACCTCTACAAAGATTGTTCAAATTATGGCCTTGGGGTCAAAATTGGCCCCGCCCCGGGGGGTTAGGGTATTCTCTATATGTTTATAGTTAAAACTTCAAAAACCTTCTCCTCTGAACTTACTTGGACTAGAGCTTAGATATTTGGCATGATTCATCGTCTAGTGGACCTCTACAAAGATTGAACAAATTATGGCCCTGGGATCAAAATTGGCCCCGCCCCTGGGTGGTCATGGGTTTTCTTTATATGTTTATAGTAAAAAAAATCAAAAATCTCCTCTGAACTTACGTTGCTTAGAGCTTAGATATTTGGCATGATTCATCGTCTAGTGGACCTCTACAAAGATTGTTCAAACTATGGCCTTGGGGTCAAAATTGGCCCCGCCCCGGGGGGTTAGGGTATTCTCTATATGTTTATAGTTAAAACTTCAAAAACCTTCTCCTCTGAACTTACTTGGACTAGAGCTTAGATATTTGGCATGATTCATCGTCTAGTGGACCTCTACAAAGATTGTTCAAATTATTGCCTTGGGGTCAAAATTGGCCCCGCCCCATTGGGGGGTCATGGGTTTTCTCTTTATGTTTATAGTGAAAACTTCAAAAATCATCTCCTCTGAACTTACTTGGCTTAGAGCTTAGATATTTTGCATGATTCATCGTCTAGTGGACCTCTACAAAGTTTGTTCAAATTATGGGGTCAAAATTGGCCACACCCCGGGGCTGATGGGTTTTCTCTATATGTGTTATAATGAAAACTTAAAAAATCTTCTCCGAACTCACAAAGACAAGTAGCGTCTTAATTTAAACTGGATAACATATTTAGTACACAATTAATAACAAATATACATATATAGATACACACGTAAAATCAAGTAGTGACAAGAGCTTAGATATTTGGCATGATATATCATCTAGTTGACTTGTACCAATATTGTTCAATCTTTGGCCCTGGGGTCACAAAATGGCCCCACCCGGGTGGTCATGGGTTTCCTTATATATGTATATGATGAAAACTTAAAAAATCTTCTTCTCCGAAACCAAAAGGGGAAGACCTTAGATATTTGGTATGAAGCATTGTTTATCGACCACTATTAAGATTGTTCAAACTTTAGCCCTGGGGTCAAAATTGGCCACGCCCTGTGTTCATAGATTTAGGTTTTCAATATTTGTATATAATGGAAGAATGTGCAATATATGACAGGTGAGCGATTCAGGGCCATTTGGCCCTCTTGTTTTTTGGATTGGTCAATTGTACTTGGAGTTATTGCCCTTGATTTTTTGAAAAACTCATTTACAGCCATTTCTCAGTAACTAGTTGGTAGAAATTCTTGGAACTTGAAATAAATATGAACCAACATACTGCGATGATGCCTGTAAGCACAAACAAGCTATCAAGCACAAACAAGCCATCGTTGGCGGTGGATATCTTATCACTGAAAATGCTTGTTTTTGTACAAATATTGTTTGAAGGTAAATCAATTATGCTTTCAGTTTGCGACACCTCCCTGCATAATTTCAAAAACCCAGCATAGTCTTTTTTTCTGAACCCTACTTAATATTCTAAGCATAACTTCACTGTTTTGTATTATCCAGTTTGCGCCACCTTCCTGCCAAATTTCAACAGCTCCCATACCAGGTCCATCCAATCGTCCTTCACGGCATCCAGCCTTTCTCCCTGGTAATCTCGGAGGAAGACCTCATGGTTTATCCTGGGTATGTATACTGGCTGAAGTTTATACTGATTTCTCTTAGCTCAATTGTTACAAAAGCTGATAAATTAACTAACACCCACATCTCTTTCCTGGGTAAGAACCATTGATGATATCTTTCTTGAGAAGAAAGTTCTTCTGGTGGGGATAGAACCCAGGACCAGTTGGTAGAAAGGTTGACATCCTTACCACAAGACCATTCTCGCACCTGGCTTTGATGATATTGCACAAGAAGCATACAGATTTCTGGCCTCAACATTTGCCTGCAGTAATTAAACAGATTTATTGAAATCCATGTTCTTTGCTGCATTTGGTTAAATGAATTGCACCTTTTTGATATTTTCAAAAAATAAATAAATTACATTTTAAGGGTATCTTGGCATGGTGTCTTGATTTGGGGACTGCTTTCTGTTTATGCTTGTAGTAATTGTTAATTTCTCTCTCAAGTGTGAACTCATTAAATTAAATACCTTAGCTTGTGCAAGCATACTTGTATCAGTTGTAGTGCTGGTTACTGTTGGTTGGTTGTTTGAGTCTCCAAGAGATTGAAAAAGAAGAAAGACACCATTATTGTCCCCTTGGTTTCTAATTGTGATGAAAGCTATAAGCTTAAGAATCACTCATGAGTCTTTTTCCTTGGTAGAATCCAGTTCTGGTGTTCATTTTAAACGGCCATGATGAAATACCCCTGTTTGGGCTCAAACTCACAGCCTTTGGGTTAGAGGTGACACCTATGCCACTGGACCACTAACACTCTTATTTCCCCCTTAATGGTGCCTATTTCACATATTAACCACATCTGAAGGCAGTGTTTCAGTTCGCTCAATTATTCTGCATTCTGAGCCCAATGCTTATTCCTTTTCCTTAGGACACATAGGGGGCCATCTTTTTAAAGTACTTATCGCACATTCGCTTTTTTAATTACCATAATGAAGTTAGTCAGTTTCGGGACTGTTAATTTCAATTTGCAAGTTGAACTTTTAATTTGATTTGTGACACACTAAATCATTATATAATTGAAATTCTTGGTTCTACGATATTTTGTCGTTCCCTTGTTCACTTATGCACCAGTCAATTGTAACCACGGCCCTCCCAGGTCCGGGGAATAGCGGGACAGAGGCAAAACCACCGCATTTACCTGGCACTGCAGGGCCACCTGGAAAGTAAAAACACGGTCCATTTCCCCGGCTATCCCCGGTATACCCCCGGACCTGGGGGGCCGTGGTTACAATTGACTGGTGCATTATTCATTAGATGACCCCATTATTCTTATAATAAGCAGAGAATGCATTGTTTTGAAGTAATATGTGCACACAACATGACTTGGTACTCAGATTCCTGGGCAGGAACTATTGTGATCAAGTTATGTGAGTCATTTGGTAGCGGTGTGGCCAGTTTCAAAATGAATCACAGCAAAGATAGGACACTTATTATCTGTTTGCAGAGTCAGACCTCATTGGGATGAAGCAGCAGTAAAGTACATCCATGACAACATCAAAGGTAATATTTTTTCTTAAGAGAAAACATTAACATCACCAAAAGATTCTGAAAATGTGCATTCAATTATTGACGACATCAGTCTGAAAATATCACTTTTTCTTAGTACTCGATCTTGATTCTAACCCATATTAATGTTATAATTGTTACCTTCTTTAATTACAAAGAAATGGTTAAAATAGATAATTAAACTATGTTTATAAGGTGCCCATTTAATGAACATGGGTATCACACAGAATTTTGTATTTGCCAAAATAAAACAAATTTTTATAAATGTATCAACGCATTTCAATTTTGCAAAAAAGTTATTCATATAGATAGCACCCTAAGGATGGATGCTGGTGATACAATTTTGTCATGTATGTTTTTTTCTGTCTTATGCCTCTTGATTGGGAATCTAAATGGTTAACTTGAAGAACCATTTAAGGACTATTCAAGTAAAACATATAACCCCCGGGGGGAGGCAATTATTTAAGTAGTATATAGGTGTGTGTCTTGTTTTCCTTGTTTGGACCCCACAAGGGTAAATTTGCTTCTGTAGGGGGGTAGCATAATTATACCCCCCAAAACAAAGTTTGGGGGGGTATACTGGAATCGGGTTGTCCGTCTGTCCGTCCGTCTGTCCGTCCGTTTTTTTTTTGTCCGGGATTCATCTTTGTCGTTATTGAACAAATCTTTTTCAAACTTTCAGATATTAATGGCCATGATGTAAACTTGCGCCTCTGTGAAATTGGTACGGGTCACATGACCCTGACCAGAGTTATCTCCCCTTGATGTGTTAAAGTAGGCAAAATAAGCCCTGTCCGGGATTCATCTTTGTTATTATTCAACAAATCTTTATCAAACTTTCAGAAATTAATGGCCATGTTGTAAACTTTCGCCTCTGTGAATTTGGTACAGGTCACATGACCCTGACTGGAGTTATCTCCCCTTGATGTGTTAAAGTAGGCAAAATAAGCCCTGTCCGGGATTCATCTTTGTTATTATTCAACAAATCTTTATCAAACTTTCAGAAATTAATGGCCATGTTGTAAACTTTCGCCTCTGTGAATTTGGTACAGGTCACATGACCCTGACTGGAGTTATCTCCCCTTGTAGGCAAAATTAGCTTTGTCCGGCCTAACTCCAGGGCAAACAACCTAGACATGGAGGGGTGGGGGGTATTCGTTAGCCTATGGCTTACAGTTCTAGTTTTAAAGTGCCTTTCCCCTGGTTGTTATATGTTTAAAGGGAATAGCCTTAGGTGGAAATAGAAAGCATAGATATATAGGTTGACAGGGCCCTGTAAGCACTTGTTAAATGATGCAATAAACATGCTACATATTTTTTCCTTTTTTTCAGCTGCGAAGGAAGTTCGCTGCAAAGTAGTGAATGAGGGCTCTGGTGGGGCCTTGTATGTTCTCATGTATCTTAAGACAAGGTCCGGTCCCTGGGTTTTCCTCAATGAAACACTGAAGAACCTTGAATATGCCACTGATTTCTCGGGTATACTTGTATTATCTAATTTTGTACTTATTCGATTATGGTTAATGTATGGAATAATGGATCAACAATTGGCCTGAACGCAACAGAAAAATGTCAAGATGCATCAAAAATACTTTATCATTTACCATTAACTTGCTTTTAATGTTGCAATTGCATTCAAAATCCTTACTGTGCATATTTCAACTTATGGTTATAACATTTACAGTGAATTTCTGATGGTTCAGGTGTAATTATATATAAATCCGGCAATGTTACTGTATTCTTCCTTAACCTTTATGTAATTGCAGACTTCTGACATATTACTAACCTAATAACATCATGACCTTCTTTTTTCAGAGGATGTTGAAGTACCAATTGTCAAAACCAAAGAAGATCTGATTAGAGAAAGATTCAGAAAACAAAGAGAAGATAGAAGGTTACGCGAAGATTTGTCATCACGATCTGACCACGAGTTTGCATGTCATCCTGGGAGACCAACTGGTCGCTTTTCACCAGTCGATAGAGGGTATAGGACAGATGGTCAGTATAATGACTTGGTGGCGAGAAAAACGAGCCCCATTTCAACAGATGAAATGCTTGCTAATGAGAAACGACAAAAGGAGCGAGTTGTGTATGTTCAAGAAGAAAGGCTGAGGGAAGTGCCATCAGGTTTTGCTATTAAGCATGAATCCAAGGGGGACCCACAGGGTCCAATTGGAGTCAAGCTTGGTTCTCATGTGCAGCATGTGAGTGAAGGATCTTATGATAAAGAGGCCATGAGATTGATGAGTAGGCCAAGGGCTATGATGCAGAGACTGGAACGGGAGCAGAGTGACTTGGATGACCATAATATGAATAGTAAGGGTTATGATGCTGGAAAGGTAGAAGGACCTAGTAGAAGTTTCAGTGGAGACTATTCAACAACTGAAGAGGCTATGACTTCAAGAAAAAGTGTTGAAGGCGCCAGTCTCCATGCTGGATTATTCAGAGGCAGAGGTTCCGTTGGGTCGCTGAGTGATACCAGTGGAGAAGGAGGGGTACAGAGACTTGGCCGTGGGTTAATGTCCCCACAGTTCAGAGGCCTACCTGACTCTGGTGCTCAGAGTGACATTGAAGGGTTACTGAGAGGTCGAGGTGCAAAGTCCCCATTGACCTCAGTGAGTGATGATGGTAATAATTCTACCAGGAGTAGGAAGTCTTTATCACCATTGACAAAAGTCATGAACTCTCAACTTACTGTGGGTAGTGGACTGAGCTCACTGTTGACCTCAGGGATTGGCCGAGCCAATAGTCCAGGCAGGGGTAGATCATCGGGAAGAGAGAGCGATGGTGCTAATTCAAGTGCTCTGTCTGCCGATGAAGGTGGCTACAGGTTGCCATTGCATGGGAGAGGGGTCGATCCTAAACTGCCCCAAAGTCCAAAAGGTGTTCTTTTGTACAGATCTCAAAATCTTCAGAGTTTGACAAACTATGATTCTCAGAGTGAGAATGAAAAGTTTGAAAATGCTCTTGATGCGGAGGGTAAATCTGATACTCATATTGCAATAAGTTTGCCAAAATCAAAACAAATTCCTTCAGATGTGTTCAACCAGTATCAGCATTTATCTATCAGAAGTGCCATACATTCAGAAATGGTCATCAACCCACAAACACTAAAAACTGACTCAAATTTAAATGCCTTAAATTCTTTAAGAGCTCAGTCTCAAGTTGATAGCTATGGGAGCGATACAAAGCTAAATACCTCACATCAAATGAAAACTATCTCCCGAGAGGAAAGCTATGGTAGAGGTGAAGTACTGTCGGGATCTGAGTCGTCTACTTCGATTGTGTCAGCACAGATGATGGGACAAGCTGGCTTCAGGAAGGCCAGAATTCCCAAGGAAACCAGCGTGAAACCTAGGGGCATTGTTCACCGGAGCATAAGCAGGCCGTATGTATTGATAGCTTTTAATATTATGGGACATTCCTTTTAAAGGGGCTGTACTCTGTATGATGAAATAGCGATAAAGAAGGAAATTGTCAAAAATTGACATTAACTTGGTATCGATGTGTACAATGCATTGAAACTTACTAACTGAAGTACCACATAGTTTACAGTTAATTCATTTTTCGCAGTTTTTCGTATTTTTTCAAAAAAATAATTTCTATGTACCTTAGTAGAATTCATTCCTTATGCCTGATTGGCTAGTCGATGTTATCACGTGATGTAATCGAGTTAGGTATATAGCTTGAATATTCCAACTGTTTAGGGTAAGCCTTCGTAGCATAGTGGATACAACACTGGACTGTAATTTTGGCGCCACTGGTTATGACCCGGTCTCCTACTCATTTTGCAATTTTTTTTACAATTATGATATCAAAGAGTAAAACATTTTATTAAACAATTGTCCTGAGATTCGTTACAGGAAATAAAAAATTTTTGGTGCCAATCTAGTGTTCAGTCCCTTTAAGTTGTATTTTGACTACAAAACCTCTTAGGCCTAAAAAAAAAATACATTTGGTTCGGGTTACCCGACCCTACCTACGGAATAGGTGCCGACCCTACCGTTTTTATAGTCAGTTTGAAAAAAAAAAAAATGTTTATTTTTTTTTTGCTTTTCAATATAAAGTTTTAAACCTTAAATGCTTATACAGAAGATAACTTTAACACCATTCTCCAATGATGAAAATGACATTCTTATGTAAAGCCTAATATAAAAATAAAATTATTTTTTTTAAAAAGCCTACCTACCCTACCTATTTTTGAAAAGGATGTAACCCTAACCAAACAAATTTTTTTTAGGCCTTAACATTGGTCAAAACATATATTGCAGTCATTGAAATAAGACTTTTGGATGAACAGGCCTGCTATCTTACACAAGTGCTTTGCATAAAACAAAATTCTATAAGCCTTGTTTAGTAAAATACCAAATTCGAGCAAGCCTGAAAGCATTTTACATATGAAAGGCTTTCGTGCTTGTGCAAGTATGTTTTTTTACTAAATGCATTTAGTGTGCTAACTTTTGATGTAACATGATGCAGGTAAACTTTGTCATTAAACATAAGTGTTTTACTGATTTCACTGTGGGATATAAATAATGGTTTATAAGATCATCAAAAAAGATGTAATGAAGTGTGCAAGCTATTTTTATGAAACTTGATGTGGATATAGATCCATTTGCTCATCAGTAAATTTTATTTAAAATATTCTAGATCATCTATTTGATGATAAAAAAATTTGTGGTGATGTGATGGTGTTGGTGTTGTCGTTGACAACAGCATTTTGCAAAACTCCTTTGCCACAACCCCAAAATAATGTAACATCATTAATAAAATAGTAATGTCGAAGATGTGTGCTTAATATTCATGTATTTAGCACTCAAAATCATTGTGTAACAAGATCATAAAATGAATACTGTATTTGTCCTCAAACCTTAAATTGAATTTTTAACTAAAACTGATAAATCTCAATTTATGTTAAAGTCAGTCAGTCAAGACTGAAGACTTGTTTTAACCAGTTTAATAAAAAAAACATTTATTTTTTTTAAAAGTTTGTATTGCATGAAATAGTCCATTTTGAATGGCTATGGTACTCGCTGTATTATTCTCTATGACGATTATATTAAATGATCTATTTTTTAATCAGATCAGACAGCGATGACAGTGATCGGCAGCTTAACATCTCCCAAACCTCTTCCATTCTCTCTGAGCCCCAGAACCCAGGCCAGGTTGCCATGTCAACAAGGGTGAAGTTCAGAGGTGTGGAAACCAGCCCTGTTTCCAGGGGCAACAGACCCCTCGCAACCCAGCATTCTGGACAGGGGGATTGTAGTGAGACGATAAATAGTGACGTTGAGCAGAGAAAGGTGGCTGTATCGCAGCAATTGCCCAATACATTAAATAGTAGGCTTCCTTTAACAATACCTCCGGAAACAATTTCAGCTGATGCAGGTTTAAAAGAGAAGACAAAACTTGTAGATTTAAAGAAATTGCTTCCTCCACAATTAAATAAGTCAAAAGCTACTGATGTCAAAAGTGAGTCTGTACTTAAAGACGCAAACTTAAAGCATGGAAGTCCAGTTACAACCAATGTTGAGGGAAACAACTCTGCTGCCCCTGTAAGCAGAAAGCAGGCCCGTGAAGAGGCTAAGGGGAAGACAGCTAGAGACTTTGTAGACATCTCACCTCCTTTCGCCAATAAAGTGGATAGGAGGTACAAGAAACTTTGCGTTATGCCTCACATTTTCTGTAAATATTTAGCTGACATAGCACAAAAGTACTTTAACTCTTTGATAAGGGCTTCGTTCTGCTGTTTTATGGCTCTTGTTTCCTATGTAAAATGTTCATATGCCAAACTGTATAGTGGTTATAAGCTCCTTGATATAAAAAAAACAACAATTATTGTCTTTTTACATCAGTTTGCAAAGCAATTTTCATGTCTGATTCTTTGTTCCAGGACAGATTCCACAAAAACTGTGGCTGATGCTGTGTTAGGAAAAATGCAGGGTCAAAGGTTAGTTATGTCTCCCCCATTCATGGGGAGACATATTGTTTTAGCCCTGTCAGTCAGTCAGTCAGTCAGTCAGTCAGTCCATCAGTCAGTCTGTACATCACACTTTGTTTCCGCTCAATAAGTTTAGAACACTTAGACCCAGGAACTGCATACTTGGTATGCTGATTGGTCATGTCTAGTAGATGACACCTTTGATTTTGTGATCAGTTGGTCAAAGATCAAGGTTGCGGTAAACTTGAGGTGAAAGAACAGTTTCTGCTCAATAACTAAAGATTCTTGGATCCAGGAACTGCATACTTGGTATGCTAGTTGTTTATGACTAGTAGATGACACCTATTGATTTTGTGATCAGTTGGTCAAAGGTCAATGTCGCGGTAAACTTGAGTTGAAAAAATGGTTTTCGCTCAATAACTAAAGATTCTTGGTATGCTAGTTGTTCATGACTAGTAGATGACCCTTTTGATTTTGAGTTTAGTAGGTCAACGGTCTAGGTTATGCAGTAAACTTGAGGTGAAAAAACGGTTCCCGCACAATCACTAGCACAATCACTAAAGATTCTTTCGGTCCAGGAACTTCATACTTGGTATGGTAGTTGTTCATGACTAGTAGATGACCCCTATTGATTTTGAGATTAAAAGGTCAATGTCGTGGTTACCATCAGGTATAAAACGATATGTTGGCGTTGACCTTAAGCTTAAAAATGGTTTCTGCTCAAAACTAAAGAGCACTTGTACCCCAGAACTTCATACTTGGTATGCTAGTTGGTCATGACTAGTAGATGACTCCTATTGATTTTGAGATCAGTAGGTCAAAGGTCTGTGACCTTGAGGTAAAGAAATGGTTTCCGCTCAATAACTAAAGAATGCTTGCACCCAGGAACTTCATACTTGATATGCTAGTTGGTCATGACTAGTAGATGAACCCTATTGATTTTGAGATCAGTAGGTCAAAGTTTAAGGTCGCCATGACCTTGAGGTGAAGAAACAGTTACCGCTCAGTAACTAAAGAACGCTTTCACCCAGGAACTTCATACTTGGTATGCAAGTTGGTCATGACTAGTAGATGACCCCTATTGATTTTGTGATCAGTCCGTCAGTCAGTCCAGCCGTCAGTCTGTACGTCACACTTCGTTTCCGCTTAAAAAATAAGGAATGCTTGCACCCAGGAACTTCATACTTGGTATGCTAGTTGGTCATGACTAGTAGATGACCCCTATTGATGTTGAGATCAGTAGGTCAAAGGTCAAGGTCACTGTGGCCTTGATGTAAAGAAACTGTTACCGCTCAGTAACTAAAGAACGCTTGCATCCAGGAACTTCATACTTGGTATGCTAGTTGGTCATGACTAGTAGATGATCCCTATTGATGTTGAGATCAGTAGGTCAAAGGTCAAGGTCACTGTGGCCTTGATGTGAAGAAACGGTTACCGCTCAGTAACTAAAGAACGCTTGCATCCAGGAACTTCATACTTGGTATGCAAGTTGGTCACCAAACTCCTACATAAGAAGAGGTTTTGTTGTTGCTGATTTTAATCACTCCTTAAAACATCTCATTCTGACTTGAACACATGCTTGTGCAATTACTCACAGATCATCCAACAGCTTACAACTACACAGAGGACCCTTCTTGATCATATATATATATATTAAAAATGTGAACTGCAAAGAATCTGGTGTAATTCTAATTCATTACAGCTACCATGACATCACATATGCATTAGTCAGCTTTCCACAAAACCATCAGTGATGATTTCATACTCAAGATTGAAATAAAACAAAATAGCACTTCTTACATCCATCTATAACATTAAGTCTTTATATTGATAGGATCACTGATCTTATGCAGTAGATGTTAACTATTTAATACGGGTGAATAAACCAAACTTCACTGTTGGTTCGCCTCCAGTCCAAAATTATAAATTTCATGTCAATCATTTGTCTTTTCTCAGCTACGACCACACTATAGGGGAGACTAGCACTTTTTCAAAAAAGCAATCTCTAGTAATTTTCAGTTATAACAATATTCTAAAAATAGAAAATGAAAGTAGTATAATCCCTGTACTATGTACATGGAAAACAAAAGTAGAATTTTAACAATGTTAACTATATGGAAAGAGAAAGTATGGAAGATATAAATAACTACTTTATACATGCATATTAGTAATAAGGAAATAGAAGTAGATTTTTAAAAAACCAGCATATCAAATAATTATCTTATAGCCATATGACACATTTGCAGGATTCTAGAAAGACTGACCCAAGGGGCAGGGGTGTCCAAAAAACAAGCCATGCAGGTAAATTTTGTCATTGAATTTAAGTGTTTTAATGATTTCACTGTAGGGTACAAATAATGGTTTATATGATCATCAAAATAGGTCATTCAGTATGTCATGAAGTGTGCAAGCTATTTTTATTATGAAACTTGGTATGTGGATAGAGAGCCATTTGCATATCATTTAATTATATTTAAAATATTCTATATCGTCTATTTCATGATATAAAAAAATGTGGTAATGAGATGGTGTTGGTGTTGTCGTTGACAGCAGCATCTTGCAAAACTCCTTTGCCACAACCCCAAAATCATTTAAAGTAATCAATTGAAATTTGGTACATGTTTCTAGTGACAATACACATATATTTAGCCAGGCCTATAACTCTGCCTTAAATTTGTTGAAATATGCCCCTTTTTTGACCAAATAAACGAAAATCTTCAGCCTTATATCCAAAATCATTGGAGAAATTCAAATGAAACTTGGTAAACATGTTGCCAAAAACAATATGCGCATTAATAGCACAGCATGTAAATCTTGACATTAATCATTGCCCTGTTATGTACCTGTTTTGAAAACAAACGGACGAACGTTTGGCGCTCATACCGTGGCGCTTTGTTTTTGGTTGCTATGGTAACCAATATAGCGAATATATCACACTGATCTTGATCTTTGCACGAATAAAAGGTATTAAAGCTGGATCTTGCACAAATGAAATGCATTAAAGCTGGATCTTGCACAAATGAAAGGTATTAAAGCTGGATCTTGCACAAATGAAAGGTATTAAAGCTGGATCTTGCACAAATGAAAGGTATTAAAGCTGGATCTTGCACAAATGAAAGGTATTAAAGCTGGATCTTGCACAAATGAAAGGTATTAAAGCTGGATCTTGCACAAATGAAAGGTATTAAAGCTGGATCTTGCACAAATGAAAGGTATTAAAGCTGGATCTTGCACGAATAAAAGGTATTAAAGCTGGATCTTGCACAAATGAAATGCATTAAAGCTGGATCTTGCACAAATGAAAGGTATTAAAGCTGGATCTTGCACAAATGAAAGGTATTAAAGCTGGATCTTGCACAAATGAAAGGTATTAAAGCTGGATCTTGCACGAATAAAAGGTATTAAAGCTGCCCTCTGGTGAAACAGTGTATAAATTAATGCTAGAGATATTGCAAAGCATAGAAATCAATCCTCATCTTCGTTAATGTGTCAGTATGTTTTCAGGGGGATGGCGCAGAAAGCGTCAAGTTCCAGTCAACAGACAGAGTTTTGGTTCATGGAGGATCTCTGAGACATCCCTGGTTTTCTATACAGGATACACGCTTTGCTCCCACCATCACCAAGGTGGGTTTCGATAAAGGCCCTAATTATTGTGCTATTTAGGAGGTAAGTTTCAGTCATAGTTCAAGGAGGCTCTTTGCAGCATCCCTTGTTACCTATTGTTAGGTTTGGATTGACGGTAAGTACTGGCAGGTTACTGAGTTGTTTGAGTTTGTGTTGTCTGCGGATGATAATGACAAGATAGGATTTAGTTTCAGGGCCGCTCCTATAGGGTTCAGTCAGGATTAATGTGTGTAAAATTGTAGGTTGATTGAGCATTTAAAATATCATATTTGTGTCGATTATTAATAATCTTCAGCAGCAGGTTTTTCAAGATGATTCATTATTGTTTTTCACATGTACTGCCTACTAAGAAATGAATTAGAATATAAAATTGTTATTATCATTGATTTTCATTTATAGATTAATGAAATATTGTTAATGGCTATTTGTTACTTTCTAAAAATCCAACAAAAACTTATTTATTCTCTTGATTTTTTTGTGCTCCAGCCAGGAATTGAAAACAACAGGGTGCTAGGACAGAAAGGGCATGTTTTATGTGCATTGAATGGGCCTTTATGGGGAACTCTCAAGGGTCAATTTTCTATTCATATTGTGTAAATACTATGTGTAGTAACTAATTTCAATACTAAGGGGCATCCTCCCTGTTATTTAGGCCTAGCTGGATAACAAAACTCCACTGAATATGAATACATAGTTATTACCATAATTAGTCCCAAAAGGTATTGAAGAGCGTCAATTTTTATAACATTGTACTATATTCTTTCCTTTGCAGTCGTTTGAGGACCAAGATTTCAGATCACCACAGCTGGTTCAGTCTTACAGCTGGCCAATCATTGTGCGAGGGCGTCACCTGGTGGCATTGTCCCCACCCAGTACAGGGAAAACCCTTGCCTACCTCTTTCCTCTACTCAGCGCTCTTACTGTGACAAGCCACTATGATGAGATCAGGAAAAATGGGTCTGGAGTGAGTAGCACCTTTCTATTACAAGTGTAATAGAAATCTAAGGTTTCTTGCTTTCAAAACATCAAAAAGTGGCGGTGTTATAACTCTGCCCTAATCCAAGATCATCATGATACTGTCAGTGATGGATCTGTAAGAATTACCAACCAGCTTATATATTAAGATATTTGGTAAAACCAATAATTTGATTCGCATTCCTGTGAAAGACAACGTAATGTGTTGATTTCAAATACAAAATCAAAGCCATCAAAACTGTCGAGATCTAACTGTTGAAACTATTCATGTTTGGGTGGTATGTCCTGACCTTGGGCAATATCCACCATTCTTTGGAGTCTTAGTTTAAGTCTTAAGTCAGAAATACAATTTTTTTCAATGTTCATATCGTTCTTTTGGCTGATAGATTAGCAAATGAGGATTGAAAATGAATTATTCATTAAGTCAAACAGACCATACTGGTTCTTTACTTCTACTCTTGTAGTTAACATATTTTTTTTATATAACAGATTCATGGATTTTTTGATAACATTTTTATGTACAAATTTTTCCAGGCTTTTGTTGTGATACTGACTTGGACATGGGAACGCGCCCAGGTGGTCTACGACACTTTCACCCAGCTTCAGGGCAGCAACAGGAGTCTTAGGGCCCTGCTTATACACGGGGGAGGGCTGGAGGAAACCAAAACAGTGTGTTGGGCTAGACATTATGGGGCTATTTTGGTTAAAGGGACCGGACACCAGATAGTCCCAAACTCGGCAAATACAATAACTCCTTAAAACAAGCATAAAATTGGCGATACAGGCTAGAGTGTGGCTGATTATACATTATTTTACATGATTTAAAGAATATACACAAACAGTCATTGTCTTACACGCTGTCTCAGCTGAGTTTCCCTCTTTATAAATAGCGTGGAATGGTTTTTCCAAACACCTTGCAAGTCACGTGATTGCTTCACATACTAACAAGTCATTGTCCTAACCAGTCACATTTTAGCTAATGCGCTGTCATTTTCAGCAACTGGTAATATCTTCAAAAGTTTCCATCGATCAATTTCCATCACGGAGATTAATGATATTAATTGGGCTTTGTGTTTACGTGTTTTTACAGCAGTTTTCCGATTTATTGCACTGTCCATCCATTTGGAGAGCCATGTTGTGTGTAAATTTAGAATGTGAAAGTCACATAATTCTGTCGTGTTTTTTTAAAATCCACTGGGTAAACAAACAGAGATTTTTAATTTGAAAAATAAGCAAAGTCTGGTGAAGATGAAGATTTCATAAGTGATGTGGTACACCAGTAAGTAGTGCACAATAAACAAATTATATAAAAGTTTTTTAACAATTTTCCTTTTTTTTGCAATTTAATCATCTGGGTCTAGTCCCTTTAAGATGTGCAAATTATTAAATAGCTTAGCTGTTTTTAGAGAAAAATTGTTTAGATATTGTCATCCTTTTGTTCTAAACTAGCAGTGTGAATGGCAATCTTTACAAATGTTGCTTTGAAATTACTTCATGAAGAATTCATTTTTTATCTTGCATCATGAATCGAACCTAAGACCTTTTGTTTCTTACCGCAGCATTAATCCATGGCAATTAAGTTAACCCAGCATTGAAGACCCGTAAAATTCAACATTAAACCAAACTTTACAATCAGGCCTTCTGCTTAGCAGTTTGGTATTTGAGAATTCGGCCTACAGTAATAATTGAAAAAAAACAACATTTGGATTGGGTTTGAAAATTCCAGAAAAAACTTGATTGAAATATTTTCCACTTTGGAATGATTCAGCGTATTTGAACCTTCGAATTGAAGCAAGTGTTATTTTAGCCAAAGTTTGAACACAATCATATTTTTAACTTTCCCCAAATAAATTTGAATTTTCAGTATGAGTTGATTAATGGTTGTGACGTGCTGGTTGCTACTCCCCCCAGCATGCAGCGGATTCTCCAGAATGGCTACACCGACCTAAGACGCCTTTGTCATCTGGTAAGTGTTTTTGTATGTGGCATGGCCATCCAGGTCATAGTGCAAAAACTTGAGACTCGGCCATAACACAAAGTAGATATTTGAATGAAACTTGATTAACATGTTGCCAAAGACAATACACACATGTACAGCAAGGCCCGTAACTCTGGATTGAATTATTGTGCAGTTTATGCCTCATTTTTTGAAAAGAAAAACAGCAATATCATACAAGTGTTGACTTTGTTGTGTTGTGCTCTTGTTTGTGGTAATATTCCGGTAAAGGAAATCTTAGATATTGATCCTTTTGGATACAGAAAATAATGGATATTTTTTTGCTGTAGCACCTCTGATGAAACATCAGTTCTGATGTTTATATGGCAATCTTACATATACCTTGAAACACTTTTGAAGGTATGAGTATTTTATTGATGCATGTAAAATGTATCGAAAAGCTTAGTTTAATGCATTGAGAGTATGATAGTCACCATGTTATGAGGACTGCATAGTATGAAAGGTCCATTAAATGTTTGATGGTTCTCCAATTTCAATATCTTTGTTGTTTTTTAAGGTCAAATTTATATAAATTATATAGCACATTAAAAAGATTTTTGGTACCTTTTGTTGAACATGAATGGTTTGCACTGGTGATTATTAGTGGTCTTTCATTACTATGGGAAAGAAACACAAAAAACACTATTGAGTATGTCCTTTATTGTACAGGTTGTTGACATGTCAATTATTTTACAGGTTGTTGATGTGTCCAATATTTTACAGGTTGTTGATGTGTCCAATATTTTACAGGTTGTTGATGTGTCCAATATTTCACAGGTTGTTGATGTGTCCAATATTTTACAGGTTGTTGATGTGCCCAATATTTTACAGGTTGTTGATGTGCCCAATATTTTACAGGTTGTTGATGTGTCCAATATTTTACAGGTTGTTGATGTGTCCAATATTTTACAGGTTGTTGATGTGTCCAATATTTTACAGGTTGTTGATGTGTCCAATATTTTACAGGTTGATGTGTCCAATATTTTACAGGTTGTTGATGTGTCCAATATTTTACAGGTTGTTGATGTGTCCAACATTTTACAGGTTGTTGATGTGTCCAATATTTTACAGGTTGATGTGTCCAATATTTTACAGGTTGTTGATGTGTCCAATATTTTACAGGTTGTTGATGTGTCCAATATTTTACAGGTTGTTGATGTGTCCAATATTTTACAGGTTGTTGATGTGTCCAATATTTTACAGGTTGATGTGTCCAATATTTTACAGGTTGTTGATGTGTCCAATATTTTACAGGTTGTTGATGTGTCCAATATTTTACAGGTTGTTGATGTGTCCAATATTTTACAGGTTGTTGATGTGTCCAATATTTTACAGGTTGTTGATGTGTCCAATATTTTACAGGTTGTTGATGTGTCCAATATTTTACAGGTTGTTGATGTGTCCAATATTTTACAGGTTGTTGATGTGCCCAATATTTTACAGGTTGTTGATGTGTCCAATATTTTACAGGTTGTTGATGTGTCCAATATTTTACAGGTTGTTGATGTGTCCAATATTTTACAGGTTGTTGATGTGTCCAATATTTTACAGGTTGATGTGTCCAATATTTTACAGGTTGTTGATGTGTCCAATATTTTACAGGTTGTTGATGTGTCCAATATTTTACAGGTTGTTGATGTGTCCAATATTTTACAGGTTGTTGTTGTGCCCAATATTTTACAGGTTGTTGATGTGTCCAATATTTTACAGGTTGTTGACATGTCAATTATTTTACAGGTTGTTGATGTGTCCAATATTTTACAGGTTGTTGATGTGTCCAATATTTTACAGGTTGTTGATGTGTCCAATATTTTACAGGTTGTTGACATGTCAATTATTTTACAGGTTGTTGACATGTCAATTATTTTACAGGTTGTTGATGTGTCCAATATTTTACAGGTTGTTGATGTGTCCAATATTTTACAGGTTGTTGATGTGCCCAATATTTTACAGGTTGTTGACATGTCAATTATTTTACAGGTTGTTGATGTGTCCAATATTTTACAGGTTGTTGATGTGTCCAATATTTTACAGGTTGTTGATGTGTCCAATATTTTACAGGTTGTTGATGTGTCCAATATTTTACAGGTTGTTGATGTGCCCAATTTTTTACAGGTTGTTGACATGTCAATTATTTTACAGGTTGTTGATGTGTCCAATATTTTACAGGTTGTTGACATGTCAATTATTTTACAGGTTGTTGATGTGTCCAATATTTTACAGGTTGTTGACATGTCAATTATTTTACAGGTTGTTGATGTGCCCAATATTTTACAGGTTGTTGATGTGTCCAATATTTTACAGGTTGTTGATGTGTCCAATATTTTACAGGTTGTTGATGTGTCCAATATTTTACAGGTTGTTGATGTGTCCAATATTTTACAGGTTGTTGATGTGTCCAATATTTTACAGGTTGATGTGTCCAATATTTTACAGGTTGTTGATGTGTCCAATATTTTACAGGTTGTTGATGTGTCCAACATTTTACAGGTTGTTGATGTGTCCAATATTTTACAGGTTGTTGATGTGTCCAATATTTTACAGGTTGTTGATGTGTCCAATATTTTACAGGTTGTTGATGTGTCCAATATTTTACAGGTTGTTGACATGTCAATTATTTTACAGGTTGTTGATGTGTCCAATATTTTACAGGTTGTTGATGTGTCCAAAATTTTACAGGTTGTTGATGTGTCCAATATTTTACAGGTAGTTGATGTGTCCAATATTTTACTGGTTGTTGATGTGTCCAATATTTTACAGGTTGTTGATTTTACAGGTTGTTGATGTGTCCAATATTTTACAGGTTGTTGATGTGCCCAATATTTTACAGGTTGTTGATGTGTCCAATATTTTACAGGTTGTTGATTTTACAGGTTGTTGATGTGTCCAATATTTTACAGGTTGTTGATGTGTCCAATATTTTACAGGTTGTTGATGTGTCCAATATTTTACAGGTTGTTGATGTGTCCAATATTTTACAGGTTGTTGATGTGTCCAATATTTTACAGGTTGTTGATGTGTCCAATATTTTACTGGTTGTTGATGTGTCCAATATTTTACAGGTTGTTGATGTGTCCAATATTTTACAGGTTGTTGATGTGTCCAATATTTTACAGGTTGTTGATGTGTCCAATATTTTACAGGTTGGTGATGTGTCCAATATTTTACAGGTTGGTGATTTTACAGGTTGTTGATGTGTCCAATATTTTACAGGTTGTTGATTTTACAGGTTGTTGATGTGTCCAATATTTTACAGGTTGTTGATGTGCCCAATATTTTACAGGTTGTTGATGTGTCCAATATTTTACAGGTTGTTGATGTGTCCAATATTTTACAGGTTGTTGATGTGTCCAATATTGTACAGGTTGTTGATGTGTCCAATATTTTACAGGTTGTTGATGTGTCCAATATTTTACAGGTTGTTGATGTGTCCAATATTTTACAGGTTGTTGATGTGTCCAATATTTTACAGGTTGTTGATGTGTCCAATATTTTACAGGTTGTTGACATGTCAATTATTTTACAGGTTGTTGATGTGTCCAATATTTTACAGGTTGTTGATGTGTCCAATATTTTACAGGTTGTTGATGTGTCCAATATTTTACAGGTTGTTGATGTGTCCAATATTTTACAGGTTGTTGATGTGTCCAATATTTTACAGGTTGTTGATGTGTCCAATATTTTACAGGTTGTTGATGTGTCCAATATTTTACTGGTTGTTGATGTGTCCAATATTTTACAGGTTGTTGATGTGTCCAATATTTTACAGGTTGTTGATGTGTCCAATATTTTACAGGTTGTTGACATGTCAATTATTTTACAGGTTGTTGATGTGTCCAATATTTTACAGGTTGTTGATGTGTCCAATATTTTACAGGTTGTTGATGTGTCCAATATTTTACAGGTTGTTGATGTGTCCAATATTTTACAGGTTGTTGATGTGCCCAATATTTTACAGGTTGTTGATGTGTCCAATATTTTACAGGTTGTTGATGTGTCCAATATTTTACAGGTTGTTGATGTGCCCAATATTTTACAGGTTGTTGATGTGTCCAATATTTTACAGGTTGTTGATGTGTCCAATATTTTACAGGTTGTTGATGTGTCCAATATTTTACAGGTTGTTGATGTGCCCAATATTTTACAGGTTGTTGATGTGTCCAATATTTTACAGGTTGTTGATGTGTCCAATATTTTACAGGTTGTTGATGTGCCCAATATTTTACAGGTTGTTGATGTGTCCAATATTTTACAGGTTGTTGATGTGTCCAATATTTTACAGGTTGTTGATGTGTCCAATATTTTACAGGTTGTTGATGTGTCCAATATTTTACAGGTTGTTGATGTGTCCAATATTTTACAGGTTGTTGATGTGTCCAATATTTTACAGGTTGTTGATGTGTCCAATATTTTACAGGTTGTTGATGATGCAGACGTGGTCCTGGAAAAGTTTATCCCCGAGATGAACTACATCATTAAGGAGTATGACCTGTTGATAAACAATGAGATGAAACACTACGAATGCCCAAGGCAGATCTTGGTCTTTGGTAAGATGGGTGTTGCATTATACACAGTGATTTCCCCTGTCCAAAAAAAAGACATAAAATTGCTTGAGGGTCAACAGGGACTCTAAAAGACTATTAGAATAGTGTTTAATATACAGTTTTTACTATAGATTACCAGAATGCAAATCAGCATATATGAGGATTAATGATTTATTGATTTTACCATTTATTTTTCAGGCTCCATGTGGAATCAAGGGGTGGACAAATTCATGGCTACAATGAATGAGCCAATGTTGGTGATAACGTCACACCTGGAGGCCTCTATATATGGGGGAGTGAGACAGGTAGGTGGAATTCCATATATCGGGAGTGAGACAGGAAAGTGGAAGGTCAACACATATGGGGGAGTGAGAGAGGTAGTTGGAAGGTTCCATATATGGGGGAGTGAGACAGGTAGGTGGAATTCCATATATGGGGAGTGAGACAGGTAGGTGGAAGGTCACATATATGGGGAGTGAGACAGGTAGGTGGAATTCCATATATGGGGAGTGAGACAGGTAGGTGGAATTCCATATATGGGGAGTGAGACAGGTAGGTGGAATTCCATATATGGGGAGTGAGACAGGTAGGTGGAATTCCATATATCGGGAGTGAGACAGGAAAATGGAAGGTCAACACATATGGGGGAGTGAGAGAGGTAGTTGGAAGGTTCCATATATGGGGAGTGAGACAGGAAGGTGGAAGGTCACATATATGGGGGAGTGAGACAGGTAGATGGAAGGTCACATATATGGGGGAGTGAACAGGTAGGAGGAAGGTCACATATATGGGGGAGTGAGACAGGTAGGTGTAAGGTCACATATATGGGGGAGTGAACAGGTAGGAGGAAGGTCACATATATGGGGGAGTGAGACAGGTACGTCGAAGGTCAAATATATGGGCAGTGAGACAGGTAGGTACACTACATAAATTCCTTGTGAAAATTGACTGACAAAATCTTGTTGAAAGAATATGCATGAGGCAAGGGAAACAACTCTTCTTCAGATGAATTTGTTTGTTACAATTGCATACCCTTCGATAACCCTTTATTGTCAGAAGCCACTATAGGCAAGTGCTCTAGACTGCTGTCACTAACTATTGTACAGAAAAGGTGGATCTGATTGGATTCCATCTTTTGCCAGAGTACTTTTTCTATGGAAAAACATTAGTATGACCATTTGTGCATATTTCTGCATTTGGTGCCTTGGTGAATTAATGAAACTGCCTCATGAACCATTTATGATTACAAGAATTTCCAAGCCAAATTGCCGCAGGAACACAAGGAAGCATATTGTAGTAGAGTATTGGGGGTACATGTATTTGTTAAGAATATATGTACAGAACAGAGCTTTCAATCGTGCTTCAGGTGCCACATATGTGTCGCCATAACAACAGACTGGACACAGTTCTGTGCATTGTGCAAAATTTGCCCAGCTACAACAGCAGCAGCAGCAGCAGCAGGGCTAGGTTGAAGAATGGGAAGGAGGTCAGAGCAAAGACCATCATCTTCTGTTCTCAGAAAAGTGATGTTGGACTTTTACATCAGGTTTGTTTTCTTTATTCCAGCGAATTTATAAATGTCCACGCTATTAATTAGTGGCCTAGTGTACTAAGGTCTGACAGATATCTGTTTTCTCTCTAACTATATAGAACTGAACAATCCATATTCTGTATGATCATAATACATTGTGCTTTTTCCTGCAAAAAGCAATCTCAAACTTGTCAAAATGTTGATCTTTTTGTAATCATGTGGAAATTAAGAGGGTCAAAACATTGTGCCAAACTTAAGGAATACAAGTGGGGGTCAAAGTGACCAATTATTTACTTTAAGTTTTTTATATGTTGACTGTAAGCGTACTTGTTAAGTCTCTTAGCTCTGAATTTTTTTTTGTCACTTTGGACCATTTTTTTCTAAGAATTATTAGGATTTTTATTAAAAAGGGATTTTTTGTTATGTTGTATATGCATATTGTGAATATATCCAAACTTTGGCTGAAAGAAGTGCTGGTGATGTTTTAAACTTTATAAAACTGATAGTGTATGAAGACATATTCCCATTGCAGACCCTTCGCCAGTACTCTATCTACTGTATGATGGTTCACAGTGACATGGACCTGTACCAGGCACTAGATGTTGCTAAGGAGACTGAACTGCCCTTGCTTGGTGAGAAACCTTTCTTCATGCATAATAGACATGTATGTTAGTTTCTGTAATTTAGCTGGGCCGGGAAATGTAAGTAACCTAAGGTTGTAAACTTTCGCATTTAGTGTAAAATGTGGTTTTCGATGTACAATCATGGAAATCATGTTAATTTTTTTGTCAATATGATATTTAGACCAGTGGGAATATGGGTCCTCTAGGGTTTAAGTCGGGCCATTGTAAAAATGCTCAGCTCTCAGCCGTATTAACCTTTTCTTCTATTAACGTACATCCTGCTGTGAAATTGCATTTGTCAAGATGAAAAATTTGGCTTTAATGAGGTGTCTGCATTGACCCCATTACTGTATTTTCAGTATGTGATGACAAGTATGTCTCAGAGATGCGGATCAGGGATGCCACTGTCATCATCCACTTCGACATTCCCAGGTCAAAGACCGAGTTCAGTAACAGGATGGGTTGCTTGAGGCAGTACTTCCGTGACTTCTCAAAGCCTGAGAATGAACAGGTGACTGAATATCTGTGTTGTTTCTTATTGTTAACAGCTTTAAACTTCTGAGCAGGAAAAGCAGCTTTGTTTGTATAGATTTGAACACATCAAGTGTAAACAGTGTTTGTTTGGCAACCAGTTCAGTGTATCTTATCTAACATTTAAACGGAGAAATTTGCAGGTATGCCAAACTTGTAAATATATAAGATAGATATATTTAATTTGATCCATTTTAGTGCAAGAGCTGCCAGAATGTGGAGTATCTGGCCTTGTAATAACTTAGGAGAGTTGGCAGCAGGCCTAGATTTGTTGGTGTTGATGTTATAGCAGTATAATAACCTGAATCATTTTCTACTCATGTGCCTACACACACAGTAAAAGGAATGTCTCTCCTTAGCATGACAGAGGTGTGTTGGCAGCAGGCCCATATCTGCTAGTGTTGGTGTTGGGGCAACATGAAAGCCCAAATTATTCTCGACTCATGAAGACCCCAGTAAAAGGAGTATCTCACCTTACCAAGACAGAGGAGAGTTGGCGACAGGCCCAGATTTGTTTCCTTAGCACATGCACATAGCCGCCAGTGTGTCTTATCTTGTTTAAGCCTAAAATAACTGGATTATTTTCCATCCGTGTAGCCCCCCATACAAGCAATATCTCACCTGATCATCACAGAAGAGAGCTGGCGGCAGGCCAAACCCGTGCACGACCTTCTTGTGCGCTCAGGAACCAAACAAACTCCAGAGCTACAGAAGTTTATGGGAGGGATTGAGCAGGTTTGTTGGGTTTATAACCATAAGGGTCGTAATGCTGTAAAGCTATTTTCCACATTTATGAATTATTTCTTTATGGCCTATGACACTGCAGTAGTGACTTCCTTCCTGTCATGAAATTGTTGTAGAAAAGATATCTAACATATTGATCTGACTGCATTTTGTAGCAAGTGACCATCGATGTGTACTGTCATTTTTATTACAATGAGCTGCTTCGTAGTTTTTAGTTTGTCTGGGTTTTCTTTAGGAAAAAAGTTGAGGTATTGAAGGCATTTACGATATTCAAATTCAACTTGGTACATATGTTGCCAGTGGCAATATGTACATGTACTTAAAGACCAAAACTTACTTAAATTGTAAAATTTTATCCCTTTTTCAACTAAAATACTGACTAGCGTTTGGCATCTCTCTGCAGCGATCATGATAGTTATTGTGTTAACTAGACATATAGTTTTTAACTTGACTTTTGTTAGAATATGGAGGCTTTACTTCTTGCCCAGACATCGTCGTAAGATTAAGGTTTAAGGGTAAGTTGGCATTTTCACTTTTTGCTCAAATACCCTTCATTCTATTCACTTAATACTTCAGACAATTGTTCAGGAGTGAGCACCATCAGACAATCAGGTTAAATAACCTAATTTATGGAGACTGCCATGGGATTGCAACTTGGGCCCCTAGGTTCAAGGTCACTGTTACTTAAAATAGATAACTGTTTGGTACTGAATAACTTAAGTAAGGGTTGACATATTCTGACCAAACTTAGTTTATAGGAAGAGTTTACTGTGGACTAACCATTGGATTGCATTTGATGACACTAGGGTCAAGGTCACTGTTACTTATGAAAGAAATAACGGATGAAACTGAATCCCACATCAAAGGTTGAAGTTCTTCTGTCATTTAATGAAAACATAGTTTTGGCACTTTGCAGGGCTTCTCCTTTACGTTTGTTATTGACTTTTTTAATTGCTTTTGACAGGCACATATTATACCATTATTGCATTCAATTCTAATACAAAGAGACCTATAGCTGTATGCACTGTCCAAGACAGCTCTTATCTGTATCTGTAGTTTAAGCTCATTTGAATGTTGCTGTTTGTAGTTTAGATAAAAAGTGATAAGCAAAGTCTAATATTTTATATTTTTCTTTTATCAGAGACATGAAGAGGATGAAAGTCGTGATCTATGTGACCAACAACTTGCTTTTGGTGTCTGCAGGTATCTTTATGTTGGATTATATAAAGTTAAAACACAAAATTTACATTACATGTAGGTCAGGGTAGGTTTATAGCACTAAATTCGCTTTCATGTGATAGAATCCACTGAAGGAGTACACATTTCAAATGTTTAGTGAATTTTAATTATAAATGCTTGTGTCAACTCTCATGTAAGTCAGGTTTGTTCATGTATGGTATAAAGATACCTGGATGTATATTTTAATTTCCAAAACCCTCAGCTTAACAGTTTAACTAATAATGCTGTCTGTTTAATGGTATTTTGATCCAAGTTTTAAGCTCGACTATTCGAAGAATATGGAGAGCTATACTACTCGCCCAAGCGTCGGCGTTGGCGTCACCCCTTGGTTAAGGTTTTGCGTGCAAGCACACAGGTTAATATCTCAGCAACTACTTGAGGTATTGCATTTAGACTTGATACAATGGTACTCAACCATCCAACCTACTTAATTAACCAAGTTAGATAACTATTTCTCCCACCTCAGATAAGTAGATCCATTAATTTAACCATGCTAGGAATTCTTATCTTGCCCACGGGCGAAGATAAAATGCCCGGATGAAACTTCTTTTAATGGTCACCACATTGCAATTACATCCATTGTTGAAGACTGTCGTCTGTAGCCCATCATGGAAACCTTGTCTTATGGCATTATTTAGAACGTGAGTTTATTATTTCTCGCTTCAAATGTCACCAGAAAACAGTTTTCACGCACCTTTCAAGAAATAATGCATCACTCTTCTTAGAACTATTTAAACACCGATCAGACCATTTACATACTCTGAATCACTGCGCGAATATCCATGACAACCACGAATTATTGCATATACGTACGCAATTATTTTCACTGAGTACAAAAGAGTTCCGGCAAAAAAATACATTTTTACTTAATTTTGTTTAACTGGGGTGGGAGAAAAAGCATCTACCATAGCCGCTCGTGTGAGATAGGTTCATCCCGACCCTCGCGCCGGGTGTTTTGTGGAAACTCGGTAAACCTCGTTTCCGCAAAACACCCTACACTCGGGTCGGAATGAACCTATCTTACACTCTCGGCCATGGAAGATGCTTATAAGTTTGCATTTAATGCAAATAATAGGCCTTTATTATTTGACTTAGAAATTCTGGTTAAGGTTTTGCGTGCAAGCACACATAGGTTAATATCTCAGCAACTGCTTGAGGTATTGCATTGAGACTCGGTACAATGGTACTCAACCATCCAACCTACCTTATTAACCAAGTAAGATAACTCCAGTTTGCATTTAATGCAAATAATTGCCCTTTATTATTTGACTTAGAAATTCTGGTTAAGGTTTTGCGTGTAAGCACACATAGGTTAATATATCAGCAACTACTTGAGGTATTGCCTTGAGACTTTATACAATGGTACTCAACCATCCAACCTACTTAATTAATCAAGTTAGATAACTCTAGTTTGCATATAATGCAAAATAATTGCCCTTTATTATTCGACTTAGAAATTCTGGTTAAGGTTTTGCATGTAACCACATTTAAGTCAATATCTCGGCAAGTATATCATGTATTGCATTGAAAATTTAGATATGTATTCCCAACTATATAACCTACTAAATTAATGAAGAAAGATAACTTTTTTTTTGAATATAATGCAAATTATGGGCCTTTATTATTTGACTTAGAAATTCTGGTTAAGGTTTTGCATGTAAGCACACATAGGTTAATATCTCAGCAACTACTGGATGTATTGCATGGAGACTTTATAAAATGGTACTCAACCATTCAATCTACTTAAATAACCAAGTAAGATAACTCTAGTTTGCATTTAATTCAAATAATGGCCCCTTTTTTATTCAACATAGAAATTCTGGTTAAGGTTTTGCATGTAACCACTTTTAAGTCAATACCTCAGCGAATACATCATGTATTGCATTGAAACTTTACACACAGGCTCCCAACCATTTTACCTTCTTATTTAATCAAGTAAGATAACTCTATCTTTCATATTATATAATTTTTGACCCTTTATTATGTGACTTAGAAATTCTGGTTAAGGTCTTGCATGTTAGCACACATAGGACAATATCTCAGCAACTACTTGATGTATTGCATTGAGACTTTATACAATGGTATTCAACCACCTAACCTAATTAAATAACCAAGTTAGATAACTGTATTTTGCAAATAATGGCCCTTTATTATTACACTTAAAATTTTGCATGTAACCACATTTATGTTAATATCTCAGCACACCATGTATTGCATTGAAATCTAATATAACAGTGATCCATGCATGTTTTGCCAAAACTTTTCAATCCTTACACTGAAAAGCTGCGGAGTAGTCGAGCGCGCTGTCTCTGTGACAGCTCTTGTTATAATAAATGTTTACCCATGAAAATTTGATATCAACGACACAGTCCATCATACCATGATATCTAAAGGCTGAGTACATAATAACTTGTCAACAAAGAATTCAGTTCAGAATAATTTGACTACTAAAAAGTCTGTCTACTTTAACATAACAACAACAGACTCGGTCCATGATAACTTGACAACTAAGAACTCAGGCCATGATTACCGTAATTGGCAACATAGAACTCAGACAATGGTTACTTGACAACATAGACCTCAGTCCACGATAACTTGATAATAAAGAAAGTCTAAGTCCATGATTTTTTAACAACAAACATCTCTGTCCATGATTACTTACTTATATAGCCTTAATTCATGATAAGTCCATGATAGCTCAACAACTCAAAACAAAGAACTCAGACAGTGACAACTTGACAACAAAGAACACAGTCCATGATAACATGACAACAAAGAACTCTGTCCATGATAACACAACAACAAAGAACTCTGTCCATGATAACACAACAACAAAGAACTCTGTCCATGATAACACAACAACAAAGAACTCTGTCCATGATAACACAACAACAAAGAATTCTGTCCATGATACATAACAACAAAGAACTCTGTCCATGATAACACAACAACAAAGAACTCTGTCAATGATAACACAACAACAAAGAACTCTGTCCATGATACATAACAACAAAGAACTCTGTCCATGATAACACAACAACAAAGAACTCTGTCAATGATAACACAACAACAAAGAACTCTGTCCATGATACATAACAACAAAGAACTCTGTCCATGATAACACAACAACAAAGTACTCTGTCAATGATAACACAACAACAAAGAACTCTGTCAATGATACATAACAACAAAGAACTCTGTCCATGATAACACAACAACAAAGAACTCTGTCAATGATAACACAACAACAAAGAACTCCGTCCATGATAACACAACAACAAAGAACTCTGTCCATGATACATAACAACAAAGAACTCCGTCCATGATAACACAACAACAAAGAACTCTGTCAATGATAACACAACAACAAAGAACTCCGTCAATGATAACACAACAACAAAGAACTCTGTCCATGATACATAACAACAAAGAACTCTGTCCATGATAACACAACAACAAAGAACTCTGTCCATGATACATAACAACAAAGAACTCTGTCCATGATAACACAACAACAAAGAACTCTGTCCATGATACATAACAACAAAGAACTCTGTCCATGATAACACAACAACAAAGAATTCTGTCCATGATACATAACAACAAAGAACTCTGTCAATGATAACACAACAACAAAGAACTCTGTCCATGATACATAACAACAAAGAATTCTGTCCATGATACACAACAACAAAGAACTCTGTCCATGATACATAACAACAAAGAACTCTGTCCATGATAACACAACAACAAAGAACTCTGTCCATGATACATAACAACAAAGAACTCTGTCCATGATAACACAACAACAAAGAACTCTGTCCATGATAACACAACAACAAAGAACTCTGTCCATGATACATAACAACAAAGAACTCCGTCCATGATAACACAACAACAAAGAACTCTGTCCATGATAACGTAACAACAAAGTACTCTGTCCATGATAACACAACAACAAAGTACTCTGTCAATGATACATAACAACAAAGAACTCTGTCCATGATAACACAACAACAAAGAACTCTGTCAATGATAACACAACAACAAAGAACTCTGTCAATGATAACACAACAACAAAGAACTCTGTCAATGATACATAACAACAAAGAACTCCGTCCATGATAACACAACAACAAAGAACTCTGTCAATGATAACACAACAACAAAGTACTCTGTCAATGATAACACAACAACAAAGAACTCTGTCAATGATACATAACAACAAAGAACTCCGTCCATGATAACACAACAACAAAGAACTCTGTCAATGATAACACAACAACAAAGAACTCCGTCCATGATAACACAACAACAAAGAACTCTGTCCATGATACATAACAACAAAGAACTCTGTCCATGATAACACAACAACAAAGAACTCTGTCAATGATAACACAACAACAAAGAACTCCGTCCATGATAACACAACAACAAAGAACTCTGTCCATGATACATAACAACAAAGAACTCCGTCCATGATAACATAACAACAAAGAACTCAGTCCATGATAACATAACAACAAAGAACTCTGTCAATGATAACATAACAACAAAGAACCCCGTCCATGATAACATAACAACAAAGAACTCTGTCAATGATAACATAACAACAAAGAACTCCGTCCATGATAACATAACAACAAAGAACTCCGTCCATGATAACATAACAACAAAGAACCCCGTCCATGATAAAATAACAACAAAGAACTCTGTCAATATTAACATGACAACAAAGAACTCAGTCCAAGATAACACAACAACAAAGAACTCGGTCCAAGATAACACAACAACAAAGAACTCTGTCCATGATAACATAACAACAAAGAACTCAGTCAATATTAACATGACAACAAAGAACTCAGTCCAAGATAACACAACAACAAAGAACTCGGTCCAAGATAACACAACAACAAAGAACTCCGTCCATGATAACATAACAACAAAGAACTCTGTCAATATTAACATGACAACAAAGAACTCAGTCCAAGATAACACAACAACAAAGAACTCCGTCCAAGATAACACAACAACAAAGAACTCTGTCCATGATAACATGACAACAAAGAACTTAGTCCAAGATAACACAACAACGAAGAACTCAGTCCTTGATAACATGACATCAAAGAACTCTGTCCATGATAACATGACAACAAAGAACTCTGTCAATGATAACACAACAACAAAGAACTCTGTCCATGATACATAACAACAAAGAACTCTGTCCATGATAACACAACAACAAAGAACTCTGTCCATGATAACGTAACAACAAAGAACTCTGTCCATGATACATAACAACAAAGAACTCTGTCCATGATAACATAACAACAAAGAACTCTGTCCATGATAACACAACAACAAAGAACTCAGTCCAAGATAACATGACAACAAAGAACTCTGTCCATGATAACACAACAACAAAGAACTCTGTCCATGATCCATAACAACAAAGAACTCTGTCCATGATAACACAACAACAAAGAACTCAGTCCAAGATAACACAACAACAAAGAACTCTGTCCATGATACATAACAACAAAGAACTCTGTCCATGATAACACAACAACAAAGAACTCTGTCCATGATAACATGACATTAAAGAACTCTGTCAATGATAACACAACAAAAAATAACTCTGTCCATGATACATAACAACAAAGAACTCTGTCCATGATAACACAACAACAAAGAACTCTGTCCATGATAACATGACAACAAAGAACTCTGTCAATGATAACACAACAACAAAGAACTCTGTCCATGATACATAACAACAAAGAACTCTGTCCATGATAACACAACAACAAAGAACTCTGTCCATGATAACATGACAACAAAGAACTCAGTCCAAGATAACACAACAACGAAGAACTCAGTCCTTGATAACATGACAACAAAAAACTCGGTCCATGTTAGAATGACAACAAAGAACTCGGTCCATGTTAATATGACAATAAAGAACTCAGTCCATGATAACATGACAACAAAGAACTCGGTCCATGTTAACATGACAATAAAGAACTCTGTAAATGATAACATGACAACAAAGAACTCTGTCCATGATAACATGACAACAAGAACTCTGCCCATGATAGCATGACAACAAAGAACTCGGTCCATGGTAACATGACAACAAAGAACTTGGTCCATGATAACATGACAATAAAGAACTTGGTCCATTAAGACATGACAACTTGATCACTGAGTATAAAACATTTGTTGATCTTCAGGGATGTTTGGAGGTGCAGATACCGCCATTCAGTGATGCCTGATGTGGATGTCCACCCAAGTACAGACTGGCTGCCAAATGAAGGGGAGATCAAGGTTGATGATTTTGTGCATAATATTGTCCATTCCTGTTGCATGCTTGTTAGATGATTAGGACATGTGTTGTTATTTTTGTATTCTTGATTACTGTTATGAACATTTATGTTTTCATGTCTTCTCCAAAAAAAGTTATATAATTTTTAGTCGAAAATTAAATGAAATACTCTTGGTTGGGCCATGATAAAAGTTGTTAAAATAATAGAATTCTTGGCAGAACAAGAGTAGATATGAAAACGACGCGGAACAATTTTGAATAGAATAAATTTGGCATCTGTAACACTTTTGTAATCACGAAATAATAATATGATAGTTGTCTGCAGGTTCTGGTGACCCATGTAATAGATGCTAGCCACTACTTTGTGAGAGTTCTAGGGGTGAGGCGGTTGGAGGGGGGCAAGATGGAGGATTTATCGGCTGACTTCTCTGAGCTACAGATGAACCTTGCCCTCTGGTACAGTGATCAGGCTCACCAGAAACGGCACTGTGTGTAGACTTGGTATTCCTTTCATTGAACAGAGTTAATCCAATCTTCTAGAAACTCAGTCTGAATATGTCCCAGCACGATATTTGTTGCCTCTTGTAACAGCTATTATTCTCTATTCTTTTATCATGCTAAAGCACCATCAGCTCTGCATGGGTGTTGCAGTGCTAGGGATTGGAAATTGGATTAAAACCATAATTGATGACCAAAATTTGTTTCTAACCTATATTGATGAATGATACTTAATTATTGGGTTTTCAGCATAGGAATGAATTCTCATGCCCAAAACATTGTCATTCAAGTATTTTATATCAAAATGCAATCCAACTTGTATCACAGATATGTTTAACTTACCAGGTACATATATTATGGTATGTTAGTACCTCGTACATTTTATTTTACACAGCTGGTGCCAGGATTGGTGAAATTTGTGGATATCAGGAAAATGAGATGTTCTTTAGGTAAGAGGTTCCTTTAATATCATAAACAAGAATGTATTATGTTTTTTGAACATAGGTCAAAATAGATGTATTTCTTTTAAAAAAATAATTGTTGTTTACTATCAAATACCAGTTTCTCGGATGAAGATATTTACAAGACATAATTTTATTAGTTGTTAGCTCACCTGAGCACAAATTGCTCAGTTAATATTGTTTTTAGCTTGACTTTTCGAGGAATAAGGGGGGCTATACTACTCGCCCCAGCGTAGGCGTCGGCTTCCGATTGACTTGATACTTCACACAGTTGTTCAGGGCCATCACATGATGGGGTTAGATAACTCCATATTATCCTTTACACAGATTATGGCCCCTGATTGACTATGGAACCTAGGTTTAAGTTTTAGGGCAGGTGGGATATTTATAATAACTTCTATGTCCTTCGTTCAATTGACTTAATACTTCACACAGTTGTTCAGGACCATCCCACAATGACGTTACATAACGCCATATTATCCTTAATACAAGTTATGGCCCCTGATTGACTAAGGTTAAAGTTTTAGGGCAGGTTCAAGATTTAGGGCAAGTTGGGATTTTTACTTAAAACTCCAATACCATTCATTCAATTGACTTAATACTTCACACAGTTGTTCAGATCCATCACATAAAGAGGTTAGATAACTCCATATTATCTTTTATACAAATTAGGGCCCCTGATTGACTATGAAACTTAGGTTAAAGTTTTAGGGCAAGTTGGGATATTTATTAATAACTTCTATACCCTTCATTCAATTGACTTAATACTTAACATTATTGTTTAGGACCATCACCCAATGACGTTACATGACACAATATTATCCTTAATACATCTTATGGCCCCTGATTGACTTAGGTTAAAGTTTTAGGGCAAGTTAAATTTAAGGACAAGTTGGGATTTTAATAAAAAAACTTCTATACATTTCATTCAATGTACCCTTAATAAAATTAAAAATTAATTACGACCATCTTACAACAAGAAATATTACTCCATTTTAACCCTTAATAATTATGAATTTTTTTATTTAATTTCATTGGATTTCTTTTAAAAGGCATATTTGTATATTCTTAACCACATTTTCAGGGCAGGGCAGCATCAAAGTCACCTTATGTGTTGAATAATTTAGTTACGTTTGACGAAAAGAGACCAAACTTGGTAATATTACATCATTATTGTATTTACTTCTAAGTCAAATCGGCGTAGTCGAGTGTGCTGTCTTACGTCAGCTCTTGTTAAAAGAAATATTCAGATTGTCAGTTTTTGAGCATTTCCTAATTGATAAAAAAAAAAAATCTCTTTTTATTTTCAATTACTATACACATCAATTTCAACTAGTAAATTTGTAATTTGTTTATGAACATGCAGAAAACAATGTGTTTTCTTTTTTTTTTGTCGAAACATTGACATTAAAGTTGGAACATTTACAACTAGGCAGGTAGTCAAGAGCTAACATCCTCGTCACCTTAGGGCAAACACTCAATAAGTACATACATGTATATATAAAGAAGCAGATAGTGAGTTTTGCATTAAGGTGACAATGTGCATTATCTAACCTTCAGACAAACAACAACTCTATTCACTTACACACTCACTTACGTAATTGTGTCTTCTCCTTAAATCAGGCAACATATTTTGATTTTACTTGAGTTGTCTGTCCATCTGTCTGTCTGTCTCAAATTGTGTCCACTCCATATTGCTTGAACCATTAAAAGGATTTTGAAATTTGAACTGTTTCACATATTGAGATGACCTGTAGAACGCATGTTACAAGTGGGTCCGTTTAAGGTCAAGGTCACACTTAGAAGTCGAAGGTCAATCTCTTGACTTGCTTGTTCATCATATTGAGACAATGTTCAAAGTGAATGTTTCAACCAGTAGTTCAAGGTCAAGGTTATGCTTACAGGTCAAAGGTCATATGTCATATTTAGATGTCATATTTTGTGTACGCTCGGTATGAATTGAACAGCTTGATGGATTTTGAAATAACTCACCACAAATGTTTGCCATATTAAGTAAATATGCAGAGCACTTGTTACGTTACCATCTGGGTTGATAAAGTCCATGCTAAGAAGTCAAAGGTCATATGAATACTTTTCATGTCCACTCCATATCTATTGAACTGCTTTAAAGATAAAAAAATATTACCAGAAATGTTCACCATATTGAAACAATGTGCATAGGCATTTTACTACCAGCTAAGTTTAAGGTCAAGATCACACTTACTCATAAAAGTTCATATGACTATGCTCCATTTCTCTTCAACCGCTAATAGGATTTTGAACTCACCATTACTGTTCAACACATGGAGATTAAACATATTGCCATGATGTGAATAGGGGGATATTTACAGGGTTAGAATTTAGACTCGCATACTCGCAAAATGCGAGCGACATTTGCAAATTGCGAGTGACTTTTTTTCAAGCTCGCAAAATTCTGTGAGTGGCTTTTTCTAGACAACTAAATGTTAAAAGGAAAGTAGAATAAACATGAACTTAACTTCGCTACATAGTCGAGTGTAAACAACCTATAAGTGGCATGTTTACACTACCAGTAAAGAGAAGACAGTACGGAGTCACGCTCAAGTAAGTTTTCAAAAATAGGACAAATACGGAAAAGGCCGAGTTTTATCTTGAATCTGTCCGGGATGCTCCGAGGCGTGCATAATACAAAGTGAATACAAATGACGTTATCACCTAGCTCAATCATTGGCTAAAAATAGCGCTTTCGCGCACTATATGTAAAACCCATCAACCTTTGAATATATCCACTCAACTGCCAAAGTGAATAGACTTTGATATATTTTATAGTCCAAAGCATCCACGCTACATTTACTGTTGCTTTTATTTATTCTAAATTTATAGTGTTATTGTTTTTAATAATCAGTTAATGAAATCTGTAGCGTGTTCGCCGAATGGGTATTACCCGATGGCGAAGGTAAATATACCCCCCTCAAAGTTAACAATGTCAAATTATTGGACAGCTTTGTTATCAAAAAGCGGCCAGCATCCGATGAGTCATCCGTACCCCCCAAAAATAATTTAAGCCATCAACAAGTTCTAGTAGTCGAGTCACTCAAGATTGATACTTTTTTATATTCATAATATGTCTTAGGTGTTAATATCTACTTAAATTAGACAATATTATAAGGGAATAATAAAACAAATAAAATGGCAAGTTGATTTTTCATTTTGCGAGTGCTCCGCAAAGTTAAATTCGAACCCTGATTTACTTTACAAATATCCTCCTGATTGAAATAATGTTTGATGAACTATAGGGTGCAGGTTCTACAGTTGAAAGAGCAAGGGAGCCATGAAAAAGGGGCTGCAACCACTGATGCCGTGGTATGATGGAAATATTCAATTTCTATTACATTAGTTTGTATGTGTATGCTTTAATTAAAAGTGATCATCACAGACTTAATTTAAATAAATTGCATTTAAGTTTGAAAAATTGATAAAAACATTTGCAAAACTGATGAATACAATTAATAAAAAGATGTTTTTTGACTATAAAATGTGTTCTAAAATGTGTTTTAAAATCCTGTAGGGCTGCAACATCGCCTTATCTGTGTTGCTACATATTAACTTCCTAGGAATGAAAATATATGTTATGTCATAGCCTTGGTGTCATTCTTGTAGGCAGTGTCGAGGGAGTGGCATCACTAACTTCCACTTTCAAAAACATAAACCTTGGCCATGACTCAAAAACTGTTCAAGGTATTCGATTAAAAATTGATAACAAATGTTGGAAGAGACTGTAGGCCATACTTAATCAGGATTGCTATGTGTGTTTCAGATCATGCTTATTGACAGTGGTAGGTTAGAACAGATTCCGGTCTTCAAACTGTATAAGCTGCCTGGGGATTTGAGAGCTGTTGCCTTTCAGGTAATGGAATAGTTCTGAATAAGTTGGGTATGTTGTTGTGTTGATTGGTCAGCCTACAACCTGTATAAATTGCACCTTGACATGAGAGTCGTGGCTTATCCAATAGTGGGACAGTTCTGAGTAATTTGGGGAGCTTTCCCAGCTTTCCTTATACAAGTGTAGTAGATGATATCAATATGAGTCTTTAAGAACTGTGATATACATAAATCAACAAAAATTACTTTACTAAGGAAATGTCTTTCGTGGAATAAATATGATTATCCTAAAGTTTCAAAATTCAATGCTTTAAATTAGCAGGTCTGACAACCTCCAAGAGATGAGTGAAAGCATGAAGTGAATCTCTGAGAGGACTCTCACACCATTCATACCATGTCTAAATATGACAATTTGACTGAACAATCCCCACTTCTTACACTAGTGCCTGACATGAAGATGTGTAACTAGTCCTGCTATGTAAACTTTAGAATTTGAGCAATTTCAAAAAGCATATTACCGGTAACCATTGTATGTCTTGCAGGGTTGTGTTTATTTTAATGATTGGGATTACGTTTCATAATAATGTTATAGATGTTATGAACTGCATGATACATCCATAAACATGTACATACATCTCTATTTCCAAGGCAGTGGAGGTGTTTCTAGGAAGAGTGAAGCCGAAAGACAAGGACATTAAATGGACAGTCAAGGTTTGAACATAATTGTGCTCTCTGAATGGATAACTAGATTTTCAGACATTACTTCATGTTAACACATGATTGCATTCTCACACCTCACTGCATTCTGGTTTTCTCACACACATCACTACATTCTGCATCCTCATAAACTACTGTTTTCTCTTAAACTACTGCATTCTTGCATATCACTTCATTCTCACATACTTCTTGATTCTCACACACATCTGCATACGCACACATCACTGCATTTTCACACACAACTGCATTCTCACACACAGCTGCATTCTCACATAAAACTGCATTCCCACACACAGCTGTATTCTCACATAAAACTGCATTCTCAACCACAACTGCATTCTCAACCACAACTGCATTCTCACACACAACTGCATTCTCAACCACAACTGCATTCTCACATAAAACTGCACTCTAACACACAACTGCATTCTCACACCAGCTGCATTCTCACATAAAACTGAATTCCCACACACAGCTGCATTCTCACATAAAACTGCATTCTCAACCACAACTGCATTCTCAAACACAGCTGCATTCTTATATAAAACTGCATTATCACACACAGCTGCATTTTCACATAAAACTGAAATCCCACACACAATTGCATTCTCACACCAGCTGCATTCTCACATAAAACTGCATTCCCACACACAATTGCATTCTCACACACAGCTGCATTCTCACAAATCACTGCATTTTCACACACAACTGCATTCTCAACCACAACTGCATTCTCACATAAAACTGCATTCCCACACACAATTGCATTCTCACACACAGCTGCATTCTCACAAATCACTGCATTTTCACACACTACTGCATTCAAACACACAGCTGCATTCTCACATTAAACTGCATTCTCACACACAGCTGCATTCTCACATAAAACTGAATTCCCACACACAGCTGCATTCTCACATAAAACTGCATTCTCAACCACAACTGCATTCTCAAACACAGCTGCATTCTTATATAAAACTGCATTCTCACACACAGCTGCATTTTCACATAAAACTGAAATCCCACACACAATTGCATTCTCACACACAGCTGCATTCTCACATAAAACTGCATTCTCACACACAACTGCATTCTCAACCACAACTGCATTCTCACATAAAACTGCATTCTAACACACAACTGCATATTCACACACAGCTGCATTCTCACATAAAATTGCATTCTCACACACAGCTGCATTCTTACATAAATCTGCTTTCTCACAAATCACTGCATTTTTACACACAATTGCATTCATACACCCAGCTGCATTCTCACATAAAACTGCATTTCTCACACACAATTGCATTCTCATAAAACTGCATTCTCACAAATCACTGCATTTTCACACACAATTGCATTTAAACACATAACTTCATAAATTTAAACATCATGAGCAATCAGCTTGTGTTTCCTGTATTGAGCTAATTAGCATATTCTTTCATTGTTCCGTTTCCAACAGGCAAGTGTGTTTGTGCATACGGAACTTCATGGTCGAGAAATGGAGGGCAAGATTGTGTTACGTCTCGGTCATCGCCTCTGGCTGGACCCTCTCGTGATGCGATTAAAGCTGGGGGAAACACGCACCATCATTAACAAGTTTTCTGTACATACAGAACTGATTAGGAACGGACTGGCTGATGAAAATCCTTCAGTAAGTATGACAATAAGGTTTTATGTGTCTAGGTTTGGTTAAGATTTAATTTAAGCACTAACCAGTCTTTTTTGTTCATAAAGGCTTAGATAAAGAAGTACATGTGAAAGGCACTATAACCCAAAAACAGGAAATTTTATTTTCTGAATTGTACCAGGTTGACTGTGTATAGGACTCATTTTTTTCCTAGAGAATTCCTGAGAAAAAATGGCTGTGTCTTAATTATGGTTTTTGATTTTTGACCATATTGTATTTAAATAATAAATAAACATGCATATTTAAAGACCGATCAAACCATTTACATACTGTGAATCACTGCGCAAATATCCATGACAACCACGAATTATTGCATATCCGTACGCAATTTTTTTCACTAATCACAAAAGAGTTCCACAAAAGAGTTCCAGCAAAAAATCAGGTGGGAGAAAAAGCATCTACCATAGCCGCTGGTGTAAGATAGGTAAACCTCGTTTCAGCAAAACACCCTACGCTCGGGTCGGAATGAAATCTTACACTCTCGGCCATGGAAGATACTTATAATCTTGCATATTATATAATTTTTGCCCCTTTTTTATGCGACTTAGAAATTCTGGTTAAGGTCTTGCATGTTAGCACACATAGGTTAATATCTCAGCAACTACTTCATGTATTGCGTTGACACTTTATACAATGCTATTCAACCACCCAACCTACTTCAAAAACCAAGTAAAATAACTCTAGTTTGCATTTAATGCAAATAATTGCTCTTCATTATTCAACATAGAAAATCTGATTAAGGTTTGGCATGTAAACAGACGTATGTTAGTATCTCAGCAACTACTTGATGTATTGCTAGAGACTTTATACAATGGTTCTCAACCACCCAACCAACTTGAATAACCAAGTTAGATATTTGTATTTTGCAAATAATGGCCCTTTATTATTGGACTTAGAATATCATTATATACAAGCTATAATCCTTTAATGTATTACATGCTATTTCGCCAATCCTTACACTGAAAAGCGGCAAAATAGTCGAGCACGCTGTCTCTGTGACAGCTCTTGTTATAATTAAAATTGGCATTGTAAGCAAACATTATGGATTTTTTAATTTATGATATAAGATAATTTTAGTGTAGACAATTTAGGTCTTTTTTCCAGTTCTTTATGTATTATTTGCCTGCTTTTATGGATGCGTGCTATACACAGTCGTTTATGGTAATACAGTTTTTATGGTAATACAGTTTATCAACAAATTGTATTACAATTCATTATCATTGATATATTCATTGTGATGTAAGTATTACAGTGAAAATTCATTGACAATATTTCCATCATAGCTAGAAAATATACATAAACAGTTAAAAAAACCATTCTTAATAATATTTTGTACAGTTTATAATTCTTGATTACATTTGTAGTATTAAAATTGATTCAAGGAAGTTCTCTTTTCTCTTTATGCTCAGACAGTTGTTTATGCCTCTTGTTTCAGCACTTGGAGCGACTGTTCAAGATGATTCAAGGGAAGGTCCATATTCCCAGAGCACTCATGATCAAAACAAAGTTAGTCTGTTATTTTTTTAATTTAATATGTTGCATATTCACATGGGTCAGGAAATCACCAATACTTGAATGCTTCAATGTTATATAGAGGATCTCAAATGAGTGTTTATTTTGTATCATATTTATTAAACGAGTTCATTTAAAAATGATTAAAACGAGGCTCTGCAGAGTTTTCATCTTTTAAATGACGAGTAATTAATTTGATACCAAATAAACACGCTGACTCATAGGCTGAGTGGTCGATTACAGCATGGATTTTGATGGATGTGCACAAGGACATTACCTCTGAGAATTGGAGCACCATAAATGTTGTAAAATCCACCAGAAAAAGTGAGATTTAATGTGGAATCAGTGAATGTGACAATGTGTGAACTTGAGCTTTGCTGGTGAACTGCCTAGATGAATGCAATGAAGTAGACGGATATTTTGACTTGATTACAGAATGCTTGACATTTCCTTGTGTTGATTTGGATTTATGTGGCCATAGTTGTTTACAGATGCAATGTTTTTTGTACCGATGTCTGCATAAATAATCTGGTTCGCATGACCATTGCTATCATTTCTGGCGCTGTAATCAGGGAAGTGTTTGTTTGGATTAAGCCCAGCCTTCTTCACCATTCGTTTCTTCGTGGAATTGAGTTTGCTCACACCGACATGATTTCTCTTTTGAAACATCGTTTCTGATGTTTGTTTACATTTTTTGACAGCACGTAGGAATACATTTTTCTGTGATGCGGTTACCTAATTTGCATAGTTATTACACTAGTTATAAATACAAACTATTGCATGGGGTTATATCACTCCTGCGCCGTAAGTTTTTCATAAACATCAGTATGGTAATATTTAGCTGTTGACTAGCTGATGCATTATTCTGGCCACATGCCAATTGGCTGCATTGTTTCTGGGGCAGATTTCCAATGATGTTAGATAGCATATCCATGCAACATCCAATCTGTTTTCAAGTTCATAGCAGTTGCCCAGCATGTTTAATGCTGTGTCTATGTGACCATGGCAGTAACTCTCCGTATATATATAGTGGTATATATAGTGGTGAAGCTTTTCTTGGGCTGCATGTTTCCTATAACGCATGTTCAATTGCCTGTATGTGAGGTACTGCAGATAGTAGAGGAAAGGGATACAGTCAATCATGACTAGGTCCATCCACTCATAAAAACTTGCTGGGCGTCTCTGTTGCCTGTCTTCATCTCCTACAGTTCTGAACATTTCATACACCAGGTGTTCTGGTACACAGCACATTTCTTGAGGCATGAAATGTACACATATGGCAGTAAACTTCTGTAGTATGTCTTTATTAGAGGACTGTTCAGCCTTGTCTAGGAACTTACTGCTGGGTATGGGGGAAATTCTGCCATAACATATGCATGATTGCCACACTTCTGGCCCCAGCAGTCTCTCACAGTAGACCAGACAGTTTGCTGCTGCATCATACTGCCCATTGCAGTACAACATGGAGGCAAACTTTAGTCTACTGGACAGAAGGTCAGAGTCAAAGGACAGGTGGTATAGGTGGAGAATGTCCTGTGTTATTGATTGGCCTATGTGAATACACATTGAGGCTATGGGGGAAGCAAATGAACTATACATCAGAGGCATCATCACTGTAGCTGATTCTTGTTCCAAGTCTGTCCCATTTTGGGATATTTGTTGTAAAGTGTGAAGATGTTTTATAATGAGTGCATTGATCTCATCCCAAGTGCACATAGAAAAGTCAATTATGACATGCTGATACCTTGCTACCATTGAATCATTGTATTCATTATTCAGATTTGTTAGGATCAGTTGATTGTTTTTCTTCCTTTCGTAACTTTCACAAACAAGGCTTCTGCTTATACCCAGCATCTTGTCTCCAAGTAAATCCATGTCTATCTGTGGAATGTAGGGCATATTGGATTCCATTAAGGAGGAAAGCATTGCAGACAATATTGGGAGTTCATGTTTGAATAGTTTCCCTGTAAAAAGATTCACTCTAGCTATAGTGTAGTGTGGGCAGTGTTTCAACTTCAGCCACCTGCGAAGTGTGGTCAGACAGTAAATCACACACTGTACTAGGTTTTCCTCCCTCCATATCTCTGGTGGATATGTCTCTATTGTGAACAGCATTGCAGTCTTCATGTGAAACGTACTGAGACGGTCTCCAACAACAGGCTTTAAGAAAGTTTTTCTTAATATTTTAATGAATACATATGTCTTGTACTGCACAGTGTTCATGTCAAACATCAGTAATCTTTCCATCATTGATGTAGAAAACCTCCATTCCCAGTTTGACTGTGGATAGTATAGGTTATTTGGGGTGACATTGAGTGCAGAAGAGCGACATCTGGTCGGTCTTGAAGGACACTCTGAATATCCCTGTGGCACCAGAAACACTCCAGTTTGTCTGGCCCTGGCCAGTGTGTCAGGTCTGGGCCAGTGTCCAGGCCGGGGTCTGTGGAACAGGAACTGACAATCATTTGGGAGACTGCAACAGTGATGGGCAATAACACGATCATTTTCATCATTGCTTCTAGATGGACCATGTTGCACTATTTCACCTGTTGAGCTATATTGTCTGATAAAGTCTTGGTGTTCCACCTGAGAGTTTGTATACAGCACTCTACCCTCATTGTCTATCACATCACTGGGGGATTCGACATGTGTATCGGCTAATGGAATGTCAGGTCTCAGCCATTGAAGCCAACAGTGCTGGGGTGGGAACTGATCTGTCTTGACAACAAGGAGTTGATGCTTTCCCTGCTGCCACTCATCCCAGTCCAATATGACGGGAAAATCAGTGCAGAGCAATGTATCAATGTCTGATTGCATACCAAGTGTTGTAGTTCCCTCACTCTGGCTGCCAAACTGATAGAATTTATAGTTTTTACCCCTTAATGTTGCACCGATTGTCATGCTTGTCTCCCTCATCAGCCACAACCTCCTCCGCCTGGCGATCATGTACCTATTTACCCCGATGTCCTCCAAAACACGGGACAAACGTAGAGACAACACTTGTTCCGCTTGTTGCTCCATCTTAAAAACCAAAATGTATAATAAACTAATATTGTTTTATATAATTATTGATGTGTGCTTCCTTTAATATTAACATACGTTAACTTTTTAGTATGTGTATGTTTACATTTCATTGCATGTATGTGTTCAAAAATCAAGTAGAGTCGAACCCTGTTGGCTCAAACTGCCATGTTTAATGTGTTTCAATAAATACATTAACTATTATTATTAATTAATGATTGATCGCATTTTTTCTTGAGTTTATGCTGTATGAACGCACCAGCGCTTTTTGGTCATTTGCTCGCTTGCATTACTGCGTTTATACAGCATAAGAAGAATAAATGTGGTCAATACTTATTTTTACATCTACAAAATATTTTCATTGCTATTAGAAATAAGAGGTATGCTCTGAGTATTTGTTCTTTAAAAAGTGTAACTGACAACATATGTTTGTATTAAAGAAAAGCTGATTTTTGTAGCGTCATATATCATTGGTTAAATGATGTCATGCTTATCCAATCGGAGTGCAACATTGAAATAAACAATAACGTCATAACTCTTTGTGTGTTGTACAATATGAACATCAAGTATAATCTACACAAAGAACTAGGAGAATGTAAATATATAATAATATTAATAAAACACAATCATTATTATTATTATTATTATTATTATTATTAATTGGTTGATTTAACTTATAATTCAAATTATATATTATATGTTAACAATATTAGGAGCAACATTTTTACATGAGAAAAACGTTGGAAGTTTAATATACATACATGTTAAAAATGCTTTACATTTAGTAACCTTAACATGTCATTTGCATAATATGTCTGGTGTTTATATTATGACGTGAATGTGTGGATAAAATTCCTGACACAACTCACAATGAATGTTCTAAATTTTTAATTATCTCCACAATATAAACACATACGTATACAGTTCTATGGAACACCCATAGAAATAATTTATACAGTGTCATCAATAATTCTTGTAGCATAAGTGTTTAAGTATTTAAATTTGTAACACAAATTATTAAACACACTTAGGCCAGAGTTTTTATATCTTTAGATTTACGGGAGCGCCGTACCTAAATATTGCAAAACCCAAATAAAAATAAAATTCATTTTCGTAGTTTTATTTTTATTTTTTCCGACGAACGTTGCTCCAATGTTAAGAAAAAAAATAAAATTAGTGTTCTATAACCCATATCTCAGAACCAACTGGTGTACCAGTTGTCATTCATTATCGGTCTTTTTACTGCACAAACCATGTAAACCAGTCGGAAATACGCGGGAAAACAGAACAGGTACCCGTTACCATAACAACGTCCTGTCAAAAGTGAAAGTACTTTTTGTCATACCCCTTATTTCTCACAATTTCTGCAGCTATATAGAAATGTTTTACTACAAAAACGTTCCGATGTTTATGTTTCATTATTTAAATCAAACCGTGGTGAACTTAGAGCGTGTTTATTGTGATTTGTTTTGTAGATTCAGTATGTTGTTCGCGTTTCGTGGAATAATTGCGAAACTTCAAGTCAAAATAAGGAGACAGAAATTCGTGGGTTGTATTGTCTGTTAAAAGTCGTTGGCGCACGTCGTATAAGGATGAATTGGATTACAGCGCAAAAATGTATAGCTTCTGACAAACACAAACTGCAAAATGATATCTTGTTCATCATAGTCAAAATGGATATTTTTTTCTGAATTTGACTCTGAGGAGCATTGAACACACTGCTTCACGATCACATATTTGAAGAGAAAAACACAAGGTATCGTGATATTCGTAGTTGTTAATTGTTAATTAGTTTAATAATGATTTAGAATTTAAATCGTTATAGAATACTGAAAATGATGTAATAATAACATAGTGTGTGTTTCCGATAAAACAGAAAACAATCTGAACATAAGATATCTGGCAGTCAGTGCAAGAAGTCAAACTTATCCGTTGCTTATTGCCAACGGGCAAAGCTGGAATTAGAAGGATATTTTTCAGGACTGATTCTAAAATCAGTTCTTAGACCTGGTTTTTTTGAAACATATAACACTTGTAAAATTTATCTTAATGCTCCCGAATTTTCTTTGGTGAAGTAATAAATGTAGATTTTGACTGTCTGTGTATCCGTAAGCTCTGTCAAACTTTGAAGTGAAGATGAATTTCCATCAGGGCTTCTACTTTTTTGGTTATATTTTCTATATAAAAACCACATCACGGTAAATTGTCACGGTGCTATTTCGTTAAAGACAAAAAAAACATTTGACCTCCTTATTATACTGTGTCTGAAACTGTGTTCAATGTTTGATAACTTTACAATGGAAAGGATATGCTTATATTGTGGGCAAAAGGTTAGAATTGGCCATTTAAACTTTTTTATTACACAGACATGTTTCATAAAATCCATGGGTTGATAATATATGGACCTCATATGCATAGATGCATTCAAACAAATATATACAATTAATTTCAATGAGCGCTTGAACTCACAGTGTTGAGGTCAATACTTTCAGTCATTAAAAGGATCTTTTAATTATGCTTTTGAAACTTTATGGTGATCTATCACCCTTTTTTCAGCCTATGAAAAAGCTGACACAAGTAAGGTGTGTTTTGTCTTCATGATATAAGATTTAAAAAATAAAAAAAATCGGAGAAAAATCCGTTTTATTTTTATTTATTTCTCCTTTGGGACATTTTATGCATTTTATTTTTATTTTTATTTCCTCCTCCTTACCCAACTTTTTGAAAAATCTCCCGTAAATCTAAAGATAAAAAACTCTGGCCTTATTAAACTGTTCCTAAAAATATATATTTGTAACACAATGTCCTTACTTTGGTAACACACACAAAGTATAAAATAATTTTAGTAACACAAAGTCTAAACTAATGTAATGGAACACCATACAATTCAAAGTCCGGAATTAAAGTGACTCTTATAGGCTTTTATATCCAGCATATTGTTGTTTTAAAAGGTTAAAAAATAACAGGAAACTTTAAAATGTCTCACTCAGGCTTATCAAATTTTGTCTAGCAAAGCCTGTTGTTAAAATCATAGACAACATGTAGCCACAAGACATTCGTTCGTTTAAGAATAAGGAACCTTTATGAAACCCTTCAGACGTAAAAGGAAATAAATAAAATGTATGAAATATTGCATATAATTTAAAGGTTCTATATTATAAAGAATATAAATGAATTCCTTATAAAATGACAATTGTTTTCATACCAAATATTATATATTTTATATTAATTAAAGATTTATATCTGAAAAACAGAAGAGACAATATGTACATCTGACTTATGGGACTGAACCATTAAAAATTGTAATTTAAAGATAACAAATATTACGAAGGCAATTTGACACAAAATTGCTCCATAATATTTACTTTAGTTAAATAACATGCACTTAAGTGAATATAAACACAAGTATCTTGTTACCTGTCTTAACAAAAAATCCTTTCAAGATATTTTTCTCTCAGCCATTTTGTGGTGAATATAACACTGATCTAACTTCCTGTTTTAAAAATAAGCAGTGATATCAGGTTTATCATTCTTTAAATAGATCCATGCAATATGACATTTGGTTCATGTATGTATTATGTCTAGTGACAATGAACTGTGGCTTTGATCAAGCAATTTACTTTATATATATATATATATATATATATATATATATATAATATGTATAATGTATAGTATTATATGCTTCAAATTCATTTACTGTATATATTTTTCAAAACTGCTTTTCACATCCAATTTTAAACACGCTTAATATACACTTACAAAACTTCAGGTTGTTTTAAGATTTAAGTGTATTGGTGTACATGATGATGATTATGAGGATGATGATAATGAGGAGGATGAGGATGATGATGATGATGATGAGGAGGATGATGATGATGATGATGATGATGATGATGATGATGATGATGATGGTGGTGGTGGTGACCATGATGATCTTTCTGATGATGGTGGCAGTATTGGTGGTGGTGATACTGATGGTGGTGGTGGTGATACTTTATGGTGGTGGTGGTGGTGGTGGTAATGATGATGATGATGATGGTGGTGGTGGTGGTGGTGGTGATACTTTATGGTGGTAGTGATTATGATGAGGATGATGATGACGGTGGCAGTATTGGTGGTGTTGATACTGATGGTGGTGGTGGTGGTGGTTGTGGTGGTGATACTTTATGGTGGTGGTGGTTATGATGATGATGATGATGATGATGATGATGATGATGATGATTATCATGATGATGATGATGGTGATGATGATGATGATGATGATGATGATGATGATGATGATGATGATGATGATGATACCATTTTCCATACACAGGATGAGCCAGGAGCTGTTGACTGATGTGTTACCAGCCTGCAGGCCCTCCCATAAGGTAGTGATCTCATCTGTCCACACCCCAGATCATCTTTATATACAGAGACATGAGAAATTGGAAGAGTAAGCACATTGACTAATGAAATAAATGCAGACAAAACAAGTCATTGAGACTCAAAAGTATAAGTCATTGAAGTAAAAGTCATTGAATGTAAATGTGAAGCTTATCTGTGATATGTCCTTATTCCTGTAATAACATAAGATTGCTCTTTGATGCTGAAAATGCATTAATAGAAATATGTACCGAAAATGCCAATTTAAGTTTAAAGTTAAGAGAAATGCTTTTGTACGGCGGTTGGGGGGGGGGGCAAGTGTTAACATTTCAGCGTTATAAGTTTTAATTCAATGCCATAAAGTCAACAGTCATATCCAATTGATATAAATTTCTCAACATACTTGTCAACATGCTGTTATGAACATTTGTGAATATACTTCAAATTAGTCAAAAATAAGGTCACAAAAATCTTCGGAAATATTTTCACCTGTCATAAATTCAATAGTTTTTATCCAAGTGCTCTTAAACTTTGTTAGAATACTTCTGTACACGTAGTCTTGAACATTTGTAGATGTAGTTGAACACATACTATCATTGTTGTCTTTGTGTGTGTACGTGCGTGTGTGTGTGTGTGTGCGTGTGTTTGTGTGCATGTGCCAGGTCAAAAACTAGGTCACTAATCACAAATATCAAGAAATAAATGCAGTTTTTTCTCTGCAGGATATTCAAAAAAATCTCCAATTTTCATTACATTTGTTTAGTTTACATACATATATACACACACGCATGCATGCTTTCACCCTAGCACACACACTATTGAAACATCAGCATCAAAGTCAATTATTGCATTTTCAGGATCTTTATAATTTGCCCTTTTGTGATTTTTTCCATACACAAATGGAATAGTTTCTGTTGAAATCTGATCAGGTTATTTATATATGTTGCATATCTGTGATAAGTATAAATATGGGTCTTCTTGGTTAAAAAAACAAACTAGGTCACTAGCTCAAATCTTAGGTTTGAAAAATTGCATCTTTAAATAAAACATCCGTCTTCAATGCGGAGCTGTCGCATTGGTGTATTTTATTAAAAATGAGTCCCAGTTCTTGACATTATATTGTATTCCAGGCTGGAAAGTCTTATGGTCGAGATAGGGGCGTATGTTGAGAGACAAGAGGAGGATGATGTCCTACAGGAACCACAAGTTGGAAAATACTGTCTAGCCCAGTATGCCTCCTTCGATGAGAGGTAGGTCACGATTGTTACCAGTAGGTAAGTCCCTATTGTTAACATGAAAAGGAACGCCAACATTATAAGCAGTTAGAGGTATGTCACTATTGTAAGCATGAAGAGGTAGGTTACCATTGGAAGCATGGAGAGGTAGGTCATTATTGGAAGCATGGAGAGGTAGGTCATTATTGGAAGCATGGAGAGGTAGGTTACCATTGTAAGCATGGAGAGGTAGACCACTATTGTAAGCATGGAGAGGTAGGCCACTATTGTAAGCATGGAGAGGTAGGCCACTATTGTAAGCATGGAGTGGTAGGTCACTATTTTCAGCATGGAGAGGTGGGCCACTATTGTAAGCATGGAGAGGTAGGCCACCATTGTAAGCATGGAGTGGTAGGTCACCATTGTAAGCATCATTGTAAGCATGGAAAGGTAGGTCACTATTGTAAGCTTTGAGTGGTAGGCCACTATTGTAAGGATGAAGAGTTATGTCACTATTGTAAGGAAGGAGAGGTAGGTCACCATTGTAAGCATGAAGGGGTAGGTCACCAGTGTAAGCATGAAGAGGAAGGTCACCAGTGTAAGCATGAAGAGGTCATTGTAAGGATGGAGAGGTAGGTCACTATTGTAAGCTTGTATAGGTAGGCCACAATTGTAAGCAGGGAGCTGTAGGTCATTGTAAGCATGGTGAGGTAGTTCACTATTGTAAGCATGGTGAGGTAGTTCACTATTGTTAGGATGGAGAGGTAGGTCACTATTTTAAGCATGTAGAGGTAGGTCACTATTGTAAGCATGGAGATGTAGATCACTATTGTTAGGATGGAGAGGTAGGTCACTATTGTTAGCATGGAGAAGTAGGTCACTATTGTAAGCATGGAGAGGTAGATTACTATTGTTTGCATGGAGAGGTAGGTCACTATTGAAAGCATGGAGAGGTAGGTCACTATTGTTAGGATGAAGAATTATGTCTTTATTGTTAGCATGGAGAGGTAGGTCACTATTGGGAGAGATTTGACTGGCGACTACACTTGTTTTGCTAATAATGGAAACAGTGTTGTGGATTACTTCTTGGCATCGTCGAATATCTTTGAAACTATTGTCGATTTTGGTGTAGAATTGCTAGACATTTCTGATCACTTTCCACTAAGTTGTTGTTTAAGACTTGATATTAACAAGCCGGGGAATGGGCTTGAACATAGGCCGAATTCACAATCGAACTTAACCAACTACACGCCGTTTAAGTGGAAAGATACGTTACGGTCGTTATTTATTGAAACATTCGCGCCTGCTTTTAACACCTTATTGAACACGGTCAATGACAATAACAGTATTGAAAGTCAACAGCAGTTCGTGGACATTTTACAAAAGAGCTGTGAATGCATGCGCGTGAAAGGCGGCCGACAGCAATTTCCGGCAACGCAGCCTCCATGGTGGGATAAAGACTGTGATAACGCTAAACACGAAAAATATGCTTCGCTTCGATGTCACCGGAAGTCATGCTCACCATTAGACTTAACCACATACTTAGCAAAGAAACGAGTTTTTAAAAGTGTGTGTCGTTCAAAGTCGTTATTATATCAACGTGAAATGAGAAATAAACTAATAGCCAATAGAAAAAATCCAAAAGCGTTTTGGGCTTCTGTAAAAGGCAATGTAAATAAACAGAGACCGCAAGTGCCAATTGACCACAACACTTAGACTGAATATTTTAGCGAGCTCTTCAGGGCTAAGGACTCCTTAGATTTAAACGTTGGCTCAGAAAACATATTAAATGACCTGCGCATTGACAGTGATGACTCCGAACTCGACACCGATATAACGGACAACGAAATCTTGAAAAGTGTTCAGGCCCTGAAAGGTTCCTGTTCATCTGGAGTAGACGGTATATGCATAGAGATGCTTAAAAGCACTATTGACTACACTTTGCCATATTTAAACAAACTGTTTAATGCTGTTCTTTCTACTGGAAACGTGCCTGCAACGTGGTGTGAGACCATTATAACCCCCGTGTTCAAAAAGGGCTCTAACACCGATCCAAACAATTATAGAGCTAGTTCAGTTGGTAATAGCCTAAGCAAAGTTTTCATGAAAATTTTAAGCAATAGACTAACTACCTGGGCTGAAAATAACAGTATACTGGACGAAGCGCAATCCGGATTTCGCACTGGATATTCCACCACAGATAGTATTTTCAGTCTACAGTCCATTATTCAAAAATACCTCAGCAAATGGAAGGGGCGTGTCTATGTCTTCTATGTCGACTTTTTGAAGGCCTTTGACAACTGAGTTCATGAAAAGCTGTGGCAAAGTCTCGAGCGTAAAGGCATTAACCAAGACAGTAAATTGTTAACAGTGTTCCCACTTAAAGTCATGTGTAAAAGTACAAACTGATATCACAACCGGACTAACTAGCTTCTTTGACTGCAAAGTAGGCACAAAGCAAGGCTGCGTGAGTTCTACAATTGTATTTAATCTCTACATTAACGATTTGATTGCATGTCTTAAGCGTTATTCACGAAATGGAATATACGTCACCGAAGTTACGGGCGAGTTATATGGACTGTTATTCGCCGACGATGTATCTACTTTCGCCGACACCGTTAACAATCTACAGAGCAATATTGACACTATCTGGAAGTTCTGTGACGAAACGGGAATGAAAATAAACCTTGACAAATCCAAAATCATGGTCTTCAGAGGTGGTGGGGGCCTTAGATGCTACGAACAATGGTTTTACAAAGGGAGAGAAATCGAAGTCGTACCGTGTTATAAGTATCTTGGCTCGTACTTCACACCTACATTATCGTGGACAAAGACTAAAGAGTTACTGTCGATACAGGCTACAAAGGCATTAAATACGCTTTACAAGTATCAAAAGCAATTCGGCTACTTCAATCTAAATGATGCATTCAAGTTGTTTGATGCGATGGTGAAGCCAATATTGACTTATTTGTCCGAGATATGGGGGTACGAGTACAGCCACCAGATCGAAAAAGTCCAAATAACATTTTGTAAGCGAGTGTCATGTCTCAACCAAAACGTCGCTAACTTTTTTGCACTAAGTGAGTGTGGCCGACATCCGCTCTCAGTCACATACATGTCACGTTGTATACGGTACTGGATTAAACTCACACAGATGCCACGTGACCGCAACCCTCGTCAGTGCTACGAGATGTTACTGCGCCTGGACGAAAGCGGACGCACCACGTGGGCGACACGCGTTAAACGTCTGCTGTTCCAACATGGCTTCGGATACGCCTGGATTGCCCAGGAAATAGGACAAGTAGACATGTTCATAAAACTGTTCACGGACAGGTTGACGGACACTTATAATCAGAAGACTATGGCGGATATCAATAGTTCCCCAAAAGCTTTGTGTTATAGACTGTTTAAATCAGCACTGACGCCAGAGACATACATTTCTGCATCAATACCGTTTCAATACAAAAGGATATTAGCCAATTTTAGATGCTCAAGTCATGCTCTAAATATTGAAATAGGGAGACATCAAAATATTGAAAGAGATTTCCGATTCTGTTCATATTGTCTCAATTGAAATGTGTATGTTGTAGAAAATGAAATACATTTCCTTATTGATTGCCCTTTGTATGATGAATTAAGAGCAACATATTTATTGAATATAGAAAATATTGTTAGCAGTGAACGCCGTTTTGTTAAATTGATGGCTAACGACAGTATCACTTCTATTTTTGCATTATCTAAGTTCTTAAAATCATCATTTGAATTACGAGAGGTCTAATTATATAGTATTAATTAGATATATGTGTTATAAAATATTCTGTTTAAAACTCACATATTATATATATATATATATATCATTTCCATTGATTTGTTTAATTTTTACAACTGTAAATTGTGCATACCATTTATATTATATGAAATCATGTACATCACTTTTTGAACACTGTATATTTGTATTTTGGGCCGGTGGCCTTATGCATTACAAATAAATCACTATTGTATTGTATTGTATATTGTAAGCATGGAGAGGTAGATTACTATTGTTAGCATGGAGAGGTAGGTCAGTATTGTAAGCATGGAGAGGTAGATTACTATTGGAAGCATGGAGAGGTAGGTCACTATTGTAAGCATGGAGAGGTAGGTCACTATTGTTAGGATGAAGTATTATGTCTCTATTGTAAGCATGGAGAGGTAGGTCACTATTGTTAGGATGAAGAAGTAAGTCAATATTGTTAGCATGGAGAGGTAGGTCACTATTGTTAGGATGAAGTATTATGTCTCTATTGTAAGCATGGAGAGGTAGGTCACTATTGTTAGGATGCAGAAGTAAGTCACTATTGTTAGCATGGAAAGGTAGGTCACTATTGTTAGGATGGAGAAGTAGGTCACTATTGTCATCAAGGGGTGGTAGGTAGATCAAACTTGCAAGCATGGAGATGTAGGTCACAGTTGTTAGCATGGACAGGTAGGTCACTATTGTTAGGATGGAGAGGTAGGTCACTATTGTAAGGATGTAGTATTATGTCTCTATTGTTAGCATGGAGAGGTAGGTCACTATTGTTAGCATTGAGAGGTTGGTCACTATTGTTAGGATGAAGAAGTAAGTCACTATTGTCATTATGGAGTGGTAGGTAGATCAAACTTGTAAGCATGGAGATGTAGGTCACTTTTGTTAGCATGGAGAAGTAGGTCACTATTGTTAGGATGGAGAGGTAGGTCACTATTGTTAGCATGGAGAGGTATGTCACTTTTGTTAGCATTAAGGGGTTTGTCATGATTGCAAGCATAACCTGGTAGGCTAATATTGTAAGCATGAACAGGTAGAATACAATTGAAAGCTTTTGGAGGTAGATCACTTTTGTAAGCATGGACAGGTAGGCCACTATTGTTAGTATCATGGAGAGATAGGCCACAGTTGTTAACATGGAGAGGTAGGCCTCTTTTGTAAGCATGTAGAGGTAGTCATAATTGTTAGGATGGAGAGGTAGGTCACTATTTTAGCATGGAGAGGTAGGTCACTATTGTAAGTATTAAAGGCCACTACTGTAAGCATGTAGAGATATATCACTATTTTAGGCATGTAAGATGTATGTGAATCTGCATATGTTTTGTCTTATCTATATCAGATGACAATGAGGCTAGTTATATGGAAAATTTCATGTAAAAAATGCATATGTTTTGTCTTACGATAGAAGATGGCAATGAGGCCATTCAAATAATATGTTTTCAAAGTCATATTAATAGGAACTGTATATGTCTTACCTAAATAGATGGCAATGAGGCCATTTAAATAGATATGTTCTGAAAGGCATATTATGAACTACATATGTCTAACCTATATCAGATGGCAATGAGGCCATTTAAATCAATATGTTCTGAAAGGCATATGATGAACTACATATGTCGTACCTATATCAGATGGCAATGAGGCCAGTTATGTGGAAATATTCTGAAAGTCCTTTGAACAACTACATGTGTTTTTTCTTACCTATATCAGATGGCAATGTAGCCATTCATATGGTAATATTATGAAAGTCACATGAAAAGCTACATGATTTTCTTCTTACCTATATCAGATAGCAATAAGGCCAGTTATATGGAAAATTTCTGAAAATTATTAGAAAATAGAACATGTCTTTCCTATATCAATTGTCACTGATGCAAGTTTTATTGAAATATGTTAGAAAACTTACACGTTTTATCATTCTGTATCAGATGGTACCGGGGCCATATACAAACAGTGAAGGATGACACAGTAGAGATATTTTTCCCAGACTACGGCGACCTTGACTTTGTCCCACGGGATAAGGTGCGAGAATTTCCAGTTGACAAGTTCTTTGAGCTCCCATTACAGGCAATTGAATGCAAGCTGGCCAACATAGAGAAAATAGGTATGTTATGAACTTAAAATGTATGAAAGGGGATGAATGCTTAAAACATACATACACAGCTTGCATTTAACTGTACCTAGTGAGCGTATATTTCCTAACTTTTCCAAGTTTATTTTTGAAGTTTTCATGGAAGTGGTTCGCTTACATTTCATAAATCAACTACTACTTATAACAGGAGACACCTGGGAAATTCGGGCAGGAGATGCATTGTGGGACATGTCACACTTTGTGAATGAAAAGGACCTTCGACCGCTTGTTGCCACGGTAGTACAGGCCAAAGAAGAGACCAAATACGCTGGACGCCAGAAGTTTGTGGTAGAGCTTAGAACAACACAGAGGGATCTTGGTCAGGAACTAGTGTGGAGACAGCTTGCCAAACATACACCAGACTGTACAAAATACACCGTAAGAAAATTAATGTCAGATTACGAATAACTAAGTGAGAAAGCTTCTGTCAGATTACAAAATAAACCAGGAGAAAGTTTATTTTAGGCTGCACAGAATGAACCTTGAGAAATCGTTTGTCAGATTACAAAATACAACAGGAGAAAGCTTATATTGAACTACAAAATACACACTGAGAAACCTTACATTAGGCTGTACTAAATATGTAATAAAAACGCTTATGTCAGAAAACTTAATAAAATGTGATAAAGCTTATATCAGACTTCAAAATACATAGCGAGAAAGCTAATGGCAGACTACAATTACTCAATGAGAAAGCAAATGTCTACCGAATACACAGTAAGAAAGGTTATGTCAGATTGCAAAAAACACAGTGAAAAGCTTATGCAGGCTGTAGTAATTATGCAGTCGAAGCTTTTGTCCGATTACAAAACACATTGTGATAAAGCTTATATTAGACTTCAAAATACACAGTGAGTAAGTAAATGTCAGACTACAAAAAACGCTATGAGAAAGTTATGTCAGATTACAAAAAAATGCTATGAGAAAGGTTCTGTCAGATTGCCAAATACACAGTGAGAAACCTTATGTCAGACTACAAATTACAAAGAGGGAAAACTTACGCTAGACTGTACTAAATACGCAGTATGAAAGCTTACGTCAGACTACAAAAATCACAGCAAAAAGCTTATGTCAGAATGTACAAAAGACACTAAGGCCAAAAAAAAAATACCTGTGTTTCCGGTGACCCGACCGACCCCCTATTTTTTTCCTCGCCGACCCTTATCTTTTTTTAGACATTAAAGTAAAAAAAAAACAATTTTTTAAATTATTTCGTAAAAAAATATTTCTTCAAATATATCGTTATTATTTTCGTTGTTTGTCTTTCAATGTCCCCGGAGAATGTACTTTCATTCCTGATTGTGTATTACCGAGACTGAAAGAAAAACGAAATGGCGGAGAGCGGCGAACCCTGTCCGATATCTTAAAATTGGCAAACGCATGTTTACGGTCAAAACACGTGATTGATCACGGGAAACATATTTTGTTGTCTTTTTAATGAAAATATTTTGAATTATAGTTTGCGGTGTTATTTATCCATATCCATGTCCATGTCCAAATTAAAACTTACATTATTATGATAGGGCTTTGCGTATATCATGCAAGCTTCTTACGATTAGGCTTTGCGAATTCATGCAGGCTAACTGCCAGGTTCCAGTACACATTTCATTTATCGTTATATTAATTTATCCGCAATTATCAATTGTTATTTATTTCGCCTTATTTAATTCCCATCAACTGAAATCCAAACAAAAACCTGTGAAAGTTAACACATTTATTGGAATGGGTTGGCTGCAGATCAAACGGTACAATTTGTGACGTCAGAGCACGAGCTGACAAGAAAATCGGCGATTTTCCTCAAGCAAATTAAAAATTTAGTTGATAATTGACTGTTTGGCTAAAACATTACAATCAAAGATTTGTTGAAATTGAAGTGCTGGATTTTTCCTAAAAACCGATCACGACTTATAAACAAGCATTGTAAACAAAAAAGCACCAGATTTCATGGGCAAAATTGGCGGGAAAATACTTTAGTCAAAGGTAAGGAAATGATTTCAGACATTGCTGTTTTATCAGACTTTTTGTAAATTAGGAAACGCATAGATATAACATAATTGATCTGATGCAACAGAAATTTTTATGATATGGAAAATTTAAAAAAAAAGAAAAAATCGCCATGTTACCGGAAACACAGGTATTTATTTTTTTGGCCTAAGAGAAAGCTTATGTCAAGTGGAAGAAACGTATTGTGTCGAAGCTTATGTCAGGATGTACAAAATACAAAAGCTATCCTAGTCGCCCGAGTGTCGGCGTCGGTGTCGGCGTCGGCTTTATGTTATGTTAAAGTTTTTGTAAGAGTTTGTGTACCACCTCAAATATTGACATATGGCTTTGAAACTTTGCACACTTGTTCAACATCATGCCCCCACCCTGTACACAGGAGGAGGTAACTCGATCAAGCATTTTGACAAAATTATGCCCCTTTTTTCTTAGAATTTACGTTTAAGTTTGCGTACCACCTCAAATATTTTCAAAGTCCATTGACATCTGGCTTTGAAACTTTGCACACTTGTTCAACTTCATGCCCCCAACCTGTACACAAGAGGAAGTAACACTATCAAGCATTTTGACAAAATTATGCCCCTTTTTCAACTTAGAATTTATGTTAAAGTTTGCGTACCACCTCAAATATTTTCAACGTCCATTGACATCTGGCTTTGAAACTTTGCACACTTGTTCAACTTCATGCCCCCAACCTGTACACAGGAGGAGGTAACTCTATCAAGTATTTTGACAAAATTATGCCCCTTCTTCTACTTAGAATTTATGTTAAAGTTTGCGTATCACCTCAAATATTTTCCATTCAATTTATGTAAATATCTCAGCACATCATGTATTGCATTGAAATCTTATCTTACAGTAATCCATGCATGTTTTGCCAAAACTTTTCAATCCATACACCGAAAAGTGGCGGAATAGTCGAGCGCTCGTCACTGTGACAGCTCTTGTTTTGTAATATCATTGCTTATTTTCTCATGTTTTAATAGCTGGTAGTGTAGGCCTTTGTGTTCGTCCTTGGAATATATAATAAAATTTTGCTCTATTTTGAGAAACTTTTAAAGCAAATTTGATTTTTAGCTCGACTCGAAGAATAAGGAGAGCTATACTACTCACCCAAGCGTCAGCGTCACCCCTTGGTTAAGGTTTTGCGTGCAAGCACACATAGGTTAATATCTCAGCAACTACTTGAGGTATTGCATTGAGACTTGATACAATGGTACTCAACCATCCAACCTACTATATTTACCAAGTAAGATAACTCTAGTTTGCATTTAATGCATAATAGGCCTTTATTATTTGACTTAGAAATTCTGGTTAAGGTTTTGCGTGCAAGCACACATAGGTTAATATCTCAGCAACTGCTTGAGGTATTGCATTGAGACTCGATACAACGGTACTCATTCATCCAACCTACTTAATTAACCAATTTAGATAAATCTAGTTTGCATTTAATGCAAATAATTGCCTTTTATTATTCGACTTACAAATTCTGGTTAAGGTTTTGAGTGCAAGCACACATTGGTTAATATCTCAGCAACTACTTGAGGTATTGCATTGATTCTCGATATAATGGTACTCAACCATTCAACCTACTTAATTGACCAGGTTAGATAACTCTAGTTTGCATTTAATGCAAATAATTGCCCTTTATTATTCGCATTAAGAAATTCTGGTCAAGGTTTTGCGTGTAAGCACACATAGGTTAATATCTCAGCAACTACTTGAGGTATTGCATTGAGACTTTATACAATGGTACTCAACCATCCAATATACTAAATTAATAAAGTTAGATAACTGTAGTTTGCATTCAATGCAAAATAATTGCCCTTTATTATTCGACTTAGAAATAATGGTTAAGGTTTTGCATGTAGCCACATTTAAGTCAATATCTCAGCAAATATATCATGTATTGCATTGAAACTTTACATATGTATTCCCAACTATATAACCTACTAAATTAATGAAGTAAGGTAACACTTTTTGAATATAATGCAAATTATGGGCCTTTATTATTTGACTTAGAAATTCTGGTTAAGGTTTTGCATGTAAGCACACATAGGTTAATGTCTCAGCAACTACTGGATGTATTGCATGGAGACTTTATAAAATGGTATTCAACCATCCAATCTAGTTAGATAACCAAGTAAGATAACTCTAGTTTGCATTAAATTCAAATAATAGCCCTTTTTTTATTTGACATAGAAATTCTGGGTAAGGTTTTGCATGTAACCACTTTCAAGTCAATCCTTACACTGAAAAGCGGCGGAATAGTCGAGCGCGCTGTCTCTGTGACAGCTCTTGTTTCTAAACTTTTCGCAATTACTAATTACAAAGTACTAATTGCCAAAATGAAAAAAAATCTATCTGCACTTAGGGTGCATCGTATGAGTGTCAGAAGGGGGGTCTTCCAACACCTGCGAGAGTTAACATCCTTTATGATTTAGCTAGTACTTAATGATTGTCTTTATGCAATTTAATTCGCTGAAAAAATAAGATGTATTCTGAATTGTTGGTAAATTTGTGCCAAATAGTACAATTTACACTGCTCAACAATGTTTGTGTTCAAATTTACAATTCGAGTTATACACACAACCCCTGTTCCCTATTAAAGTTTACATTCTTTTTTGTTTGCAGCCATTGTTACCCCGGTCCACACCGGGAAAGAGGGTGTTCCCATCAAGACTCCATAAGATTCCTGGCCTCTGTTCTGCTGTGTATTGGGAAAAGGTAAAACTGGTTATTTAGGGTGATTTCAAGAAAGAAGAGTTGAAGTTCTGCATATACTTTCATAATTTTCACTTTATTATATGTTTTCTACCAAACATTACTTGTTGAATCCCAAGAAAGCTAGTATTTTTTTTTAAAGATTTTAAATCAAATCTGGCGACTGTAATTAGTTATATGCAATATGATGCAGGCAAGAAAAGTATATGAGTGTAGTAAGTTTTGTTAACGTATGTCTATAAATGTGTGTTTTAGGACCTTTGTAAGGCTACCAAACTTGCCGAAGAGCTTTACAACATCCTTTCAGAATGTCTTGGAAGGTAAGTTCTCCAATTATCGTTTCACCTGTTAAGTCTGGATAACAGCCTTTGTCTGTGGTGTCAAACGTTTGTGTTTGATCTCTGTTTGTGTTTGATCTCTAACGTTAGTTTGTTGAATAGCTTGTTAAAAAGATTTGAATTTGGATATATTCATTTGTCATGATCAGTAGAAGACCGTTATTGATTTCGAGTCAAGAGGTCGGGTGAAGCAACCAATTTGCGAAATTTTGGTGAACATATATAGTGATAATAATAAAACGTCCTATATAGGCAGTTCTTTTGCATATCTGTTTTATCGAAGATAATATTTTGAGGTACATGTATCTGGTTGCCCTGGTGGCAGCATCAATTTTGAAATGGCGTTGTTTTACAAAGACTTTAAACTTGGCCATACCTTTACGAAATGAAATACATATTTTGTGACATTATCAACAGCTTCCAAGTGAGCTGCAGAGTTAGTTGATCCAATCAATGAAGTAGACAATGAGGTAGATTATCTTTCATAAATACCTATGTACATCATGTGTATTTCAGTTTAAGCACCACTCAGGAGTCAGTTGCAAAAGAAGGACTTGTGAGCTTGGTTAAGATGGTGGGCAGGGTAACACAGCCGGAAATCCACAAAACCATATTTGAGTGTCTACTGTGTTATGTCAAAGCGGGTGACAGGTAATGCATTGTTGATTGCATACAGAGTACATAAGACAATGTATGAATTGTACTTGCTATTGTGCCTGTAAGTGGAGAACATGCACTTATGAATGTGTACACTACAATATAATTTTTTAAGCAGTTGGATAAGAGCATTGTAGTTTTTCCAAAAATATATCTTGTCTCCAGGAATTATTTAAAAATTAGTGTTAGATTGTTTCTAAACTGTTCAATCAATATCTTCATTCTATTGTAGAATGTGTGACATCCTTTTGGAAGAGAACATTGTTCAACTTTCAACTTATTGCCTAGAAATGGTGAGGTTTCCTTATTATGCCCCCCTCCGTAGAAGAGGGGTATATTGCTTTGCACAGGCATGTCGGTATGTCGGTCGGTCCGTCGGTAGACCAAAGCTTGTCCGAGTGATAACTCAACAATTCCTGGACGTATGGTCATCAAACTTGACATGAAGGTTGGGCCTGACCAGTAGATGACCCCTATTGATTTTAGGGCTCATCGGGTCAAAGGTCAAGGTCACAGTGACCTTAATAGTAAAATAATTTTAAAGCTTGTCCGAGTGATAACTCAACAATGCCTAGACCTATGGTCATCAAACTTGATATGGAAGTTGGGTCTGACCATTAGATGACCCCTATTGTTTTTGGAGGTCATCGGGCCAAAGGTCAAGGTCACAGTGACCTTGAATGGTAAAAGGATGTCCGAGTCATAACTCGACAATGCCTGCACCCTTGGCCCTCATTCTTGACTTGATGGTTGGGCCTGACCAGTAGCTGACCCCTATTGTTTTCGGGGCTCATCGGGTCAAAGATCAAGGCCATAGTGACATTGAATGGTAAAAGGTTGTCCGAGTGATAACTCAACAATGCTTGCACCCATGGCCCTCATAATTGACTTGGAGGTTGGGCCTGACCAGTAGATGAACCCTATTATTTGGGGGTCATCGGGCCAAAGGTCAAGGTCACAGTGACCTTGAATGGTAAAAGGTTGTCCATGTGATAACTCGACAATGCCTACACCCATGGCCCTCAAACTTGACTTGTAGGTTGGGCCTGACCAGTAGATGACCCCTATTGTTTTGGGGGGTCATCGGGCCAAAGGTCAAGGTCACAGTCACCTTGAATGGTAAAAGGTTGTCCGTGTCATTACTCGACAATGCCTGCACCTATGGCCCTCAAACTTGACTTGGAGGTTGGGCCTGACCAGTAGATGACCCCTATAGTTTTGAAGGTCATTGGGCCAAAGGTCAAGGTCACAGTGACCTTGAATGGTAAAAGGTTGTCTGAGTGATAACTCGACAATGCCTGCACCCATGGCCATCAAACTTGAATTGGAGGTTGGGTCTGACCAGTAGATGGCCCCTATTGATTTTAGGGGTCATTGGGCCAAAGGTCAAGGTAACAGTGACTTTGAACGATAAAAGGTTGCCCGAGTGATAACTCAACAATGCCTGCGCCCATGGCCCTCAAACTTGACTTGGAGGTTGGGCCTGACCAGTAGATGACCCCTATTGATTTAACGGGTCAGAGGTCAAGGTCACAGTGACCTTGAAAGCAAACTCGACAATTCCTGGACCTATGGTCATCAAACTTGACATGAAGGTTAGGCCTGACCAGTAGATGACCCCTCTTGACTTTAGGGGTCATCAGGCCAAGGTCAAGGTCACAGTAATCTTTAACGCAAAAAAGTTAACAAATCTTCTCCCAGTGATATCTCAACAATGCCTGAATCTATGATCATCAAACTTGACATGTAAGTTGGGCCTGACGAGGAGATGACCCTTATTGATTTTAGGAGTCATTGGGTCAAAGGTCAGGTTCACAGTGACCTTGAATGCGAAAATGTTTCAAGTGATAATTGGACAATGCCTGCACCGATGGCCCTCAAACTTGACTTGGAGTTGTGTCTGACCTGTAGATGACCCCTTATGATTTAAGGGGTCATTGGATCAAAGGTCAAAGTTACAGTGACCTTGAACGAAAAATGCTTGTCTGTGTGATAACTTGTCAATGCCTGCACCCATGGCCCTCAAACTTAACATTTAGATTTTTGGTGACCAGCTGATGACTACTATGGATTTTGAGGTCAAAGGTCATGGTCATAACACACTCGATCCTCAAACTTTGAATGGTCATAATCTTAAAACTGCCTCAACGGCATACAATGTTGGCGACAAATCAGCTGTCATTTCGGTCCATGCATATTTCATTCAATTGTCCATATAATCCTGACAACATGGCGCTCAGGGGGGGCATAATGTTTGACAAACATCTCTTGTTAATGTTTGTTTATCACCTTACTCTACAGCAAAATAGTACCATGAGAAAATTATACTTTCAATTTCAAATTTCATGTTAAGCAACTGCTATGGCGATTTGTAATGTTTGAAAATCAGACTCCATTTGCTATCGAAAAGCGAAATCTAATCGGATTTCAATTTTCTATTGGACAATAACCAAAAGTTCATAATATAATTTAGGAAAACATTCTTTATATGCTATAGTCATGCTTTATGCAACAGTAAGTAAATTTCCATAACCTTTGTCTGTCTATTAAAAAATAGCACAAAAACACATACTTCATGAAAATAACTGCACATCAAAATTGAAAAAAGATGCACACCACATGAAGTAAGTTATCTTAGCATGTTATCCATGTAAAAGCATATTAAATATTTGTTATTCAGCTTTAGATTCAATAACCTGTTATATTGCAGATTTCATTAAAATATATTATTATCATAATACTTCACAAAAAAAGTAAATTTGTTTATAATGAACCATACCAAAAAAGGTTTGAAAAACAGAATGCATCGAAGCAGGATGCCCGATAATTGTAGTTAAGACCGGACCCACTACACTATAGAGACAGATTATTGAAGTTTTATGAAATATGTTAAATACAATTTGTAATTTTGGGAGTGTTTGTTAGTTTTCTAAGCAAAAGTGTTTACGTTAACCGCTTTTTGTGTCGCCTGAAAAGACGACATATAGGGGTTACTTTTGTCGTCGGCGGCGTCCGCGTCCCATTTTCGCTTGTCCGGGGTATATCTCCTAAACTATTAGTGGTATCAACTTGAAACTTCATATGTAGATAGATCTAATTGAGGGCAAGTGCAGTGCACAAGAACTGTTACTCTTGCTTCCATATTTTTAGAGTTATTGCCCTTTGTTATTTTTCATGCTTAAAGTTTTGTCCGGGGCATATCTTGTAGAATATAAGAGTTATCAACTTGAAACTTCATATGTAGATAGATCTCATGGAGGGCAAGTGCAGTGCACAATAACAGTAACTCTTGCTTTCTTAGTTTTAAAATTATTGCCCTTTGTTAATTTTCATGCTTAAAGTTTTGTCCGGGGCATATCTTGAAGAATATAAGAGGTATCAACTTGAAACTTCATAGCTAGATATATCTCATTGAGGGCAAGTGCAGTGCACAATAACAGTAACTCTTGCTTTCTTAGTTTTAAAGTTATTGCCCTTTGTTAATTTTCATGCTTAAAGTTTTGTCCGGGGCATATCTTGAAGAATATAAGAGGTATCAACTTGAAACTTCATAGCTAGATAGATCTCATTGAGGGCAAGTGCAGTGCACAAGAACCGTTACTCTTGCTGCCATATTTTTAGAGTTATTGCCCTTTGTTAATTTCTTGCTTAGGTTTTGTCCGTGGCATAACTCGTAAACTATAGGAGGTTTCAACCTGAAACTTATTCCGTAGGTATATCTGATTGAGGGTTCAAATGCCACCTACACTTGAAAGTTAAATGGCAACATCATTGTCTATAAATGAATAAAATGCCAATCTAACAGCTATAATGTCGACAGTAAATAATTTGTCAGGCGACACATCTGACTCGCGGAGTTCTAGTGTGTAAGAGAGTGGCATCCCTTGTTAAAATGAACACATCAAGATTTTCTATTGTACTCGATACTGAGACGTTTCATTACAAGTGATTTATTTTCATGCTGAACCTGTATGAATAATGGCAATATGCTCACATAACTTGAACACATCAAAGCAAAATGTGTTATTCATTAAAAATGTAATGGTAATATGTATATACAACTTCAGAATGCGTTTTTTAATTTCATCAAAATCGCTTTTGCCACTGACGTTTATCTTTGAAATAGAAATGGAATTATAATTTTAGCTCATTCACCCATTTTCCCCTTGAAAATCTGTAAAAGAAAAAAATAATTTGATGTGTCCACAGCAAAACTACATGTATACTATTGTACAAATTCATTTTTTGAAGAAGTATAGAATTTGAATTTAAAAAATGCAATGACTAATCACTATGCTGTTGTTTGTTTCCAGAATTCTTGTTCAATTTACCAGCGCCAGGCTGCAGACTTTATCACCCAGGCTGCTAATATCTCAGTCAGGTAATATATGAAACCTAGAACTTGTGTAATTTCTAGGTGAAAAGTATCATCTCTGATACTTATTTCAAATTCACGTTTTTCACCCTTTCTACATGACATTGTATTTTCTGCCTATAATGATGTTATATATTATCATATTTATTAAATTGAATAAGTAGGTTTATTTTTTTTCATGTGCAAATATCTGATTATCAATGTAAGTTGGTTGTGGACAAAATTCGAAATTTTGTGCATGATAGGTCTCTAGAAGTTTCCAGAATTTCATTTCTCTGCGTCTCTGTGACCGGAGTTCCGAAAAAACCCACCTGTCCGGCTTTATGACCACATACCAAATTCAAATGTGACCAGGACGGGATTTTTACCCGGGTCACCTAGGTTGGAAGCCAGTGAACCTTTTCTACTTCAGCCTATATGTTTAATCTGTTTCAGCATACATGTGTTAACATAACATTTTTTGTTTATCTTTTGCTTCAGACTGCAGGAAGCCTTCAGAGGTCAGGACTCAACTGATGTTCTATTTGAACTAATGGAATCCACCATGTGTCAGCAGGTTTGAAAATATAGAAGCATTATCATTAGATGTGCTAACAAGGGTCTATAAACAATCAAAACTTTAAACAAAATTGTTCATTATTGGTCAACCAATTGTCTTGTTTTGTGCCATATGGGAAGCTGTTTTAGATACATTCAATCCGAACACTATTTAAAAGTAGTAGAATTGATTTTTTTTAATTTAAAAAGCTAGCATTATGATATTAGTTGCTCTTGTCATTTGATGTTTACATTGTTTTCACCGAATATGGTTGCTGTACAACGAGTTAAATACTGGAGCAAACATATAACATATTATATCAAAATTACGGGCTTTACTTGTCACAACAAGCACAACATTCATTACATTGTATGAAGTTCAAAATGTCTAGTTAATTTTATTAGTCTCCTATATTTATTATTTGTCACAAACCTTTGCATTATTGTACCATGTGAGTCGCATATTTTCATCTTTATTTGATATCAACTTGTGCATGCTTGTTACATATAAGTCGGGGATCGAATTTTACGGTTGCTAATTTCAAAACGCAAGTAGAATATAAAAAAATGCGAGGTGAAATTCCTGGCACTCGAATATTTTTGCGAATGTGAAGTAAATTGGCGTATTTGCTCAAACTGTCCTTTTCTCTTTAAAAACTTCTTTAAGGTAGTTTATAAAAAAAAATAACGTGACTGCGTGTAGAGGCTTGTCGCTGTATTCAAATGATAATGTACATAATGCAACAATATATCAAATTATTGATTTGTCAAACTACTGGAAGTAAAACAACCTTTAAATAATTGCTAGAGGAACCCACCATTCTGCTTGTTGAAAAAATGGCACTAGCAAAATGGCAAAATAATTAAACTAGATCGCTGTAAGTCTCATATTTCCGTTTGTTTTATATGTCATCAACATGCACACATCTAATGTTCTAATATATGAAGCCTTATATTTGCAGGTGCAGGGAGCTGTGTGCCAGGCGTTTGCTTCTCTGACCTCAGGATCAGACGGGTAAAGTCCATTGCTTTTAGATTAAGACATGATTATATTTTCAAAGAGTTAAATAACACCTTTCTTTAACAACAGTTGGTGGGCTCCATATCCAACGCTATCCTTGCTGTTTTGTGTAAGCTTACTTAATCGTGCTTAATTATTGGTCAGTACATGATTGAAAATATTTTGCAGGAGTTCTTGCTTGAAACGTTTGTACATGTGCCGCCTTGAAATACACAAATTACTGTTAGTGTTGATGTTTTAGTTTTTGTTGATTCAATTAACTGGAACATAATGAAATTTTACATTCATAGACTGTTTAAGTACCTGATGTACCCAGGACATGGCCTTGTTCAAAAGATCGTCTCGTTCCTGTCAAAGGCTACAGATCACTCGGTTTCTGAAGGAGTTCTGTCTCTTATTGCAGCTCTTAGTCAACATGATAGGTTAGCAAACTATTCTTGTTCTTCTTTAGGAAATTAATTAAACTTATGGGCAACTAATGAAACAATAGTTTCTTTTTTAAAGTTTTAGTACAATGATGCTTTTTATTATGAAACTCTATAATCACACAGATTTAAACCTTTTATTTTATAAGGCAGACTGTGTGTAATGAAAAACAAATGTTATGTAAATGAGACTTGATATATGTAAATGAGACTTGATATTGATGTATATGCCTACTGTGAAGAATTGTACTTCAACTTACAACTTTATTTTTGTAAAATATTATAGTGGTCATGATGATTTCAAGAAAGAATCATTAATGGAAGCCATTGTTAAGAATCTCCAGAAAACTGATTGTCCTAAGGTAGGTGTTCCATACATGTAGCAATGTTTATTGTGAGAAACCTAAGGATTAAATTATCAAACTTTGATATTATGTCAGACTATATATGATGATGATCTGGTAATTATGCATCACCTTTATTTAACACATAATACTAGAATGTTTTTCATATATATGCCAATATTCTAAGTATCTATTAAAATATCTTAAAACAGAAATAACACAGGTTTAATCAAAGGTTTTAAGCTTGTCTGTTTTTCAAAGAAAAAGGTCAAGGTCATAGACTAGGCTGAAGTAAGAGATTAACATGTGCAAATCATTAACTTTGGTCATAATTTAGAACTGCTTTAGGTATTCAAAAGATTCTTGTTATGCATGTTTTCGGTGACAATGCCCACATACATAGCAAGACACATAACTTAGGCTTCAATGATTTTCTGGTCATGGCCCTTCTTAGACTGGAAAAGAAAAAAACAGACACGCTTTGGCGTTTACTACAAGGTGCTCTTGTGGAATATCCTACCAGCACAAACATTTTGCTTTAAGGAAACATAAACCTTTATTGAATTAAAGACTGAAATAAAATTTTATTAATTTAATTTCAGTGTATTGCGTTTTGTGTACAGCAATGTGACCACTTTGCCTCAACCCGTCGTAAACACAAGACCTTCCTCATAGAGCACCACATGATAACCATTCTCAACAGGTAAGGGTAACACACATGCTGTAAACACAAGACATTCCTTAAAGAACACAATATAATAAGTCTCAACAGATCAAGATACAACACCTAGTGGGAACACAAGACATCCCTCCTAGAGCAACACATAATCACCATTCTCAACAGATCAATGTAACACACCTGGTTTAAATACAAGACATTCTTTATAGAGCATCACATGGTCACAACTCTCAACAGGTCAAGTAAACACATCTGACATGATTCCTAGACCCTCCTCATTGAGCTCTACATGATCACTAGATGTATTCTCAGGAGGTACGGGTAACACAAATAATGTAAACACACATGGCCTTCCTCATAAGGCACACTTAATCACTGCCATATGGTAAGGGTAGCACGCCTTGTGTTAACGCAAGAACCTCCTTAAAGAGCACCACATGATTGCAACCCTCATGTTTGCACTGATCTCAGATGAAGGCCTGCCCTATATCACACAGCACCTATGTATGGGTTGGCATACTTCCATTGACTTAAAATGTTTGTTGACCGACTATGATCTACCACAAGCTACAAGCAGTTTGGTATCGGCTCTTATACTTCCCTTCATTTCAAATACGGGAGTATTTTGTACATGATCTTAGACATGGAGCTACAACCAGCCACAAAGCAGCTATTTAGGGGCTCACATACTTCCATCGACTTTTAATGTCTTTAAAGAGTATATTTCAAATGCTCTTATACCAAGAGTTACCACCAGCCATAAAGAAGCCTTACCTTGATTTCAAATGTTGTTGTTGGTGTTGTTGTTTTTCAGAGGATCTGCCACCAGTCACAAATCAACATTTTAAGCTTTAAAAGCCTTTGAATATGTGTGTATTTTACAGAATCTTAGACCTAGAGATGCCTCCTGCAACAAAACAGCTTTGTAAAGACCTTAAGACTTCCCTTGACTTCAAGGTCCCTTCTGAGCCGATCAGAGGGCTTCTCTTGAAACCAGGAATGCAACATATGGGTCCCATGTCAGACAGGTATTGCTTTTCTTGTTTGACTTCTGGTAAAGGCTCCACTATTCTTTATGACTATCAACTTTGTTTTCAGTTTTAACCTTTAAAAAGTTTTTATGTAACGCAAAATTACTTAGAGTTACCTGATATTCTTAATAACTACTTATTTTGTTTTTACTTTTAATCTTTATTGATTTTTAGGTTTTATTAATTAAGTAACCTTAAAAATCACAAACAATTAAGACTTAAATTTTATAGTAAATTCTTGAACTGCTTGATATAATAAGCAAGGGGTGTTGGTAAATAGGGGTGTATAACTTAAAAGAAGAGAGTTTTGGAGGATGGGATAAGGTTAAAAATGTTAAAATGAAATAATGTTTTGTTGCATGAAATTGATACCAACTTGTTTTTCAGTTTGGTTGCTCCAGAGGTCCGCTGGAATCAGAACTCCTTTGTTATGCTGTTGGTGATAAAGGTTTGTGATGTCAACCCTGCAGCCCATGATCTTGTCACCTTCACTGAGGATACGATCTCATTCAGGTGTGTTAAGGTAGTTTCTATAACTTTTTTGCTTGTAAATCTCTACCTTCCGACTATATAACTTCTATTTCACTGACAAAGCCACATCCAGTGGCGTCAACTACAGCTTTAACTATCAACTATGTAACTAAGAGTGTTTCCACTTCCATTTCCCTGACAGGGCCCTATCCAGGGGTGTCAACTACGGGTTCACCTACCGGCTGTATGACCGAGTGTGTGTTGAAAAGTGTACGTGGCATGTAAAACAACGGGAGGTCCTTGTGTCACTCAAGAAACAGGAAAAGGGCATGTGGAGTCGACCTCTTCATGACAAGATCAAGGTTAGTGTGATACAAGGGTTAAACATTTTTGAAAGAAGTTTTTGCTTTCTTGTCAATACTGAATATGACTTCTGCTGTCACTGTGAAGGTTCGTAGAATTTATTTTGGAAATCCATGCCCCTTCCTTGGAACACAACGCTTTAAGGGATTTATATAAATTAAAGCTTGATTTTTTTTCAAGAAGATTTGAAAACGGATGTTTATAGCCCAAAGCCAAACTTATGTTTTGGTGTAACCTGGAAACCATTAAAGATAGCATTAATTTCATTCTAATGTTCATTAAGACAAAACTTTATTTTGAGTGACATGATCATGCTTAATAGGTTGAAATATATTTTGCGTTTTATCTGACTGGATGAAATAATCTTATGATTGAATTGAAAGATTGTTGCTTCTCAGATTTGTGCCGTGATTACATTATTTAGGATTAGTTTGAATTGTTTCAATATCATCTGCTATTAATTAATATTGAAAACATACGCTTAGAGGAATTTATACATAAACTTTAAGTGTGTGCAAGTGACTCAAATGTCGAAAAATCATATATTTCCATGAAAGTTTATTAACAAATGTTTAAACCACTATTTTACTCCTGCCTACATGTGTATAGTAAATGGTTAGTTTCATAGAGATACCAATTTCATTTGAGATTTAGCTGAGCTTCCTATCAACAAATTACTTCTCCATGAAATAAAACTGATACCACCCTAATGCAAACAATAATATGTATGTATGTATGTATTTGTATTCGCTTCAGCATGGGAATGTGGTGGCCGATTGCGAGCATATTCTGGACAGTTCCGACTCAGAAGAGAAAGATGATCAGAGACCCTTCCTTCTTTCAAGTAAAACACTGTTGTTCAGTTGCATTAGTGTGCTGTTATTTTCTAATATTTCTTACATATATAACAAAAGCCTTTTCTTTGGAAGAAATCCATCTATTGTTATTTTGGCTAATGCAAATCAGCTTTGCCCTTGTAGTATTGTATGTTATATGAACATATATGGAACCAACAATTAGTTTGATTTTTAGCTGAACTGTTTTCAAAGACAAAAACCATTTTAGAAGGAATTAAGTTGAGGTATTGTGATAGTCATGTTATCGTCACCATCAGCATTGTTTTTCAAACACTTGAACCTTTACAATGAATCACAAACTGTTCAAGGATGTTTAAATGAAGCAAGGTTTACATATTGCCAGAAACATAACTCTTGGTCTAATTAATGTCGAGTTTTGCAACTTGTGCATCAGGAAAAACAGCAACAAACAAATTTAGGCGATTCTCCCAGTGCTTTAGTTTTATTACGCCATATAAATGTTTTATTAAAATTAAATAATTCCCATTGGTTTGAACATTCTCATTCATCAAAGTAAATACGGAAAGCATTTTCGCTCTGGTGTACGATTAGTATTTTAGCCCTAAATATAATTTGTTTCGTCAATTTACATAAAAATCAACGCTGATGGATGGAATACGTAAGATTTTTTTTCTCTCCAGACATACATCTAATTAATGAAAAGTCTCTCCAATTACAGAGGGAAAGAAGAAAAAAGCCATGTTCCGAGGGATGAAGCAGTCAACGGTTCAGGTTCGCGAACCCGAGGATACGGAAACGGACACAAGCGACAGCCTCGAAAACATGGATGACTTTGATAACCGCACTGACTACGATTTTAACAGCATTGCCTACCAAAACCCAATTTGAAAACATGAACGACTTTGACAAGCACACTGACGTCACAACCTAGCTGAGACTGAAAGTGATTGTGGATCGAGATTTGGTTGGAAAAACCAATAGCCAATTCGACAAATTGCCAAACAGACATTATCACTAACTTCTTCGTGACAGAAAGTGATTGTAAAGGTGGTTCGTATTGATTTACTCTAATGCTCCAACCATAGACGTTTTCATAAATGGGCCATCGATCTGATTTAAGGTTAAAGCAGGGGACATTATTCCCGCCAATGAAATGTTATAGTATTTTTTATAACCATGCTCACAATGGCAATTGCCTCATGCGTGGCTAGTTCCATTGTAAAAAAGGTTGAGTTTTGCTCCTTGTCTAACTGTGTCAAACAGCTGGACACGTGTTTTCATCCACCTTTGCAGTAGGAAGTGGGTAATCGTGCTATTCATAATTTCTTTGGTTGTAAAAGCATTTAACCATAGTTAAGACTTATGCCTACTGCTTACATCTTTTGTGCTCGTTTGATTATTTTCATGGCTTTGAAGTATTGAGTTTGCGTGCTTACAAAATTGCCCTGACATTATATTATTGACCGTTCAGGATTATCAAATGAAACCTGAACAAGTTTTGCCAGAAACAATAACCACATGTACAGCAATGCCTATAACTCTTTTCGCCTTGAAACAACGGATGAGCCTTGCGTTCAACTGTGTTGCACTTTTGTTAACATTATAAATTTTAAAAAAACTTTGGCTTTCATCAGCAATGAATTGTAATTTTGTACAATGATCTGTTAAAACACAGTACAGCTTTGAAAATCATGTCGGTGATTGTTTTTGTGATAACTAACAAAAAATGTTCTTTTTTAGGCAGATGTTTTAGCCAGGTTTAGGAATAGGTATTTGAAAACGTTTTTTTCTTTTTTCTCGTCTTTTGGAGTTTTTCTCTGGTCAATGATACACTGAAATGTTTGTATTATAGTGTTGTTGTTTTTTTCTCAACTGTACATATTGTATTGGCCTGTGTCAGGTCACAATCCTGAAGTGGGATCCAAAAGGACATAGTTGTTCTGAACATTAAATTGTTTCGACATACTATCTGATCAAGACTGTATATAAAAATAATATCCTTGGAAAATCTCATCGCTTTTCCTATCGGCAATCATCCGTCCTATTAAAGTCGCAATTTGTTGGCAAGTGGCTGGTGACTGAGGACTCAAAATATTAAAGATTTTTTTTTTGTACAAATGGATAAACAATTGTATTGAGAAGAAAAATAGATTATTTTATATTGACATTGCTTGATACAAAAAAAGCAATAAAATTGATGGAACCACTGACTCTAAAATCGAAACTGACACTTTTCGTTTACAATGATTTCAGGATTTGTTCATCAACATCTTTGAATTTGTTTCTTGTCATTTTTCATAAAATCGTTACTGATTTTCACATTAATTTCTTAACTTTGCAACAGAATTGTTTTTACGTTTTTATGTTATTCAACACAAAAAGTGTAACATTGTTTTTAATTACTTGAATAAAAAACATAAATAATTATCTCATCTTTGTTTTATGTTCATTTAAGCTTGTGTGTATCAAATTTTCAAACACAAATAGTTCATATTCGAGCAATCAGACTATTGTGACAACTTTAACTTTTGAGTTTCCTTGAAAATGCAAGCAGCGCCTTTGACCTTGGTAGTAAGAATTCCAAATACAATGTTCATATCTTGACGAGCTTGTAATTTTAATATTATTTTGGTTTTCGACAATATGTATCATTTCTGACTAAACTTATTTATGGAAGGAAAGAAAATGTCACAAGAATTTAGTTACCAGCATTTGGTTAAAATTGCCCCTTTAATGCACAAGATCGCACCATTTATTGCCCACAAAGACATTTCGTGGTACTTCTCCACGTGGTTTTGTTTAACAAGAAGTCCTCCCCCCCCCCCCCCCCACTACACACTGGTTATTTTGAAAGTTATTGAGGGGAAACTGCGTTCATAAAATAATCATTAGTGACCTTGTCCCTTAAACCATTATTCTAACCTCGACATGAGCTTGCTCCATACTATGATACCAAACTATATTGTTAAAACATCATTGATAAAGGGAGATATTAAGCAGCCTTTGAATTTAAGTAACTGTGGCGTTGGCCACACAAGGGGAAAATCAATGTAAATTATCTATACACCAAATAAAACTCCATATAGTTCAAAAGTTAGTGTGCGTTATCTCTTTTTGGTTGCAACAAAGGTTGTTTAGTGTATGTTCGTGCGTGCGTTTGTCATAGTTTGTATCCCATTATAAAAAGTAGCAACGTTTTACTGCTGCTACTGTAAAGACACCTACATGTATTTATAAAGGCCTATTAAATAATTATCGGTTTTTAAAAGTCCAGAAAAATATCTCTACTGAGGAAGGAACCATGGTCTTCTCAAATAAAAACGCTTTAAACAGTCTCCCAAATGGAACTTAAATTGAACAAAAAACTTTCAATGATTGTTTTCAGACCGGTGAGTGTGTTTATTTATATTAAGAATATATGTGGTTATCATAGCCTGCATTCGCTTGAAATGCCTTTAAATGTTGTCTAAAAATTATAACTTTACATTGAATTATATAGGGAATAACAATGGTGGTGTGTAACCTAAAAGGGACCAAACTGCTTTGTTTGAAAAGTGTTATTTTTGGTAAGAAATGTATTGCATTTCACTATTTCTGGAAAATTTTCACAATTAAATGCATTTATCTTGTCCGGTTGATCAAAATATGCTATTTCCTGGTTTTCACAACTTTCGCCTATTTTTTTTTAAATGAGTCGTCTGCAATCTTACGAGCACTGAAAATGTCCAAATTTGGTGAAAATTTGACTGCGAGAACTTGAAATGTGTGCAAAGATGTGTAGAACTGCCCCCATTTGATGCTTATAATGCCATTTGAGTCAAGGTTCAGTTGAATTACCTCAAAGTATGGCATTTTGGGCCAAAACGCCTTAGAAAATACAGACGCACAGGCCCTTGGGTGACAGGCAGTGAAACTGGAAAACCTGACACAGACTATCAGATTGAGCTAGCTTTGGTTGTATTTATGTATGAAGGACTAATCGAAAGCGTTTTTCATAAAAAAATGCAGGGACGGGTTTAGTTAAAAGGGACCAAACTGCTTTGTTTAAAAAGTGTTATTTTTGGTAAGAAATGTATTGCATTTCACTATTTCTGGAAAATTTTCACAATTAAATGCATTTATCTTGTCCGGTTGATCAAAATATGCTATTTCCTGGTTTTCAGAACTTTCGCCTATTTTTTTTAAAAAAAATGAGTCGTCTGCAATCTTACGAGCACTGAAAATGTCCAAATGTGGTGAAAATTTGACTGCGAGAACTTGAAATGTGTGCAAAGATGTGTAGAACTGCCCCATTTGATGCTTATAATGCCATTTGAGTCAAGGTTCAGTTGAATAACCTCAAAATATGGCATTTTGGGCCAAAACGCCTTAGAAAATACAGACGCACAGGCACTTGGGTGACAGGCAGTGAAACTGGAAAACCTGACACAGACTATCAGATTGAGCTAGCTTTGGGTGTATTTATGTATGAAGGGCTAATCGAAAGCGTTTTTCATAAAAAAATGCCGGGACGGGTTTAGTTAAAAGGGACCAAACTGCTTTGTTTAAAAAGTGTTATTTTTGGTAAGAAATGTATTGCATTTCACTATTTCTGGAAAATTTTCACAATTAAATGCATTTATCTTGTCCGGTTGATCAAAATATGCTATTTCCTGGTTTTCACAACTTTCGCCTATTTTTTTTTTAAAAATGAGTCGTCTGCAATCTTACGAGCACTGAAAATGTCCAAATTTGGTGAAAATTTGACTGCGAGAACTTGAAATGTGTGCAAAGATGTGTAGAACTGCCCCATTTGATGCCTATAATGCCATTTGAGTCAAGGTTCAGTTGAATAACCTCAAAGTATGGCATTTTGGGCCAAAACGCCTTAGAAAATACAGACGCACAGGCACTTGGGTGACAGGCAGTGAAACTGGAAAACCTGACACAGACTATCAGATTGAGCTAGCTTTGGGTGTATTTATGTATGAAGGACTAATCGAAAGTGTTTTTCATAAAAAATGCAGGGACGGGTTTAGTTATAGGAATGACGTCACCATTACGTCATATGTACTTCCGTTGTGTGGAAAATTCTCAATAAAAAAAAATGTTCTTATGATTGATAGACATGTTTTCACATGCTCAATACACTGTAAATCAAAACTATCATTATTCCTGAAACTTTTATACCTTAAGTATCTATTCTTGCTTGATTTATCATTTAGAGTAGAGATTTAAGCATAAACCGCTGCCCTATAGTTAAAGGTCATTTTGGAAGAACTGTCATGGCGGACGGTGCAATTTTTAGAGTTTGTTTTTCAAGTGGAGTGATTTTTCTTAGGAATAACTTGACCCCCCTTTTTTATTGGCTTAAAAGGTAATTTAAAGCTTGTACTTTAAGAATATATGTGGTTATCATAGCCTGCATTCGCTCAAAATGCCTTTAAATGTTGTCTAAAAATTATAACTTTACATTGAATTATATAGGGAATAACAATGGTGGTGTGTAACCAGTAACCTGAAAATTAATACCGGAAATAAATAACAACAGGTCGTCCTGCAAAATATTCCCGACAAAAAAGACTGTCAACAAATAGGCTGTTTTGCGGTTACCCGGACCTGATTTTGTCCTGACACGAGGAAATTTTGCTCGCGAAGAATGTAAAGCTTGGAAATACCTTCAAAAAAAGACGAAGTCGACGTTGCAGGTTTAAATTCTATGTAAAAGAAGTTCAGAAAATAGAGGAAATTCAGCAGTAAACAAAAAATAATATGCGCGGCCAAAAAGTAGGTGCGGGCGCAAAAAAAAAAGTTTTTTTATTGTTTTTTTCGTTTTCCGGATTTTAGGTGCGGCAAGTCCGACGAACAAATGATCAATTTGTTGTGGCCTTATGACCACAATGCAAGAGGTCGGGGCCGGTATTCATATCACATCTTGAGTGAGTTCCTAACTTAAATCGATTGGCTGAGTTGTTCATTTTAAAGAACAGTTCAACGTGATACATAAATATATATATATACATAAAAAATAAAGTGATTAAGTATTTTTTAAGTTATTATATCATATGAGCAGTATGATACTTAACTTAAGTATCATACGCTGTTTTATAAATACCGGGTCTGGAAGTTTGAAGCTTAATGTTAATTAATTCGTAACAATGTTGCTCACATTTAAAATGTTATTAAAACATTCTGTTAAATGGTTAATTGAATGCTAACACGATATATTGCTTAAAAGTGTTCAAAAATATGTCGTAACAGTAAAGCAGTTTCTGTAACGCGCTACAAGACTTAAAAATAACAAAAATAATTAAACAATTGATACACAATAAAACATACCTTTTTCTAATTTATATATCTATCCTTTAAGTGAATCCATAACTATTATTTTGGCATACAGACGGCATGCGGCATATATCTTCAAACAAACACCCAAAGATAGCCTCATTCATTTAGTTAATTGATCTATTCTGATAAACTATTCTGTAAATTATGAATATCGATTTTGAAGGCGACAAGAAAGGTTAAGCTTATAAAACATGTCTATGTAGAAGGTATATCTATCGAAGTGTACAATGTCAACATAGAAGCTTTATTCAAGCAACAAAGATACGCCTTTAAGAGACTCGCTCATGTTTTTGCAAATTGCACTTTTTATGACGAAATAAAGTTTGGCAAATCATAAGGAGTGATGAAACTAAGATCATTCAACAAATGGTGTTTACGATCAGATATTTTATGTTTCAAGTCCACGATTTTGAATACTTAGCGTAAGTAACACGAGTTAGCAAAAGGTTTTATTGTCACTTTTCTAAATCTTGACTGGACCAGCGTTGGTAAGCACCCCTCTGTTTTGTATTCTAAGGGTATTGTTTTCTGCAATTCCGTATCAAAGAGTAGAACAGTTATAACTTACTTGTTTTTAGATGCATTACCGGGGAACAAAATGGTGCCAAAACATGAGCGAGTACCACTATTTATGGGAAAGCAGTTAAAAGTTGTAAACGAGTGTTAGAAAGAAACTATTTTCTCTCAGGCGAGTACTCATGATTAATACATTCACGCTTACCCGATTACATCAGTTCTAAATTTTCGTTTCATTTATTTCAGCTAAATCGAATATAATCGCTGTATTTTGACCATTTTATTAAGCGGGTGACATCAAGTAGGCCCCATCAATCGGTTTCGATAACATGTAGATTGGTTCTAAACTGTTCATTCAATAAAAAAAATCATTCTTTTGTAGAATGTGTGGCATCCTCCTCGAAAAGAACATTGTTCAACCTTCAGTCACTTGCCTAGAAATGGTGAGGTTTCATTGATTTGTTTGTTAACTGCCCAGCTATATCCTTTATTGTTCACATCACAGCTGCTTGCTTAGAAATGGTAAAGTTTAGTATTGGCTATTGTTCACATCACAGCTGCTTGCTTAGAAGTGGTAGAGTTAAGTATTGTTTTTTGTTCACATCACAGCTGCTTGCCTAGAAATGGTAGAGTTAAGTATTGGCTAATATTCACATCAGAGCTGCTTTTCTAGAAAAGGTGAGGTTTTATGTCTCTAATTTTTCACCTTACATTAACTTGCCAAGGAAAGTTTATGTTCCGTATATATGTCAGTGTTTACCTCACAGCCACTTGCCTATACATAATGAGATTTCATATATTTCATTGAAAACTTCACAAACGCTTTACTATAAAAGGTGAGGTTTCATATATGCTATTGTCAGCTCACAGCCACTTTCCTATCAAGGGTTGGTTTTGAGCGTAACGCTTACTAAGAATAGAAAGGAATTGCTCTCTGATTATTTGTTTAATGAAATAAGTGTTTGATAAACATCATTATAATATATTTCATATTGACATTGGGAAACAAATAGCTAGTTTGGTTTAACGCCGCTGGTGTATATGGATTATTTAGGCAATATCAACAGTTGTTCGTCAGGTTTACCTCTCCTCTTTTTTACATCAAATATCTTCACTGTTCACAGGTTGATTAAGTACCTGATGTACCAAGGTCGGGGCCTTTTACAAAATTACACCCCATAATTTCTCTGTTTAGAGGTTCTTTAAGTTCATGATGTACCCGGTTCAAGGCCGTGTACAGAATAACACCCATTACATTCAGTGTGTATAGGTTGTTTAAATACCTAATGTACCCAGGTTAGGGCCTTGTCAGAATATATGTCGTTTTCCTGAGAGCCATATAACGTGCTAGGATGAAATACCTGCCAAAATTACTGACATTGAAGGAAAAAGGGTCCAAAGTATTGCAGCTGTAATAATTAATGTGGAAAGAGCAATTGATAAATTTAAAGGCCTAGTTTAAAGAATGTTGGGCAGGATAATCCCCTTCTGTGCATCTCCTGTTTATAACACTGGTGTCAGAGAAGCTTTTTCCTTTGTGTTTGTTTATTGGCATAGGGCCATTTAGCGTTGACACTTTTCATGATATCATTAAATCATATAAAAAAACATGCATAGCCAATGCATTTATTTATAAAACCGATTGGAAATGAATTATAAACAAATAATAAATAAACAAAAAACAAACACTTTAAATGGAACTTGTATCAAAGAACTTTGGCAACACAGCCTTTTTAAGTGAAAATTGATTGTTACTAAGAACTTAAATAAAAGGTATATGAACACGAGTTTATTATAAGCACAGCATGAAAACATTGAAATGCATTATCGTGATTACAGTTGTAATTCATGGAAATATATTTAATCAAAATTTAAAAAAGAAGCAAAACTACGTATTATGAATATGAGGGAATTTTTTTTAATTGGTACTATAAACCACATACACATAAATATATATTCCAAATCCAGGATCAAAAACTTTTAACTTAAAAAAAAAACAAGACAATTCAATGAGCAGACAGGAGCACTGACAGTAAAATAGTAATCGCAAATACATATTTCAGAGAAACAACTACAGAACATATAATTTTAATAAAATAAAAACCACACTTAGACATTTAAGTAAAATAATAACAGTACATTAGATTTCAGTGAACTTTTTATAGCACACACAGATCAAACATTGTTAAACCAGAACAACAGAAGTGATCATTTTTAACCAGCTATTCATTAAAATTATTATTCTATATAAGTTATTCATTTGCCGGAATAGCTGATTTGAGCAAGTGCATTTTCTTATATACATGCATCTGTCATGGTTCTAAATTAAATGCAAAATCTTGGTAACATCACCGGTGCATTATATGATTATTCAGTGTTACAATAATTTTGCAACAATCCACCCTGCAGCCTTGTGGTTCTGCGTTGCAATGTAGTACAGGCTAGCATCATGGCTGTAAAATTAAACATGGATAAAGGTAGTGAATGGCATTGTTTGGTACATAAAACAAATGTGTTTAAACATATTCTTTAACAACAAAACCCGCTTCACTCAAAATTATTCAATTTATTTCGATAAAATCCAAATGGAAAAGAAAAGTCGAGAAACTATCCGAAATCCACTACCCACTTCGATGACAGGATTTCTGATAAAATACAGTATTTTTTTTTGGGGAGACGCGGTTCATTGTTAGAATGATATACTAGCAAAATAAAAGTAACACAATTACCAAATTCGACAAGATATACAGCGCATATGATTGATTTCCTGTAATGTACAGCGATAATCAAAGCAGGTTTATGCACATAAACTGGTTTAAACCCCCAGTAAATTTACATTTTACTGACCGTTCCAAGGCGGTACCTATAACAGTGCTTGATAAATAACCCTTTATATATAGATATATATATAGTATGTATGCACTGTGCTGTTTGTGGAGTTTTGTGCTGTTCTTCTATGTTTCTTGTTTGTAATTTTGTGTTCTATGTCTTTGGCGTTTGCCCAATGTCACTAAACCGGGTTTATGTTTTAACCTTTTGCTACTGAGCTTGTTTCTGTAGCGTTTTGCATAAATATTGCTACGACCCTGTATGCATTTTGAAAATGCTCATTCTGAATCACGTTTTCAGACATGACGCGCTACTAAAATCTCATTTCAAAGATGCAAGGTTTTGCGAAATTCAACTTTATGACATAATACGAGTGTGTGTTTTCTCTTGACCTTCTGAAATTCAGTGACTTATCGGTATGCTACTGGACAACAAAAGTGTTCTCGAAAAGAACGTACTGTCCAATCCTAAGACAACGTTTGAGCGAATATTTAATTAAATATGATATTGTAGGAAATGCCGTAAACATATGTTGTGATAGGGAATCCTCCAAAGCAAGCCGCATTGAATTGGTAGTTGTACGAAAGTCAACAAGGCATCCTTTTTATCAAACTAACCTTGTTTGAAACATGTGATCGTACGAAACTTTCGGGAAGATTCGATGACGGGGTCATTGCAGCCTTAATAGGAATGTACTTTATTTACTTACTTTACTTTACTTATATACTGACAAAATGTCCCTTGCAATACTAACATTGTTTTAGAACATAATGTTCATTAATTGCAATATTAAATTTCAAGTTTTCTCTATCATAAACACAAAATTCGCGTTAAACGTGGATTAAATACATGTAACTGATTAAATGAACAAAGTCATTGGATGCATTAAATATTTTAAAAATTATTTGTATTTTATTGCAAGGCGTACTCAAATGACATTGAGTACCATTCAGATTTTAAAAAATCCATTTTCAATAAAGAAATGTTAGATATATTAAACATAAGTTCTCTTGTAATGAACATTTTCTGAAGGCGTTTTGAAATTTCTTATTGCCTGGGCCCACGCCAATTTCTAACATAGCTCATGTATGTTCTGTTAATGTCATTTTTTATTGTTCTGAGACCATAAATATAGCCGGTAACTATGATATCTCAATGGGACTTGTCATTATTTTGGCAAACATTCATGATCTTATTTTCATCTATAGTTACATACATCCTTGACTGATAGGTGGTTCTTTCTAATTATGAGCTTTAATGAGGCAAATTAAACCTTCAAAATATCTGCGCGATTGAGCAGTGTTATCGGTGTTCTAGTTTTCTATTAATACACGCTTTTATTTATTGAATGTCATGGCCACATCAAATGTCAAAACTTCTACATTTGCACTTAAATTATGTAAAAAGAAAGAGAAAATATTCTAAAATAAAACGGTTAAATCCATACAAAAGTTGAATGCAAAATAAAAGAAAAGTATGTCAAAATTATAACATACTAAATAAGCGCGGAAAATATTGTTTCATCTATTGAGCAAGAAATTAAAACGTTTTATGAAAAGTTTATTTTAATTTTAAATTTTGAGTCAGTATAACTCGAGTTTGAGACTACAGTTTCGGCTCCGCTCCACTTAACTCCAATCAGCGCCCTAAGACGACCGAAGATAAGAGAATGCATACAACGTTACCAGTAGTGGCATTTACAAGATCACAAGGAAAGCATTTTATGCGATAGTTGATCGGCCTCCTTGTACAAGTAAAACTATTGAAAACGACTGTTCAAGGTATTTGTTCAACTAATGTAAAATGCATTGTTTCTGTATGAAGAAATTAAGTGTGGTAAAATATTAGGAGTGTTAAAACTAAGATACTTAAAGCTGGAAACCTTCAGCAAATAATTGCTCAAATCTCGTCTATGAAAATCACAATTTTCATAAGCGTCTTTAATTTAAATTACTTGGCCCCCTTCCTGTTCACGTGTTCTGACATTTTATAACCTTGCTTTACAAATGTTTCGCAAAAGGTTTTGTATTTTTCTGTATTCAATACGTCGTAATTTTGGCAAACAGAAACACATGACTGTATTTCTAAATCGAAGTAGGTATCAATAGCTGATCCGAGATATCTGTTTTTGAAAAATAAAGGTCACAGTGTATATAATGATTATGCATATTATCATTTATATTCCAAGGTGTTTTCATCACTAAATAGCAGAATAATTAACTTATTTTAAGCGCTAAACTCAATATCTGTTTCAAAGCATTGGAATTGAACAAAACATTAGACGACTTGCATAAAGGACGGAGAAGTTGTCAATTGATTATAATGAAAGAACCGATATTCTTTTCAATTATTAGGGCCTGCTTTCAATTGACAGTAAACATACCAGCCGCGTGAGACACACTTTGAAGGGCATACATGCATTTGCCGCATGAATTGAAATATACTATAGAAAACGTTTAATAAAACCTCTTTGTGCACAGATTGTTCTAAAGACTGTGTTCTCAATTTCGGCTCTGGTAATTTATACTTTTTTTGAGAAATTGAGTTAGAACCAAAGCAAAATCCAGCGGTTTTTATTTGCTTTATCGATCATGGTATACACTTGGTTGTCCTTGTTAATACACTTAACCTATTTAGACAAGTCACTGCCGATCAAGTACTCATGTTCTATTGAAATGTTACATAAAAGAAATATGAATATGCCAGACTAGGTTTACAAATTAACGATAGACGAAAATACTTATACAGGTATAATTATGTCACAAATTTAAGTTATGTTCTAAAATCAATCTAGATAAAAAAAAACTTAGGTGTAGTGCTGCTGCTGCTGATAATGATGATGATGATGATGAGCAGAGTGCTAATCTACTGCAAAATTAAACAGACAATACAAGCGGTTTTCTTATCCTATAAAAAAAACATTGTTTACAAATATATTTATTTTTTACGTTTTCAGACATGTTGCTTCTCAAATTTACTTAACAATGATCGATGCATTTGTTTGTTTCTTCCGATAAGCAATATTGTTCTTTGACTTTGACATAGCCAATGTAATAGCGTCCTCCTAAATTTTGTTACAGAGACATATAGTCATGACTTTATTTCTATTTGTAAGTATGCATGCCTCCAAGGCTGATAGTGGAAAGACATTTTCAGAAAATGAAGGTCAACTAAACTAGTTATTGCTCTAGTTTTTGTTGTCTTACACTCAGTACACTCATACTGTTTATTTTGTTCAAGTGTTATTTTACTTTAGGACATGAAATATGTTTTACATTTTCATTATATTTAAATACAATACAACTAAACATATCGAATAAAAGGTGCACTGAAATAAAATAAAGTACTCATTATTCCATTCCTCAATTTCTGGGGGTAATAAAAAGATAATTAAGGGTATCATTGTTGCCGTAATAGATTCAAGATTGGAAAAAGGCTACAGACTGAATTGTTTGTGAGGTTGTACATCGTCTTGATCGTCATTCGTATGACCACTTGATTGCGATTATATTAGAAGTGATTATGTAACTTGTTTTGATGTTGTTGGGTTTTTTTCAAAAAAACGTACATGTGGACTTCTTAGTTTATCAATTACCATATCTTGCGTAAAGTCCAAAACCAGCTTGATCGTCTCAGTAGTTTTTTAGTTGCATGTAAAGAAGAACTCCTCATATGTTTTTACTTAAAGTTCGAAGAAGAAATATTAAGCACTATTAGAGATATTTAGTTCTAAAGACTCCGACCTATGGAATAAGCTAAATCTCTGACAGCTCAATCAGGCAATTCCAACTTAATGTTTTGTGACCGTACCTATGCTTAGTTTAATATACAAAACGGTAAAGCATTGGTGTCAATTATTTGCAACGACACGACGGCCTCCAGTCAACGTGTTTGTGGTAAGGACAAGCCATTACGTTGATTATAATATTCAAAACGAAATTTAATCAAGAGGAACAAATGTATATCGCCTCTTAAGGTTTTGGTACTACCAGTTCGTAAGTATCTTTATACAAAAAGTTGCTAATAATCCGTAAGTGTTTCAGGTACGTTAGTTATTTCAATTCTTTTTCAAACAGCAAGGAGCAAGGTTACTATTTGTTATTAATATAAATTTATATTTTTTTAATCTGTTATAAGTTTCTTTAATCTTAATCCAAAGAAGATATAAAGTGTTGGATCTTTTTTTTTATTATCTAATAGAGATTAAGTTCAAAATTGAGTTCTAATAAAACAAATGGCGCTATTGTTTGTTTTCGAAAAATGTGTAATGTTCCCGGTATCATTAAGTCCGGTGCCCGGAAAATAAACATCTTCTGTCTTAGACAACTTCAGATGTTTACACCAAAACATGAGTTCATACCACGGATAAGGTTTTATATCGGATGATGATACTGACTGTGGACACTTATCGTCCTCAAAACCAGATGAAGCCCAAGCAGACCAGAACCTAGACAGATACGTTTCTAGGCTTACTAAACGGCTAAGTTATACACCTGATGACAGTACTGTTCAAAATAAGTGCACTATGCAGCCAGCTATATTTGATTGCACGGGAGCATAGACGGACATTTTGGGGTATGCATTCAGTTGAACTGATGGTCTAAAGAAGAGAAAGGTTTGTACCTTCCGGTATCATTGAGAGGTCATGCCTTGCAAACTTTTGGAAACTTGAGCTGAAACCCAACTAACTATAAGGAGTAAGTCAGAGCACTCGTGGACCGAATGAGACTGACCTATACAGGGTTCAACTTCCTGTTAGGCGGCAGAAGGCCATGGAGAACATGGGATAACTAGAACAGGATATAAGATACCTTGTGAAACTGACATATCCTAGTTCACATGTAGATGTAAGGCAAACCTTTTCAAAAGAGCAGTTCATGGATGCGTTGGTTAATTCAGACATGACGCTTAACATCAAACAATCCAGACAAAACAGCCTGAATGATGTTGTGAAGCCAGCTATATTTGATAGCACGGGAGCATGGGCGGATTTTAAGGCATATTTTGGCGCCACCACTACTCGACATCTTCATCACTAGTGCAACAGAGCCAAAGCTTTTATTATTATGTGCATATTTCCTTTTTAAAAAGTGCTTATTAATTTTGTTGTGTTCCGGCGTAAGTACTTAATATAACAGTTATATTTACAAACGCAAGTATGTTTTTACGGTGTATGTAAGCATCGAGGTATACTTGAATTGCTAGCAGATCTCACAGTATGCACAAGCCCAATTCGGAAGAATAGCTCCTCGCACAACAGTTCGCACATTATTGAAACGAAATATAAGCAGTCTGCAGTCTCCGATTTACGAAATATGTCCGTTTTATTAAAATATCAAATAAAATATAAATATTTCTCACGCGTGAACACAGCGCACAGCTGCACCACGGAAGGGTCGACAACTCATTTTCTTTGCAACACCGTTAAGTGGTGGAGCTGGCGTTTAGTGGCCGTATATAACGACTTTATAACAAATTTGTGTATTTAACATAAAAGTTATGGTTTTGCTATTAATTGTCTTAACTTAGCTGGTATATAGTCGACATTTTTTGCACCACCGTTAAGTGGTGGAGCTCGTTAAGTTGCCATGTATTACGTCTTTATAACGAGTTTGTATATTTAACAGAAAAGTTTTTGTTTAACTATTAAATGTCTTAACTTAGCTGGTATAAAATCAATTGATATGAAAGAAGTTTTTATGTTTAATGGGTATTACGTTAATAAATAGAGAAACTTTGAAGTTTTGTTTGTTCTGTTTTAAGCAAATTCTTTACTATTGGAGACTTGGAGAACTTAAGTGGAGCATTGCGCTATTGCTACAAGTGGTCAGCTTCGGAAACCCGTGGGGTTTCTAATTGGCTTCTTCGTAAGCCTGAATCATTGCGATACAGACGGAACAGGGCCAATGGTTTGATTCCTCGTATGCAAGCATACACTAATAACGTAATTAGTTTGGGGAAAAGGCAGTACGAAAAAAGGTTTATAGGTTGATTAAAGGAAACGTGTCCGAGCTATCAAGGGAAGAAACGTTGCAAATGCAAAACTATGTTACATTAATTTCGCTCGTCCTCTCAGTCTATTCCAAAAATATTATGCAAACAATATATTGGGCGTGGCCTTACCCATTATGTAAAATTCAGTGACCTTATATAACATGGGTGCATTAAAAACTATTTGCTTACTGACTACTCGTATGTCAAGTAAATGACCAAAAATACATTTAACATAAAGTTATTACAGTTTAAATATATGTTGTTTTGAATTTCAATCGGCCATAACATCAGATATTTTGCCTAAGAAGAGAAAAAAAAAACGCTTTGGTTTTAGTTTATTCGTGTTCTTTTGATACACACAAGTACTTTACAAATAAAACCAAAATAATGTGAGCTCAATAGGGGATCCGAAATTTACATATTTCTTGGTCGTCATTTTTCTCAAACACCAGAGTAAACAACTGCAACAAAAAAAAAGAGAATTGTCGCTAACTTACATTAGATTGATATCATTGTTTACAACGCATCGAATCAAAAGCTACTGTCACACAAAATCCGGACCCAGCACGGATCATTCCGGATTAACACGGACCACCACGGATCCAGATATCTTGATCCGGGGTGGTTCGGGTCGGTCGTGGATGAAATTGAATCCATGGTTCCTCGACGGTCTCAAAACATCGGCCCAGCCCGGACGCAACCAGCATCACAATGGATGAACACGAAGCCAACGCAGAGCCAACACAGAGCCAACATTGATACCCTGGTATCATCACGGTATCACTGCGGTAGCGCCATAGATCAGGGCCGTTTCGTTATGATACGGACCATCCTGGACCAACACGGTGTCAACACGGACTTCATCCATGACCATCCCGGATCAGATACACACAGGGAACAACACAGACCGCCTTCGGGTGATCCGTGTATTAAACGACATGCCGGATCGCCCATACTCAACACGGCTACTTTACGGCCCTTCCCGGAGCCAACAAGGTTTCTACACTGACCTTCCCGGACTTTCCCGCATTGAAAAATCCTCTCGGATGGTACCGGACGGTCAAAGATCACAACAGCAGTTGTTAACAGTTTAAAATGGTCGCGGTGGTATCCCGGATTATCCATGGCTATCATGGACGATACCGGGCTGCCCAGGAATGTCACGTACTGTCCCAGGTCAACAGTGACCCAACACGGATCCAACACGGATCTGGGCGGTAGGTGGTATTGGAGCTTTACTGAGTGCAATTGACTTGCTTATTGCGTTTATTCTTTAGTCATTTGAAATGATGTAGGATCGCCCACATACTAGCTCCTATTACACTGACATTTCTCGGTTTGTTTTGGGGAATACTGTATTTCCCGATTTTCGGACTACCTGTTGGCTAGCCCTTTTATAGAAAAAAAAACACTTGTTATGTTTTACAAGATGACATCATCAGTACCTTGAACAAATTTGGCGACACATATCTATATGCAAAAGTGACGTAGTTTATCGTCAAAGCATACGCTTATTATACATTACAAGTTATACAAGTAACTGAAAGTCACTCCTTTTAGAAACTATTGAAATAAGAGAAAGAGTGTTTTTTGAGGGGAGGGAAGCTATTAAGATATAATTTTTACTTTATCTGATTGTCATGCCATGCCAACAAAAACTAAATCTCTAAAAAAATACTTCAAACTCATTTTCACAAACTAATATTTTTTACAATTTAATGCTTTCATTTCATTTTGAGTTATTTTAAATACTTAATTGCAGAACAGTTACGTTCCGGGAATAATGTCTGTTGTCTCAGAGACTCGCTTATTTCTTGATCATCCATGTATAATGTATACTGCACTACTAGTATGAGTCATTGAATGGAATATGTTTTCAAATTATTTCCATTAATTTTAACACAAAAATCAGTAGGTAAAGGGAGCTAAAACCTGATTCTGTCGGCCTTGTATCAGTATTATCGAGGACTACTAGAGTAAGCTATATTAATCTTTATCGTAACCTTCTTTGTCTGGCTAAAATGAGATTAAACTATAAAGCCCAGAAAGTAAAAATTATGTACATAAGATACGCCTTAAGATTATTTTTTATCTAAGACTACACCCAAACGCTGTTTTGTTATCGGATTCACCGCACAATTACAAAAAGAAAAAGAGCTGCGCACCAAAATGATCTTCAAATAAACATTTAGATGATGGTACCTTTTCTCAACAAAGCTCAGCTGCCATTCGGACAAGTGATATGAATTATTTATCCATAACATGCCTAGAAATACAATAAATACCTTGTTGTGTTGTAATATGTAAATCTTATAATGGTGCAATACTTTGAGGTACATGCGCCAGCAGAATATTATAATTGTTATGTCATGTAAATTATGCAGATTTTCTAGCTTTACTATCTCATATAGGGATTATACATATATGACTTATACAGTACTAGAAGTATAGATGACGAAAATGATTTAAATGTATTCCCATGTATCACATAAAGCTTATAGGCAAAGGGAGGTAAAGCCTAAAGCTGTATAACTTGTAAACCTTATAATCGTTGACTACAAGAGAACACTACCTTAATTTCTACCTTATTCTTCTTACTCAAATATATTAGCACTGAAAGTAAAAGGTGATAAAATGAAGATCTGCTTTAACATTAAAGTGTGGTCATCAGATTAACCGCACCGATTTTTAAATATAAAACAAAATGTATATTCATACAGCACTGTGAACCAAAACAAACATTCAATAAAATTGCGGAGGGTTACATTCTTCAACGAAATTCAATTGCCAATTAGATTGCTTTTGTCACCATTGAATTGTCAAAATATATTGAACCTTCCATGCAGCCTTTTTCCGCACCTGATAATGAAAAGGCAAATATACGCATTTGCAATTGCCTTTATCTGACGTCTATTTAACATCTCTCTAGCATACACATTTCTATCCCAATCTTATTTAAAATTTGATATGTTTTACACTTTCAAGTAAGGGAAAATTGTCTGGGTCAGCACACGACAGCTATAGAATTACAGGAATTACACAGCGTTACAAAAATAAAATGCGTAACGCGATCTGTGTGTTGCTTATACGTTCGCCGAGGTCCATCTTACTTTTAAGGTTGATTGGTCACTTAAAATAATGACATACGACCCGAAGTTATGCGTAACATTTTTTAAGTCGAAAGCACTATATAAACTATATTTTTATAAAGTAGTAAACTAAATGTTCACATCATTTAATTCAATATTGTTAGGAAAATGAAACAATTTTAATATTAAAAAAAATGTGCAGAATTGTCCTTTTGTCTCCATGCCTGCACGAACTTTCAATGAAAAACGTTGGAAAAACTTTTCTTGTTTCCACTAACTAAACCGTATTTTTGATGTCAGTCATTTTACCATTTGAAAATAATGTTCCCTTTTTACATTGTGTACCATCTAATAAAGGCAGGTTTCTGACATTCGTTTTTTTACCTTTTCTTTTTTCTTTTTACTTACATAACTTCCATTTGTGAAGTATCAATTTTCGTTATCTGTTTGAAGCTATGTCAATGTGCAATTTATTAATCAGTTATATAAAAATAAGAAGGACAACATTTATTCAAAAGCATTATATACGACATATATGTTTGAATTAGGTCAATATGACCAACGAAACATGCTATGTAGTTCATATAATTCAATATCGGTGGATTTTAATTCAAACAAATAGTTTGAATAAGAACTGTGCCTGCCTTTTCACGAACTCTGGTCCTACTACTGATATCGTTCCTGGCTACAAAGGCGTTACAAAAAATAATCACACATCTCTCCGAAATACGACACTTGCATACAACTTACTAATACCCATCTCACTCTCAATAACAAAACAGTACATGTTGAACTACAAAAAAGCATTCTTATTAAAAATGCAAACGAGAGTGAAAGACAGGTAAAAGCGATAAAAGCTGATGGAATAGCTGCAAGTGTAAAAAAACAAAAATGTTATTGACATTCCGATGGGTAACATTTATACATTAAGAACAAAAAACAGAAGTAGAAGCAATAGTAGAAGCAGAGGTGGTAGCAATAACACATGCAGGAGTACTATCGACAGCAGAAACAGAAGTAGTAGCAATAGCAGAAGCAAAAGTAGTCGCAATAGCAAAACCAGGAGTAGTAGCGACAGCAGAAGCAGGAGTAGTAGCGACAGCAGAAGCAGGAGTAGTAGCAATAGCAATAGCAGAAACAGGAGTAGTAGCGACAGCAGAAGCAGGAGTAGTAGCAATAACAAAAGCAGAAACAGGAGTAGTAGCAATAGCAATAGCAGAAACAGGAGTAGTAGCGACAGCAGAAGCAGGAGTAGTAGCAATAGCAATAGCAGAAACAGGAGTAGTAGCAATAGCAATAGCAGAAACAGGAGTAGCAGCAATAGCAATAGCAGAAACAGGAGTAGTAGCAATAGCAATAGTAGAAGCAGGAGTAGTAGCAATAGCAATAGCAGAAACAGGAGTAGTAGCAATAGTAATAGCAGAAACAGGAGTAGTAGCAATAGTAGAAGCAAAAGCAAAACCAGGAGAAGTAGCAACAGCAGAAGTAGGAGTAGTAGCGATAGCAGTACCAGAAGTAGTAGCAATAGCAGAAGTAGGAGTAGTAGCGATAGCAGAACCAGGAGTAGTAGAAATAGCAGGAGCAGGAGTAGAAGCAATAGCAGAAGCAGGAGTAGTAGCAATAGCAGAACCAGGAGTATAATCAATAGCATAACCAGGAGTAGAAGCCAGCTAGTAGTACTAGTGGTAGTAGTAATGGTAGAAGAAGTAGAATAATTAGTATTAGAAGTAGCAGCAGTAGCAAATGTACCAGCAGTAGTAGTAATAGAAGCATCCATAGTCGTGGCATATCTCAGCAAAACGATTTATTCCATAATGCGATTGTGGTTGTTTATTCTTAAAACATAGAAACAGACCTTTCCGGTGAAGATTTGGTTTACGATATACAAATTGGCTTGTCGTTTTATTGGGTCATTTGTGATATTGAATAATCGTAATAAGGGTCCAGCGACCTAGTATGTCCTTGTTACTAATTGTAAGGTCATTGTTTGCCGAAAACTGATAACGCGAAATAGATTTACAAATATTATTTCAAGGCCATAAAAGCTTGTTTATGGCAAATGGTTTCTCTATTCTTGTAAATGATACAAACAAATACGGGATTGCAGGCATCCAAATTTCTCAAACTCTTACATTCAATATATTTTTACGTTTATTTGATAGGCACTGTTTGTTTATATATAATCACGTTCATTAAAAATGCATGTAAATGTTATAATATCTACGCTAGATCAATAACCAATCACTTAGGCAAATGTTCGAATTACTGATGAAACGACACATTTGATCCGTCCCATCATTCGGTGTAAAATAATGTTTGGGCAGGATTGCATGTTTTAAGGGTTCTGACAAACATGATGTTGTCTTGGAGTAGATCATATATAAACAATGCAAAAGTCTTTTTTAAATAATCTGTCCAATTTATTTTATTTTTGAAATTCAATTTGTTCAGTTCGGTTTTACATTGAAATGATGAAATCATCCAACTGATGAACAAAATGAAATTTCTTATACCGGTAATGAACTTCCTCAATCAGTGGAAAATTACAGAACAAGCTCAGTAACCAAAAGTTTAAACATTAACCCCGTTTAATGGTACAGGGTAAACGCCAACGAGATATAACACAAAAACAAGAAACATGGAAGAACAGTACAAAACTCCACACACAGTGCATACATACTATTTAAAAAAAACAAGGTATGCTTATCAAGGATTGTTAGGAACCACCTTGGAACGGTCAGTAGTGTAAATTTACTGGGGAAAAAGCTGTTTACGTGCACAAACCTCACTGTTTTCCCTACAATCCTGAAAAAAGAAAAATGTAAAAGGTAAATCTTATCAAAGTATAACTTAATCTAGTTCAGTTGAGTAATGATATGTTAACAAAAGCAGCAGCAGTATGACAATGAACCGAAAGGTAAAAGGTTTACTATAGTATGCAAACAAGTATAAACTTCAAAAGTTCTGGAAAATCGGCAAAATAATTGTTCGCAGGTGTTCGTAAGGTCACAACTATCAAGCATACACGTAATTTGATGGCCTTGCAAAAAATAAGTCGATAGGGAAGTATCAATAACTCATTTCCTCTTGAATTTGAATGTACGATATTTTGTTAAGTGTAAACACGTAACCTTAAGCTACATGTGTTGGCGAAAATAATGAGTTGAGCAAGTTAAACAAAGAAATATTTATAAGATATTTGTTGGATTCCGTATGCATTTTTTCTATTGTTTATTTGAATATGTTTCGTGTCGAAATGTTTGCGTTTACGTGCGCCCTATAGCTCATGTAACAAATGTTTAAGCGGTAATATTTGTATTTGTTAAAAGTTTTAAAAAGTGCATTTAGAGCATTATTGATGTGGAATTTAATGAAAGAAGGAATCTGTGTGTGTGCGTGCGTGCGTGCGTGCGTGTGTGTGCGTGTGTGCGTGCGTGTTAACAAACCACACCCCAGCTTCCTTTTTACGGATGATATCAGTAATTGCCCTAAAGGCAAAATATATTGCGGATTTATACTGCATTTTATACTGCATTATACTGCAGTTTGTTTTCCTCTTGTCGGCTCCGGCTGCGATTAGATTTTACTTTAATATTTGTTTAAATAGCGTTATAATATATTAAGTTTGAAACAAGTGTGAGATTCCGTACTTTTAAATTTGCTTTATCCTCCTAGAGAACTCTAAACTCCAAGGCGTAATATTTATCAATTTTTATTATATTGTAACATGCGAGACCAACAAACACCAGCAGATCCCTTCAGAGAAAAGCATGCTCGACCCTGAAGAGTCCACTGGTCTTTATAAAAACTAAATTCTCTATCAACACAGAGCCTGGGCTTTGCTAATTTGCATATTACCAAACGAGTTAACATACATACTATGAACGTACTCCCGTTTATAACGGAATGCTATGCTATAAACGCACATCCGCCGATTTCAGCGGACAGCTACATTACTTTCCCATCCGAGAAGACTCTGGGTATCTTATGGGTAAGGCAACCCCGTTTTGGCAGTTGTCATCATCCCACCGCTGCCACCATTTGTAACGTGCGAGACCAACAGACACCAGCAGATCCCTTCAGAGAAAAGCATGCTCGACCCTGAAGGGGTTTCACTGGTCTTTATATACACTCAATTCTCTATTCACACAGAGCCCGGGCTTTTCTAATTTGTATATTACCAACCAAGTTAACATCCGTTCTTTGAACGTACTATTGTTTATAACAGAATGTTATTATGAACTCACATCCGCCGCCTACAGCGGATCGTTACACTATGAACGCACATCCGCCGCTTACAGCGGACCGTTACATTACTTTCCCCTCCGAGAAGACTTGTCCCGAGTCTTGGTATTGGACACTCAAGGGTAAGGCAACTCCGTTCCGACAGTTGTCAATATCCCACCGCTGCCAACATTTGTAACATGCGACGTCAAAGAAACACCAGCAGATCCCTTCAGAGAAAAGCATGCTCGACCCTGAAGGGGTCCACTGATCTTATAAACCCTAAATTCTCTATCAACACAGAGCCCGGGCTTTGCTCAGTTGTATATTACCAACCAAGTTAACATACGTACTATGAAAGTACTTCCGTTTATAACGGAATGATATGCTATGAACGCACATCCGCCGATTTCAGCGGACCGTTACAATATTTTAATCATTATACAAAACGCATTATTATCGACGAGTTCACCAAGAGTTATTACCGTTTTATAAAAAAAGTACTTTCAATTCATGAATCAAGCATGGTACAATTTATTTCATAGCTGTTTGACATTACTCCCCAATTGTGTTCAAAGCATTATATCTTATGGCAGTGGATTACCCTGCCAATGGTAAAGTTTTTTATCCTTTAGTGTATACGCAAAAGGTCAATATCATACAGTAAGATATTTCAAAATTTTTCGTATTTTTACTTTTCTAAATTGATTTCCAATGTTATTATTAACGTATTAACGACTAGAATATGGTTTTAAAGAAAGCTCTGTTTTTACACTTAGACTTAGCTTGGACAATAGTTGGGTAATGGTGAGGTTAAACGGTTTAACCCCATTCCCAGTGAAATATTGAACTCATTGATAACCTAAGATGGTAACAGAGACACCGTTTCAACACTTTTTTATTGATACTCAAATAATAATGACACCTTCCTATTACCTTGTGGCGCTATGAGCCTCGTTTGATAAGCGTTAATTGTGTTATCCATCCTTGTGACTTTTAATATTATAGTTGTTGTTTAATCCTGGTGTCGTTGCTTTAGTTTTTACTGAACTACCCCACTTTGTAAAGACAAATGTGTGTTGTTGTTGTTGTTGTTGTTGTTGTTGTTTGCTTTATTAAGTACGTGCATTGTATCATAAAGCTGATTTTAAAATTGACGGTCATTGTCCAATAATTAAAAGTTCAACATCAGGGGTTAAAATAATATTGTGTGATAGTTGTATTGTGTGGTTACATACACTTTTGTTACTGCGTTGAAACATTGGCCTCCTTCGGATCATAACTTTTCATTGAAAGAATGTAGATGCAAGGCTCGGGACACATGTCAAGCTACCACCATTTATTTTGAATAAGCATCGAATTGTGTGACAATCATGCTCAACTGCCCTGCCTTATATTAGTTTAATTAAAGGTGAATGTAAATTCATGAAATCACAAACCTCCAAACCCTCCCCCCTATATGGTAAAAGTAACACGCCTCTGTGTAAACACTAGATCCTCCCCAAAGAGCACCACATGGTTATAACCCTCATATGTTCACTGATCTCAGACCTAGACATGCCCCATATGACACAGAAGCTGTGTATGGGTTGTCATAATTGTCTTGACTTTAAATGTTTGTAGAACGACCATAATCTACCATCAGCCACAATACAGTAAGGAATGGGCTCATATACTACCCTTGAACTCAAGTACCAGTGTGTTTCACATGATCTTAGATATAGAATTACCATCAGCCACAAAACAGCTGTTTAGGGTCTCATATAATTCAATCAATTTTAAATGTCTATATATTGCAAATGATTTTAGACCTATAGCTACCACCAGCCACAAAGCAGCATTTGAGAGGATTTTATACATACCTTGGCTTGAATGTTGTTTTATTCCTCGGGATCTGCCATCAGTCATAAATCAACATAGAGATCTCAAGACTACATGACTTTGCATATGTGTGTGTTTTACAGAATCTTAGACCTACAGATGCCTCCTCCAACAAAATAGCTTTGTAAGGACCTTAAGACTTCCCTAGTATTCAATGTCCTTTCTGAGCCAATCAGAGGGCTTCTCTTGAATCCAGGAATGGAGCATATGTATTGCTTTTCTTGTTGGATTTCTGGTTAAGGCTCTTGTATTCTTTATAACTACCAATTTTGTTTTCAATTTTGATCTTTAGTGGTTTTATGCACTTCAGAGTTACCTAGAGTTTAAGATAAAGCCTTATATTTTATAGTAAATTCTTCAATTGCTTCAAATTATAAGCAATGAATACTGGTAAATATGGTTGTGTATTTTTGAATTGAATATGGGCCCGTATTTGAATGCACAGTGATATAAGATTTTCAAGCGATAACTCTTAGGGTAAAAACATTATTTCGTTTTGAGCTGCTGCATCAAAATTCAGTTTTGTTAATATAAAAGCAACCACTATAAATCTCATTCAATTTACATGCAAATGACAATCGTAATTATCAATTTCAAGTATATGGTCCATTAAAAAATAAAAGGTTTAAAGTCATTTCTGATTTAAAGTATGTGCGCCATAATAGTTTGGAATGGTGTTGGTCATTACTGTTTTAAAATATGTTGGTCTTTATGGATTGAAATTGTGTAGTCCATTTGCAATTTGATGTAGGTATGTCACCCATAAATTGACACTGATTATTATCTTACTTTACTACTGTCGATCTTTTGAGAATGTAAAATTGTCCAAAATAGATATGCTATGATCATGAGGGTGTTTAAAGTTAAAACATAAAGAGTATTTTGACGGATGGCTTATGGTTAGAGATGTCGGAAAGAAATAATGTTTTGTTGAGTGAAATTGATACCTACTTGTTTTCCAGTGTGGTTGCTCCGGAGGTCCGCTGGAATCAAAACTCTTTTGTAATGCTGCTGGTGATAAAGGTGTGTGATGTCAACCCTGCAGCCCATGACCTTATCACCTTCACCGAGGATACGGTCACATTCACATACAGCTTCACTACGGGTTCACCTACCGGCTGTATGACCAAGTGTGTGCTGAAAAGTGTTCGTGGCATGTTAAACAACAGTCATTTCTGATTTAAAGTATGTGCGCCATAATCGTTTGGAATGGTGTTGGTCATTACTGTTTTAAAATATGTTGGTCTTTATGGATTGAAATTGTGTAGTCCATTTGCAATTTGATGTAGGTATGTCACCCATAAATTGACACTGATTATTATCTTACTTTACTACTGTCGATCTTTAGAGAATGTAAAATTGTCCAAAAAAGATATGCTATGATCATGAGGGTGTTTAAAGTTAAAACATAAAGAGTATTTTGAAGGATGGCTTATGGTTAGAGATGTCGGAAAGAAATAATGTTTTGTTGAGTGACATTGATACCTACTTGTTTTCCAGTGTGATTGCTCCGGAGGTCCGCTGGAATCAAAACTCTTTTGTAATGCTGCTGGTGATAAAGGTGTGTGATGTCAACCCTGCAGCCCATGACCTTATCACCTTCACCGAGGATACGGTCACATACACATACAGCTTCACTACGGGTTCACCTACCGGCTGTATGACCAAGTGTGTGCTGAAAAGTGTTCGTGGCATGTTAAACAACGGAAGGTCCTTGTGTCACTCAAGAAACCGGAAAAGGGCATCTTCATGACAAGGTCAAGGTTAGTGTTTTACAAGGCTAAAGTATGTTTGAAATAGGTTTTTGCTTTCTCGTCAATACTGAATGTGACTTCTGCTGTCACTGTGAAGGTCCGTAGCATTTATTTATGAAATCCATGCCCTTCCGTTGGACATTCACGCTTTAAGGGATATATATATATATATTAAAGCTTGATTGATTTGTAAGAAGTTTTGAACACGGATGTTTATAGCCCAAAGTCAAACTAATGTTTTGGCCTGGACAGGAAACCATTGAAGAAACCGTTAATTTTATGCTCAAAACTGGGTTTTTTGAGTGCCATGATCAATAGCTCATGTTGAAATATAGTTTGAGTTTTATCTGACAGGATGAAAAATCTTGTGTTTGAATTGAAAGGTGTTTGTTTCACAGATTTGTTATATAATTACATTTTTTTAGGATTAGTTTAAATTGTTTCAATATCATCTGCTATTAATATTGCTCTTAGAGAAATAGATACATAAACTGGAGGTGTGTGCACGTGACTCAAATGTCGAAAAATCATATTTTTCCATGAAAGTTTAACAAATGTTTAAACCACTATTTTTCTCCTACATACATGTGTACAATAATAAGAAAAATGGTTAAGTTTCAGAGAAATATCAGTTTCATTCCAAATTAAGCGTAGCTTCCTTTTAGCAAATTACTTCTCCATGAAGTGATACCACGCTAATGCAAACAATATGTATGTATGTATTTGTATTCGCTTCAGCATGGGAATATGGTGGCCGACTGCGAGGATATTCTGGACAGTTCCGACTTAGAAGTGGAAGATGATCAGAGACCCCTCCTTCTTACAAGTAAAACACTGCTGTTCAGTTGTATTAGTTTAATGTTATTTTCTATAAGCCGTTTCAACAAGTACAACTAAAGCCTTTTGTTTGAAAGAAATACGTGTATTGTTATTTTTCGCTAATGCAAATAAGCTTTGCCTTAGTAATATCGTAGGATATATGAACATATGTTGGACCACCATTAAGTCTGATTTTTAGCTGAACTGTTTTCAAAGACAAAAAACATTTTAGAGTTAATTAAGTTGAGGTATTGTGATAGTCATGGTTTCGTCGTTGTTTTTAAACACTTGAACCTTTACAATGAATCACAAACTGTTCCAGGATGTTTAAATGAAGAACGGTTGCCAGAAACATAACCCTTGGTCCAATAATTGTCGAGTTTTGCAACTTGTTTATCAGGAAAAACAGCAACAAACAAATTTAGGCGCTTGCTCCCTGAACATTAGTTTTATTATGTCATATACAATTTTGATCGAATTATAGCCATTGGTTTGAACACTCTCATTCATCAAAGTTTTGATAATGATAATGTTTTACGGAAAACATCATCGCTCTGGTTAACGATAAGTATTTTAGCTGTAAGTGTAGAAATATAAATTGTTGCGTCAATTCACATACAAATCTTCCCTGATGAATGGAATATTGAAGAAATTTCACTCCAGACATACATCTAATTAATGAAAAGTATTTCCAATTACAGAAGGAAAGAAGAAGAAAGCCATGTTCCGAGGGATGAAGCACTCAACAGTTCAGGTTGAAGAACCTGATGATATGGAAACGGACACAAGCGACAGCCTCGAAAACATGGATCCTTTTGATAACCGCACTGACCTCGATTTTGACAACATTGCCTACCTAAACCCAATTTGAAAAACATGAAAGACTTTAATAAGCACACTGACTTCACAACCTAGCTGAGAGTGAAAGTGATTGTGGATGGAGGTTTGGTGGGAAAAAACAATAGCCATTCTGACAAATTGCCATACAGACATTATCAACTACTTCTCTGTGACAGAAAGCGATTAGGGCTTCTAAAAACCGGCAATTTGCCGGTCTGGGTCGATTTTGACCGAGCAATACCGATTTCAGTTTCAAAGAGTGTAAACAAATTGGTCCGAAATGTTCTCATTTTGTTATAATTTCGGTCCAAAACGACTTAATCATTTGACCAAGTAATACCGATTTCAGTTTCAAAGAGTGTAAACAAATTGGTCCGAAATGTTCTCATTTTGTTATAATTTCGGTCCAAAACGACTTAGTCAGTTAAAATTGTAGTATTTGAAATATACAAACATTCACGGGTCATTCACACATTCTAAACTACCCCCCAATAGGTTTTAATTTGTAAAGGTGGTTCGTACTGATTTACTGTAATGCTTCAGCCATAGACGTTTTCATAAATGGGCCATCAATCTGATTTAAGGTTAAAGCAGGGGACATTATTCCCGCCAATGAGATGTTATAGTAATTTTCAAAACCATGCTCAAAATGGCTATTGCTCTTGGTGGCTAGTTCCATTGTTCCGGTAAAAAAGTTATGTTCCTTGTTCAACTGTGTCAAACAGCTGGATACCTGTTTTCATCCACCTTTGCAGGAGGTTGTAGGTAATCATGATATTCATATTTCTTTGGTTGTAAAAGCATTAACTATAGTTAAGACTAATGCCTACTTCTTACATCTCTTGTGCTCGTTTGTTTTTCATGATTTTGAAGTATTTTCATGGTTTTGAAGTAAATTTTGTATTGACCTGTGTCAGGTCCCAATCCAGAAGCGGGATTCAAAGGAACATAGTTGTTCTAAATATAAAAAACTGTTTCGACTTACTATCTGATCAAGTATATAAAAAATAATATCCTTGGAAGATCTCATCGCTTTTCCCTTTGGCAATCCTCCGTCCTAAGTCACAATTTGTTGGCAGGTGGCTTGGTGACTCAGGACGCAAAGTATTAAAGATATTTTTTGTACAAATGGATAAACAATTGTATGGAGATGAAAAGTCAATGATTTTACATTAACATTGCTTGATACAAAAAGCAATTAAAATTGATGGAATCATTGACACTAAAATCGAAACTGACACTTTCGTTTACAATGAGTTCAGGATTTGTTCATCAACATCTTTGAATTTGTTTCTTGTCATTTTATTTCATACAATCGTAACTGATTTTCACTTTCATCTTTTAACTTTTCAACGGAATTGTTTTACGTTTTTATGTTATTCAACACAAAAAGTGTAAAATTATTTTTAATTACTTGAATTAAAAAACATAAATAATTATATTATCTTTGTTTTATGCTCCTTTTAGCTTGTGTGTTTCAATTTTTTCAAACACAAATAGTTGATGTATCATGGATGGCCCTTGTGTTGCCAACAACAGTACAGATCTTTGTAGCAGTGCCGCAGATCTTGTTTAAATAAATGCTGAATCTAAATAGGCTGCAATTCAAAGGAATCATCTTTTCTATTTGGGCAATCGGTCTATTGTGACAACTTAAACTTTTTAAAGAATTTGAAAATGGAAGCAGCGACATTGACTTTGGTACGTAAGAATCCAAACACAATGTTAATATCTTGACGAGCTTGTATTTTTAATATTATTGTGGTTTTCGACATTATGTATCATTTCTGATTGAACTTATTTAGCCGATTTATTAAAGGAAAGAAAATGTCACAATAATTTAGTTACCAGCATTTGTTTAAATTTGTCCCCATTAATGCACAAGATCGCACCATCATCGTCCGAACTACCACAAAGCCATTTCGTGGTACTTCTCCACGTGATTTTGTTTAACAAGAAGCCCCCCCCCCCACTATACACTGGTTATTTTGAAAGTTATTGAGGGGAAACTGTTTTCATAAAATAATCGTCAGTGACCTTGCCCCTGAAACCATTATTCTAATCTCATGAGCTTGCTCCATACTAGGATACCAAACTATATTGTTAAAACATCACTGATAAAGGAAGATATTAAGCAGCCTTTGAATTTACGCAACTGTGGCGTTGGCCACACAAGGGGAAAGTCAGCGTAAATCCCCACAAATTATCTATACACCAAATTTACAACTATATAGTTCATAAGTTAATGTGCGTTATTGCCTTTGGGTTGCAACTAAGGTGGTAAAGTGTATGTTCATGCGTGCATTTGTCATAGTTTGTATTCCATTATAAGAAGTAACGACGTTTTACTGCTGCTACTGTAAAGGCCTTAAAATCCATTTAACAGGGTCACAGATATTCATCTCTACTGAGGAAGGAACCATGGTCTTCTTAGATAAAAACGCTTTTTACAGTCTACCAAATGGAGCTTAAATTTAACAAAAAAATGTTTGTTTATATCTATTTAAGCTTTATTGTCGAGCAATGGAGGGCTGGATCGTGTTTTGTCTCAGAAATCGTCTTGGGCTAGACAATCTCAAGTATAAAGAAAGCTCGGTTAACTTGCGCCATTATTTACACGTTCTTTGTACAACCATATAGGATAAGGAACGGACTGGCTGATGAAACCCTTACCGTAAGTATAACAGCAAGGTTATATGCGTCTAGGTTTTGATCAGTTTAAAAATGTTTACCTACACTTCGTTTATATTTATAATTGTTTATACAACAAAGAACATTTGTATACTCTTACAGAAAACCATAATTATTAATGAATACAGAATGGTTTATGTGTATGCCTCAATTAAAGAATTTGATTGTATAAATGAATACAGTTTAACAAAACTCATTGCAATCATTTGAAAAATCGATGTAATGCTAGTACAACATTGAAACCATTAACACAACTTTCCCTTCTCACTAAAATGTACATTAACAGTTAAACGATAACGATATTTAGCCCGGTTTCATATCTGTAGTCGAAAGTCCTTTTCACCCACGACCGTGTACATGCGGTTATCATTGTTTACACAACTGCACCTTGAAACAGTCTTATTACCACGTAACATGTATTCAATATTAAATAAAACAACCAACAAGGATTACATTTGCAAATTTGATATTGCCGTATAACGGTATGCCTGTGTATTGAATGCTTTCTTGTCGTTTATAGAGATTTTCCGATTAAATGAAAAAGGGATTTGACTGTTAATAACGATGAATATATCAATCGTAAGCGAGCACAGCACAGGGACACAAATTCAACAACTTCATTTACAAAAAGATGTACCGGTAACATTTCGCATACAATAAGGAACACTTTTTGACAAACTACAATTAATTGTCATTCTATATTGCATGATAATAATAAAACATATTTTGATGGTTTCAATATTAGTACGCCACTCATTATAACCCTTTCATAATTCCACATAACTACATTGCATAAGGAACGTATTCCACACTACTGACGTCATATTAAAACAAGTATCATTTCGCAATGTTAAAATAACTTCATTAAACAAAAAAGTGCATCATGTAAATGATATCTATTATGACATCATATTTCTTTAAAATGAAATTTAAGTATATAATAAATGAGTTAGTACTGCGGTTTGATCTTGAACTTTGTGGTTGACTCTATACAGAATCCTAAAAACACGATTTTAAGAGGTACTATTTTAAGTCAATATTTTTTTTAAAATACAGCTCTTTATGACGGCATTCAACGTTGAACGTGCTTTTTTGTGAAATGTACAAAAGTGCGTTATCTACGTCAATTTCCCACAAATTGATAATGTTAAATATGCATGAACATATATCAATCATGTTTTTCCGGTCCGGATCGAAAAGTCCGTCCCGAGGGCACTCGGCAAGCCTCGTTACCGGCGCGTGTCGTCGGGTCGGATTTTTCTATCCGTACCGGACACTTTTTCGTAATAGTTTTCAGTAAGGTTAAGGTTTCGTTTCCACAAGTAGTATGCATAACCACCATAACACTGAATAATAAACATAGCAACTTTTGTATAAATTCCAAAAGCGTTAACTTTTTATATCACTTCAAGCGCAGCACATACTCGAAAGCGCCACCACTACATTACAGCGCCACCACTAGGGCAACAGCGCCACCACTTTCATGAATATGTGCATATTTCATTTATAAGAAGTGCTTATTAGTTTTGGTGTGATACGGCATAGGTACTTTACATAATAGTTATATTTGCATGCGTAAGAATTTTTTACGGGGTGTGTAAGCACCGAAGTGTACTTGCTATGCAATCAGATCTCAAAATATGCACAAGTCCGATTCGACAGAAAAGCTCCTGACACCACAGTTTGCACAATATTGAAACAAAATAGTAACCAGTCTGCAGTAGAAGTCTTCTTACACGGTACCACATTCTCCGATTTCGAAATATGCCCGTTATATGAAATAATCAAATAAAATATAAATCATACTCAAGTGTGTTCATGTAAAGTAAACATAGGGCACAGTTCCACGGAAGTGTCGACATCTCTTTTTCTTTGCACCACCGTAAAGTGGTGGAGCTGGCGTTTAGAGGCCGTGTTTTGAACTTGAGAAATATATTTGTATTTGGCTATACTAAATCAAAGTCGTTCCATGTGTTTCAGATTACGTTTATTGACATAATTGGGTAAAACAGATATTCAAACTGAATATGTTGACCGGGGACATGAGAGATCTGGCCTTTCACGTAATGGGACAGTTCTGAGTAAGATTTTGATGTTGTCGTATTCATTTGCAAGCTTCTAAACTGTATTACCTGCATGCTGTCGTGACCTCTCAGGTAACCGGACTGTTCTGATTAAGTTAAAGATGTTGTTATATTATTTGGCCGGCTTCCAAACTGTATAATCTGCACCCTGACTTGAGAGTCGTGCCCTTTCAGGTATTGGAACAGCTCTGAGTAAGTTGATTATATTGTTAAATTGATTGCCCAGCTTTCAACCTGTCTAAGCTGCACCCTGTCTTGTGCGTCGTTGCATTTCCGGTAACGGAACAGTTCTGTGTAAGTTAATAATGTTTTTGTTTCGTTTGGCCAGCTTCCAAACTCAATATACTGCACCCTGACATGTGAGTCGTGGCCTTTCCAGTAGTGGAACAATTGTTAGTAAGTTTAATCAGATTTCAAACAGTATAGGCTGCTCGGGGACTTGTGACCTGTAGGTTTAGGTAATAGAACAGATCTGAGTAAGTTAATGATGTTGTTATATTGTTAGGCCAGCTACCAAACTGTATAGGCTGCACCCTGACTTGTGAGTCATGGCTTTTCTGGTAATGGAACACTTCTTAGTAAGTACGGAATGCTGTTGTATCGACTGGTCAGCTTCCAAACTGTTTAAATGACTTAAGAGGCATTGCTTTTCCGGTTATTGATCAGTTCTGAGTGTGTTGATGATGCTGTTGTTTCGTTTAACCAGTTTCTAAACTGCATAAACTGCGCTAGATTTGAGAGATGTTGCTTTTCATGTAATGGAACAGTTCTGTGTAGTTGGTGATGTTGATGTACTGATTGGCCAGCTTACAACATGTATAAGCTGCACCTTGACTTGAGAGTCATGGCCTTTCTGGTAATGGAACAGTTCTGCGTAACTTGGTGATCATGTTGTATTGATTAGCCAGCTTTCAAATTCATTAGATGACATCGATATGAGTTATGAAGAACTGTGACTTAAACGAACCAACTTTATATTTTTGTAATTAAGAATATCTGGTGATGGAATAAATACAATCAATATCCTATAGTTTCAAAGGTCAATACACAACTGAGTGAAAGAGAGAAGAGACTTTCTGATTGAAGTTTTAAAATAATCATCTAAATAGTTATGACTTTAATGAACAATCTCCACTTCTTACAACAGCGCTTGGCATCAAGATTTGCATCTTTTTCTGCTATGTAAATTTAGAATTTGAGCAATTCCAGAAAGCATATAAACCACTGTAGGACATGCAGTCTTGTGCTTGTTTTTATTATTGTGATTATGTTTCATAATAATGCTATAAATGTGATAAACTCCTCTATGACACATCCATAAAACATGTACATACATCTGTATTTCAAAGACAGTGGAGATGTTTCTGGGAAGAGTAAAGCCGAAAGACAAGGACATAAAATGGACAGTCAAGGTTTGTACATAATAATGCTCAGTAAATGAGTATTTACTCACAGTACATTTAATATTTATAACTGGATGCTTAAACACATGTGTATTTTCACTTAAAACTGTAATTTCACACACGACTGCATTCTCACACATACTACTGCATTTTCACGCACCTGCATTCTGATTTATCAAACACATCCCTACGATCGGCATTGCCACAAACCTCAGCATTCTCACAATTTAATGAATTTTCTCATAACACTTCGCTGCATTCCCAGAAACAACTGCTTTGACACACACTACTGAATTATCATACTTAATTGCATTCTCACACATTACTGCATTCTCTAACATCACTCCTTACTCACTCTCTACTGTATTCCGAAATATCAATGTACTCTCAAACACTTCAGCTTTCCAACACATCCTGAATTGTACAGCATTTACCATTAGAAATATGATTCGAATCAGGGTATATATGCCTTTAAATTACAGTTATCAAAATTAGAATTTCAAACAGCATGACCAAACAGCTTCTTACTGTTTCTGTATTTATCTTATATACATATTCTTTCAGTGTGTTTTTTTTTCCAGAAGCAAATGTGTTTGTGCATACTGAGCTTCATGGTCGAGAAATGGAAAGGAAGATCGTGTTATGTCTCGGTCATCGCCTCTGGCTGGACCCTCTCGTGATGCGAATAAAGCTTGGGGAAACACGCACCATCATTATTGAGTTGTCCGTGCATACCTACCTGATAAGGAACGGACTGGCTAATGAAAGCTAATGAAAGGCCTTCGTTAAGTATGAAAGTAAGGTTTTATGTGTTTTGATTATGCTTGTAGTTTAGCACTGACCAGTTTTCTGTGTTCATAACAATTTAGATAAAGATGTACACGTCCAAGGCACTTTAACAAGAAAAAGAGGGGGAATTTTAAATAGTACCTGGATAGATGACTGTGTATTGGACACTCATTTTGCACTTGAAATAATAAGAAAAAAATGCCTGCGTCGTATTTATGGTATAAGGCGTCTGATCATTCCGTTATATAAACATGCATACTGTTAAGTAGCATCATTGTGCTCTCTCAATGTTCAAGGATGTGAAAAAATCCGTCTACCTTTAAACAGAATTCATATGGTACAAATTATTTTGATGATAAGGTTGATTTTTCGCACTTTGACATGTTCTTAAATACTTTTCAGAATGTGTTGACAAGTTGATATACAAAAAAACAACAACGTTGCTTTCATATTGCTGAGTTTACATAAACAGTTGCCATTTTCACGATAAAAGAAAATCACTGAACGCAATCATCGTGGCTTTCTTGTATTCATTATTTTATACAATTTCATATGTTGCACATTCACATTGGTCAGGATATCACCAATACTTATATACTCACCTGAGATTTTACAATAACTTATTTGTGGAGGGGGGGGGGGTCACCAGCGGATTTGGACGGATACGCACTCGGCGCGCGACGCCTCTTTAACTGTTAAAAGTTCCTTTCATATTATATCAAATATGTTACGAGCCAGACGTAACAAGAAAAACAAAGCCAGCAACCAACTTTACAAAATTTATTATGTTAAAGTTACAATGTTGAAATACAACTAAATACCTGTTTTACACTTCTAAATAGCTTAAATAATTCCAATCCTGGTTTAGGTTCCTTTTTCCAGTTTTAAAGTCCAAAAAGCTGAATGATTTTGAGCACTTATAATTTAAATAGTCCACACAGTAAACTCCCCAAAGAATAATCCAAATGTAAATCTGTATCTTAAGATCTATGAATGTCACAAAAGATAACCTCTTACTCTGCTATACCTTATATATAGATCTTTTTAGAATAATCTTCTTCTAGAATATACTTAATAAGTAACAAACATTCCAGAAGTTTCCCTACTATTCTATAACTTTCTTAAAGTATCCACAATGTTCCAGAATGTTCCAAATGTAAATACATGTATAATTTGTAACAATTAACATCATTCTAAATACAAAGCAATTGCATAATACATAAATAAGCCGCCTACATAACAAATCCAAGAATCAATATGAAAAGAATGCACATGAAAGCATTATTTCAGACTAAATTAACTAAATCCTTACTTGGAAACAATCACAAACTCTAATTTAACATATTTAAACCATCTATTTTTCGTATTATTATGGAAGGGGGCGTACGTTCTTTGTGGCTCTTCCAAAGTGTGCCCCTCTTACGCAATAATCCTGAATTTACCCCTGAAGGCAATTTATTAGGGATGTTAATATTTATGCAAAAAGCTACAGAAACAAGCCCAGAAGCAAAAAGTTTAAACATAAAACCGGTTTAGTGGCACTGGGCAAACGCCAAAGACATAAAACACAAAATCACAAACAAGAAACATAGAACAGCACAAAGCTCTACAAACAGCACAGTGCATACATACTATATACATATAAAAATAATTGGTATGTTTATTAAGAATTGTTAGGTACCGCCTTGAAACGGTCAGTAAAATGTAAAATTACTGGGGTTTAAACCAGTTTATATGCACAAACCTCACTCTTATCCCAGCAATCCTTAATAAAGATAAACGCAAAAGGTAAATCTTATCAAAGTATGCATTTACTTGATGAAACTTATCAATAAAACAAATAATAATAAACGTAAAGGTAAACCCCAAGTACTTCTATGATTAGAGATCCCAACTTTATCTGCAGACGGAGGGAAACAATTCAGAGCACCTAATGCAAACACTTTATAAAGATACGATGCAGTCATCGTTAGAAACCAAAACCCTCCCACACAGTCTGCCTTATAAAATAAAAGGTTTAAAACTGTGTGATCATAGAGTTTCATAATAAATTGTACTAAACCTGGGAACAAATAAAGAAAAACATTATAAAAAATAAAAGCGACTTGTATTTGCTAATCTCTCCTTCCAAATGATTTGAAAATGTAAAAACCTTAGAAACTGACGGCTGGAATTCTTCAACAAATGTTGATATAAAATCAAATTTTATCTTTAAAGCCCTAGATTTAAAAAATTGTTATTAACGGGTTTCAACGAAATGATGTTACATGATAAGTGGATTGACATATCATGTGATGTTACCTATGTATTCAAAAAGGTTTAACATATCCTGGTCAGCTTATGAGCTTGTCCTAGTGGGCAAATACATTTGGTATCAAGTTTTTCTACTTTACTTGATTGTACCGGCGCTGGTACACTCCCCACTACAGGTATTTGTTTATCATTATACTGTTAGTGTTTTCAGATGCATTTCTTAGAAGACTCATTTTGGTGACAAAACATGAGCGAGTCCCATTTAACGATTACTCTAAATTAACCAGAAATCCGAACCCCAAATACGATAATTCTCTGAAAAATCTTAATTTATCTATTCAACGACCGAAAGTAATTATACTGTAATATGTAAATGTTTAACAACATGTATATTTGCTCTTTGTTTTAAATCAAATCTGACGAAAGGACACATTTTACAATCATTAAAGGCTTAAAAACTTATTTGATATATTAGTTTCGGCAAATCATAAACACATGATTGAACTGTAAACAAAGGAAGTCACCAGGCATACAAACTTCTGTGTGTCGAATTCCTGAAAACACTATCACTGCCTCTTGAAAAATAATCAAACATAACAATACTGATTTGATTAAGGTGGTAACTTCAATTGGAAAATGGCAAACTGTGGCTGAGTTTAGCACACCCAAATGTCCATAATAACCTACATCAAATCAGTAACGGGTCCAGGGGTACCGGACGTGCGCCTCCTCTTAAATCGTCCAAATTTATTTTTTATTCACTTTTAAAGAAAAAGTAATAACATACAATAACAATTTCTGATGGGAAACCATGCCAACACTTACAACAAACTAAATTTCGATTCTAATAGAGACGCTCCAGTCATAAGGATACGCCCTTAAGTAACACCCACACTAACGTCAAATCCTAGAACGACCGCTGATTTTTATAAAAATACAAGCTACTTTGCATGTAATTTTTCTGTAACAATGCTCTGTTTTCATTGGTTAATGTGACAGATTGCAAATCAATGATAACACAAAAATGTTCATTTCATATCACTTTTTTCCTGTTTTCTTCTGTTGAAGCCTCTTGCATGAACCACTTGGCCTTTTAACGAGGTCTTTAATTTTTCATTGCTGCATTTTGATTCTGACAGGCTTCTTTATTCAATCAGTAATCTTCCTAAAATATAACTTGAAAATATCAACGTTCATTTTAATCTTCTTAAAAGTGTTCAATACATTTTTTACAATAATTATTGTTTAGCTGTTGACTAGCTCATGCACAATTCTAGCGACATGCCAATTGGCTGCATTGTTTCTTGGGCAATATTTAAGAGATTTTGAGTAGCATATCCAAGCAAGATCCAGTCGGTTTTCAAGTTCATAGCAGTTGCCCAGCATGTTTAAGGCTGTCTCTATGTGACCATGGCCTTGACTCTCCGTAAATATATATTGGCGAAGATTTGCTCCGGCTGCATATTTCCTATAATGCATGTTCAGTTGCCTGTATATAAGGAATTGCAGATAGTAGAGAAAGGGGATACAGTCAATCACGACATGATCCATCCAATGATAATGATCTGCTGGGCGTCTCTCTTGTTTGTCCTTATCTCCAACAGTTCTGAACATTTCATACACGAGATGTTCTGGTACACAGCATCTTTCTTGCGGCATGAAGTTAACACATATGGCAGTAAACTTCTGTAGTGTGTCTTCATAAGAGGAACGTTCAGCCTTGTCTAAGAACTTACTGCTCGGTGTTACGCAAATTCTTCCAACACATTTGCATAATTGCCACACTTCTGGCCCCAGCAGTCCCTCACAGAACACCAGACAGTCTGCTGCTGCATCATACTGCCCATTGCAGTACAACATGGAGGCATACTTTAGTCTACTAGACAGAAGGTCAGAGTCAAAAGACAGAAGGTACAGGTCGAGAATGTTCTGTGTTATTGATTGTCCTATGTGAATACACCTTGAAGCCTGGAGAGAGGCAAGGGATCCGTACCACAAAGGCATGATCACTGTAGTTATTTCTCGTTCGAAGTCTGTCCCATGTTGTGACATTTGTTGTAAAGTGTGGAGCTGTTCTGTTATGAGTGAATTGAGCTCCTCCAATGTGTACAACGACCACTTAGCTATGGTATCTTCATGCCTTATGATTAAATCATTGTATTCTTTAATCAGATCTGCTAGGATCAGTTGATTGTTTTTATTCCGTTCGTTACTTTCGAAAACAAGGCTTCTGCTTATACCCAGCATCTTGACTCCCAGTAAATCCATGTCTATCTGTGGAATGTAGGGCATATTGGATTCCATCAAGGAGGAAAGTATTGCGGACAATATCGGGAGTTCATGTTTGAATAGTTTCTCTGTAAGAAGATTCACTCCAGCTATAGTGTAGTGTGGGCAGTGTTTCAACTTCAGCCACCTGCGAAGTGTCGTCAGGCAGTAAATCACACACTGTACTAGGTTTTCCTCTCTCCATATCTCTGGTGGATAGGTCTCTAATGTGAACAGCATTGCAGTCTTCATGTGAAACGTACTGAGACGGTCTCCAACAACAGGCTTTAAGAAAGTTTTTCTCAAGATTTTAATGAATACATATGTCTTGTACTGCACAATGTTCATGTCAAACATCAGCAATCTTTCCATCATTGATGTAGAAAACCTCCATTCCCAGTTTGACTGTGGATAATATGGGTTATTTGGGTTGACATGAAGTGCAGTAGACCGACACCTGGTTGGTCTTGAAGGAGACGCCGAATATCCGTGTGGCACCAGAAACACCCCAGTTTGTCTTACCCTGGCCAGTGTGTCAGGTCTGGGCCAATGTCCGGGCCGGGGTCTGTTGAAAAGAAACTGACACTCCTTTGGTAGACTGCCACAATGATGGGCAAAAACTACATCTGAATTTTCATCCCAGCTTCTGGATGGTCCATGTTGCACAACTTCACCTATTGGGCTAAATTGTCTGATACTTTCTCTGGCTTCCACCTGTGAATTCGTATGCAGCACTCTGCCTTCATTGTCTATTACATCACTGGGAAATATGAGCTGTGTCCATGGTGATTGAATGTCGGGTCTCAGCCATTGAAGCCAGCAGTGCTGGGGTGGTAACTGATCTGAATTGACAACAAGGAGTTGTACCTTTCTCTCCTGCCACTCATCCAAGTCCAATATGACGGGGAAATCAAGGCAGACCAATGCATCAAGGTCTGATTGCATGCCAGGCGTTGTAGTTCCCTCACTCTGGCTGCCAAAATGATAGTATTTAACGTTTTTACCCAATAATGATATACTGATTGTCAACCTTGTCTCCCGCATCAGCCACGTCCTCCTTCTCCTGGCGATTATGAACCTGTTCACCCCGATGTCCTCCAACACCAGGGACAATCGTAGAGACAGCGCATGTTCCGCTTGTTGTTCCATCTTAAAAGATTTAAGTTAAAAATAGCATTGTTTTATATAATTGATATGTGCTTCTTTTATTGCATGTACATCACAGTATAAGTTTTAGCATGTGTTTCTTTATTTTTCATTGCATGTATGTGCTCGAAAATCAAGTCTATAACGCATTTGTTGTACATAATCTAATTATTTGTGTTTTGAAGATTATTTTCTATGATATCTTCCTTATTTTTATCATGTTTTAGACGTGTGTGTTAGTAGGGTGTTTTCTTTCGTTTGTTTACACTGCTGTTTTATTTCTTGATGAAGACCGTATAGCAAATTTGTTGTGTTTCAAAATTTAGTGTATTCAAGATATACGTTTATTAAAATCATTGTAATTAAATGAAATAATTAAACACATTATCATTTATATTATAATAATTTTGATAATTATTATATTTATGTCGATAAAGGTGTCAATATATGTGTGACTGTCCTACTTACTCAGCCAATTGATTTTAATGAAATATCTTGTTAGCATTTAGGTACATATTGATGTTTTGTTAGGTATTGATTTGTTAAATTAATGTATTATATTCATGTTTTTTTTATGTTTTCGTATTATATTTTAACACGTACCATTTACCACTTACACAAATTTATGCTGACATTTTCATTTCAACAATTGAATGTAAAAAGCAGTGATAAAAAACTTAATACAGTAAATGAATCTGAACCATATAATCCATATCCATTTAATACAATACATTGTACATTGACAGCATATACTTTATTACTGTAATATAATAAATATGTTGTCCATTGCTTGATCAAAACCACATTTGATTGTAACTATAACCAATGCATACATGAACAAAATCTTCTATTTCATACATCTTTTGATAGAATAATACACCAGATGCCATGAGCTTATTTTTAAAAACAGAAATTTAGATCAGTGTTACATTTACCTCAAATTGGCTGAAAGAAAAACAACTAATTACTTAAAGGGTTTTTGCTTGTTAAGACCGGTAACAAAATATTTGTGATTATATTCACTTAAGGTGCATGTTATTTCATTGAATTAAACACCAGACTTATTACGCAAATGACATCTGAAGGATAACTGTATGAAAAGCATTTATAATAATATATTAAACTTATAACAATTTGCTCTTGAAAGAATGTTTTTCCTATCATAGTATAAACATATGATATAAAATTGTAATTAATAGTTAAATCAACCACCTAAAATTATATGTTATTTCGCCATTGTTTACTTCATTATTGCATAAGTGAGACGTCACTTCAGCAATGATATACGGCGATACAAAGTTCAGCTTTTCTTTTTAACAAAGGTATGTTGTCAGTTACACTTTCTTAAGAACAAATACTCAATTGCAGAAGATACTGCTAATTTTAAATAGCAAGAACTATTTTTTTGTAACCGTAAATATAAGTTTTGATCGTTTTTTTCTTGTGTTTATGCTGTATGAACGCATTAGTGTAAGCGAGCAAATGACCAAGAAGTGCTAGTGTGCATCGTGCCCTTCTGTGTTCATAAAGTATAAATGCAAGAAAAAATAAAATCAATCCTTAATTTGTAAAAATAGTGAATGCATTTGTTGAAACACATTATACTATGAACTACAACGTCGATAATGCAAGAATTGAAATATATATGAAAAATTTAAACTTAAGTGAAGAGTAAGAAAAATGGTTTTGGGCGGGCGTTTGTATGGGCTGGTGGGTGTTTAAGACTTTTAATATCATTAAGTCAATAATTTGTATCAAATTGTTAGGAACATTTTCAGAAATACCCGTCTACATGTAGTTTTGAGCATTTGTGAATATATGTCAAAGTAAGGTCCCTGGGTCAAATCAATAGTTTTTAGTTAAAGTGTTCTGACACTTTGTCCTAATACTTTTCTGCAAATTGTCTTCAACATGTGTGTATGTGTGTGTGCGTGCGTGCGTGCGTGCGTGCGTGCGTGCGTGCGTGCGTGTGTGTGCATGTATGTGTGTGTGTTTTCAAGAACTAGGTCACAAGGCCAAATCTCAGGAAATATTTTGTCCATCTCAAACATTTATATTTTTTCGTCAAGTCGTAAAATGTAATCCAATTCTTATAAATCGCACTGAATACTCGTCTACATGATGTCTTGAACATTTGTGAATATTGGTTACCTGACCACAAGTCACTAGGTCAAATCATAGAAAGTTTTTACCTCATATTATATTTTTTTCTTGAAACTCTGACATTTTTTCTGCAGGATATCTAAGTCAAATAAAACAGAATTTTATCAAAAATACAGTTTTTTTCTGTAAGATATTTAAAACAAATTCTTTGGTTAATTTATGTTCACGCATACTTACGCACGCATGCTTCTGCGCGCATATGCTATTGTCATGTCAGCACCACAGTCAATAAATGTATTTTCATGATCTTTATATTTTGGCCTTTTTGTGACTTACTTTTTTCTGTTCTAGTTTAAAATTCAAAATTTGATTAACTTTTTAAAACATTTATGTGCATAAAATAAATAAATGATTGAGTGTATAATCTGGGGTCAAAAACTAGGTCCCTGGGACTTATCCTTGAGGAAAAGCTGTGTTTATTTTTCCTCACTGAAATAAAATAGTTTCTGTTGATCTTAATGAAATCTGATCAGGTTGTTTGTATGAACAATATCTACAAATATTTGTTCCCTTGTTAAAAAAACCCAGCTTAAATCTTAGGGTTGCCATATCGCATCTTCATATAAAACATCCAGCTTTAATGCGGGGTTGCTGTATTAGTGTATGGTAAAAATGAGTTCCAGATCTCCAAATCATATTGTCCTACTTGTATTACAGGCTGTAAACTCTTATAGTGGAGGAAAGGGGCGTATATTGAGAGACAGGAGGAAGACGATGTCCTACAGAAACCACAAGTGGAAAAATACTGTCTAGCCCAGTAAGCCTCCTTCGATAGACGGTAAGTCACAATTGTAAAAATGATCGGGTAGGTCTCTATTGTAAGGATGGACAGTGTAGTCACTTATGTATTCATGGAGAGGTATGTCACTATTGTAAACATGGAGAGATAGAGCACTTTTGTAAGCATGGAAAGATGGGTCACTATTGTAAGCATGGAGAGGGAGGTCCCTATTGTAAGCATGGAGAGGTAGGCCAGTATTTCCAGCATGGAGAGGTAGGTCACTGTTGTTAGCATGGAGAGGAAGGTCCCTATAGTAAGCATGGAGAGGTAAGCACTAATGTAAGCACGAATTGGTAGGACACTATTGTAAGCATGGAGAGGTAGATCACTGTTGTAAGCATGGAGACGTTGGTCCTTATTTCAAGCATGGAGAGGTTTGTCACTATTATAAGCATGGCGTGGTAAGTACCTATTGTAACCATGAAGAGGTATGTCCCTATTGAAAGCATGAAGAGGTAGGCCCCTATTGTAAGCAAGGAGAGGTAGGCCACTATTGTAAACATGTAGAGGTAGGTCCCTATTGTACGCATGGAGATGTAGGTCACAATCGTAAGCATGGTGAAGGAAGTCACTTATGTAAGCAAAAAGAGGTAGGTCCCTATTGTAAGCATAGAGTTGATGGCCACTATTGTAAGCATGGAGCTATAGGTCACTAGTGTTAGCATGGAGAGGTAGGTCCCTATTGTAAGCATGGCACGGTAGGTCCCTATTATTGTAAGCATTGAGAGGTAGGTCACTATTGTAAGCATGGAGAGGGAAGCCACTCATGTAAGCATTAAGAGGTAGGTCCCTTTTTGTAACCATGGAGTTGTTAGCGACTATTGTAAGCATGCAGATGAAGGTCATTATTGTAAGCATGGAGACGAAGGTCACTATTGTAAGCATGGAAAGGTAGTTATCAAATGCTAGCGTAGGGAAGCAGGTCACTATTGTAAGCACGGAGAGGTAGTCCACTACTGTAGGCATGGAAAGGTAGCTCCCTATTGTGAGCATTGAGAGTAAGGCATCTATTAAAAGCATGGAGGGGGAATACATTTATGTTATTATAGAGAGGTGAGTCCCTATTGTAAGCATGGCGAGGTAGGTCACTAAAATAAGCGTGGAGAGGTAGGTCCCCATTGTAAGCATGGAGAGGATGGTCACTATTGTAAGCATGGAGAGTTAGGTCATTATTGTAAGCATGGAGAGGTAAGCCACTTTTATTAGCATGGAGAGGTAGGTCCCTATTGTAAGCATTGAGAGGTAGGTCACTATTGTAAGCATGGAGGGGGAAGTCACTAATGTAAGCATGGAGAGGTAGGTCCCTATTGTAAGCATGGAGTTGTAAGCGACTATTGTAAACATGGAGAGGTCGGTCCCTATTGCTAGCGTGGAGAAGCAGGTCGCTATTGTAATTATGGAAAGGGAAGTCACTTATGTAAGCATAGAAAGGTAGGTCTTTATTGTAAACATCGAGTGGTAGGCCACTATTGAAATTATGGAGAGGTATATCACTATTGTAAGATTTTGAGATTGGTATCTATTGCTAGCGTGGAGAAGCAGGGCACTATTGTAAGCATGGAAAAGTAGCCCACTAATGTAAGCATAGCAAGGTAATTCCGTATTGTAAGCAGTGAGAGGTAGGCCACTATTATAAGCATGGATAGGGAAGACACTTATGAAATTATAGAGAAGAAGATCCCTGTTGTCAGCATGGCGAGGAAGGTCACTGCTTTATGCATGGAGATGAAGGACACTATTGTAAGCATGGAGAGGTAGGTCCCCATTGTAAACATAGAGAAGTAGGTCACTATTTTAAGCATGGAGAGGGAAGTCACTTATGTAAGAAGGGAGTTGTAAGCGACTATTGTAAGCATGTAGATGTAGGTCACTAGTGTAAGCATGAAGAGGTAGGTCAATATTGTAAGCATGAAGAGGTAGGTTCGTATTGTTAGCATGGAGAGTTAGGCCACTATTGTAAGCATAGAGACGTAGATCCCAATTGTAAGTATGGAGAGGCAGGCAGCTGGTGTAAGAATGAAGAGGAAGGTCCCTTTTGAAAGCATAGAGGGATAGTCGCTATCGTTAGCAAGATGGAGTATGCCACTATTGTAAGCATGGAGCGGTATGTAGCTTGTGTTAAAATGAAGAGGTAGGTCCCTTTTGTAAGCATGGAGAGGTAGGTCATTTGTGAAAAACTAGAGAGGTAGGTCCCTATTGTAAGCGTGGAGATGTATGTTACATGTGTAAGAATAAAGAGGTAGGTCCCTTTTGTAAGTTTTGATAGGTAGGCAACTTTTGTAAGCAGGGAGAGGTAGTTTACTATTGTAACAAGGGGAAGAAGGTTACTATGTTAGCAGGGAGGGGTAGGTCACTATTGTAAGCAGGGAAAAGTAGGTCACTATTGTAGTCTGGAGCGATATGTTACTAATGTACACATGGAGGGGAAAGCAAATATTGTAAGCATGGAGAGGTTGGTCACGATTGTAAGCATGGAGAGGTAGGTCACTATTTTAAGCATTGGGATATTAGGTCACTTTTGCTATCACGTAGAGGTAGTTCACATTTTTAGGGATATAGAGAAAGGTCATCACTGCAAGCATGGAGAGCAAGGTCATTATTGTTAGCATGAAGAGGTATTTTACTTTTGTAAGTATGTATAGGAAGGTCACTTTGATAAGCTTGGAAAGGTATGTTACTTTAATTAGCATTGAGAAATTTGCCATTTTAGTAATCATGGAGATGTATGTCTCTATTATAAGCATGAAGAGGTAGGTTACTATTGTAAGCATGGAGATGTAGGTCATTATTGTAAGCATGCAGGGATCGGTTACAAGTGTAAGAATGGAGAGCTAGGTCACTATTGTAAGCATGAATTGGTAGGTCACTATTGTAAGCATTGAGACGTAGGTCACTATTGTAATCATGGAAAGCTAGGTCCCTATTTTAAGTGTGGAAAGGTATGTTACTATTGTAAACATGGAGAGGTAAGGCCACTATTGTAAGCATGGAGAGGTAGGTCACTGTTGTCATCATGGAGAGGAAGTTGACTATTCTCAGCATGAATAGGTAGATCATTCTTGTAAGCATTGAGAGGTAGGTCCCTAGTGTACGCATGAAGAGATAGGTCACTATTTAAAGCAGGGAGAGGTAGGTCACTAGTGTATGCATGAATTGGTAGGTCACTATTGTAAGCATGGGAGAGAACGGTAACTTTTTTAAGCAGGAATTGGTAAGTCAAAAGCATGTAGAGGAAAGTCACTATTGTAAAGCCTGAACAGGAAGGTCACTAGTATATGCATGGAAAAATAAGTTACTATTGTAAGCATATAGAGGTATGATTTCTTTAAGCTAGGAAAGGTAAGTTACTTTTGTTATTATGGAGAGGTAATTTACAATTGCAAGCATGTATATGTATGTCACAATTGTAAGCATGTAGATGTATATCACTATTGTATGCATGGTGATGTATGTCACTATTGTATGCATGGAGAGGTAGGTCACTATTATATGCATGGAAAAGTAGAATGCAAGCATCGAGAAGTTGGTCAAGATTGTAAGCATGGAGAGGTAGGTCCTGATGGTATGCATTACGTATTAGGTCACAATTGATAGCATGCGTTGGTAGGATACGACTGTAAACATTTAAGGTTGGTTACCATGTAAAGCATGGAGAAATATGTCACTATTGTAAGCAGTAATAGGTAGATTACCATAGGAAGCATGGAGATGAAGGTCACTTTTGTAAGGAAGGATAAGTAGGGTGCTATAATGTGTTTTGAGAGAAAGGTCACTATTTTTTGCATGTGTATGTATGTCACTAATGTAAGCATGGAGAAGTAGGTTACTTTTTTTAGCATTGAGAGTTAGGTTACTATCGTAGGCATAAAGATTTAGGTCACTGCTGTAACCAAGTAGAGTTAGGCAACTATTGAAAGCATACATTAAAACGTCACTATATAAGTATGAAGAGGAAGGTCACCATTGAATTCATGGAGAGGAAGGTCACTATTATAAGCATGGCGAAGTAGGTTACTATTGCAAGCATGAATTGGTAGGTCACTATTATAAGCATGAAGAGGTGGGTCACTATTGTAAGCATGAAGTGGTAGGTCACTACTATATGCATGAGGAACTTTGTTAAAAAGTGAGAGGTAGGTTTCTATTGTAAGCAATGAGAAGTAGGTTATTATTGTAAGCATGGAGAGGTAGGTCACTATTAAAAGCATGAATAGGTAGGTCACCATTGTAATCATGTAGGTAGTTTATTATACTATGCATGGAGAAGTAGATTACTATTGTAAGCATATAGATGTAGGTTACTTTTTTAAGCTGTGAGAGTTAGGTCATTATTGTAAACATGGAGAGGTTGATCGAGATTGTAGGCATGGAGTAGTAGGTTTCTATTATAAGCATGGAGAGATATGTCAAGATTTTAAGCATGGATATGTATGTCACTATTGTATAAATGGAGATGTAGGTCACAATCGTAAGCATCGAGAATTTGTCAAGATTGTAAGCATGAAGAGGTATGTCCTGATGATATGCATGAAGTGGTAGGGTACAATTGATAGCATGGGTTGTTAGAATACTATTGTTAACATTGAAAGGTAGGTTAACATTAAAAGCATTATGAAGAGGTATATCACTTTAGTAAGCATGGTAGGTTACCATAGGAAATACAGAGAAGTAGGTAACTTATTTAAGCTGGGAGAGGTAGTCACTTTTTTTAAAATTAAGAGGTAGGTTTCTATTGTAAGCATTTAGAAGTAGGTTATTATTGTAAGCATAAAGAGGTAGGTCACTATTGTAAGCACTTAGGGGTAGAGCACTGTTGTAAGCACTGAGAGGTAGGACACTATTGTAAGCACTGAGAGGTAGGGCACTTTTGTAAGCAAGGAGAGGTTGGGCACTTTTGCAAGCACCGAGAGGTAGGGGACTTTTGTAAGCACTGAGAGGTAAGTCACTATTGTAAGCACTTAGAGGTAGGTCACTACTATAAGCACTTAGAGGTAGGTCACTATTTTAAGCGCTTAGAGGTAGCTCACTAGTTTGAGCACTTATATATATGTCACTTTTGTAAGCACTTAGAGGAAGGTCCATATTGTAAGCACTTAGAGGTTGGTCACTATTGTAAGCTCTTAAAGGTAGGTATCTTTTGTAAAGATAAAGGGGTAGGTCTCTAATTTAAGCACTGATATGTAGGTCAGTATTGTAAGCATTAAGAGGTAGGTCACTATTGGAAGCACTGAAAGGTGGGTAACTATTGTAAGCATGGAGAGGAATGGAACTTTTGTAAGGATGGAGAGTTAGGTCGCTATTGTAGAATTGGAGGGGTAGTCAGTATTGTAAGCATATAAGTCATTTGTGAAATTTCATATGTTTTTTTCTTATATCATATTGTAATGAGGCAAGTTTTGTTGAAATATTCTGAAAATTTATAAGAAACTGCATATGCTTATGTCAGACTTCAAAATACACAGTGATAAAGCTTATTTCAGACTGTTAAAATTACACCGAAGAAAGCTTATATCAGACTTACAAAATAAATGATAGGGAAACTTATGTCAGACTGTACAAATACACCTTGAGGAAGCTTTAGGCAATCTACAAAATACACAGTGAGACAGCTTTTGTCAGAATTCTAAATATACATTGAAAACGCTTATGTCAGACAGTACGAAATACACCATAAGAAAGCTTATGTCAGACTTAACAAAATACACTGTGGGACAGCTTTTGTCAGCCTTTAAAATTCACCCTTATAAAGCATATGTAAAAAATAAACTGTGAGATAGCTTATGTCAGACTTTAAAAAAACATAAGAAAGGTTATGTCAGAATACAAAATTCAACATAGGAAATTTTTTACATACTACAAAATACACAGTGAGATGGCTTATGTTAGACTGTACAAAATACACCGTCAAAGAAAACTTTTTGAAGACTAAAGAATATACAGAGAAACAGTTTATGTCAGAATATAAAATATATTTTGAGAAAGTCTTTGTCAGACTATAAAATACACCATGAGAAAGCTAATGTCAGGCGGCACAAAATGTAATGTGAAGAAGTTTATTTAAGGATATAAAAATACAAAGTGAGAAAATGTTTGTCAGAATGTACAAAATACCCCGTGAAAAAGCATATGTGAGGTTGTACAAAAAACACGGTGAGAAAGCTACCGTCAGACGTACAAAAATCACTGGTATAAAGCATATACATACATATATATATATATATATATGCCGGGACCTTGAACAGAATAACACCCCATATCTTCCCTGTTAACAGGTTGTTTAAGTTCCTGATGTACCTAGGTCAGAGCCTTGTACAGAATGTTATCCCAAACCATTCCTGTTTACTGGTTGTAATAGTACCTGATGTACACATGTCGGGGTATAGTAAAGAAAAACATCCTTAAGCTTCCCTGTTAACAGGTTGTTAAAAAAAACATGACGTACCCAGGTCTAAGCCGTGTTCTGAATTTCATACCGAACCTTCCCTTACGCGCGTCGTTTAAGTAACTGATGTACCCAGGTCGGGTCCTTGGTCAGAACAATTTCCAATACCTTCCAAGTATTTTTAGTACCTGATATACCCTGGCCGGTGCCTTGTTCATAATTGCATCCCACTGTGACTTACCCTGTTCACAGGTTGTTTATGTATATGATTTTCACATGTCGTAGCCTTGTAAATAATACCATCCTCTATATTCCCTATCTTTATCGTCCACATGTTTAAGTACCTGATGAATGCAAGCCGGGGCCTTGTACATAATTACATCCTATATTCTCCCTGTTTACTGGTTGTTTAAGTATCTGATGTACGCAGGTCGGGGCTTTGTAGTAAGTAAAGTATGCCAATATTAAAATATTTTCTAAAATATAAAAACACAGAAATTAGACCTGTTAAATCATAGATTTATAGCTTGCTTGCTTTTCAAAGGGAAGGGTCAAGGCAACATATTTTTGAAGTTAGTTGCTTAGATGTGCAAAACATTAACATTGGTCATAATTTCAAACTGTTCCGAGATATTCAAAAGACTCTTTGTATGCATGTTTCAAGAGACAATACACACCTGTAGAGCAAGGCCCCTTTCTTGGGCTCCAATGATTGTCTAGTTATGAACTTGTTCGACTGGCAAGAATTCCATTCGTATGCCATTCAATGTGATATGGAATAAACCGGGTATACCTTTCTAATTGTCAATGACATTTTAGCTTGTTATCGTTAAAGACCGGTTCTAAATGATAGCAACAGCAGTTGATATTTCACTTTACCTATACCTTTCTGAAATTTCACACCCAATGAGAAGAATTGCCAAACTGTTAAAATAAAGGTGTGGAGATGTTCTTAATTAAATGTCTTGATAAACGATCAATTAAATACTACAAGGAAACACGCATTATAAGATGTAAAAGAATATAAATTATCAGAGATGATTTAAGATTTCAGTACTTTATCAACTAACCTTTCCCCTGTAGAACAGCTCTACTTAATTATGGCTACATCCAAATCTATTGAAACTTATAATAAAAGGACGGGTCAACTTTATGACCCTCATAAATTTTGAATTTCTTATCTACCTTAATCCGGGCATGCGTCCAATAGATAAATAAGTGTTAAACTAGCGTATCTTAACGCTACTATTGCACTGGAGTGTGTTAAGGTCATTTCTATAACTTGTAAGCACTTTTTTTCTTGCTTAACGTCCGACTTTATAACTGAGTGTGTTTTACGTCTATTTCACTGACAGAGCCATATCCAGTGGTGTCAACTACGAGTTCACCTACAGGCTCAAAAAGCTCAATTCTCATGACATTTGGTTAATTTATATACTCGCATACTTACGCACACATGCTTCTGCGCACACATGCAATTGTCATTTTGGCGCCACTGTCAACGAGTGTATTTTAAGGATCTTTGTATGTTGGTCCTTTTGTGACTTGCTTTAAGGGTACATGCAATGTTTGTTGCAGAAATGTCAGGCTACACTCAATTCTGGTTTTATATGGATGTTAACATACACAATTATTTACACTTTAAATGTTTGCATTGTATCTTAGACTATTGTTAGTAGGATTCATCTTTGGAAAAGATAAGTCATTAGGTAAAATTAGCCGAAATTTGATTTTCTGTTCTAGTTTTAAATTCAAAATTTAATTAACTTTTAAAAACATTTATGTGCATGAAATTTAAAGATGATTAAGTGTATCATCTTGGGTCAACATCTAGGCCCCTGGAACATATCTTTAAAGAAAAGCTGTAAAGTGTTTATTTTTCCTCACAGAAATGAAATAGTTTCTGCTGATCTTAATGAAATCTAATAAGGTTGTTTGTATGAACATTATCTATAAATATGGGTCATCTTTGTTAAAAAACTAGCTTAAATCTTAGGTTTGCAATATCGCATCTTCGAATAAAAAATCCAGCTTTAATGCGGGGTTGCTGTATTGGTGTATTATATTAAAAATGAGTCCCAGATCTCAAAATCATATTGTCCTGCTTATATTACAGGCCGTAATCTCTAATGGTGGAGGAAAGGAGCGTATATTGAGAGACAGGAGGAATAAGATGTCCTACAGAAACCACAACTGTAACAATACTTCTCCAGTTAGCTTCCTTTTATTGTAGGTAAAAATGATCGGGTAGGTGACTTTTGTTAGGATGTTAAGGGAGGTCACTTATGTAATCATGGAGAGGTATGCCACTTTTGTTAGCATGGAGAGGTAGGCAACTATTGCAAGCATGGAGAGGTAGGCCACTATTGTAAGCATGGAGAGGTAGGTCCCTTTTGTAAGCATAGAGAGGTAGGCCAATATTGTAAGCATGGAGAGGTAGGTCACTCTTGTAAGCATGGAGAGGAAGGTCCCTATTTTAAGCATGGAAAGATAGGTCACTATTGTTAGCATGGAGAGAACGAACACTATTGTAAGCATGGGGAGGTAGGTCACTATTATAAGCATGGAGAGGTAGGTGCCTATTGTAAGCATGGAGAGGAAGGTTCCTATTGTAAGCATGAAGAGGTAGGTAACTATTGTAAGCATGGAAAGGTTGGCCACTATTGTAAGCATGGAGAGGTAGGTCCCTCTTGTAGGCATGAAGAGGTAGGGAACTGTTGTAAGCATGGAGAGGGAAGTCACTTATGTAAGCATGGAGAGGTACGGCCCTATTGTAAGCATGGAGAGGTACTTTCCTATTTTAAGCATGAAGAGGCAGGGCACTATTTTTAAGCAAGGATCGAGAAGTAATTTATATAAGCATGGAGAGGTAGGTCCTTATTATAAGCATATAGAGGTATGTCACTATTGTAAACATGGAGAGGTATGTCCGAATTGTAACCATCAAGAGGTAGGTAACTATTGTAAGCATGGAGAGGTAGGACACTATTATAAACAAGAAAAGGTAGTTCCCTATTGTATGCATGGAGAGAAAGGTCCCCATTGTAAGCATGGAGAGGTAGGTCACTATTGTAAGCATGGAGAGGGAAGTCACTTAGGTAAGCATTGAGAGGAAGGTTCCTATTGTAAGCATGGAGTTGTAGGCCACTATTGTAAGCATGGGAGGTAGGTCACTATTGTAAGCATGGAGAGGTAAGTTCCTATTGTAAGCATGATGAGGTAGGTCACTATTGTAAGCATGGAGAGCGAAGTCACTTATGGTAACCTACCTCATCATGCTTACAATAGTGACATGTCTCTCAAATGATTTTCATGTAAACCTACCTTTAAATGTTAAAAATCGTATCCTACCAAACCATGCTATCAATTGTGACCTATCTCTTCATGCATACCATCAGGACCTACCACCCCAGGCTTACAATCTTGACCAACTTCTCGATGCTTCTCAATAGCGACATACATCTCCATCCTTACAATCGTGACCTACTTTTGCATGCATACACTAGTGACCTACCTCTCCATGCATACAATAGTGACATATATCTACATACTTACAATAGTGACATACATATCGTTGCTTACAAAAGTAACCTACCTCTCGATCCTAACAATAGTAACCTACCTTTTCTAGCTTTCAAAAGTATCCTACATCTATTTGCTAACAATTCTCCATGCATATAATAGTGACCTACCTTTTCATGCTTAAAACAGTGACCTACCTCTTCATGCTTTTAATAGTGACCTACCAATTCATGCTTACAATAGTGGCCGTCCTCTCCCATGTTCACAATAGTGACCTACCAATTCATGCTTACAATAGTGACCTACCTCTCCCTGACTTAAATAGTGACCAATCTCTTCATGCGTACAATAGAGGAAGGTCAGTATTGTAAGCATGTAAGTCATATGTAAAACTTCATATGTATTTTTTTCTTATATCATATGGTAATGAGGCAAGTTATGTTGAAATATTCTAATAGTCATATGAGATACTGCGTATGTTTTGTCATTTGACAAGGAGGCCTGAAGTATTCTGAAAATATATGAGAAATTGCATATGTTTTATCAAATGTCACTGATTCCAGTTTTATGGAAATATTTGAGAAACTCTATGAATGTTTTATCGTTCTGTAAACATGCACCAGACTGTACAAAAATCACTGTAAGAACATTAATGTCAGACTACAAAAATACTCAATGAGAATGTTTATGTCAAACTGTACAAAATACACCGTGAAAAAACTTCTGTCAGACTATAAAATACACAGTGAGAAAGCTTATGTCAGACTGTTTATATTGCACCGAAGAAAGCTTATGCCAGACTTACAAAATACAAGATAAGAACGCTTATGTCAGTCTGTACAAAATACACCGTAAGGAAGCTTTAGGCAGTCTACAAAATACTCAGTGAGACAGCTTTTGTCAGAATACGAAATATAAATTGAAAACGCCTATGTCAGACAGTACGAAATATACTTTAAGAAATCTTATGTCAGACTGTACAAAATACACTGTTAGACAGCTTTTGTCAGACTTTAAAATACACCCAAAGAAAGCTTATGTCAGCCTACAAAACACACCGCAAGAAAGCATTTGGCAAACTACAAGATGAGACAGCTTTGGTCATATTACAAACTACACAGTGAGGAAGACAGACTGTATAAACTACACCGTGAGAAAGCTTGTGTCAGAATGTAAAAAATAAACTGTAGTAAAGCTTTTGTCAGACTTCTAAATACACTGTGAGATAGCTTACGTCAGACTATAAAAACGTAAGAAAGCTTGTGTCAGAATGTAAATAATAAACTGTAGGAAAGTTTTTGTCAGACTACAAAATACACTGTGAGATAGCTTACGTCAGACTATAAAACCCCGTAAAAAAGCTTATGTCAGACTACAAAATTCAACATAGGAAAACTTTTGGCATACTACGAAATACACAGTGAGATAGCTTGTGTTAGACTGTACAAAATACGACGTTAGAAAACTCTTTGAATACTAAAGATTATTCTGAGAGACAGCTTATGTCAGAATATAAAACATACTTTGAGAAGGTATTGATCAGACTGTAAAATACACCATGAGAAAGCTAATGTCAGGCGGTACAAAATGTAATGTGAAGTTTATGTAAGGATATAAAGATACAGTGTGAGAAAATACTTGTCAGGATGTACAAAATACCCCGTGAAAAAGCATATGTGAGGTTGTACAAAAAACACGGTGAGAAAGCTTACGTCAGACGTACAAAAACACCATTAGAAAGCATTTGTCAGGTTGCATAAAATGCACGCTACTTTTTAAATTCATAACTTATTTTTCATGTTCTTAAGGGGACTGTACACCAGATTGGCACCAAAAAAAGTTATTTTCTGTAACGAATCTCAGGACAATTATTTAATAAAATGTTTAACTCTTTGATATCACAATTGTAAAAACAAATGTAAAAACAAATCGAGTCGGAGACCGGGTTCGAACCGGGGTCGCCAAAATTGCATACTAGTGTTGTATTCACAGTGCTATGAAGGCTTACCCCTATCAGTTGTCCTCGAATATTTCAGCTATATACCTAACTTGTTAATATCACGTGATAACATCGACTAGGCAATCATACATAAGGAATGAATTCTACTAGGTATAATACCTAGTATTTTTTTAATTGAAAAATACAAAAAAAAAATGCGAAAAAATAGATTAGTTGTAAACTATGTGGTACTGCAGTTAGTAAGTATCAATGCATTGTACACAACAATTCCAAGTTTATGTCAGTTTTCGACAATTTTCTTTTTTCTCGCTATTTCATCATACGGTGTACAGCTCCTTTAATATCTATATACATATATACTTAGTTTGAACTCATTTGTATTACAACGATGTGAAACAAATTATTCAACATTTTCTCAATCGCTCTTGATGACACAATAACTCGAAAATGTTGTCTTGTGTTGTGAATGGGAAGCGGGGTACCCGAAGAAACCCACTTGTCAAGTTTGTTGCCCAGAAACTAAGCTCAACACATGTACCCAGGCCGGAAATCGAGCCCGGGTCACCCAGGTGAGAAGCGAGTGTGCTAAACACTGCGCTAGCCTTACATTACATTTTCTGCTTTAGAATATATGTTTAATCTGCTTCAGTTTACATGTGTTAACATACCTTTCTCTTCCAACGTATGTATATCTACTTATTCAGACTGCATGAAGCCTACATGCCAGGTCAGGACTCAATTGGAATCCACCACTTCCCAACAGTTCTGAATATAGAAGCATAATCATTAGATGTTTTAACAAGTGACCTCACCAAACATGATTAAAACTCTTATCAAAATTGATAATTATCGGTCAATTAATAGTCTTGTTTGTTATTTGGGCCGTATGTGAAACAGTTCTAGAAACATTTTAACTGCATACTACTTAAAATAAGTAAAATTGGTATTTTACACTAAAAAGCTTGCATCATAATCTTAGATTCTCTTGTAAATTGATGTGTGCATGTATGTCACAAAATGTGGTCGCTGCACAAGAAGTTACTTACTGGTATACATTCCAAGCTTTTCACCAACCAGCACACATCTCACATATAATATCTCATTTCGTTTTCTTCGATTTTTTTTATTGTTTCAAAAATCGCACATTCATAACATTGTATAAAGTCCAAAATGTGACCAGTTAATATCATTAGTATCATATATCTATCATTATCAACGTCGCATTGTTGCACCATATCAGTCGCGTATTTTCATCTCGATATCTTATCACCTTGTACACACCTGAAATATATACGTTTCATGATTACAGATTTATTTGTGTTATCTAATCTATGTATGATGTTTATATTTGCAGGTGCATGAAACCTTGTGTCGGGCGATTGCTTCTCTGCCCTCATGACCAGACGGGTAATGTCCAATGCTTTATATTTAGACATATATGTTCAACGTGTTCATTCTTAAACAACAGTTGTAGGGTTTGTTGTCATGTTTGAGTGTTGTTGTATTGATCAAGCTTAATTAATCAATTTTTATTATTGGTAAGTACATAATTTAAAACATTGTGTAGGATTTGCTTTACACTTTTGTACATGTACCTTCTTGTTTAAGTACCTGTTGTACCCAGGTCAGAACCTTGTACAGAATAACATCCCATATCTTCCATGTTTACATGTTGTTAAAGTTCCCGATGTACTCAGGTCAGAACCTTGAACAGAATAACATCCCATATCTTCCATGTTTACATGTTGTTCAAGTTTCCGATGTACTCAGGTCAGAACCTTGTACAGAATAACATCCCATATCTTCCCTGTTTACAGGTTGTTTAAGTTCCTGGTGTACCCAGGTCAGAACCTTGTACAGAATAACATCCCATATCTTCCCTGTTAACAGGTTGTTCAGGTTCCCGATGTACCCAGGTCAGAACCTTGTACAGAATAACATCCCATATATTCCCTGTTTACATGTTGTTCAAGTTTCCGATGTACCCAGGTCAGAACCTTGTACAGAATAACATCCCATATCTTCCATGTTTACATGTTGTTAAAGTTCCCGATGTACTCAGGTCAGAACCTTGTACAGAATAACATCCCATATCTTCCCTGTTAACAAGTTGTTTAAGTTCCTGGTGTACCCAGGTCAGAACCTTGTACATAATAACATCCCATATCTTCCCTGTTAACAGGTTGTTTAAGTTCCCGGTGTACCCAGGTCAGAACCTTGTACAGAATAACATCCCATATCTTCCCTGCATACATGTTGTTTAAGTTCCCGATGGACCCAGGTCAGAACCGTGTACAGAATAACATCCCATATCTTCCCTGTTTACATGTTGTTTAAGTTCCCGATGTAACCAGGTCAGAACCTTGTACAGAATAACATCCCATATCTTCCCTGTTTACATGTTGTTTAAGTTCCCGTTGTACCCAGGTCAGAACCTTGTACAGAATAACATCCCATATCTTCCCTGTTTACATGTTGTTTAAGTTCCCGTTGTAACCGGGTCTGAACCTTGTACAGAATTGAATCCAATATCTTCCCTGTTTACATGTTGTTTAAGTTCCCGGCATACCGAGGTCAGAACCTTGAACAGAATAACTTCCCATATCTTCCCTGTTAACAGGTTGTTCAGGTTCCCGATGTACCCAGGTCAGAACCTTGTACAGAATAACATCCCATATTTCCTGTTTACATGTTGCTTTAGTTCCCGATATACTCAGGTCAGAACCTTGTTTAGAATAACATCCCATATATTCCCTGTTTACATGTTGTTTAAGTTTCCGATGTACCCAGGTCAGAACCTTGTACATAATAACATCCCATATCTTCCCTGTTATCATGTTGTTTAAGTTCCCGATGTACCCAGGTCAGAACCTTGTACAGAATAACATCCCATATATTCCCTGTTATCATGTTATTTTAGTTTCCGATGTACCCAGGTCAGAACCTTGTACATAATAACATCCCATATCTTCCCTGTTATCATGTTGTTTAAGTTTCCGATGTACCCAGGTCAGAACCTTGTACATAATAACATCCCATATCTTCCCTGTTATCATGTTGTTTAAGTTCCCGATGTACCCAGGTCAGAACCTTGTACAGAATAACATCCCATATCTTCCCTGTTATCATGTTGTTTAAGTTCCCGATGTACCCAGGTCAGAACCTTGTACATAATAACATCCCATATGTTCCCTGTTTACATGTTGTTTAAGTTTCTGATGTACCCAGGTCAGAACCTTGTACAGAATTCAATCCCAAACCTTCCATGATCACTTGTTGAAAAAGTACCTCATGTATCCAGGTCGGGTATTGTAAAGAAAAACACCCTTTTCCTTCCCTGCTCAGAAGTTGTTGAAAAAAACATTATGTACCCAGGTCTATGCCGTTTACAAAATTACATCCCAAACCTTCCTATTCACAGGTTGTTTAAGTACCTCATGTACCAAGGTCGGGTCCTTGATCAAAACAATATCCTATACCTTCCCTATTCACAGGTTGTTTAAGTACCTCATGTACCAAGGTCGGGTCCTTGATCAAAATTACATCCTAAACCTTCCTATTCACAGGTTGTTTAAGTACCTCATGTACCAAGGTCGGGTCCTTGATCAAAACAATATCCTATACCTTCCCTATTCACAGGTGTTTAAGTACCTGATATACCCAGGTCGGGGCCTTGTACAGAATTACATCCCACACTTACCATGTTCACAGGTTATTTATTTACAAGATGTTCCCATGTCGTAGCCTTGTAAATAAAACCATCCTCTATATTCCCTATCTTTACCGTTTACATGTTGTTTAAGTACCTGATGAATGCAGGTCGGGGCCTTTTACATAAGTACATCCTATATCCTCCCTGTTTACTGGTTGTTTAAGTACGTGTTGTACGCAATTCGGGCCTTGTATAAAAGTACATCCTATATTTTCCTTTTTGACAGGTTATTTAAGTATCTGATGTACCAAGGTCGGGGACTTGTACAAAATTGCATACTATACCTTCCCTTTATACAGGTTGTTTATGTAAATGCTCGACCTATGTAGTGTTCTTCTGAAGAGTAGCATCCTTTATCTTTCCTTTACACATGCTGTTTAAGTACCTGATGTACGCAGGTCGGGGCTTTGTAGTAATTAAAGTATGCCAATATTAAAAATATTTACTAAAATATAAAAACACAGAAATTAGACCTGTTAAATCATAGATGTTAAGCTTGTTTGGTTTCAAAGAAAAGGGTCAAGGTAATAGACTTTGTGTAGTGAGTTGCTTAGGTGTGCTAAACATTAATTTTGGTCATAATTTCAAACTGTTCCGAGGTATTCAAAAGACTCTTGGTATGCATGTTTCAAGAGACAATACACACCTGTAGAGCAAGGCCCAGTACTTTGGCTCCAATGATTTTCTAGTTATGAACTTTTTCGACTTGCAAGAATTCCATTCGTATGCCATTCAATGTGATATGGAATAAACCGGGTATACCTGTCTAATTGTCAATACATTATTAATGACATTTAAACTTGTTATCGTTGAAGACCGGTTCTAAATGAAAGCAACAGCAGTTAATATTTCACTTTACCTGACCCTTTCCGACATTTCACAGCCAATTTTGTCTTACGCTGCAAACTGTTATAATGAAAGTGTGGAAATGTTCTCAATTTAATAAACGTTCAATTAAAGATGTCAAAGAAACACGGAATATAAGATGTAAAAGAAGTAAAATTATCAGAGATGATTTGTGATTTCAGTACTTTATCAACTAACCTTTTCCCTGTAGGCTCAAGACCACAGTTATCTGCCCCCCGTTGACCAAGATCCGGATGTGAATACAGAAACAAAGAGTGCTTGTGTTCAAGTATCAATATTTTATTAAAATTGAATGAAAAAGAAGCAAAAAATGTTCTTTTTGCAGAGAACTTGACTGAATTTGACACTCTATTGCAGAAATTGATAGTTTTCAATGTAAATATTGGAAAAATCATACCTTGTGGAAGTCTGAAAATTAGTTGTTTGTAGCCGATTGACTCCCTGGCGGAAGGGTTATGTATTTGAACTCAATTTTGACAGTCGGGTCAATGGTCAACATGGTGTTTTCTTGTGATTATATTTTGTGTCTTGAATTGTTCTAGAGATGCCATGTCCTTGTTTTTCAATTGGGGTGTGTATAAAGTCAAAAGCCAGGTTAGTGTCTATATGAAACATATAGTAAAAATAACTGTGGTCTCACGCCTGTAGAACAGCTTTACTTAATGGCTAAATCTAAAAACGTCCAAAACAGAAATTTTCTATAAAAGGAAGGAAACTTATAATAAAAGGACGGGTCAACTTTATGACCCACATAAATTATGTATTTCTTATCTGCCTTAATCTGACCATACGTCCAATAGATAAATAAGTGCTAAACAAGCGTATCTTAACGCTACTATTGCATTCGGGTGTTTTAATGTCATTTCCTTTACTTGTCAGCACTTTTTTGCTTGTAACTTCCGACTATATAACTGAATGTGTTACACTTCTTTTTCACTGACAGAGCCATATCTTGAAAGAGGTTTTGGTTTTCTTGTAAATACTGAATATGACTTCTTGATGGCACTATGACACTGACGGTCCTTAGCAAACTAGTATAAATCCATGCCCATCTCTTCAAGTTTTTAGGGTTATATATGTATTGACATTTTAGCTTGATTGTTTTTCAAGAATTGTTAAACACAGATGTTTACAGCCTCTTACCAAAACCTTTTAGCCTTAACTGGAAACCACTTAATTTAGCATTAATTTGATTCTCTTGTTCAGAAGGACAATGATGGGGGTTGTGAGTGACATGATCAATAACTCAGGTTGAAATATGGTTGTTCAATTCATTGAAATGAACTGGTTTGATGTTTGTTTTGTTTACATTTTTCAGGAATTGTTTGAAATGTTTCAATATCATCTGCAATTAATTAATATCGATACCATCTGCTCTTGGAGGAAATGATACAGAAACTAGAGCAGTGTGACACAAATGTCATAAAAATCATGTATTTCTATCAAAGTTTATAAACATGTTTGATCTTTCTTTCTTTTTCTTGTGCGTACAACAAACAAATGGTTAGTTTCAGTGAAATGTTAATTAATTTAAACTTGTTAACAAATTACTATTCGATGAAATAAAAATGATACTACACTTATACAAACAATAATCCTCTATGAATTTGTATTCACATCAGATTTGGCTGCGAGTGACATTCTGGACAGCCCCGACTCGAAAGTGAAAAATGATCAGAGAACCTTACTTTTCACAAGTCAAACACAATTGTTCAGCTGCTTAATTTTGCTTTAATTTCTTTATGCCATCTAAACAAATATAACTAAAGCATGTTTCGCTAATGCAAAACAGCTTTGTCCAAGTAGTATGGTAAGAATATATAAACATATCTTGAACCATCATTGAATTTGATTTAAGGATAACTGATTTTCAAAGACAACGTTCGAACAGAGATAAAAGAAAGGACAGTCTTCACTTTAGCCCTTAATATAAATAAAATAATTCGTCAATGTACGTAAAAAAAATCCTTTCTGTCGGATTGAATATTGAAGTGGTTTTTCTCCAGACATTCAGCTAATAAATAAAAAGTCATTGTAATTACACAGGAAAATAAGAAATAAAGGCCATATTCCGAGGGATAAAACAGTCAATAGTTTCGGTCAGAGTACCCGAGGATACGACAACTGACAAAGATGAGAGCCTCGAACACATGGTGGACTTTATAAACCGCACTTTCTTTATCTTTGACAACTTTGCCTACCAAAACCCAATATCGAAAACACGAGTGGCTTTGATAACAACTCTGATTTTACAAACTACATCTAGCTGAGGCTGAGGTTGATCGTGGTAGGAGCTTTCGTGGAAAATAAGCATAGCCATCAAGAACTAGAGGAAAAGTGTTATTTACCGTATTGCTACCGTCATTATAAGAAACGCATATGCGACGATTGCCAGACTGACGTCACCAACATATCTGTGACAGAAAGTGATTGTTAAGTTGGTTTATGTTAAATTACTAAAATGTTCCAACCATAGACGTCTTCAAAAATGGACAGCCAAGAGACTGGACTAATCTCGTCTAGTTTTAGGTTGAAGCAGTGGGTACGAGATTAATTCCGTCAGTTAGATGTTAAAGTAAGTTTAGAACCAAGCTCATAATGGCAATTGCCTTATGCGTGGTGAGTTCCATAATTTTGGTAAAATATAGTTAAATCTAGCTTTTTGATCTACTGCGGAAACGGTTGAAAAAGCATCCCCCACTCTTGCAGTTAGGTACTCATGTTGTATCTCCTTTGGTTAATAAAGCATAAACCGTAGTTAAGACAATAACCTACTGCTTGTACGTTTTGTAAGATTTTAGCTCGTCTATTAAATAGTGTCGTTGCCTTGAATTATTTGGCGTTTGTGTGTTTACAAAATAACCTTGACATTAAATCATTGACCTTTCAAGATAATCAAATGAAACCTGGTACAAGTGTTTCATCTTATAACAACGGATGAACGTGACTCACGTTCGCTTTGTTGCACTCGTGTTAAAGTTTTATATTTCAAATAATTTATGTTTTAAGCCATTGACCATACCTTCGTCCAATGAATCATGATTGCATCATCAGTGTGTACAATGATCTTTTCAGTGGCAAGTGTTGCCAGAATAATATCCTCATGTACAACAAGGCTTCATTCACTCTGGCTTTGACAATTTTATGCTATGCCCCCTTTTCGTCTTAAAACAACGGACGCGCGTGATGTTTGCTCTGTTGCTCTCTGGTTAAAATTTTATTTCATTTCATTTACATTTCAATATTTCTTTTTTAAGACATTGACAACTACTTCGTGCAATAAATCTTAATTTTGTACAATGATCCGTTCAGTCAAAGTATAGCATTGAAATAAGCCATATCGGTGTGTTTTGTGATAACTGACAAAAAATGTTCGTTTTCTGTCAGTTGTTTGTAAACAAGTTTAAGAATATGTATTTTAAAGCGTCTTTTCTTTCTTGATTTATTTTTCTCTCACCATTTTGAGTTTTTCTGTAGTCAATTCAACAGAGATTTGTTTTGATTCTTATGATGTTGTTTTTTCTAAGCTGTAAAAACAGTATTGTTTTGTGGTTAAAATGTTGTCGAAGTTACTGACAAGTTAAAAAATTCCCTTTCATATCAATAGACTTTATTTTCTACATGTTATTCATTAATCCGTGTTGACCTTAGGGCTGGTCAGGAACACTAGTCAACTTCGAGTTTAGTGATCCCTATATGTACAATAACCCAATAGGAATACGTTCGAAAATCTACACCCAAATCAGTGATTTCCAAATATTTTATATAATACAATATAAATCTGATTACAATGCTGATTGGAGGCTGTCGTCACGTACCCCTGCTTATTGATATTCAATTGTTTTTCAAACGGGAACCATTACATAACTGGAATCTTTTGATTTTGGCACACCGTCAACGTTGGTACCAAAGTCTAAATCCTGAAGCGAAATTCCAAGGGGAATTTATATTGGCTATGTTTGTTTATGTTCACTTTAGCTCCTGTGTGTTTCGAAGCCTTTCAAACAAAACCACAAGGTAGTTGAGGAATCATGATGTACATCATGTTTCCAGCAACAACAACTATCTTTGTACATTTAGGAGGGCCAAAGCTCAAAATCAATGATAAAATTTAGAAACAATACCATGCAACATCAGGCCAATCAAAACATTGTGGCAAATTTAAGTTTCGGGTGTCTGCAAATTCAAACGGCGACTTTGACTGTGTTAATCTAAACCAAAATGCAAACCAATGTACACATCTGCATGAACTTGTTATTTAAATATACCATTTTAAGTGGATCACTACGTATCATTCATACATGAAAAATATCAAGCCAATTGTTTTAAACAAATCCCTTGATCTATATCCGAAACTAAATCAGCTAATATTTTTTCACATACCAAGTTTTATTAGTTAATATGAACTAAGGCGCTGTCTCTACGGGCTTGAAGTGTTATTGCCGAAATCGTAGTTCTTTTTATGAAACACGTGTTCTACAATACATCGCGGGCAGCATTTTTGGCCTCTCGGGCCATCAAAAACAACTAGCTGTTTTATACAGACAAGTTACAAACTTTTCAGTACATGTTCTTTAAAGTTAAGCACATAGCCTTTATTTATGTATACTCATATGGCAAGGACGAAGAGGCTTTTTTGAATGGGCTTTTCAGCTGTATAATTACAGCAGTACAGTCCTTACTTTGCATGATCTCTCAGTATTTTGATTAGTAATTAAGACCATAGTGAAAGAAATCGGCTAAGTAGTGTGAAGGAAATCCTTCCTATTACCAGATGTAAATCCTTATAAGTATTGGTCTTTCACACCTTCCATAAAGCAAGCAGTAAGTATTTCACAGTTTATTTATGAGTCCTTAATTTACATACATTGTAGATACACTATCTACATGAACTAACGCTATAAAATATGCGATAAATATGCACATGGCCATTGTAAACGAGTAATGTGAAATTCATACAGTAATGTTGCAGTAGACAAATAAGTAATTATTATAAACAAGAACAAGGTAGCATATAATTATAATGAGGATAAAACATGAGCATTCAGCTGATACTGAAGACATTTTTTAAAAAAGTAAAAGATGAGTATATATTCTTGTAACAATAACATTCAATACTCATATTTGAAGATTTAACTTCAACACTATCCATTTCATAAAATATGTCGATTTAACTGCAACATCAGTAAAACCTTCCTTTGACCAAATGCATGAGTATAATCCCTGGTTAACAGTAAATAAAACAATTCTTTTAAATATCACATGTCAAAAGCATTATCACATTTGAAAAAAAAAACTATATTGTTTACACAGAAAAAAATACAAATAAAATAATAGTTAAGGAAGCTTTTTATAAAAATATGAATGCAATAAATTGCCCATTGAGGTAAGGGTCAAACATAAGAACATTACTCAACTTTTATTAAAACTTCATTTTTCAAACCAAAAGATTAAAGAGGTTTAAAGCACATTTTAATATTTGCAATATATTTCCATCACATAAGTGTTTCGTTTATAGTAAGTATAATTGTAGAATAAGTCTGTAATTAGAAAATAAATATATAAAAAAGTAACAGAAAAAATGCATGGATTTGTTTTAATTGAAAATGAAAACAAAAGTGAGCCTTACAATTTTCAATAAAAATGTTTTATCATTTGAATGTGGAGGGCAACATAAGTGAATGAATAATTTAATGCTAAAATATATTCAAGGCTTATACAAAGAATAACTGATAATCTATTGAAAAAGAATGGATTGAAAGTAACTACATGGTCTTAACTAAGCAGTGTAATGTACATGTTTGTCAAGTTTAGAAGTTGTTAATAACTGTCCTGCGTGTACATGAACTAAAGCAAGTACCTTTTGCTTTTAATTGTTTTCCTTTAAAGCATTGATATAAAATAAAGAAAAATCCACTAATTTGAGGTTGTCATTTCTGCACACATTTGATTATGGAGGAAAATATCAAAATGCCATAAAAGTGTTGCTGTTACTTAAAGCTGCACTCTCACTGATTTACTGTTTTGACAACTTTTTTATATTTTTTTGTCTTGGAATTAGATTTTTTTGTGTATATATCTGCTTACCAGTGATGAAAGACTGCTGAGAAAAGATCAGATCGCAGATTTTCATATTTCCATTCCAAATTTAATGTTTTATGGCTTAAACTGTTACTTACGGTTTAATAAAAATGCTTAAAACATCGTTTTTTGGGACGGAAATATGAAAAACTGCGATCTGATCTTTTGTCAGAAGTCTTTTATCATTGGTTTGCAGATATTTACGCAAAAACTTGTTCGTTCAAAGACAAATAATAAAAAAGTTGTCAAAACGTTCAATCTGTGAGAGTGCAGTTTAAACATCAGATATCACAATAAATGGAAAAAAACAGGTATCACACATGTCAGAAAATAAATTACATAAAAAGCTGTTTAATTTCTGATAAAAATAGGATAGAAACTCTATCCCTAAACTATGACAAAAACAGTGCTATTACTTTGATAAGCACATCTTAAGCATATATGTACAATGTTTTTGTCCTGAGTAATATCCCAAAATATGACATTATATAAATATTGCATGGCTTCCAGTGTGACAGTACATATTGTCAACATAAGGGAAATACTGTTACCCGAGGCGAAACTCTATCCCTAAACTATGACAAAAACAGTGCTATTACTTTGATATAAACTCTTCTTAAGCATATATGTACAATGTTTTTATCCTGAGTAATATCCCAAAATATGACATTATATAAATATTGCATGGCTTCCAGTGTGACAGTACATATTGTCAACATGAGGGAAATACTGTTACCTGAGGCGAAGCCAAGGTAACAGTATTTACCCGAATGTTGACAATATGTTCTGTCACACTGGAAGCCATGCAATATTTATTTTGTTATACCGAACACAGTTACATTTATATACATATATAAGATTTTTACCATAACACAACTTTCAAGTTTAATCAATTTAATATATTCTATAATTATTGTTTGTTTACATTAGCTGTCATTTTGTTGCCAATGTCGTTTAGAAATAAGGCGAACACCGGTTGTAACCAGATTCACAATACATTTTGATAAGCGCTTACCACCTCAGACTTGGGGAAACCAAAAAATGCCTATTTTTAGACGCACGTGCTATGTGGCGTGAGACCACAGATATTTTTACTATATGTTTCATTTAGACACTAACCTGACTTCTCACTTTAAAACAGTCCCAATTGAAAAACAAGTAACTGCATGGCTGTTGTAGAACAATCCAAGACACAAAATTTAATCTCAAGAAAACATAGGGTTGACCATTGCGTTTTCTCACAAAATTGAGTAGTAATACATGACCCTGAGGTCAAGACGGAATAAGGCTACAAACAACCAATTTACATAGTTCCACAGGCAATGAATTTTCCAATTTTTACACTGAAAACTATCAGTTTTTGCAATACAGTGTCAAATTATGTTAAGCTCTATGCAAAAAGGCCACCTGTTTCTTCTCTTTCATTCAACTTAAATAAAATATTGATACTTGAACACAAGCACTCTTTTTCCTGTATTCACATCCGGATCTTGGTCAACGGGGACAGATAACTGTGGTCTTGAGCCTATTTAAACAACATTTTTTTCAGAAACAGACTTCAAAACTATATGCAACAGATACTGAAAGTATGTCAATGATATATTAAACACTGAATGAATGAGACAAGTATTAGCACCTGTGGTATTTTCATAAAGAGCAGAAACAGCAATTTCCCTCAAATGGTAAGCCACAAACCTTTGAAGAGCCATTATTTCCTTATGCATTGGAATAATTTGACCAAGTAAAGTTTTCCTTGTAGCTTTCAATAGTGTCTATAGAACAGACCACAAAAAAATGGCCTGCCTACTCTTTTAAGATTTTTTTTCTAAGCAAAATAAGGTTTTTCCACTTCATCGGCTTTAATAAGTGTTTTATATAAAAAATGACATAGAGCCAAACTGAAATGCTTCAACTTGTCAAAAGATTGCTTTTCTGGTCCACTTATATACAAAGGTAACAGAACTGTTCAGTTTAACACAAGAAATTTAGTGATCATGTGTTTATAGACAGTCTAAACACCACTATATGCCAAATTGTTTGCTTCTGGGACAAATGGCGCAACAAAGGAAATGGCAAAAAAACACCAAAACTGAAAGATTCATGACAACTGCTAGTGTTTTCATGTATGAGGTGGCTACATGATGTAGAACATGCAGAGATAGCATTATTATGCCCATTTTTTTAAAAAAAAATTACTTTAAGTATCTGTTTTGAAGGCTAGATTTGGCATTAAATTCAGAGTACAGCACTTCACCATTGTCTATAAGTTGCTAAATGCTTATTTACACCTGATTTGCTATAAATCTCACTCTTTGGAATCATTTACACACAAACAAGTACTACATAGTTGACTAACATCTTCATTCTTCTGAAATATTGGATTCAGAGCTGCATCTCCTGGATTCCGATTGCAGGACGACCGCCGGGGGGGAAAAAGCCACCGCTAACTGGAGCTTATTGGCACATCATGATCTGCAAGCAAGACACAAAAGCAATGTTTTACACTAATAAAACTATCTGCCACTACTGTTCAAGTTTGAAAAAGGCCTGTAAACACTCATTTGAGGCATACACAACCTTTTATGTAGTCATAAATGTGATAAATATGCAGAAAAGTTCATGAATTCAAGGATTTTCAGGACATATTTTATGAAATATATAGTCTTTTGGACATTTTGCAATCAGTTTTTAACAACTCGAAGGTTAATCTCATCTTATTGAGTACCCAGATGCATTTTGAAAGCATTTAAACCAGACATGCTTAGAATTTCTTCTTACTTGGAGACGGTATTCCTTTCTCGGAAATCCTTGCCGAGAGTCGGTATGGAAAACCACACGAGACCACATTTTGACCAGCACTCGGGTTCTTGTCCTTGAAAATTCCTCTGTGGCTACAGCAACAAGGCTGGCTATTGAAATAAGCAATAAATTAGGGGTTTTAAGACAAGTATAATGTATTAAGGTTGTTTTTTTAATGCATGAAGGGAAAAGGCTCTAATCTTTATGAAAGCGGCTCACTTTTTTATTTCTTTTGCCTTGAGAAATGTCAAGTTTTTCAATGTATAAACTGAATAAATGAATGAATTAATGAATATATATGAAAGATTGATAGAATTAATTAATGAATTAATGAAAGGTGGCATTATTTCTTTAAAATAGGGATCTCATAGTGTTGCTGTGATTGTCGAAGTAGATGTTTTCTTGTCCATAAGCTGAAAATCATATGCACACTAATGCACCAGTCAATTGTAACCACAGCCCCCCCCCCCCCCAGGTCCGGGGGGTATACCGGGGAAAAGGGCCGTGTTTTTACTTTCCAGGTGGCCCGCAGGGCCGGGTGACCGTGGTGGTTTTGTCATAGCGCCAAATTTAGCGGAGGTGCGGGGGCATTTGTCCGGGGTTTAACCATCAGTTCGTCCAGGCAGGGCGGGGATTTTACCCCGGGTTAGCTGGACCGAAAGTCAAAGTCCTGGCTATTCCCCGGACCTGGGGGGCCGTGGTTACAATTGACAGGTGCATAAATAAAACATCATTCTGCATCAAATGTGTAGTAAGTTTTGATTAATTGCTTATAGAATTTGCAATTAATGTAATGTTTGCTTAAAAGAGCAAACAAAATGCGCGAATAGATGCACAATACAGACCAAAGACTAATACAAGTCAGCAGTTTCATTAGAAAATAATTATCAAAGCCACACCAGAAATGATTGACAAACAACATGAAAGAAATTCATCTAGGAATGGAACAAAAAGTATCAATGGGCTTATATGACCAAACTTACTCACTTTATACTTCAGTTTGGATACAATTTTCCATTATATGATCTTGAAGTGCTAACAAATTTTAGCATGTCAGCATGTTGGCATACACCAAGTACAGCTCGGCCGGGTGGCAGGCGGGCTTTCTGGCTGGTTCATCATCATTTCCTCCCGGGTCTGTTTAAAATAATAAGAAAGAAAAATAAATAAATGCACAACGCCTACCCAAAAATGCAATCATTGACACCCTTATAGCCTATACAACAAACTCAATTAACACATCTCTGGCATACCTGTTTAAATTGATGGGATTCAATAATTATTTGAGAGCTGGCTGAAATTTCAAACAGTAAAAAATATATCAATATGTTTGAAACAGTGAAAGATTGTTTTTATTGTTTATAAATGTTTATAAATCACCACAAAGCATATATACTAATGGTGGTTTATGGGCACTAAGTCCTGTTGGTGGTTTATGAGACCCTCCATTTCTAAACATGCCAGCATCACCATATTAATAATCTTTCAATGTTTTTATTTGTATATTATAAATATTAACTTTTATTTGATGATATCACAAATCTGAAAAAAAAACTATATTTGGGATTGTGGGATACTGCACTGTGGGACATTTTATATATTGACCCACATACCAGGTAATTTGTATCGTCAGTATCCCACAATGCTATAGGCATATATACCGGTATATAGATAATTTATGAGGTTAATTTGTAGGATTATTTTATTCAAATGTAATCGTTTCGCTCAGTTGCGCATATGCGTTAATCAATTGTTACCACGCCCCCCCCCTCCCCCCAGGCCAGGGGGTATACCGGGGATAGCGAGGGAAATGGGCCATGTTTTTACCTTCCAGGTAGTTCTGCATTGCCGAGTGAATGTGGTTGTGAATGTGGTGGTTTTGTTTCCGCTGGATAAGAGCTTCCCCTCAAACTAAATGACACTATCACAAGAACTAATATCAGTTCCTAGAAAACAAAAATGTCAAGCACAAACTGATTCCAATCCAGTAATCCATTTACATTCGCATTATCACAAATATTGTCATCACCGTTATCATCATCGCCGCCGTCACCAGCACTATATTCATCAGACAGCCACTTTGAAACACAGATGTTATGCAGTAATGCACATGCGAACATAATGTTAATACCGGTGTATAAATCAAATGTCCACTCGTAGCAAGGCGTTTGTAAACATATTACAATTGGCATCACATAATTATAATCAGGCAAAGCCCTCGGGCAATTATAATTCTTACTGGAGCAATTATCGACCAAAAGTCATGGTCAACCATTTATTATCCTGTATACATGGTATTACATGTTTGTCATTGATGTTATTTGATAGGGTAGAAACTCATATTTTGTTGGTTCTAATTTTCCTTTTGTTTTGTTATTTTTCTAAATGTTTGCATCATTTTCCTTGTCTTTACGGTTTTATCTAATGCACTTTTATTACTCAGTCATAGATAGATAGATTTATTTCAGTAAGGATTGTACATGCATGGACATTTAATTTAAACAACATGAATAGTAAATAACATAATACATGTATGATATCATCAATAGCCATGACAGATACACCAAAACAAGGATGACACAAAAAAAGAAAAAAAAACTCTTATTTCTATTGTTTGTTTTGGCGACATGGCATAGGAAGGCATTGCATATTTAAATAATAATATGCCTGTTAGCGAAATTGCACAAGTATATTAAAAATTAGTCTCTACGAATTAAAGTAAATATTGCCGTAGTTGTATCACAGTCACTTTACATAATAAGTTATAAGTTGAGAAAGTAATACATAATTATCACATTATATATGAATATGACAGTATGTTGTACTTATAAAATGTGAGGTTATGTTAAAATAGTTCCTTTACTGAAAATCTTTGAATAAATAAATGAAAAAAAAACTTAATTAAAACTCAAGCCTTTTAATACCATAAATAATAATTCCAAATTATCTAAAAAAAGATTCTTTTCTAGCAATTTGAAAACAGGTAATTTCTTAGTCTGTGCTATACTAGATGGAAATTTGTTCCATAAGGAAATACCAAAGAAGGACTTTAACCCAAAACCTTTGACCTCTGGAACAGCATAAGCCCCTTTCTGACATAACCTTGTCCTATGTGTGTGTACAGTATCTTGGGAGATTAAATTGTCTCCCATGTAGTCCGGGGCTATGCATGTTTTTAATTCTAAAGACATGACCTAGAATAATCTGGTCTACACGTTTGTTGACAGGTAACCAGTTGAGTAATTTAAAGTGTTCGGGGGCAATGTGAGACCTTGCATCTAGATCCAAAACAAACCTCATAAGTTTATTTTGTGTGGTTTGGAGCTTGGTTTTAAGAAACTTGGTCAGACCATGATACCACATAGAACAGACATAATCAAAATGGCATTGAATTAAGGCCATGACAAGGAGTTTCTTGGTATGTTTTGTAAGGTAACCTTTCTTTCGATATAGATATTTTAACCTTACACTAGCTTTTTTTAATATGGAACGAGCCATAGAATCAAAAGATAGGGTCTGATCAATTGTTGCGCCAAGATATTTAAAAGCAAGAGTTGGTATCATAACATTTAATATCAAGTGTATAGTTTGACCAGTACACGATTACTGTTTCGTCCATCTTAAATAACGTCCGATTGTATTTAATATTCCATAAAAAGTGATATTATTTAAATTCATTCTCACAATTTAAATACCAGTAATAATAAAATCAAATATATTTATCGTATAATATGATATGTGTTAAAATTGTCGCATGACGTATACTGTATATGTTTTTGTATGTATCTGTGTTATTATAACGATAAGCTTGTTATGCTTAAGTGTAATACATATTATGTTCTGTTCTGTCATTTGTCAATGATTTGAACAGGCTTTGACATTAAAATTGAAACTAATTTAATCTGTTATGGAATACAGTAAAAGATTTGATTATCATGAAATATGGAAGTTTAAGAAAGTGAGACATAAAAAATTGGTTTTGAATGGCATTTGCTGTAAAAAAAACTAATGACTTGAAATTAAAATAGCAAACCTTTTCTCACATATTATCGGAATAAGACGGCAATATTTCCATTCTTCAAATATTTTCGTTTTGTATTTAACATCGGCTGATTTTGACGTTTATTTCAATAGTTGAGCACAGTTAGGGTCGATCAACCCTATGAGCAGATTCACGAGAACCTCGGCTTGAATAACCCTAGCCAATTTGCTGAAGCAATATTTTTTTCTAGGCAAATGAAATAAAACAAAACGTTTCAACAAAACATTTCCTTGTCTCACTGATTTTCTACCGTAACCGAATGTAAAGATCCGGTATAATTCAAGGTAGTACTCGTTACTGAAACACGGGAAGTGTCATTAATGGTAAAACTAGTTCCACATTCCTTTTTGATTTAAATTCCTTTAAAGCTTTGCTTGTGTAAATTATTTGCCTACTACATTCATGTTTAGGTATTCGTCGCCCATTTTCATTTTCTTGAAATTGAAATAATGCAATAATCGCCCCGACGTGCCGTGATTAGCTCACTGGTTGTTCAAAGCGATAATCATTATTGCGTAAACGGATTCTGATTAAATTGGGGAAGCTCATAAAAATCGTGTTTTGTGTGTTAATAAGGCACGCTATGTGAGAAAACGTGCTACGGTGATAATGCTCCTGGACACCGAAATTCGTACAATCCAATGACTATCCGCCATCAAAGACTGAAAACTTCCTTCCGCGAAAAGCTTCAAAGCTACGGTTATTTGGAGTGAAACTGGAAAAGCATAAGACTGACCTATTTCTCACTCCAAGACTGCGTATAGTTCATCACAAAATTCAAAAACTTAATTTCGGTCCAGATCAGCAATGCTATCCAGTTGGTTCCAGTAAGTTTGCGGAACCAAGGACAATAAATTTGCTAGTTCTGGTTAGATAAAGACCTTTGGTGCTGATTACCGGCATTTTAGTGACTTTACTGTAGGTCAAATAGTAAGTGATCATTACGTGCCACTATAGTTTCAAGACTTCCGATTAATCAAAAGGCCACTCACATTTGCAATGCAGAGACATTAACAAATGAATGAGTTGTATTTTGTTAAAGCTGATTTGTACGGAAGCGTTTAACGTATATGTAGTCTAGGTGATTTACCCTTGGGGTAACTGTGTACATATAAACGGGGGCAATTTAGTTTGGCAGTATTTAAGTACATGACTGACAAATACTACAAAAAAGCAAATTGCTATAAATACAACTCTATTTCTTTAAGGCTACTAAATGCCAGCTCTACCACTTATTATTAAACGAACCTATTTCAAAAAATCGGAGAATGTGGAATAGTGTAAGTACACTTTTACTGCAGGTTGGCTACAATTTCGTTTCAATTATGTTCAAACTGTTGTCCCATGTGCGTTTCTCACGAATCGGACTTGTGCATATTTTGAGATCTGCTAGCATTTCAAGTACACTTCGTTGCACGCCGTATGAACAATATGGCGCATGCAAATATAATTGTATGTATAATAGTACTTAGGCTGGCACACGACAAAACTAATAAGCACTTCTTAAAAAGGAAATATTCTTAATATATAAAAGTAGGGATGCTTATTCTTATAAATGTTTTCTGATAGACATTTCTTTATTACTTTTCTGATATTACTGCACCATAGTAGTAATCAACTATGGGCCTACAACTCTTTTGAAAAATGACAAAATTTAAATAACCCAAATATGCATTAAAAACTAATAGCTGCTCAAACACTTTGAACAACTCAAAAGTTTGTTAAATTTTAACTAAAGGTTGGTGTTTATTGAAACTATATGCAGGGTATATTGCTAGAGTTTATGGTAATCATTGCAAAATAATTAAGTGTGTGTAATGCACATATAAAAGTCCCCAAACTCACATAGAACCATCGGGCCTACAAGTTTTAAGGCCTAGCTACGCCCCTGGGTCACTTATTGATATCATACGTAGTTATAATATTATAAGCTTCATCATTATGTCTATATGAACTTGCGACAATTATTCACCCGGATGCGTGTTACCAGAGTAGCCTTAACCAATGTTACTTACTGTCATCCTGCACTATGCTCAACAACCTATAAAGACTGATTCTGTGACTGACGTCCACGGATAGTCCAGTGGCCGATGGCGTCGTTATATAAACACACGCGCGCACGCACAGGTTTATCAATAATTTCTCACGCTTTGGGGACTGTGGGTTCCAGTTTAAGTGCCGACTATACAGTTGGCATTATTCTGGACCTAATTTCACTTATACGAACTTTGTTTCTTCGAACAGCCATGATTCCGAATGAAAGCAAATACAAACTTATAGTAAATCTCATTTTAAGAAGAACATGTTTCGGACGGATATAGACTCACAAAAACACCAAAAATCATACAAGTTGCATTAACTGAGTCTTACGCATGGTTGTCGATTTCGAATCATTTTTCTGATGTTGTTGTTTTGTTTAAAGATAAAGGTTATATTTATGTAAGTAAGTTATTAATTTCCCATCACTTCAATTAAGAGTGATATATATACGCCCTAATTATTGCTACAAATTAGCGACGTTGTTCGGTGATGCACTATTTCTTTCGTTTTTAACGACGTGCACGTTCGTAGACATGCAAGGAAACATGTTAAAAGTTTGAAATAAATGTTACAAATCAACCAGAAATCTTAAATTTCCAAAAAAATCGCCTGACCACAAAGAGCGATTAAAGCAAAATGGTTCGTAGATCAACTTAAATTACACCGTGACTAGGTAAATGCACAATGCAGAATTGAAATGTAGACACGCTGCATTAGAGCTATGATTGAATATCTGGTTAACTATATAATCACTCCATCGTATATGCTGCCCACGCTAAGATAACAAATGCTATGATTGTTTTGTTTATGAACCAATCCAGCGAGCAGTTTTAGTAATGCAGCAGTCAATTGTAACCACGACCCCCCCCCCCCCCCCCAGGTCCGGGGATAGCCGGGGAAATTGGCCGTGTTTTTACCTTTCAGGTGGCCCCACAGTGCCGGGTGAATGCGGTGGTTTTGTCTTCGCTCAAAATATAGCGGGATATTTCCCTTACCTAGGCTCCCTGCGGTGCGGGGGCATTTGGCGGGGATTTGACCATCAGTTCGTCCCCGCAGATTATACCCGGGGTTGGCTGGACCGAAAGTCCCCGGTTACAATTGACCGGTGCATAATTGCTTTTCGTGAGATGTCTAAAAATAAATGTTATTTGTTGTCTCGTCCGTACATTAATACAGTGGCACAGGGTCTGAAGACCCTCAAAATATATCCCTGAAGACGATGTTTCTTTACTGTAATTAAACACGAAAAATTAAAACTAAAAGTAAACCAGAAATAAAATTTCTGATCATTGACGCATATACAATGTTGTAATTAGAGCTTACCGGAGCCGCTTTTTTGCAAGATTTTTCTCATCGGACTCACCCCATCCACAGCCCAAATCATTAAATCCTTCATACGCTCCTGTTATATCAAACAATTGTAGCAGTGACTTTAGCACCAACAAACTGCAACGCGGAAACCATCATTTTCTAATTTTAGTAACAGTGACCTTGACCTACACAACCCAAATGCAATCCCAAAGTACGTTTCCACGTAAGCTTGGTTACAAACAACCACTCTATTTATCCTAATTTTAAGTTATTGCGTAGAAACCATTTATATATTTTTAGTATCATTGACCTTGAACTGATAACCCAAAAGCAATTTCAAGGTTCGTCTCAACATAAACTTGCTACATAGAAAGTAATTGAAAGTATCATCACCAAAACCAGTTTGACGCCCGCCAGTCCGACAACATCTTCATTGAAAACCTAGGGCGGTATTCGTAAAACTGGTTAAGTCATTTCCTAACTTATGTCAATTTCTTAAAATCTTGAAAGTCAAATGAAAAGTACAAGTGTTTTTAACTTTAAAGTATGTTTTTTTTCAATAAGGTCAATAGAAATAATGTACAATGTATTTTGGAAATTCTTCATTTTTATTTCATATGACTAAAGAGATACTAAAATTAGGAAAGTGATCAAGTTAACTTAAGAAGTTTATGAATACCACCCATGGTTAACAACCATTGCAGTTACATAAGATATTACTGTTTAACTTTATGAAAACGAGGTAACATTTTACAGTTTATTCCAATTCTAAACTAGAAATGTGTCCATAGGACACGGATGCCCCCACTTCGATTTTTTGTCACAGAAAATAAGCCATAATGATTATTAAGTCTTTTTTTGCAAATAAAGGGCCGTAACTCCTAAATGACAAAAGCGATTTCCATGGCTATCAAACTTGATCAAGATATTATGGTCACAATCATGTATGTAAAGTTTGGTGAGGATTGGACACATACTTTTCAAGAATTAGATTGGAAACATATATTTTTGAAGTATTTTTGGCAAAAAAGGGCCGTAACTCCTAAATGACTAAAGCGATTTCCATGACTATCGAACTTGATCAAGATATTATGGCCACAAACATGTGTTTAAAGTTTGGTGAGGATTGGACAAACGGTTTTCAAGAATTAGATCGGAAACAATCTTCGGGACGTACGTACGTACAGACAGACAGACGTACGTACGGACAAGGGCAACCCTATATGCCGCCACTTTGTGGGGGCATAACAATTACATAGCAACATAACAATGTTGTAATGCATGATGAAAGAACGCTACAGATTAAGTATACATACAAAACTCATTCTTTTTACTTGATTGCATTCTATGACAAAGTTAGCTTTTTTAACACTCATGCAACATGAGAATATTAAGTCCAGACATTAAAATGACAAACACAGCCATTTTGGTAGGAAATTACGACAACAAAGAACTTACTAAAACCTATTTCCAAGGCAACAGTGTTGCCTTTAAGAACAAGGGCTGTGACAGTAAGGAACTATCCCCATACGTCCACTGGATGTAAACTATTTCCATTTGTAAAAAAAATCTTGGGGTGGAGGGTGGATTCAATATTTTAAGGTGAAACCAGTTTACCAAACAGCTTTAAATCTGCTGACATTTTCTTAAGTTACCATCAGAACAACATTTTTTGCAACAGAAGCCAAACTCAACAAAGGTCGCACTCACCCAACAACTAAGCCCAGCATCAAGTTAAGTGCACAGTTTTGGCCAAAAAACTTTATAATCAATGTAATTAATGGCTACCATGACTTGAAACCACCAACGGTCATCGATTGATCAGGACAAATAAACACACAAAAAACTTAGTTTACTGTAGGTCAAACCCATTTCTTAATGTTTGAAAAATGGTATCTAATTGAAGTGTAACCTAAACCTTTGACCAAGAAATCACCTATTGGCCACTCCACATCAGTTTTAATGATCATAAACCCAACCCTTGTTTTGTTATAAATTAGTAAGCATTGCTCAATTTAAGAACACCATTTCCTTTGACCAGCAACCCCAAAACTTATTAGTGTCATATCATAATCATAACCAATACTCATACCAAGTTTGGTGATCACAGACCACGCCTCTGTAGAATCACTTTTATCACTTCACCCAAGACTGTGAGCATTCTTTGAATTATGTTTGGTGACCATGAGTCTAGCCATTCCTCACAGCAGTTCATCGTTGTCATGAGTTACATGTACGACTAACTTCATAATGGATACAAACTTTGTAAAGCAGTTTCTTGTTTTTCTGTCTCAATTTCATAAGGGAAACTTCAATATTAATTAACACGGAATCAGAATTTATATTGGATTTTTCAAAAAGTGTGCATTACAACTCCTAAGAACTAATAGGTAATGCATTCATATGTCATAAATTACTTGAAAATGTTTGATTATCCAGCAGCCGGAGAACAGCTTCTCCATTATATTTGGAAGCAAAATTTTACAGACAGACAGCAAATGAAACCTCTGCACAATACCAGCATTCTTTAAAACAAAAATACCGCTTATTCTTTTTCCTAATTTCTCTTTATCTTAATAAAATGTTGGACTTTGCTTTTTATTTGGAGTATACTTCTTTGCCCAAAACATATGAACTTGTCTATCATATTGTTAGCATCATCGTTTTTCAAAATGGCACCATTTTTAATGTTCCCTTAAAATTCACTATGAATTATAGCTTCTTCTTGATTGGTCTTTTCTTGGCGGTGGGTTGGGTGTGTGGTTTAGGCCAAACAATTTCATCCTGGGAATCCATATCTGACCCTGCTGTGTTATCAGCATCCTTGAAACTGTCACCGTCCTCATCAGGTGCTGTAGAGTTAAATCCATAAATTTTAACACTTATGAAAAAAGCTAATTTTCATGATGAGTACTAAATACTGCATAAATTTAACAAACCTTTAACTTTGGAAATGTCACAATGAATATTGGCATGGTTATAAAAACACTTGCAATCCTGAGCAATTTTGATGTTATCATTTTTATTTGTATTCCTCCAGAAAAAAAGTGGGTTGTTAGTATACACTAAAATATTGGTTCGAGTTATCCAACCCTCAAATAAGTTGGTTCTCTGATTAAGCTCCATGCTGAATCCATTAAAATATGGTATTATTTGAAGCGTTTTTGGATTAAAACTATGCAAATACAATGATCATAAGTCCATCTCAAAAGAAGTTACAATAGTTTGTAAACTTGTCCATTATTTCAACTGAAATAGACCGTTGAATGACATTTTTGCAAATTCAAAAAACAGCAACTTTAAAATACATTTTTCGCTCCAAATAAAACATTTTATTTTTTCAACATAACCCTTTCAATTGATACCAGAAAAATATGATGTCACCAAGCATCAAAAATTAACATATTTGTGGGTCTAAATCCTTTAACCCGGTTTCTTTTATAAAATTTAAGTCTGTATTTATAAAAGGTTTAAACTTGCTACTAAAGCCTGTAATGCTGAAAAGTTTTGAGAAATTTCTGCCTGTGCATTCCTCTGTTTTACTACAAGTGAGAGACAGCTTTCCAATCATAATCATAATTAGGAGGCGTAATTGACAATTTCTTTGATCAAGTCACTTCAGAAACTCTAGCGGGCCAGAACTTTCAGACGGGTAGTCTAGCTCACTACACACTGTGATAACCAGGCCAGTAAAAGTCAATTCAACTTATGAAGTTTTAAGACTTAACTGCACAATTTTCAGATATCATTTAAGAACTCACATTTTTTTAATTAGATTTTTTAAGGCTGATAAGTTTGAAAAATTATGATGTACCCTACCATTAAGATCATCATCATCATCATCATCATCATCATCATCATCATCATCATCATCATCCATTTCGGTGACAAATCGCTCCTGTTTGGTCCTGTTAAATAGGTAAGGATTAAATTAAAATGTAAGAAACAACTATCTACATAACTACCCTTGATTTAAGACTAATTCAGCCTCAACTATCTTTATCTAGATCTTAGGTGAATGATGCAAACTATACTGAATCCATATTATAATTACTTAATAGTTTCATTTAAAAAAAATCTCGTTTTTGATACGACTTCTTGTACAAATGTTGTGTTAATCCAAAAAATAGCATTCTGGCTACTATTCTTTTGTTTTCTTCCCAGGTTATATATATATATATATATATACAGTATTATACTTATGTATTGGGTTTTTAAATGTTGCATTTCAAGAAAAGAGGATAATATCCCCATCTTCTCCTAACCTCAAATTAAGGACTTTAGAAAAAAAACAGTTTGCAGGGTATCAGGTTTGAAGAGTAATTTAAATTCAATTCAGTTTACAAAACAGGGTTGTCTCAGAGTAATTAAAATTCAATTCACAACACAGACTTGTCTTCTACAATAAAAGATATGGTCTAACCTCAGTTGAACTGGTATTTTTTACTCATTGTTTCAAATCTTGCAATACGTAATATACTTAGTGTTTTTATAAGTAACTTTTAAACTCTGTTTAAAGTTGCTAGATTGCCTTTATTGAAATATTTCAATGTATATGATAAGACATTGAAACAAGCCTCAGGGATTGTCCTGCTTTAGCTTTGGATCGTCCTGGTTCTGCTTGATTTTTCTCTTTACCTAATAAAAAAAAAAGATTAAACATGAATGACATAAGATATATATACATAAATACTTCAGAGCTTTGAAACAATAGCCAGTACATTACAATCTATTTGGAAATAAATAATATCAGTTCACTATTAAAAGATTAGAAAACTTGAGTTGGCGCTTAAACTCAAGGCATAATATATATATATTATATAGCCACAAGTTACCTAGTAAAATAATCCAGAAGAATAACATGAATTCTGACCAATTATCATGAAGAATGTGGCCTTCAGCTTTCATTAGGTCTCCAATTATGAGAAGTTATAAAGTCGTATTTACAGTAATAAAGTTATGGTTGTCTGGAAAGCACAGTGGTTAGCTTCTAACCAAGGGGACCTGGGTTTGATTCCCGGCCTGGGAGCATGTGAGTTTGGTTAGTGGTCACCAAGCCGGACAAGTGGGTTTTCTCCAGGTACTCCCCCACAACACAAGACCACACTCTCGCGAAACATTGGCCAATGAGAGTGACTTAGTATAAGCTATTATAGCTTTCTTCACAATCATTGTTAAATATATAACGTTTAAACTAAAGTTATGGCTGACATCTGAATTGACAGCGTGATCTATTTGGCAACTTACTTCTGAACACTCAAGGAAGGCTTCTCTTGTTTGTGTAGCTGCTGACAGCCATCTGAAAATTTAATACAGGAGCAAATTATAACTATGTTGTCTTCGACATAAAGTATTTCTTTTGAGGGTTTATTGTACATACATGCAGATGATAGTTTTCATCTATAACATGCCCTTCGTTGGTTTGCTCATGTGGAGGCATTTTTTTAACGCAAGGGGAACAATGCATTAAAAAATCAATTGAAATGCCCCATAAACCACGATATATCTGTACATAAATCAACAATATATTTGATATGGAATGTCCCATAAACCACCATATATCTGCATATATATCATCAATAAATTTAATATGAAATGTCCCATAAACCACCATATATCTGCACATATATCATCAATATATTTGATATGAAATGTCCCATAAACCACCATATATCTGCATATATATCATCAATAAATTTAATATGAAATGTCCCATAAACCACCATATATCTGCACATATATCATCAATATATTTTATATGGAATGTCCCATAAACCACCATACATCTGCATATATATCATCAATATGTTTTATAAGGAATGTCTCATAAGCCACCATATTTCTGCACATATATCATCAATATGTTTTATATGGTAAGTCCCATAGCATACATATATCTGCACATATATCATCAATATGTTTTATATGGTAAGTCCCATAGCATACATATATCTGCACATATATCATCAATATGTTTTATATGGTAAGTCCAATAGCATACATATATCTGCATAATACATCATCAACATGTTTTATATGGTAAGTCCCATAGCATACATATATCTGCACATATATCATCAATATGTTTTATATGGTAAGTCCAATAGCATACATATATCTGCACATATATCATCAACATGTTTTATATGGTAAGTCCCATAGCATACATATATCTGCACATATATCAGCAATATGTTTTATATGGTAAGTCCCATAGCATACATATATCTGCACATATATCATCAACATGTTTTATATGGTAAGTCCCATAGCATACATATATCTGCACATATATCAGCAATATGTTTTATATGGTAAGTCCCATAGCATACATATATCTGCATAATACATCATCAACATATTTTATATGGTAAGTCCCATAGCATACATATATCTGCACATATATCATCAATATGTTTTATATGGTAAGTCCCATAGCATACATATATCTGCACATATATCATCAATATGTTTTATATGGTAAGTCCCATAGCATACATATATCTGCACATATATCAGCAATATGTTTTATATGGTAAGTCCCATAGCATACATATATCTGCACATATATCATCAATATGTTTTATATGGTAAGTCCAATAGCATACATATATCTGCACATATATCAGCAACATGTTTTATATGGTAAGTCCCATAGCATACATATATCTGCATAATACATCATCAACATGTTTTATATGGTAAGTCCAATAGCATACATATATCTGCACATATATCATCAACATGTTTTATATGGTAAGTCCCATAGCATACATATATCTGCACATATATCATCAACATGTTTTATATGGTAAGTCCCATAGCATACATATATCTGCACATATATCAGCAACATGTTTTATATGGTAAGTCCCATAGCATACATATATCTGCACATATATCAGCAACATGTTTTATATGGTAAGTCCAATAGCATACATATATCTGCACATATATCAGCAACATGCTTTATATGGTAAGTCCCATAGCATACATATATCTGCATAATACATCATCAACATGTTTTATATGGTAAGTCCCATAGCATACATATATCTGCACATATATCATCAATATGTTTTATATGGTAAGTCCCATAGCATACATATATCTGCACATATATCAGCAATATGTTTTATATGGTAAGTCCCATAGCATACATATATCTGCACATATATCAGCAACATGTTTTATATGGTAAGTCCCATAGCATACATATATCTGCATAATACATCATCAACATGTTTTATATGGTAAGTCCAATAGCATACATATATCTGCACATATATCATCAACATGTTTTATATGGTAAGTCCCATAGCATACATATATCTGCACATATATCATCAACATGTTTTATATGGTAAGTCCCATAGCATACATATATCTGCACATACATCATCAACATGTTTTATATGGTAAGTCCCATAGCATACATATATCTGCACATATATCATCAACATGTTTTATATGGTAAGTCCAATAGCATACATATATCTGCATAATACATCATCAACATGTTTTATATGGTAAGTCCAATAGCATACATATATCTGCACATATATCAGCAACATGTTTTATATGGTAAGTCCCATAGCATACATATATCTGCATAATACATCATCAACATGTTTTATATGGTAAGTCCCATAGCATACATATATCTGCACATATATCATCAATATGTTTTATATGGTAAGTCCCATAGCATACATATATCTGCACATATATCAGCAATATGTTTTATATGGTAAGTCCAATAGCATACATATATCTGCACATATATCATCAATATGTTTTATATGGTAAGTCCCATAGCATACATATATCTGCACATATATCAGCAATATGTTTTATATGGTAAGTCCAATAGCATACATATATCTGCACATATATCAGCAACATGTTTTATATGGTAAGTCCCATAGCATACATATATCTGCACATAAGATTTATATGGGACAATATGCTGACATTTAGTCATTCATCATGCCAATTTACCTCAAGTCACTAAATTAAATTAACTATAATGTGAACTACTTAAATGCTGTTATGATATTCCTAGAAATTTTAGAAGTAATTTTCAGTTTTTAGTAGGATAAATCTGATAACAATGTATTTAATTTTAATACTTTTTATCCGAGATTATTACAAAATTATTTAGACAAGCTGTCAAATCTGTGATTTACCCGCAAGTTTAAACTGTAAATTTGGGTTAAGGTTATAAAAGAATAGTAAATAAGGTGTGATAAAACTTGGCAATTGGTGTATATAAAATGGTAAATAAACGCATATGGAGCGAAAGGTAGTGGGTTCGATCCCTGGCTGCGTCAGACCAAATAAAAAGTTTGTACCAATACCTCGCTTGCCTGGCACTAGGCATTTAAGAAAAGTGGTGAAATCAATACTGGTTACACTCAGGAAAGATGTGTCCTGTGAATCAGTTCCTCAATCTGAGCATGTTACAGAACCAAAAAACAGTCTCCTTCAAAAAGAGCCCCCCTACTTCATTTTATCTTACTCTAAATCTTCAGCTTCATCGATAATTGAATATGATGGGCGAATTGCAGTAACATCTTTCTCATGTTGATACAGCATTCTTTAATTGGGAGGTGGAGACTTAAAAATTTGCCAACAATCTAGATAGACGGTCAGCAATAACAAAACATGAGTCTTTGGACATGAAAGAAAAACAATAGACAGATGAAAACCCGATTTCACAGGACTTTGACATATGTGAAAAGCCTAGATACATTTACAGCTTCAGCTTTAATAAGAGCTGTCACAGAGACAGCGCGCTCGAATATTCCGCTGCTTTTCAGTGTAAGGATTGAAAAGTTTTGGTGAAACATGCATGGAATAAAGTAGATCGTGAGATATAAACCTATATGTGCTTACATGCAAAACCTTGACCAGAATTACTAAGTCGAATAATAACGGGGCAAAATTTATATTATATGCAAGATATAGTTTGATTAATTAAGAAGGTTGGGTGGTTGAGTTCCATTGTATAAAGTCTCAATACAGTACATCAAGTAGTTGCTTAGATATTAACCTATATATGTGCTTACATACAAAACCTTTACCAGAATTAAGAAGTCGCATAATAAAGGGGAAAAAAAAATAATAAAAAATTCTCATTTATTTTTCACATAGATACATATATCAGTACAGTTTTAAATTCTCAACATATACAACATATCTATGTATGTTGATAGGAAATACATATATTCAGAAACAATAATGCTCTCACACATGCACACGCACAAACACTCGCTCCCACACGCGCACACACGCACGCACACATACACATTTCATACACACCCGATCGTATGATGTTTATACGATTGGTGTCCCCTGTATTAGATTCCATTAATGTTGTTGTTGTTTTTTTAAGTCTAAGAGTTCTTTGTATGGCTAATTGTGTCTTTTTATTGTTAAATTATATTGTATGTTTAAGTACTTCCCATTTTTTGTTGTGAGTTTCAAGTTTGTCATTGTTCAACGCAATTTGTTCTTCTATTTTAATCCTTAATCTCAAATACGTCAAGTATGCATCAAAGGATAGTGTTCTTTTATTATACTTGGTTGAATGTATATAAAATTTCATAAGAATAATAAGAAAGTTGCATATGTTGTTGTATTTGTTTTTTGTCACTGTTCCCAATAAAGCTTCGCGTTTACCTATAATTATGTTAATTGTTGTTGAAGCTATGAAGTTGTTTAATTTATTCCATAATTGTTGTGTCTTGTAACATTCCCAGTATAAATGTTCAATAGATTCAATACCCGAGTTACAGAATGTACATAAGCTACAATCGACAAGTTTCAATTTAAAAAGCAGTTTGTTGGTTGGTATTGTCCTTAAAAGAAATTTGTAGTAAAAGCTACGTAACGTAGTATCTATTGTAGATATGTATATATTACAGTATATTTTTTTCCACTCAATGTTTTCTTCCAGGGCTTCATTCCATTTTAATTCTGAAGCTGGCGATGAAATTGTTGCTTTGTTCAATATTAAGTACAGGATATTATTTCTTTGCCTAGATTCTACCATTTTTTTCTCGAAGCGACGTGCCGTTTATATGGTTAATTCCATCTTTTATCAGCTGTTGTTTCGTTTCTGCAGAAATAGATTTAATGAGGGTCTGATATCTTATGAAATCGGTGTTTACTATGCCGTATAGATATTCAATTTCATTAAAAACATAAAAATTATTGGTTCTATAATCGAAAATGTGTTCAAAAAGTTTTATACCCTTTTCATACCAATGTTTGTAGAAAAGTGTGTTTCCTAGGTTTTGGACGTTTTTGTTATTCCATATAACTGTTTTGGCTATTTTTATTTTATTTAGATCGTAAACTTGTTTTATTTTGCTCCATGCTTCAAGCACATTGTTCAGAAATGCACATTGTCCTGACACTTTATCAATGAAATATTTATCCATTTCACATTCAAATATTAGTTGGTTGCCATGTGCTTTCAGTTTATTTTTAAAGAAGATTTTCCATTGGCTTTTATTATTATCATCCAAGTATCGTTTAACCCATAACGCTTTTATTGAGTCAAGAAAATGTTCAATGTTTGTTAGTTTTAATCCTCCATATTCGTAATTTTGATACAGTATTTGTCTTTTTATTTTGTCTGGCTTCCCATCCCATATAAAATTGAAGCTAGCCCTTTTAACATTTTCAATAACGGGTTTGCTTGGATTCGCCAGCACGGTAAATGGATATATTATCTTTGGTAGCGCATACGTTTTTACAACTGTTATTTTACCCAACAAAGTTAGTTTTCGATGTTCCCATTGTTTTAATGTCTTATGTAGTTCGTTTAGCTTTTTGTTGATATTTGTGTCGATTGTTTGTTGCTTGTTATTGTAGAATGTGATGCCTAACGCTGTCGCATATTCTGAAGTCCATATAAAGGATTTAGATTGACATAATTTAATTGTAGTATTCTTTAACGTTCCCACTCTTAGGATTATACATTTATTAATGTTGAGGTTTAGGCCAGAGCATTTAGAAAAGGACTCTAATGATTTGATCAAGGATTCGAAAGATTTCTCAGAACCATCAATAAAGTAAGTTGCATCATCAGCAAAAAGCGATTGTTTGATTTCCGTATTAATAACTTTGATTCCCCTAATATTGGTATCTCGTTTTATATTGCTAGACAGTATTTGTAGGCAGATAATAAATAAAATCGATGAGAGTGGACATCCTTGTCTTACCCCTTTTTCAATTGGGAATGTTTCAGACAAATGACCATTGTTCGTTATTATGCTTTGTATATCGTTGTAGAAGAGTTTTGTCCATAATGTATTATATCCGAGCCAAAATTTAAAGTTTTCAAACTGTCTAATATAAAAGAGTGGTCGACGCTGTCAAAGGCTTTTTGAAAGTCGGCGAAAAACAGGAGTCCGGGCATAATATTCTCTTCAAGGTATTGCATGACCTCAACTATTAGACGAACGTTTTCACCAATATATCTGCCTTTGATAAAGCCCGTTTGTTCGTTATCAATAAGTTCAGGTAAAACTTTTTTTATTCTGTTCGAAATTGCCTTCGTTGCTATCTTATAATCAGTGTTTAATAAGCTGATTGGTCTCCAATTTGAAAGGTTTTCTAAGTCTTTATCTCGTTTTGGAATAAGAGAGATTATACCTTGTTTTTGAAGTGGTGTTAAATGACCATTTCTGAAGGAGTAATTTAAAGAGTCTATTAAAACTTTCTGAATATCGTTCCAAAAAATCTTATAGAATTCTACTGTGAGACCATCCGAACCGGGGCTTTTATTATTTTTCATGTCTTTTAGTGCATTTCCACATTCATATATTGTAAGTAAGCCTTCGCAGGAGTTGCTGTTAGTTTCGGAAAGTTTGTTATTATTATCGTTAAGAAATAAGGCTCTGATATTCTCATCTAAGGTTGTGTCTTTTTTATATAGTTGTTTATAAAATTTGACTTCTTCTTTTAGTGTATTTGTTACGCCTGTGACTATTTCATTGTTTATTAATTTATACACTGTTTTTTTCTCTGCATGTTTTTTCTCAAGGTTTGCGAAATATTTTGTGTTTTTCTCATTATTTTCAACGTGTATTGCTTTTGCCCTTAAAATATTTCCTTTTATTTGATTACTGCGAATATAGTCTAGTTCTTTCTTTTTTTGTATCATTTCTTGCGTGATGATGTCGATATTGTCAGATGAACTTTTGTCTAGTTTTGATTCAATATAACTTATATCGCTTATTAGTTTTTTTTCTTTAGATTGTAATATTGATTTCTTATGTGATGCATATTTTATTGTTTCATTTCTGATTGAACCTTTTGTTATTTCCCATAGTGTATTTGGATTTGCTTCATTATTTAAGTTTATTGTTTCACGGATACAATTTCTTATTTTTGTTTGATATTCTATATCTAATAAAAGAGAGCTATTTAATTTAAAGTACCCTGGGCCTTTTTCACTTTTTAAATGATCTATCGTTAAAATAACAACGGAGTGGTCCGTTCTAAAACCTGGTTTTATATAACTATTCTTTATGTAGTTTAACATATTATCTGATATTAAGAAGTAATCAAGTCGACAGTGTATATGAGGTTTACTACTCGAATGCCAGGTATATTGCATTTTTGTGGGATGCGTTAAACGCCATATGTCGGTTAATTCGCAAGAATCTATAATATTTGTTAAAGTATTTCTGCATTTTTTGTGAGTGTCCATCTTACCGGTTTTTTTTGTCTAGTGTACAGTGTAGAACAGTATTGAAATCACCACCAATGATAAAGGTTTTTTCATCATTCTCTAGCAGAATTTTTTGTAAATTTTCAAAAGGGGTCGGGTCGTCGTTATTAGGTCCATATACATTTATTATGGTGTATTCCTTTTCATTTAAAATTATGTCTAAGGCTATGATTCTACCTTCTATAATTTCTGTGTATGTGTGTATGTCTATGTTAGCTTTTGGATTTATAAGAATTGAAACTCCTTTACTGTTTGTACTATTTCCACTGAAAAAACAGGGTCCCTTCCAAGCATGACATGTTTCCATTTTGAATTAGATAATTTGGAACAATGTACTTCTTGCAACAATATGATATCATAGTTATTATTAATAGTCCATTCGAATATTTGTTTTCGTTTCTCTATGTTACCTAAACCTCGAACGTTTAATGATACTATTTGTGTTTCCATTTAACCAATTTATAAAAAAGTCTTAGTCCTACGACACAATCTAGCCATAACAGAGAACAGGTTAATATGTAAAAACAGATACTAATGACATTTGTAAAGAAATATAAATAGAATGGCAAACTCATTAGATCGATAGTTAAGTTGATTGTTAACACGTGCTATACATACATTTTGTTAGTATTGCAGTATGTTCTATGTGTAATGACATTCGTTTATGACATAGTACATTATAATAATGCATAATAGAGGTAATGCAATACAAAGTTACAGACATTATAATTGTTGTGGGTATCAACCCCATAGGGTAGTAGCAATATGTTTAAGAAGCAAACAACTAAAAACATCGTCAACTGTCAAACTAATAATTAAACCATCAACATCTCAAGGTAAAGTTAAATTGTACTGGAAAAGGCATTTTATAAAGTGACAGTGGTAATATTGCCTCTTGGCATTTAAGTATGAGCTTCGGAATCAACAACAAGGTAGTGATATAATATTGACGATGATTCATCAGCACTACATGACATCGTCTTCATTTATAACCACGTATTTAGTGAGTAATATTATATAACTGATGGTTCTGGTATTGTCGATGTCTTTGAAAAAGAAAGACTCTATTTTAGATTGTCAATATATAAAGGTGTAATACTCTGTCTGAGGGCATTTCCGAAAAAGACCAAAACGAAATAAAATGTCCCTCTGAAAGTATACAATTGTTAATTCATAATTTAATTAAGCTATCGAGACCTTGTCAGTACCAATCCCTTCAAGTAATTTCCTTATAAAGGTTTTCAAACCCTTGAATCATGATATGAAGAGACTGTACAAGGCCGTGAGAAAAATAAATACGCTTGTATTATGGTTGTGGTATTGTCGATGTCTTTAAAAGTGAAAGACTCTATTTTAGATTGTCAATATATGAAGATGTAATACTCTGTCTGAGGGCATTTCCGAAAAAACAAAACGAAATAAAATGTCCCTCTGAAAGTATACAATTGTTATTTCATAATTTATTTAAGTTACCGAGGCCTTTGTCAGTACCAATCCCTTCAAGTAATTTCCTTATAAAGGTTTTCAAACCCTTGAATCATAGTATGATGAGACTGTACAAGGCTGTGAGAATATATAAATACGCTTGTATCATTGACCAAGTCGTGAGCTTCTTCGATGACCGACACGGTCATGCAGGCAGTTAACGAATTATTTTGATACAATGTGATGTAATCAAGCTATTACTTACTAATGTGTTGTCGCGTGAAAATATATATTGTAAAGTTTGTTTTTTGTTGTTGTTTTTTTTCTGAAAGTAATGATAATTATCGTTTCGTGAGAAAACAACATGATTATAAGCAATGATCAGTCTTAACGCAGATATTATCCGAAACAATTTGCTGCTTTACTTAAACATGTACTTAAGAAACAATTGCAAAGGGAAGTAATACTGTATACGTTTGTGTTAAATATTTGCTGCTTTAAATGTTTCATGTTTTAACATGTACTTACTACAATAGCGACGTTTTAGCTGTTAAAAACGTTTTCAACAATTTAACGATACACATATAATGTTCCATCTAACAGAATAAATTGACAAACACTTACACATGATGATAGTTCAAAACTGAATAAAATAAACCTTTCCGTAACATGGCAAAGCATATTTTAAAACTTAAAGTTCACAATCATAGCATGTCAAATTAAAGGGTGTTACAGTGTTGAATTTAAGTATTTTTGAAATATCTATAAATTGAATTACAAATCACAAAAATATTATTTTGGACAATATATCATACCAAAAAAAGACATTTACAAAAATCCCAAAGAAAACAAAACATTTTAACAGTATCAAAGGGAGATAATATCAGGCATTTTACAAGCCTAACAACTATTCCAGTCTATATATTTGTACAGTCTTCGATTTAAATATTAGACAGTGTCTTCACGAACAATCGCGGCAGGCTGTAATACATACGAGTGCACAGTTTTAAATAAGCATTACATTTGCTTTGTTTAAGAAGGAATAAATTTGTCTTGTGCAGATTGACAGCTTGTTGCGATATTTCATGAAAACTGTTTTAAAAAAAAAATCAAACATCTTTGTTCAGGTTCAAAAATGATATCATGAATGTTTGCTATTGATAATTAAAGAGCACACATTAACTGGAATACGCATACCAAATGTTATGACACATCACGGTTTTCACGAAGTAGAACTTGCTGTAAGTATACTGCTGTCTAAAGATAGCGTCACACGTTGCTTGCCGATGTGTGCACAAGTCGAGGCCATGGGATTCCAGTCCAGTCTCTATATTCGCGGAAGCGGATGTTGCAAATTTTGCCTGTATTGTTTTTGTAGTAAAGTTTGCCCTCTTTTGCCCACACACTTTCATTTTCGGAGAGTTGCCTTCTCGTGTGACTTAACACCAGTCTGTTCAGCTTTGATAGGTCCTCATTTACATAAATATTTGTTCCTTTAAGCTCTTTCCTTCGTTTTAATAAGGTGTTTCTGTCCATTCTGGAAATATATCTTACGATAATTGGCCTAGCTCTGTCACTAGGGCGCCCGAGTCTGTGGCACATGTCTATATCCTTCAAAGCCATATCTAGGCCCTTGATTTTGTCGTTTTTATGACCGTTTGTGCTGTTTCCTCTGGTGTTTCCGCATTTGATCCTAACCCTTCCTTGATCCCAGATATGATTAAATTGCTTCTTCTCCCATATTGATCTAATTCATTGATATAACCTGCTTGTGTGACAATTGTTCCTTCCAGATCAACAATCACCTGCTTCGTTTGGTCTGCTTCCCTTTCCGTCTTTAATTCTTGATCCTTAATAGTTTTCTTTAGCACATCGTTTGATTTTTCTATCTCAAAGATTCTAGATTGTCGATTTTGACGTCAAACGCTTTTGTCATCTCCTCTTTTACTATTTTGACAATTTCAGGAACAACCGTTTTGAGGTACTCTTCTTTTTTATGTTCTGCTTGATTTAATTTCAGGTTTATTTCTTTAAGTGCTTTTTGGATTTTAATCAGATTGCTGTCCGAAGATTCTAAAAAAGCAATATCGTCTTCTGATTCTGGTTGGAGTGTGGTTTCTTCTTCCACTGTAACGAATTTTTTTTTTATGTCCTGGTTATCTTTTCTCCCCTTTTTTTCTTTTGTTTGCTAGTGCTACACTTTGCCACTTCAACACTCGCATCAAATTCCCCAATGCTACTTACACTGCTTTCACTTTCCCTTTCCCGTTTTCGCGTATCAATATTTTCCATACCTTATTTTTGTTGCGCAGTGTATTTTAAAATTTAGTCAGCGTGGAAATGGGGTATAGCGTTTGAGCCGAAACAGAGTTATCTACATACCGCTTATACACAGTTTACACGGTTTTAGCACTAATGCATACATTTACGACCCAATGGTTTGCCAATAGAAAAAGTTTATAAACTCATTATTTTCTATTTTCACCCGAAGTATAATGATATGTTCTCTTAAACTTACAGTTTATATCCTTATTCCACTTTTTTAATCTACATTTTTATGCATTTAAACACGTTTTATTTCACAAATTCTCGAGTCCAAAAAGTAAACACTACCACACAGGGGACATCACTCTATGTACCACAAATAATACATAGAGTTATCTTACTTGATTAATTTAGAAGGTTGAATGGTTGGGAGCCTGTGTATAAAGTTTCAATGCAATACATGATGTGGTTACATGCAAAACCTACACCAGAACTTCTATGCATGTCAAATAAAAAGGGTCATTATTTGAATTTAATGCAAAATAGAGTTATCTGACTTGGTTATTTAAGTAGAATGGATTGTTGAGCACCATTGTATAAGTCTGAATACAATACATCAAGTAGTCTATGAGATATTAACCTATGTGTGCTAACATGCAAAACCGTAACCAGAATTTCTAAGCCTAATTATAAAGGACAATTATTTGCATTAAATGCAAACTAGAGTTATCTAACTTGGTTAATTAAGTAGGTTGGATGGTTGAGTACCATTGTATAAAGTCTCAATGCACTACATCAAGTAGTTGCTGAGATATTAACTTGTGTGCTTACATGCAAAACAGGCAGAATTTCTAAGTCAAATAATAAAAGCGAATTATTTGCAGTATATTCAAATAAGTGTTATCTAACTTCATTAATTTAGTAGGTAAGATAGTTGGGAATACATATCCAAAGTTTTAATGCAAGATCTATGTATTTACTGAGATAATGGCTTATAGGTGCTTACATGCAAAATCTTATCCAAGGTGTGACACCGACGCCGATGCCACCGCCAACGCCAGGATGAGTAGTATAGCTGTCTTTATTCTTAGAATATTCGAGCTAAAAATGATAATGCAAAAGCACCTTCAAAATCTAAGTCCATGTCCATTTCATCATTTTCTGTGATGGTGTGGGGAACGTCATCTTCAATCCCAGTGTCAGCATCATCAGCATCATAATCAACATCAACTTCCATCTGGTCATGGTCTAATAAATAAGAACAATCCTTAAAGGATGTTTGTACTAATGACCCATAAATGAAGGCTAGAAAAATCTTCATTTCAACTGCTTTAAGTTTGTTTTTAAATAATAAAGATATTATTTCAAACTAGTATTATATTTTACTTCTGAATATTCTGCATAATTATACACATACTTCATTCGAAAGTACTCCAGACTGTCTAGGATATTGGTTAGTTGGTAGATATGGCTTAATGGCCATTTTCCATGCTGTGATATTCATACAACTTTAAAGCTGCACTCTCACAGATTTTGACAACTTTTTATTTTTTGTCTTGGAACGAGAAATTTTTGCGTAAATATCTGCAAACCAGTGATACAAGACTGCTGATAAAATATCAGATCGCAGCTTTTCATACTTCCGTCCCAAAATTGATGTGTTATGCAATTTTCTTAAAGTTTTCTGAGTTTAAGCCATAAAACATTAAATTTGTATTGGAAATATGAAAATCTGCTATCTGATCTTTTGTCTGCAGTCTTTCATCACTGGTAAGCAGGTATTTACGCCAAAAAACTCTTATTCCAAGACAAAAAAGTTGGAAAAACGGTAAATCTGTGAGAGTGCAGCTTGAAGACACAATATATAACAGGTTGACCTTTTTTTTAATTTTAATGCATTCTCAAGTTTAACTCATTTGACTTTAACGATCAAAACAAAAAACACATGTTCTTTGTGTACAGATAAAAAGAGCATTTATTTATGAGGTTTTATTTAAATAATAGCTACGTGGCCACAAATTCACAAGATACATGTAAACAAATGCCAAAATATAGCTAATCTTTAGTCAAAAGAGGACACTGATGGAACAGAAAAATAACTCTTAACATATTGTGGTAAAAATGACAGAGGTACAGTTTCATGTATGTAACTTATGGGTGCTGCTGTTGTGAGCCACATGTCTTGACAGCCACTAAAGCGTATGGCCATCCAAGACCTGACAGACAGTTTGTAGCCAACTGGATGTTATCATATTTGGCTGACTGCATCCTGCTTTAAAGGCACACTTTTTTGTTTACTACAGATCCTGATAGCTTTTACCCCCTGGTTTGTATCAGATTTGCCACATGGTCCTCGGTTGCTCCAAAGACTGTCTAGAGACTGTATCATTTCGGATGTCCAGAGGATTGAAACTCTTTTGTTTTGTTTCCCTATCTTTCTACAAGCTGAAGTCTGAAACGAGCAAATGATTGGTTCATAGTAACTATTTCTTAATCGTTATACATTTTCTTGGCATAAATACCGCTAATGAAGGTAATTTGTGACATTGTAATGCTGGTTATAATGGCTGTGCTTAGCTGTATATATATATATATATATATATATATATATATATATATATATATATATATATATATATATATATATATATATATATATATATATATATATATAGTAGCTGCAATTATAAGAGATCAGGGATACTTTGAAATAATTTAACAATTGTATGTATCTCTGTCCTGAGTCTGCCATATTGGTTGAGAAACAATTTCCGTCATTAATATAATATTAATATAATTAATATCATAACTTAATATAATAATAATTACTTCCATGTCTCAGTATGAACTTCAGCTTTTGATTGCCTATTTTAGATATAATTAAATTGCACAACCTTTTCTAAGAATATCTGAAAACAAAAGCTGTCACAGAGACAGTGCGCTCGACTTTTCCGCCGCTTTGGTGTATGAATTAAAAAGTTTTGGCGAAACATGCATGGATCACTGTTAGATTAGATTTCAATGCAATACATGATGTGCGGAGGTATTTACATTAATTGAATTGATTATTTTTAAACAAAATGTATTCACCACTACTTGTTCTCAAAACCTCATATCTATTGCTTATGACATACCCTCGTTTTATCCATGCAGCCTTTAAAAGATTGTGGCATAGTCTGATAGCAAGAGAGGCACATCAAACACTTGGATTCGTTCCTCACTTCTCTTGAAATGTCATCAACAGCCATTTTGCTTGTGAATGTGTCACGTGACAAGGGAAATCGTAAACGAAAAAAATAAAATTGTAACAAATATTGCTACTTTTTAGACATCCAAACACAAAAAATAAAATATAGAATAAGATTATAAATGATAAATAAACAAATATTAGTTTTAATATTTTCATCGTTTTGTGGGATCATCTATAAAGCGTTATGGGACATTGTATATACAGTACAGAGCGAAAACTGAAATTTTACCGTCCGAAACGAAAATCTATTTTTAGATTTTGGGTTGTGGGACCTTCTACAATGATTGGATTATGGGTCAAAACACTTTTTTTAGTCATTTATGCATTAGATAAGGCAATGAAAAAGGGTGAGGGTAAATTAGGGTAGTTATAAAGAACATGGTTTATGGGTAAAAAAATAAGAGCCCACATACCACCATCATATCCCACAACGTGACTATATATATATATAATAAAAATGATAATGATTTTTGCTATGCCTATGCTTTACTATCTTAGAGCTGGCATTGTAAATGTCTTGTTAATTAATTTTACATGAACAATATATATCCCTTTTTAAGTAATTGATAAAGACTGTGTTTTAAGAACAAATTGAGAAGAGATATTTCTCGACCATATTCTATCTCAAGTCGAAACAGCTGTAGTAGGAAGAGAAATTGCACACCTACAAGCATGTTAAAAACTTCTGAAAAATATTGCAAAAACCGCCACTGTTTTTGTGCTGAACTGATGACCCCGCATTTTCTGATTATATGCAGTCCTGAGAAAAAAAGGTAGTATTAACATTGCTTGTCGGAAGGACCCGAACCCACCCTATTTAAATAATTAATTACTTAAATATCATTTTTTACTTTGTAGGGAAGAGTTTGTCTAAAACTGTCTTGCATGCTTATACATGCCTTCAACTGAATAATTTTGAAAAGAGGTTAACTTAAAGAAATTATGTGCGGAAATATGTGCCAGTTTAAGCGAGACATGTCAATACATTTCATCTCGCCTAAAGGTATCCTTCTGAAAACCTTGGTAAAACAATCACCAGTAAGACACTGTAGGCGTAGCTCTAGTGTTATCATGTAATTCTGCCAAAAAGAAACACTGCCTTTTATAATGCTTGTTGAAACCAGGTCAAACATGCCAAATTTGATGGTTGTCGGGAGGGGAACACCTCCCAAACCCTCCCCTGTAAACCAAATTTTGAATTACTAAACATTTGATTTCATTATTTGTGCTGAAGTGTTTTTTTTTCTGTAATTTCATTCATACATCTTTATCGCTTAAAGTATTCGCGAGTCATCTGCCCCACTCCGCCATGACAAAAATATTAATTCAATGAACATTTTTAATTTTTAAACTGGGTCATTATTCATGTGTCAATATGCTGAAATAGTTGGAGTGTGTTTTGGTTAGGAAAAGCCGCCCAGTTAGCTCTGAGTAGCTATATAGATTTCCGGTTGCGGTGGTGTGTTTAATCACCGCACTGGGCATAATTGCACTCAGGTTACCGACAATCGTGGCAGCAGTAAAAGATCAGGAGTGCCTACATGTCGGCCTAAATGGTTAAAGGGACTGTGTCACAATTTAGCACCAAAAAAAGTTTAACTAATCGTTTAAATCATTTCAGGAATTCGGAACTGCACCATTTTCAGTGGGTACAGAAAAAAATCAAACGGCGTTACATTAACATTTTTTTATTGACAGGCATAATTATACATTTTTCACAATGTCAATGTGTTTAACAATGTAACAAGATTACTGACGGAGAGATAGAATAATAATAGTGATGTAGATGTGGCAGCAAATTAAATCTGCAGACGATACACATCTCCAATCCTTCCTAGGTACTCGATCAGAAGTCCTAATGTCTCCATTCAAGTACTCGTCTGCAAGCGTACTTACGGCGTTGTCTTGACGTAGACAACTGACGTTGCCTCCTCTCTCCAAGTCCTCCGACTCTACACCCACCTGCACAAGCTCGGCCTCCCGGCAAAGTACTGACACGATCCTGTAGAACCCCAGTCCACTCCCTTCGGCTTTCTGGTTGATACGGCTGTGCCACCCTGGAAATAAAGAAAATATATTTTGATTAAAATCAATATTAACTGAAATTTTGCTTTTGATTTAATACAATGTATTATTTAAATATTTTATTTTGTTTTTGTATTACAAACCTTCGACATCGTTGTTGGTGCTAATGTCTGAATACGGACCGATCCTCCACCGCAAAGATGGGATTCGTCATCCACTGTCTCTCAATGTATGCGGTGAGCGAACGGGTGGCTTCGGTCGTCGCCGTCTCTGTCAGCTTATCAAAGGCAAGGCGGATGTGACTGGCAGGCAGGAACTGTAGAGCCAGCAGCATCCTAACGTAGTTGAAAACGCCGACTCTACGGCGTTAGTCTCGGCCAGTCCCACGCTCTGCACGTGCCGCCAAACCGCCTGCGACCAATGAAAAGCGCACCCTTTCATCTCCTTTCCGGGAAATACCTCCCTGACGGCCAGTCAGACAGCTGAACATATTTGTATAATTGTTATATGTATTTAACACACAAAGCGTAAATGTATACAGAACAGAACATACATTTTTTCAGACTTGTTCAATGTACAGCGTTTCAAATTCATATGGAAGTGTTCACAAACTTATTTTTAGACAACAAACCTTTCTCGAAGTCACAAACGATTCCCTCGGCGCAGTGCTGGCCCAACTTGCTAAGGAGGGCGTTGAAAACTTCCACGTAGTCTGCCTTTGTTCGCCTGCTCATGAGGGCGAACACCAGTGGCATCTGCTTTGTCTTCCCGTGCCTCTTATCTTACCTCATCTCTGGTGGTGTGCATGTCAGCTACACTCAATGCTGTGGTGTCATCGTCGAGCAATGTGTCGTACGTGTACGCCGAGTCGTCTGGTAAAACGCTGGGGTGAAGAGAAGGCATCGAGGAATCGTCGTCGGCGTTCTCTTTCACTGGCATCTGCATTTTTTTTTATTTCTTCAGAGATTGCTAAATTATTCACCATATATCCCTACATATAAATATATATCTATCTTATTTCAGTTCTTTCCCAACAGTCATACGGTAAATATTTAACTCACCGTCCGTTCTAGCGTGGGCATGTCGGCATCTTCATCTTCATCCGTAGTGGATGGCTGCAGAGACGGACGGCACACAAACGTCAACCCCGCCTCATTCTTTGTCGCCTCCCGATACGCAGCAAGGGAAATTCCTGAATAAAACATTTTCGTGAATTGAAAACACGAGATTAAAATACATTATCAAAATTGCTTTTTTCTTAAACATGTTGTTTTGTGTATTAATTACCACATATCTCCAATGTGACATGCCAAATACCAGTCAAATATTAACACCTTTACTGAAATGTGTGAAATGCGTGTCAATGGACCCTATGGCATACATGTCATAGAGACTTAAAATAAACACCTAATAAACAATATCAAATACAGGACTTTGTAATATATATTCTCTACATTACATACGTCTTTTTCATGAAATATCTACATTGAAGTGAATAGTGATTTTTTTACATGGTTCATAAATACATCAGATAACGCAATATACTTGTTCAGCTATACATATATGGGCAATTTATAAACGTCGCTTTTTGGTGTATTAATAAATTTGTTTTTTTATTACAAGACTAAAGACTAAACACTACAACGACTAAAAAAGACCGTTGGTGCCATGGTTGTATACCGTTAAAGCCTGTTCATTCAGCTTTTTACTGCAATATTCTTACTTCACACATACATAGTATAAATATATCTTTATCACACTTCTTCTGCCTAACATTACTAACCGTGAAATATCAGAGACACAAACGCAACTGATAATGTGAAACGATAATGATCACCTCATTAAAGACAAACACAGTTAATCCTATCAAAGTACAACACCCTAAAACACAATACAAGTGTTTCCTTTGATTTAAAAGTAGGCCTTTCTGGACCGGGCCTTTCTGGTACTGGGCCTTTTTGACCCGACTGTGGGTCAAAAAGGCCCACTTCCACGGCCCAGGCCTTTCTGGACCGGGCCTTTCTGGTACTGGGCCTTTTTGACCCTACTCCTCCGTAAAAACCAACGTTATGTCATTATGGTGTCCAAACAGCAACATATGAACGATTGAATTTACAATAACAAGTATAATTCTTAGTACAACTCACCGTAAAAGCAACGTTAAATCCGTGTTATTGCATTATGATGAAAGTTTCAATATAATAGACAGTATAGGAAGACGTCACGCGCACCTGCAATGTGCCTATATGCAAATCATTGTTTACAACAGCTGTCGTAAAATGCGCATAAATACATTTAACTTAATTATTTAGATATCCAGTTTAAACGGTATTTTTTAAGATGTGGGTTAAAAAAAAACAATTGTTATGACAAACCCTGTTATTTTTGTATTATTATTTCAGAGTTATGAACTATAGTATCCGGTCAAAAGAAGTACTCTTTAGACGTGTATTCATAATATCTGTTCTCCACTCCTTTTATTGAAGTGCCGAAGGTGGATTGTGCATGTACCTCGGGTATTTCCGTATTGATTTTCATTGGTTAACGGAGCTCAAACCCCGCCCTAAACATGTGCAATTTGCTTGCCGGCATGCACGCGCTTTATATGAACAATGTATGACGAGCTTTTCTGGTTCTCATTTTCATGGTTCAGTGGTGCCCAAAATTTTTAATGCCTATCACTCCGGCAAAAAGAAGTAGTCCCTTGCATACACGTACCGCTTCGCGTTTGTCTTCAAGCCCGTATTAACCATGTCAAGTAATAGATCTAAAAATATTTTCATGTTTTATGTAATGGTGACCCCACCAACACAATGTTTTCTGGTGGTACAGCTCCATGTGATGTTGGCTACTAGAATTTCTACCAATACACATCACTTCTTTCTTAAGATATTGAGCGGAAACAGCTTTCATAATATATATATATAAGCAACAATCTCTTGCCCGAACACCAAATACAATCCAAATGTATATCTCCATAAGATACCAAATGTATCTATAATCATCACTTCTGGATGAAGATATTGAGCAGCAACTGCTTTGGTATTTTTGTGGCATTGACCACACACGGGAAACCCAACGTTAATCTTCGCAAAGTTTATATACAAAAAAAATGCATTTCTATATATCAAAAGTAATCTTTATTTTTATTTTTTTGTCTCTATTGTGCCCTTCTCACTTGAGGGACTCGCACAGGGTTTGGTTTGTAAAATACACTTTTTACGAAAGAATATTACGAATTAAAGAATGGCAAATCAATAAAAGTGTTGAAACTGAGATACTGAAATATTGTTTTAACCCTAATACTAGAAATCAACATGATTTACCTCAGGTTGTAGATAGGTGTCTGTACAATGTACAGTAATCAACGTACATTTTTAACGAACACGCCCAATATGTATTTGGAAAACTACAGAAACAAGCTCAGTAGCCAAAAGAATTTGAATACTCGTTGTGATGAAAGTAGTACAGTGAAAAACCATTGAATTTTTTTCTCCTTCTTGTTAACAAATTAATAAAGTAATACATGTTTTGTTGTTAAATAAAAACAACATAAACACTATTAATGACAGTTTTTATCTACTCTTTTGAAAACAGATTCAAGGAAGTGTTTTCTCTTTGTGACTTTAGATCAGACTGTTGTGTATGTCTTATGTCTCAGCACTTGGGCAGACTGATCAAGATTTTCCAAGGGAATGTCAACATTCCCAACCACTTTTGATCAAAACAAAAGCTAGTGTCGTTATTTTTTCCCTATGAACCGTTTGTGGGGTTTATCAATCATCGTCAACTTCTTATGCCATTGTCCCTTTCATTTCAACTGTCAAGGCAAAGTATTTTTATTTAGTCAGGGAAACTTTGGCAATGGGTAAAATCCAGGGGAAATTGGGAATTGATATCAAGGGCAGTGGAAACAGAAAAAAGGAAATAAGGCTAGAGCAGTATTCATGTTGGTTAATCAAAATACTTCAACGAATATTTTATTGGGACTTAAAATAATCAGTTGGTATTTCACATTCTTAAAATTATATCTATTGGTCAATACTTTTGCTTCTCAAATAAAAGCATTGAATTAAGACTTTTAAAAGAAAAAATGGGGATTTGGTTAGGGAAAGGTCAGGAAATGTTATTTTCTATAAAAAAAATGACGTTCATTGTGTAATAACCGCTTAGTCCTCGTTCATTTCAGTGCTGCCTTATGTTTGGACAGCAGCAGAAGGATATTGTTTAGCTGTTTAAGAACTTGTGAAATAGTCTAGCCACATGCCAATTGGCCGCATTGTTTCTGGGGTAGATTGTAAGAGATTCGGCGTACTTTGTCCAGGCAACATCGAGTATGTTTTCAAGCTCATAGCAGTTGCCCAGCATGTTGAGGGCTGTGTCTATGTGACCATTACATTCACTGTCCACATATATATAATTTTCAAGCTTTTCCAGAGCTGCATGTTTCCTATTATGCATGTCCAGTTGCCTGTACGTGAGGTACTGCAAGTAATGGAGAAAAGGAACACAGTCAATGACTGCCGAGTCCATCCACGAATACTCCAATTCTGGCTGTCTCCTTTCTCTGTCTTCATCTGTAACAGTTCTGAACATTTCATACACCAAAAACTTTGGTACACAGCACTGTTCTTGAGGTATAAAATGTAAACATACTGAAGTATAATTTCGTAACATGTTATTGTTGGTTGAATTTTCATATAAGTCCATGAACTCACTGCTATGTTCGGTAAGACTCCTTCCACTACATGTACAACAATGCCATACTTCAGGCCCCAGAGAGCTCTCACAGGAGGTCAGGCAGATCATTGCTGCATCATACTGTTTAATGCAGTACGAAAAGGAGGCAAACTTTAGTCTACTGGACAGGAGGTCAGAGTCAAAAGACATACGATATAGGAGGAGAATTTCTCGTGTAATTGATTGTCCAAAGTGAATACACCTTGAGGCCAGGATGGAGGCTAATGAACTATACAAAAGAGGAATGATCACTAAAACTGATTCTCGTTCCAAGTCAGTCCCATGGTGGTTTATTTGTTGTAACGTGCGGTGTAGCTGCTTTGTGAATAGTGGATTGAGGTCCTCCCAAGTGTTCAAAAATAATCCAAGTATGTAAGAATGAGCCATAATTACTATCGGAATAGTGTAATGTTTATTCAGATGTTTTAGTATCAGTTGATTGTTTTGCTTTATTTCGTTACTTTCAGAAAGAATGCCACTGCTGTTACGCAGCATCCTGACTCCCAGTAAATCCATGTCTATCTGTGAAATATAGGACATGTTGGATTCCATTAACGATGAAATAATTGCAGACAGAATGCGAAGTTCATGTTTAAATAGTTTTCCGGTAAACAGATTCACTCTATCTATAGTGTAGTGTGGGCAGTATTTCAACCTGAGCCACCTGCGAAGTGTAGTTAGGCAGTAGATCACACACTTTACAAGGTTGTCGTCGCGCCATATTTCGGATGGATAGGTCTCTATTGTGAACAGCATTGCGGTCTTTATGTGAAATGTACTGAGACGGTCTCCAACTATTGGACATAAGAAGGTTTTTCTTAGTATTTTAATGAATACATATGCCTTGCACTGTTCAGTGTTCATATCAAACATCAGTAATCTTTCCATCATTGATGTAGAAAACCTCCATTCCCATTTCGACTGTGGATAGTATGGTTCATATGGAGTGATATGAAGTGCAGAAGAGCGACACCTGGATGTTCTCGAAGGTAACTCCGAATATCCCTGTGGCACAAGGAACACCCCAGTGTATTTAGCCTTGGTCAGTGTATCAAGTCTAGGCCAGTGACCTGGCCGGGGTCTTCGGAACAGGTTCTGACACGTTTGTGGTAGAGTGCAACAATAATAGGCAAATACAAAATCATTTTCATTCCAGCTTCTTGATGGGCCATTCTGCACAATTTCACCTGACTGGTTTAATTGACTAATAAATTTACAGTTTTCTGCCTGAATGTGTGTATGCAAAACTCTACCCTCATTGTCTATGACATCAGTTGGTAGTCCCATATGTGTCTGAGGTAATAAAATGTCAGGTCTAAGCCGTTGCAGCAAACAGTGCTGGGGTGGTAACTGTTCTGTCTTTACAGCCAGGAGATAATCTTTTCCCTGCTGCCAGTCATCATAGTTCAATATGACATGTGGAATATTAAGACACACCAATGTATCTATGTCTGACTTCATGCCAGGTGTTGTAGTTCCCTCACTCTGGCTGCCAAAATGAAAAAAAAATGAATTTGTACCCTTAAATCTTTCTGCAGTTGTCATCGCTGTTTCCCTCATCAGCCATGTCCTCCTCCTCCTGACGATCATAGGCCTGTTCACCCCGATGTCCTCCAACACCCGGGACAATCGAAGCGATATCACTTGTTCCTCTTGTTGCTCCATCTGAAACCCAAATTGATAATAATATTCTTTTTATTATAGAATGGAAAGGTGCTAATTAAAAAACAACATATTTCAGTATGTGTTTTACCATCAAGACAAATGGCAACTGTCCAACGTATATTGTTAAAGATCCCCTTGTTGCTCCATCTGAAACCCAAATTGATAATAATATTCTTTTTATAATAGAATGGAAAGGCGCTTATTAAGAAACAGCATATTTCAGTATGTGTTTTACCATCAAGACAATTGGCAACTGTCCAAAGTATATTGTTAAAGTTTATATACTATGAAATATATCTTCTTTTTCATGAATCTTTCCTTTTGTACTATGATTATAATTATTATCATTAGTAATTTGTATTTCAAATTTTGTATGCAATGATTACCATATTGCTGTTAAGTTCGGTAAAAAGTATTACATTGTGACATGAAAAATGAATGTTAATGTTCAAAATAGATTCAAAAATGCTTAACAGTTAATTAACTTTCACATATATAAATCATAAGCCTGTTTATTTAAACTTAATAACATTTACTTGAAATAAATTAAACAAAATATTTTGGTACCTGTGTTAGCAAATGAAATTCCTTGAATCGGCCATTTTGAGGTAAACACTGACTTCCTGTACATGAAATCATTGAATTCTTAAAATAGGTCTAGGATTTGTTTCATGTATTCATGGTGTTGATGATGATTATGATGATGATGATGATGATGATGATGATGATGATGATGACGACGACGACGATGATGATTATGATGATGATGATGAAGTTTGATGATGATGATGATGATGATGATGATGATGATGATGATGATGATGATGATGATGATTGTATTAACTTAAAAAAATTCATAAGCTTTACACATTTATTCTCGACAAGCATCAAAGTACGACTGAATATATAATATATTTAGACAATGCAAACCATAAGTAAAATCAACTTATAGTCTATCCACATTATTACATCCTTTCCGTCTAATTGAGGAGTTCATTTGTGAGTTCATTTTTTTACATTACACTAAACTTCCATGAAATAAAATTTGTTGTGATAACGTATGATAACATTTTGAATCCTGGGGTTGGCAAGTATACTCCAATAACAGAACATTATTAAGTTAATGTGGTTGTTAACAACAATAACCCACTTTCGTAGATAAGCTTTTTTGTGAAAAATAGTGTTTCAACATTCCAAAGTTAAATTAAGTAGATATACAAAGAAATGTTGATTCTTTTAAACAATCATTCACATAACATAATAAACATATGCCTATGAATGCATGGTTATGTTTTATAATAGCATATGCTTATTTTCTATCAATTTTTGAAATAAATATCAGTTATGTCACTTGACGCTTATATGGATGGTTAGGGATTATTTTGCGGTTTTCGCTCGCGTTATGGTCGTTAATACTGTTGGTGTTGTAGCTGTTAATTTCGGTGTTTATGTGGTTGCGCCGCTGCTATTGAATTATCGGTGATAGTTGAAGGATCCTGTACTTCTGGCAAGCTCTCGGATGTATCCTGCTGTTGCATGAGTGTAGCTGCATTTGGAATTTTGGGGTATAACATCCTCCAATTCAGGCTCGTATGTGTAAACAACACAGTGTCGGTCAAGCAAATGATCTTGTTTTTCAATAAACGACCATCGTTTACTTCCATTCTATACGAAACCTTGCCTTTTTGATTATTGACTGCTCCCTGTGTCCTTGAGTTTTCACACTTTCCGACACGAAAACCTTTTCTCCAGTTTGAAATGGTTTGTCTTTTGCATGTGCATCGTAATAGGTTTTCATTTGCTTGTTATTTTTGAACCTTTTCAGTGAAATTTGGCATCACTTAATCTTGACGCCAAGTATGGTTTGCGATGTGAGTCGGTATGTGAGTAATACCTTTACAAGCTTTTGTCGAATAGTCCCATGGCTTTGCTTCTTTAAACGTTGCTTATCCCTACAGACCGCTCTTCCAGACCATTTGCGTGTACGTCTTGTGACTAAAATGTCGTCAACTATCACAATAACATGTGGCAGTCCCTGTAGAAAATTTTCCATGGCACTTTAAAAAACATACCTGGACAAGCCTTGACAACATAAGGCATTCGGTTGTACACAAATTAACCTTTGCGTGTATCAATTGTGATATATTTCTTTGAATCTTCTTCAAGTATGAATTGCTAGTACGCTTGTGACATGTCCAATTTCGAAAAATGTTTCCCGCCATTTAGCGTAGCATACAAATCCGTAATTTTGGGAATCGGATAATTGTCCAACTTCGAACACTGATTTATTGTTACTTTAAAATCACCACATATCCTGATTGATTTAACCTTTGACAATGGGTACAATCGGCGCTGCCCATTCCGAAAAAAACTCTAGAGGAGTTATTGTCCCTTCGTATTATAGACGTTCAAGCTTTTTCTCTTTCATAGCATACGGTACTTGTCGTACTTTAAAGTACTTTGGTTTGGCATCTTTGCCACTGTAGATTTTTGCGTCCACGCCAGTTATTTTTCCTAATCCTTCATTACTACGCTACCGTATTTGTTCAAAATCGCATTCAAATCATAATCATCAGTTGCCCCACTGACTTTCACAGAAAATATTTCTACCGAGCAAAGCGTTATTTTTTCAAGCCAGCTTCTTCCAAGGAGATTTGGCCCATCATTATTCACCACAATGATCGGCAATACGACGTTCTTGTCTTCGAATTCCACGTTCACGTTGCATTTATTAGGGATTTTTCTATACTCTCCAGAGTATTTCTTCAACACTGCCTTAGTTATCTCAAGAGATGAAGATTTTTTAACATTCCCCCAGGTCTCCCTATTAACTATCGTCGCTAAAGCTCCAGTGTCCAGCTCAAATGACACAGCTGTGGAGTTTATGGCTCAAGAAAAGTACAATAAAAATATGCTCATGGGTGCATTTAATATTCTGAAAAAGTATTCTCGATGTTAAAAAGAAGACACAAAATGACTCCATGTACGGGGATTTAGGGCGTCTTAGTTTTAAGACAATTAGATACATGAGTATTATTAAATAATGGGTGAAACTATTGCATACTTATGAAAGTAAGAATTATAAAAAAAACAGGTTGACAACATGCTGTAAACAGTTTTGGAATATCATCCTAACAAACCAAATTAATGTTCACTCACAAAAGACCTGCTCTGAAGTCTGGTCTATATGCTGCCTCAAAAAATTGGAAATGTTAATGCAATTTTATGTTTAGTGAAACAAAGGTTAAAAGACAATTTTATTCAAAATTGACAAAGTAGATAAGACATGTGCAAAAGGAATATATTTTACCAAAAAAAAAATGTGTTAGAATTTAGATTTTAACCATATCTCAACAAATTTAATGTTAATAAATTTAGAATGTCGGTGTCGAAAACCTTCCGCAATCGACGCCCCTAAATGATTGTATATGCACTGTTTGTGTTCTTTATTGGAAGATGAATACCAGTTTCTTCTAGAATGCACATTGTATAATGAACTAAGAGTAAGATATATACCTAAGACAACTTGACGTGTGTAAATATACAAACCTTTCGAACTTAGAAATATTACATGATATACAACATAAGTATATATATATATATATATATATATATATATATATATATATATATATGTGTGTGTGTGTGTGTGTGTGTGTGTGCGTGTGCGTGTGTGTTTGTTTGTTTATGTATAAGTATATGCATATACGATATATAATCTCTTACAATGGCATTCATATGTTATTGTTATAATGTTGATTATTGTTATTATTGGTATGCTACATGTTGTCTGTATTGTATGAAATCGCATAAATATGTACACATATTTTGTACTTGTCGCCATTTTGCATGATATTCGACCACATGGGTCTATGATATTTTGGTAAATAAATGTTCTGTATCTTTATAGTGTAGACATGAACAACTTTCTATTGTGTTGGTACTTTACCGGAGCGAAGAGAATAATAAAAGAAGTCATAAAGAGCCTGCGATATTTCCGATGGCTTTCGGGATGTCACACAGCTAATTGCACTCTCCTTGAGAACATTTCAATGCTTTGCGTTTATATGTAGATCCGACAATATAGTTGAATCGTAGTATGCAATACTAATATATAGGACTGATGTATCGTGTCGTAAATGAAAGTATTACCATTTTAATAGATATTCCATCAAGATATAAATCCAAACCAGAATTTGAAACTCACATGTATAGACACTAAAAAGTTTCATTCTGTTAGACTAACACAGTGGGCGATTTGTAAAACACGAAATCCTCGTGCACGTTCTTATCAATGCGATATTTATTTGTCCAGTGCGCCTCGCGTGTATGTAACTGTTACACTTGTTAAATCTGTTCTTATATATAGCAATGTTCAAACCATATATTTTCAACGTGCATGTTATTTACAAACTAACATTATTATTGTACATGGATAACTTAAATTGATCTAGTTCATTTTGTATACATGTAACAACATACTTTTCTCGTTAGTTATAATTACATTTGTGTGTGTGTGTATAAATGACTCGGTCACCGTCATTTTTATTAGACGCGTCTATAGGGATACATGTTTGCAATTGTCAATGGGAAAGTGTATACGGATAAATTAGGTTTAGAAATGATTTATTTTGTCCGCAATATATGCTTGATGTTTACTATGGTAACGTAAACGGTGATAATGACGTCCATTTTAGTCAATTCCCATTCAGCCGCGTCTTTGATGCCTAACATCAACATTCGTCTTGTTGTATTCTCTATAAATATTGTATTATGTATGATAGCAATGACATTTTTAGCTCGACTATTCGATTAATAAGGAGAGCTATACTACTCACCCTGGCGTCGGCGTCGGCGTTACACCTTGGTTAAGGTTTTGAATGTAAGCATCTTTAAGTAATTATCTCAGTAAATACATCATGTATTGCATTGAAACTTTGGATATGTATTCCCAACTATCTAACGTACTAAATTAATGAAGTTAGATGACACTTATTTGAATATAATGCGAATAATGTGCCTTTATTATTTGATTTAGAAATTATGGTTAAAGTTTTGCATGTAAGCACACATAGGTTAATATCTCAGCAACTACTTGATGTATTGCATTGAGACTTTATACACTGGTACTTAACCATCCAACCTACTTATTTAATCAAGTAAGATAACTCTTATTTGCATTTAATGCAAATAATTTCCCGTTATTATTCGACTTAGAAATTCTGGTAAAGGTTGTGCATGTAAGCACACATAGGTTAGCAACTACATGATGTATTGCATTGAGACTTTATACAATGGTACTCAACCATCCAACCAACCTACTTAATTAACCAAGTTATATAACTCTAGTTTGCATTTAATTCAAATTAATTTCCCTTTATTATTCGAATTAGAAATTCTGCTAAAGGTTTTGCATGTAACCACATTTAAGTCAATATCTCAGCAAATACATCATGTATTGCATTGAAACGTTAGATATGTATTTCCAACTATCTAATCTACTAAATTAATGAAGTTTGATAACACTTTTTGGAATATAATGCAAATTAAGGGCCTTTATTAGTTGACTTAGAAATTCTGGTTAAGGTTCTGCATGTGAGCACAAATAGGATAATATCTCAGCAATTACTTGATGTATTGCATTGAAACTTTATACAATGGTACTCAACCACCCAATCTACTTAAATTACCAAGAAAGATATCTCTAATTTGCATTACATTCAAATAATGGCATCCTTCTAATATAATTTTACAGTGATCCATGCAGGTTTCCAAAACTTTTCAATTCTTACACTGAAAAGCGGCGGAATAGTCGAGCGCGCTGTCTCTGTGGCAGCTCTTGTTATGTTAATGCTAATAAAACTTTGACTTGACTTGATTTGATGTACCAATAAATAATTATTTTATTTGTAATATTTTGGTACGTAGGCCCCCATATCGCGTGACACGGCTAATTTAAAGTGATACTCTTATTTAAAATCAATACATAAAAATTAAAAATGTATAACAAACATAAATTTTGAGTGATGAACCTTTAACTTCTTACAAAATTAAATTATGTATTTATGGAAAATATTAATTACTGATAACAATGTTGTAACCGTTTATTTAATAGCTGGAAACGCATGAATATGAAATGAATGGTGGGTTCTAAAAGATTTTCTGTGATCAACTGTCGTCTCATAAGTTAGAAATACCGTTTTGTCTGCACCTTTCTTTCAAATTTAACATGGTATCCTTTATGAGAACCATTCGATAGTTATTCATCCCTTTCGGTTAGTTAAAACAATTGTGTCAATTGTGGTACATCTTATTTGAGAGTAAGAGTGCATCATTAATAAGAACATGTTTGTCAATAAAATCTCGGCCAAGTTCGATTGTGAACCTATTTTAAGCATTCAACTAAAGTTATTGCCCTTTATACCTTAAGCTTTGTTTACACCCTAGCACCTTCATTTCTTCACAAATCGTAACAATATTTTCAGATGAATATGTATCACCAAAAAAAACAGAAAGTTAAAAGCCAATAAGATCACAGGAAAGTGTGATTATTGGCCAATTCAGACAATTGTAACTTGTTATATGTAGTATACCGACCACTAAAACATCCTCCTCTATTTCATTAGAAAAACATTAAGAAAATAAACAAAAACTCCCATTTTTAGATCTTCAACACCCCCTACACAATATATAGTTAGAAAGCTTGAAACAAGAACTTAATTTAAAACGTGTTAGAAAAAAAATGATGTTTCATATAAGAAAGTAAATTTCAGGCAGATAAACTCATTGTTTATATCCATGTAGGATGCCATATTTTGGCGCAATATTTGGTGATTCGGGTTTTGGGTGATAACTTAAAAGTAGTTCCGTGAAATTGCAGGTCGTTTTGAGCATCAGCTCAATATAGAGCTAAAATGGAATGCAACAATATGTCTGTATACATCTTTATCATCTAACATCATTTCAAAGATCATAGTCTATTTTTGTTTCAGTTATATACACGGAATTGAGAACGCTTCATTTAAAGGTAGGAAGGCTGACAAAGCAAATGCTTGTTATTGTAAATATTATTTCCCAACAATAAGTAGTATGCATAAACAACAAATAAAGAAAGTCACAAATTACAGGAACTAAACATTGTAAACATACATGAAAATAGCAGGCAATAGTAGAAGACAATGTTAAAATAGGCCATTAGAGTCCAAGAAGGTGATTGAAGAAGGTGATTCGTGTTACAATAACCCGATATTCATTTCCGACGTGACACCATTTTACGTGACACCGGCACGATTGAAACAACCACATTTTGTGAGAACAGTACCAAGGGGTAAAAACAGATAGTGTGCACATTAACAGTAAACTCTGTGATATTGGCTCAAGGTGCCTAAACAAAAAACTGTTTGAAAGTTGAATGTCCAAACCAAAAAGGACACTGTTTCGCGAAAATACCCGAAAGGATTGTACAGGTAAGGAGGGTCAGTGGTCTGAAAATGTAGCCCGATATAACTCTAAAGACATGAAAATACATTTCTACAGAGGTGGTGGTGACTCCAAGAGCCATGCTGACGTAAAGCAAGCTCAAACAACTAACATTAACCGCCCAAAAGACATTCGGAACCTTGCAAATTTGGTAAAATGACACGTGAAAAACAAATTTTAAATCAGGCATGTTCAAAGGTACTACAAAGTCAAATTTAAAGAAAAAAATAATTTATATTTCATTGAATTAAAAGCTTTGTTGCTGATTTGACAATGGCTAATAAAGTATTCAACGGCAACTTGAATAAAAAGCTGAAATGCCAGCGAGCGCAATTGTTATATATTTGCGCATTCTAGCCTCTGAAGTTTCATTTACCACTAGTATGTTACAATTAAAGATTAAAACGATCTGGCCCCAATATCACGAAAATACTCGAGTAAAATCTTAATCTCAGTCTCAACTCTTTTTATCAAATTAGAGCATGAGGCGTTTTGCAGAGTAGTCAAACGTAAAGGCGATATCCTGCACTGCAGACATCATAGTCCTGACGCATGGAAGTTTGGAGCTGTGGACCAATGACAGGTTTAGGCAATGCGACTTACAATGGGTGTAGTTAGCGAATAGTAATCCGGATGAGAGCTTGAACACCATAGCACTTGCCCGCCATGTTTCTGCGCTATCATAACACTGGCCCCGAATGTTCAAAATATCTAAGCCAGTGCCTTGCAGATATTCGAGTATGCATTGTGCCAAATATACTTCCTTTATTGACAAGTGCAAGTGACAAACCCTAAAAACTGTTCATGAACGACATGCTTCTCTTCTACCTTTGAAACAAAACGAACTCAAACAGAAAGTTGTTCCTTTGTTTAACAGTCAGTTGCCTCATCAGTCATTATAGAGAAGAAACCGGACAGTTTACAGTCAGATATGATTGTACTGACAACTTGATCGGCGCGGATACCCAACAGTTCGTTTTGAATAACCGGTGAAGTGTACTTTGCGTTTGATTGAGCATTTGCAAGATGATTTGCCAGAATTTCGTCATTCCTTTCAAGCTCTATCTTACCAAAAGAGTATTGCGAATATTAACTAGAACAAGATAGCTAGATAATTAACGTAAAAATTAAATGGTTAACACGAAACAATTCGCAAACACTATCGGGTTATCTTACGGCAGTAATATGCCACCAAAGAATATGGACAAAATAACTGTAAATCTTTAAATATTGTATTGACGGGAATGTATGGATGGACGGATCAATGGACAGAGTAAAGACGGACTGTTGGGTAGATTGGTTGGCGTACGGGTGGATGGAAGAGGGGATGGAGAGAGAAATGAAATCACGACAGGAACGGAGAAATGGGCGGAATGATAATTGGATGGATAAACTGATGGGTCAATGGAAGGATGAACGGACGGATTGTGTTAGTATGGACGTTATTACAAGACGAGACATATATTCTGGGTTCTTGTATTTTTATCTTTTTAATCCCACAATATTTTTTAACCCCACTATCCAGTTTTATGGTTTTATCCCTCAATGACAGACTAAACAATTAAATGAAACCCTAAAAACCTATCCCTGACTATAGCCCAAACCACAAAATATAGCTTTTGTATATACGGATGCATAGATGGGTAAACGAACGGACGATCTGACGGACGAACGGAAGGGCAGAGTAAGTAAAACATTGTACTGAGCAGAATATATCTATACATTTCTCTTGACGGATGAAAAGGTGAATAGGCCGTTGTGATAAAAGGAAAGGAAGGATTGATTATTAATGAACTGTAGAATAGTGTACCGTTATTGTTTACATAAATGGGTGTAAGTTTATTGAACTAAAAAGTAACTACGAACATAATATATCCATACAGCAGGCAAATGCAAAATATAAAATATTAAGTTTATAATGTAAGTTCTTGTTACCATTTGTTCTATGATAAAATAAGATAATAATAATAATAATAATTTATTTTTGTCCGAAACTTCCGAAACTTTTCCGATTAAACATCTGTCACCCACACGTACCTCCATGGAAATTTTAAATCACTGACCAACTCCCACTGCTGTGATAAGAGTCTGAGTTTGAAGTCATCATTCCACGATTCATCAGAATCTCCAGGGTCGGGGTAAGGGGTAAACATGTTGAATGACATTCAAAATATACTCCCGCTTCGCAACTTATATTTGTAAACAAAACCGAGTTAAACAGACGCTCATTAAAATCATGCGATTGCCGGTTGCTGTAAAACTATTATCGAATCGATTTGTTAAACGACTGTCTTCAAAAAATAGGCACTAAACATTTTTGAAAAAAAAAAGCTTAGTTAACCTTCAGTCTTAACTTGAATGTAAAGTAGGCATAAACTGTCACCCTCCTTACTTTTATAGCAGATTTGGACGTTTTGTATTTTTCATTTTTGGAAACGATGTGTAGGCCTGGGCCTACCGTGCCTTCATATATAAATTATTTATATTTTTCCAGTGGAGACCATACCGAGACAGTAGACATTGATTTCGATCCACAGAAAACCTCATACGAAACCCTGCTCAACTGTTTTTGGAAATGGCATAACCCCACTACATCCCATGGACGGCAGTATATGTCCGCCATCTTCTACCATGATGCCGAACAAAAACAACTGGCTGTGACAACGAGAGACAAACATCAGAAACACCTTGCTCGGCCAATTGCGACTGTTATTACCAAAGCTCTACCTTTTTACAATGCTGAAAAGTATGTTGTTACAAAGTTTTTGCTTTCAAAGAAAAGAGTATGATTTTTTCTATTCAAATCAGGCATAATTATATAAGGAATTACTCTTAAATGCGTAGGTACATACCATCTTCTTTCATATCGACCACATTTTTAAGGCTTCAGTGTCACATTTCATTGATGGATCTAAGCCATAACTTCAAGAAAAATAAAGCTGTAGAAACATCACAGATGTTAACAAGTTAATATGATAAATTCTCAACCATGTGTTCAACAAATACTGGCTAAAGTTCAGTTCTTTTTCAAATGAATATCAAAGTAATGAATATATGAAGATAATTTCACCTTCATGACTAAGATCTTTATCGAAACATCTCTAAACTGTAGCACTGAACTTACTAATGGCCTGTTTTCAACTGTATATAAGTGGTTAATCCCTTTAATTGGTCACAAGTTAGCCGAAAAGTTTATTGATTGCTCAATATTTATCCAAAAATTCATATTTACCAATGAAATCATTTTAATGTGCAAATTAACCAAAAGATAAACCGTGAACAAGTTTTATACCATTTCCTGCTCGAACAGATTTTACTTGCTGTTGGCCTATTTATGCAGACTGATTTAATGCAAACTCAAAAATATGACTTAAATATGGAAATGCTAGAACTGTCAACATGTCTGCTATATGTATAAGTATTTTCTGATTTGATATAATGATTCATCCCCAGTTATCACCAGAAGTACCAACTCCGCCATTACCCGAAGGTTCTGGACGCGTTGAACCTGACAGATGAAGAATTGATAACGTCTCCCGTCGCATGCAGGTTGAATGGATACCTCGGAGGGTTTGGGACAACAGATGCTTTCCTTGAGGTAACAGTATACTAGTATGTGATTTACAGTATAGGATTGACAATCAAACAATCTGTTGTTTTTCCATGTTTGTTTTTTTTAAATCCTGTATTAACGAAAGATAACATTGCTATGTCTTTATTGTAAACTTATAGTGACTGATTTTACTTCATATTAAAATTTAATTGTGTCACCTCATTAATCATGTACAATTACATGTATAATAAAAAATTATATATTAATGGAAGTTATGATGTTAAATTTAATAGTTTGGTTCAATATCTTGAAGTGTTAAAACGTAAGAACATAGTAAAAAAGTTTTTTTAATTCTTTGGAAGATATTTTCATAACCAAACTCCAGGTATACATTATCATTGGTATTATATATTTTTCAGGAAAAAGACAGTTTTGGACTCCCAGACCACCTGGCATCCTACATCTTAAAAGAAATAGGGAAAAGACACAGATAGTATTCTGAAAAAAATTAAGTAAACACAGAGGGAATATTTATAAAATGGTGTACAGTGCGCACTCTTAAGACAGTCAATAATTTTAACATCATGCCAGATAGATTTTTGACAAACAAAAAATCTGTATTTAAATTATGTTATTGGCCATGAGGCTGGAATTAGAATTATGAAAAATTAATTAATTTCCAATCTTCGATGAATTAAAATAATTTATCCATGAAAAAGCAGTGAACTTGATATTTGTTACTCTATAACCCCTACGAACCTTCATACATCCATTCGTTTCTTGGACAGTGACTTTCATACCTCATCCACATGTACCTGTGATATGTATTTTAAGATGTTCAATTACTTGTATTCATACCATGTCAGCTATGTTATTATGATTGTTGTTGGGGATAAATTCTTCACATCTCAGTTACATGATGCGTCCAACATTCTGACTTGGTGTGTATCCGACTATGTACGCTTTCTATGATTTTATTGATGTTTTGTTGTTTTTCCCTGGTTGGAATAAATAAATCATAAGATGTGAATGTTTTGTTTATTTATTCATTTGATTATTGAGGTACATGTTTAATTAACAGAAACATGGCCCATGTTTACTTATGTCTTCAGTCAGAGTTCCAGACTCAACTCAGAAATCTGAATTTATAAATGTTTCAAAATATCTATATTATATAACCTGGGACCAATAATACATCTTACTCCCAGATTATTATTATAACTAATTTTGACAAAATATGTGTGCCTGATTGTAGAGCAGATTATTTGTAACACATGCATCAGTTTTTACCATTTTTGCTCCTATAATAACATTTTTACAACATAATTAAAATTTAGCTTTTCTGAGTATGAGTCTTAAATTCAGACTCAGGATATAGGTAAACACGGACCCAGCTGCCAGTGCTCATCTGTTTTCCTTGTTCAGCCAAGGGGCACAACTCAACAATTATTTACAGTAACAGAGTAATTGGCCCTGCTGTGGGTATTGTCAATGGTAACGTGTGAAGGTTTATGTATTAATATCTTGAAATGTAGTGGGGTTCTGGCCAAGGATCATTTTTTAGCAAGCCAAGGCCAATGACACCACAGTTATGATATTACATGATATTAAATGAACTTTGTTCTTTGGTAAACAGTTGAGCCCGAAATCAGTCTGTTTTAAATAAAAAAGAAATAAACTAAAATGAATATAGTAAGATAAGTAGTCATCGTTGAAAAACTTCTCCATCCCACATAATAGCAAAGGTGTCAGTCACATTGATCTGATAGTAAATTTAGAGTTTTGCTTGGAATCTTTTTATCATATTTATATTTTTTCAGAGTTAAACTTGTATTTAAAATTCAATCCATATGGCAGATGCCTTTGCATTCTAGTATGCAGAAAACCTTCTATACAAAATTCATGAAATAAAGTGTAACTCCTTTAGAATACAGGAAACCTTCCATACTTAATTCATGAAATAAAAGTGTAACCCATATAGAACACCGTTAATAATCTATACAGAATTCTATAGATGTCATGAATACATGAGAATTATGAAACCATTAAGGCTAGAAGAGAAATTGGGGAATGATCTTACAAAAGTATGATACATATCAAATTGCACAACAGTTTCATGAGCAGGCCAGTGTATTGGAATGTGTAACATGAACGAAAGTAATTAAACACAATAAGTATTACCCCTGCTAATGGTACTTGCCCACAAAATCTATTTGGACAATTAATTTTCAAACTTTGTATAAATTGATTTATTTTACCAACTTTTATGGCAGATTCTCATTTCAAATCATATGAATAGCATTTTGTAAATTCAAGACTAAAATTGTTCAATTTTCAAAGGTGATACTTTTAATGCTTTTCGGTAAAATAAATTATTTCCAGATTCATTTTTAAATATTAAACCATTACATATAACTATATAGTTCTAATTTAAACTTTTAATGTTCTATGGTTATTACAAGCATTTTGTTTACATGTCACACAGAATGAATATATATTCGATGTCTGAACCTATAAAACATGAATGAGTCTCTATAAAAGCAAATACATTCCTCATCAAATGAAACAATGCTTGCCCATTATTATGCCTTTAAATTAAAGAAATTACAGTGGTATGCTATCACAGACATTTCAATATGATCATAGAAACAATACAAGATAAATGCAAAAGAATGTGACAAAAAAGTCTGTATGAAAAACAAGCACTTTGGTGATAGCAAAGAACAACTAATGAGAGTCGATTGTTCAGAATATTGTTAAAGTTAACAACATGATTAAGGACATCGCTGTTAACTCTTAAAGGTGAAATTTTCTATGATGAGCTCATACATTTAATTAAAGCTAGAACAGCTATAACGTTGTCCCAAATCTTGATAGGCACACTGCAGAGCGTAAGTGTATCTGTGCAACATCCAGAGCAATACAGATTCGAAAGTTAATGACGATGACATTAACAATGTTGTTAACTTTAACAAAGTTCTAAACAATAGACCCATTCAGAGATTCTAACAAATGAAAGAGATTTCAAATATAAATGTCCCCTCCTATTTACATACAAAATATATTTAAACAATATCAACATTCCCTAATAGACAAAAGTTTGGTTATAATCTCATAAAATAACAATTTGTAAAGCTGGAATGTGAAGTCTCCCAGTAAGTGCATATGATACGTGCTCCAGCCCTTCTGATAATTACTTTTTTCATAAATAGTCGGTCCTGATATAAATATAATTCTGGCCTTAAAAAAAACTTTTAATGCCTCACAGGTCAGACCCCTCCCCTCCCTCCCTAACCCCCAAAACTCCCAATAAACCCATTTTCCTATAAACCCCACTTATAGACAACACATATTTGATTCAAAGTCATGCCGATTGTCTGGGACATAGGCTGTTTTGGCTTATTCTCTTCACCCCAGTTTTAGTGAAGTATTATAGCTTAATGTCGCAGGCTTTCAGAAAACCGACATTACTAGTATTAAACATCTAAATATTTGCATAGAAAATCTTACAACTGAACCTTATAAAGTATTTGTAAAACAGCCATAAGGAAAGTTCTTTAAATAAATTGACTAGGCCATTTGATTGAACAATGTCATTAAACCCCTGTCCCAACCCCCTTATTAATCCTAATCAGTGGGGCCAGACACATTTTTGTGGGTTGGATGGTGGTCCCTTGTAGCATTGTCCCAACTTCTCACATCCAGGCGGGGACCAGTTCTGCAAAAGAGGTGCATGAAGTCAATAAGTATTAAAATGACAATAAAACATAAATAAATAAAACATTTTGTAACTTGACATGAAACTGACGGTTGAAAAAGTACAAAAGCTACATGTATGGTCATAATAACTAAATGAAAATGCACAGTAGTCCATTATGGAAGAGGTCTGTTTGATTGTTTGGATCTGATTAGGGCCCATATTTAATATATCTTATCCTTATCATTAGACATGCCTCAGTGATTCCATTGAGTTGATTGGCCAGTTATTTTCACAGTCCAATCAAAACACTCAGTTTCTACTCTTAAATTTCAGTTAAACAAGAGATGTTTGTCAATCATCATCCATAGGGGTCATCTACTGGTCACCCCAAACCTAAATGTCAAGTTTGAAGGCCATGGGTGCAGGCATTGTCGAGTTATCATACAGACAAGCTTTTTGCATTCAAGGTAACTGTCACCTTGACCTTTGACTTGATGACCCTAAAATCAATAGGGGTCATCTACTGGTCAGGCCCAACATCCAAGGCAAGTTTGAGGGCCATGGGTGCAGGCATTGTTGAGTAATCACTTGGATGACCTTTTTGCATTCAAGGTCACTTTGACCTTTACCTTTGACCCATTAAATTAATAGGGGTCATCTACTGCTTAGGCCAGCCTCCATGTAAAGTTTGATGACCATAGGTCCAGGCATCGTTCACTCGGAGAAGCTTTGTCAACCGTTTTGCGTTAAAGGTCATTGTGACCTTGACCTTTGACCCGATGAGCCCTAAAACCAATAGGGGTCATCTACTTGTCAGGCCCATCCAAGGCAAGTTTGAGGGCCATGGGTGCAGGCTTTGTTGAGTTATTACTCGGACATCATTTTAGCATTCAAGGTCACTGTGACCATGACCTTTGACACTATGACTACTCAAATCAAAAGGTGTCATTTACTGGTCAGGCAAAGCTTCCATGTCAAATTTTATGAACATAGGGACAGGCATTGTTGAGTTACCACTCAGACAAGCTTTGACAACCTTTTTCCGTTAAATGTCACTGTGACCTTGACTTTTGACCCCTAAAATCAATAGGGGTCATCTGCTGGATCGGCCCAACCTTCATGTCAAGTTTGATGACCATAGGAACACAAATTGTATAGTAATAAACTCAGACAAGCCTTAATCTACCAACAGACCAACCTACCGCACGACATGTGCAAAGCAATATACCCCCTCTTCTTCGAAGAGAGGCATAACAAGGTTGGATATCGAATAAGGTCCCTGCTCTGAATGACTTGTTCCAGATCCTAGTTTTAAGTGAAGTCCTGAACTTCATGTTTGTTCATTTGACAGTAACCTGAAAAATGCACCCAATTGGGCATTGTTGTATGGGTGAAATAAAACTAGTATTCAACATAATTAGATGAATAAAAGGTTTGATTTCACTCCCATCTGTCTTAACAAACTTAACACCTTTAAAAGGAGCTCTATAAATCAGAAGAGTGACTGAATTCCAATTATCAGGTAAAACAATATGGCTGACCTGCGAGTGTGACCTTGACCATTGAAATATGAGCACAAATTTTATGCGCAAAACACCTTCCCATGCTGCTGTATAATTCTGTGATTACGATCCTCTACCAAAGAGAGAATGTAGACATTACCAGTAGATTTGGGGTAGCATCTAAACACTCCCTTTAACAGTATAATCAACCCAATTGAGGGTTGCCTTGGATAAGGTGTTTTTTGTGATCTTCTACCACCGAAAAATAAGGATGTTTCCAGTATAATCAGGATAACATTAAAACACTCACCATAACAGAATTATCACACCAGTTAAGCTGTGGTTTGCCAGGAACAAGGTGTTTCTTGTGATCCTCTACCACTGACAGGATACCACCTATGTTCTGTTTATATTCAGAGGTGTGGGGTCTGAAATTCATGACCGATTTGTATAATTGTAACTTTAGAATAGAGAGCATGACTGAAACATATAACAACCTCATATAAATATCATGGTGACTCTCATATAAATATCATGGTGACTCTCATATAAATATCATGGTGACTCTCATATAAATATCATGGTGACTCTCATATAAATATCATGGTGACTCAAGTTTGTAAGTTTGGTTGATGGTCACCAATTTGGACAAGTTGGTTCCTGATGGTACTCCGTTTTCCCCTACAACACAACACCACATCCTCGCTTAACATCGTGAAAAAGAGAGTAAGTAATATAATGTTGTAATAATTTGTTTCACAATCGTAGTGAAATAAATAAGTTTAAAATTAACTCAAGTTAAAGTTTGATATAATCTGATTGGTGCTCTGTGTATACATGTACATCCTCAAGCAGAAGATTGAGGTTTACAAATTACAAAGCTAATGGCTGATGACAAAAGCTAGAATTGTTTGTAAAGATGTTAAACAAATGGTGGGATACTTAGCACTTTATTCTTGACTAACAGATTTAACACTAAAAAAGAAAATTTGATGGCCATAGATATAACATACAGGCAACGGCAAAACTATTGATCAGTACAGTCTACTGTTAATCAAAGCAAATCAACTCAAGCTCAAGTTCTAGATTCTTAATTACCTGATGAAATATTTCTCGCCCGGGTCTCTGCCTACATGGAACAGCAGGGGCTGAGCTGTGTTGTTGACTTGGTCATGTGTTGTAACGTTGGCAATGGACTCACCTGGGCAGAAATCTATACCCTGAGGAAATGGAAAATATGTTCATATATTTATATATAATTATTATGCAATTTTATCACAGACATGTCAAACATTAGGCACAGAAAAGCCTGCCACGACAGAGGTCAAGCTTTGTTATTCACTTGTCATTTGTCATCACATTGGCAATGGCCACGCCAACGCAGAAAACTCGCTCTAAAGAAAAGTGAGACATTATTCAATATTGTAAGTGCCAAACTTTCCCGCATGCTATAAACACTAATTGAGACTCCTTAAAGCAAACAGAAAGAAAGATATTATTTCAAACTGTCAAGCATAACTTTGAGTGACAGAGGCCATGCAGTGTTGTTCACTTGTTCTTGGGTCGGCACATTGGCAATGAACTGACCTTGACAGAAATCAATACACTTCAGGCGGGAGAAATGGATTACGGTAAATTTAATCCAGTATCTTGGTATAATATAACTTTTTCCTCACATATTATAAAAACTGAAAACAGCACTGGCTGGACTGTGTTGTTGCCTTGGTCATGTGTCATAACATTGACAATGGACTTGCCCAGGCAAAAATCTATTCCCTGTGAACATTTGTGAATTAGGGATAAGTTTATTATTTTGTGATAGTAAAACATTTTATATTGCCATTGTATTGAATTATCTTAAAACCAAATATAAATCATGTTTAAAACAAGAGCTGTCACAGTATGTGACAAATGCCCCCGAATGTGACATTGACCTATGAACAAGGTCAGTACATGAAAAGTTAAAAATCAAACAAATACATATGGCAAGTTATTTTTAAATTGCCTCTGAACATAAAAAATACCACCCATACTTGACAACCTACATTCTGATGTCCTTATATTCAGCATTCCATTGTGAATAAACACAAAGTGTATCTTTCACCTTAGAGGTTGGGACATGGGTCTTGCATGTGACACGTCGTCTTGGTATGTCGAACACATGTGGCAAGTTATTTTAAGATCTGTCCATACGAGGGAAAGTTACAGCCCGGACATGACAACCTATACTCTATGTCCTTATATGCAGCATTCCATTGTGAATAAACACTAAGTGTGACCTTGGCCTAAGAGGTAGGGACACGGGTTTTGCACGCGACACGTCATCTTGGTATGCCGAACACATGTGGCAAGTTATTTAAAAATCTGTCCATACAAGGGAAAGTAACAGCCGGGACACGACAACCTATACTCTATGTCCTTAGATGCAGCATTCCATTGTGAATAAACACCTAAGTGTGACCTTGACCTTAGAGGTAAGGACACGGGTCTTGCACGCGACACGTCGTCTTGGCATGTCAAACACATGTGGCAAGTTATTTTAAAATCTGTCCATACAAGGGAAAGTTACAGCCCGGACACGACAACCTATACTCTATGTCCTTATATGCAGCATTCCATTGTGAATAAACACCTAAGTGTGACCTTGACCTAAGAGGTAGGGACACGGGTTTTGCATTTGACACGTCGTCTTGGCATGTCAAACACATGTGGCAAGTTATTTTAAAATCTGTCCATACAAGGGAAAGTTACAGCCCGGACACGACAACCTATACTCTATGTCCTTATATGCAGCATTCCATTGTGAATAAACACCTAAGTGTGACCTTGACCTTAGAGGTAGGGACATGGTTCTTGCATGCGACACGTCGTCTTGGTATGTTGAACACATGTGGCAAGTTATTTTAAAATCTGTCCATACAAGGGAAAGTTACAGCCCGGACACGACAACCTATACTCTATGTCCTTATATGCAGCATTCCATTGTGAATAAATACTAAGTGTGACCTTGACCTAAGAGGTAGGGACACGGGTTTTGCACGCGACACGTCATCTTGGTATGCCGAACACATGTGGCAAGTTATTTTAAAATCTGTCCATACAAGGGAAAGTTACAGCCCGGACATGACAACCTATACTCTATGTCCTTATATGCAGCATTCCATTGTGAATAAACTCCTAAGTGTGACATTGACCTAAGAGGTAGGGACACGGGTCTTGCACGCGACACGCCGTCTTGGTATGCCGAACACATGTGGCAAGTTATTTTAAAATCTGTCCATACAAGGGAAAGTTACAGCCGGGACACGAGTTATCGAGCCGGACACACGGACGGACGGAAGGACGGACGGACAGTGCGATTTTAATATGCCCACCTTCGGGGGCATAAAAACATAGATTATAATTCAAATATTTCATTGGTTGATAGGAATTCCATTGAGCACATGAAGAGTACAAAGCATAACATATTACCCTATTGAATTCCTGTATGGAGTTAGTCCATGTCCACAGGTGAGCCTTGTAATCCCCCAATCTGACTGCCATTAGCTCGTTGCCACGGTAATATAATATTGGTCTGAAATTGTCAACACATCAGATTTAAACAAGGGTTATGGGCCTTACTAAACATGGGTTATGGGGCCTTGATAAATTGCAACATGTCAACTAAGTTTCATTTGAATGTTTTTTTACTTACGGCCAAGGTTAAAATGTTTGTATCTTTAATGGTCTACGTATGTACCTATCAACAACATTATTCTGTAGAAGAGCCTGGCTGAGATCTATCCCATCAACCACTCTGTCAGATGGTGGTTCCTGGCCTGCCAGTTTAGCAAGTGTTGTGTACAAGTCCATCAGGGAACCGAGCTGGTGGGAGACCTATAAATAGAACACATACTGCAATCATTGAATAATGAAAAGAAAAAAACAAACTAATGGAACACTGACTAGTCACTTCTAAATTGGTGCAAATTTACCCTATATCACCCATGGTCTACATGTCTAAATATACTTTGCCAACGTCAAACCCAAAGACATTAAAATATAGTGCCAGTAGCTCCCTTGCCTAGCATACGGCATTTAAAAGGTAGGGCTTGGATGATGGTGTACTCAGTACTATTTAAACCGGGAAATTTGTATCCACCTGTATTGGTGCTTTATACAAATCACTGATGGGATTCAAAACATCACTTCATAATACAGCAAATAGGTACAGGCAGACCTTGATAAACTTGATAACCAAGCAAACTTAGTGTCCCTATCCCATTAACCACTATGTCAGATGGTAGTTCACTTAGCTATTGTGATGGGATCAGCTGCCTGAGCTTCCTGCCATTATGATCATGTGTAGCAAATTTCATGTTGATATCATGAATAGTTTTTGAGTCATGGCCTACATGAACATGTATGTGACTTATCTTACCAAACAGCAAGAGACATGACAATGGCACCAAAGAAACAATAATACCAATTTATTTCGTTAACCCTAAAAAGACAAGCTAAAGATACTGTATTCACCTGTCCTTGTTTAATTTTGGATGGCCACCAAGCTATTGCAGGCTCCCGCATTCCACCCTCAAACGTTGTCTGTTTCCCACACAGAAATGGTCCATTGCTTCCACCTACATGTACATATTGCAGCAATTATGAAACATTCTCATTATCGTACCTGTCCTGGTTTTATTCTGTTGGGCCACCAGGCAATCGCAGGCTCTCGCATTCCGCCCTCAAATGTTGTTTCTTTACCACACAGGAAGGGTCCATTGCTCCCACCTACAACAGCATCACTACTGTTGGTACAATGACTAAGTGGTTCAAACTATGAAGAGTTGTATGTATCAAGTGATAAGAATGATTAACTAATATCCAAGACATTTAGGTGTGCTACTATTATGATTGACAGACTAAAACTGAATTCCCAACAGTCCTGTGACTTAAGATGCAAAATACTTATGTATTAAAACAAACATAAATAACTAGAGCTATCACTGGATGTGATAAATATCCCTACCACACCATCGATTGGGAGAGTAGTATGCTGCTTATATGCCCTTTGTCGATGAGAAGGCATCAATTAAAGCTGCCCTCTAACAAATTAGCCGTTTTGACAACTGTTTATATATTTTTTGTCTTGGAATTAGCCAATTTTTGTGAAGATATCTGAAAACCAGTCATGTAAGATTGCTGACAAAAGATCAAATCTAAGTTTTTCATATTTACATTAAAAAATTAACAACTTATGGCTCAAAGCATTACCTAACGCTTTAAGAAAATTGCATAAAACATCAATTTTTGTTGTTATGGGTACATATGGGAAATAATGTTTTATTTGTACGGTTACATTCAATACCTCAAAAAGATATAAAATTATTGAGAGAAGTAAAATGTAATCAAAGGGTAATAACTACAAAACCAAAAATAAAGATTGTTTTGAACAGCACTTCTCCTCAACACAGTCAATATGTGTATGAGGTTTGGAGTCAATACCTCTAAAACATATGGAGTAAAATGACTTGTTCGGATCTCCCAGTATGATCAGACGGATGGGACAAGGTGATTCTTATATAGCCCACACCACCAAGTGGTATGTGTTTAAAAATAGTTCTGAAAAGAAATGCTTAAATGAAAGATGAGCATTCATGCATAATCATATTCTTTGTAATTCAGCTATTTTTGTACGTGTAATGCGCTTATGCCTGAATATGAAGAAAAAGTAAAAAAGATGTGACATAATTTACATGTTCATAACTTTATGTAATTTATAGATGGATATCCATTACAAATCATTAATTTGTAAGTCCTTCCAACCAACAGGATACTATGCTTTATCACTAATGTTTTTTTTTTTTTTTTTATTATTTTTATTCTTTTGCGGGACAGTGGCCTTTGTCAAATAAACTTGTAAATATGATTGATAATCCATTCAGATTGAGATTTAAAAAACTAGAGTATGATATTCTACGACACATCCATAAACTTAAATGACTTAATTTCTCAGTTATTTGTCTACCTACCATGTGTTTTAGCATAGGTAGCAGCTCCATTGTCTGAGGAGAAGAATACAAATGTGTTCTCCGCCACTCCAAGGGCCATAAGTTTGTTCAAGATTTGTCCGACCCCGAAATCCAGCTCCATAACAGCATCTCCATAACTGGGAATCAAAATTATAGCAATCAGAAAAAACAGGAGTGACACATACCAATATTGAGCAACAGTCCCAATCATTCAAAAACTTTTTTTATACATATACAATAACATTGTAACAACTATAATCATAATAGAAGAGAACAATACATCTGAATTATATGGGTTACTAAAAAACAAAATAATATATTACCAAATGATAAAGGGATTTTATAAAAAAGATCAAATAATAAAAAAAAAAAACTAAAATAAACAAGAGGGCGCTGAAGGCCCTGAATCGCTCACCTGATCCAATAAAGATCATCAACAATAACATTCTGATCAAGTTCCATGAACATATGGTCATAAATGTGGTGTCTAGAGTGTTTTTGACCGCACATGACCCAGATTCAAACTTGGCCTAGAGCTAATCAATATAAACATTCTGACTAAGTTTCATGGACATACAGTCATGAATGTGACCTCTAGAGTGCTAACAAGCTTTTCCTATGATTTGACCTAATGACGTAGATTTTGACCTCACATGACCCAGATTAAAACTTGACTTTGAGATTATTGATATAAACATTCTGACCAACTTTATAAAGAAACATTCATAAATGTGACCTCTAGAGTGTAAACAAGCTTTTCCTTAAATTTGACCTGGTGACCTAGTTTTTGACCGCATATGATCCAGATTCGAACTTGGCCTGGAGCTAATCAATATAAACATTCTGACTAAGTTTCATGAACATACAGTCATAAATGTCACCTCTAGAGTGCTAAAAAGCTTTTCCTATGCTTTGACCTAATGACCTAGTTTTTTACCACAATTGACCTAGATTTAAACTTGACTTAGAGATTACTAATATAAACATTCTGACCAACTGTCATTAAGATACTGTTTTAAATGTGACCTCAAGAGTGTTATCAAGCTTTTTCTTAAATTTGACCTGGTGACCTACTTTTTGACTGCACGTGACCCAGATTCGAACTTGGCCTAGAGGTAATCAATATAAACATTCTGACCAAGATTCCCGATGATACAGTCATAAATGTGACCTACAGAGTGCTAACAAGCTTTTCCTATGATTTGACCATATGACCTAGTTTTTGACAGCACATGACTCAGTTTTAAACTTGACTTATATTAATGTAAACATTCTGATCAACTTTCATGAAGAAACCTTTTTAAATGTGACCTCTAGAGTGTTAACAAGCTATTCCTTTAATTTAACCTTATGACCTAGTTTTTGACCACACATGACCCAGATTCGAACTTGGCCTAGAGCTAATCAATATAAACATTCTGACTAAGTTTCATGAACATACAGTCATAAATATGACCTCTAGAGCGCTAACAAGCCTTTCCTATGATTTGACCTGGTGTCCTAGTTTTTGACTGCACATGACCCAGATTTAAACTTGACTGAAAGATTATTAATATAAACATTCTGACCAACTTTCATGAAGATACAGTCATAAATGAGACCTCTAAGAGTGTTAACAAGATTTTCCTTCAATTTGACCTGGTGACCTACTTTTTGACCGCACATGACCTAGAATCGAACTAGACCTAGAGCGTATTAATATTAACATTCTGACCAAGTTTCCTGAAGATACAGTCATAAATGTGACCTCTATAGTGTTAACAAGCTTTTCCTTTAATTTGACCTGGTGACCTAGTTTTTAACCCCAGATGACCCAATATCAAACTCATACAAGATTTTATTAAGGGTAACATTCTGACCAAGTTTCATTAAGACAGTGCCCTAATTGTGACCTCTAGAGTGTTAACAGTCAAATTGTTGAAGACGGACAACGACGACGGACGACGGACACAGGGCGATCACAATAGCTCACCTTGAGCACTTCGTGCTCAGGTGAGCTAAAAACAAAACAAAACAAAAAACCTACAAGATCATTCTATATAGCATGATATATAGGAGGAGACTGAAAGTTTTTTTCATTTTTTACAATCATTCAAAAACTTGGCAAATAATTTTTTTTCCCTAGACAGTAGAGAAATGCTTTGGATGACTAAAAGACAATTTGATTGCCAAATATCTAAGTGCTAGACCCTGTGTGTTTCCTTCATATTAGTAAGTCCATATCGAACAAAAAGCTTTTGGGTTGGGGCCAATAATGAGCCCATCATGCATACCATAACCCAAGGAATTTCAATCCATCCCCTTGTCCCCCAGGGGGAAAGTGCTTTCCAGCTAAATAGAAATGCTAGAATAAACTTAATGGTTTTAAAATAAGGACATGAAAAAATTGCCATTGCTGGTGCGATCAATGACAATAACCCCCAACCAGAGGGCAAAATGCCCTGGTTATCTGAGCACCCGCCACCTACCCACCCACCCCTGAGAAGCCTTACGGAAATATGGCATGCATGAGATATGACCACATTTTTAAAAGCATAAAAAATTGCCTGGACTGATGGCAAAATACACTGGTTTACTGTACAAAATCCCTCTCCAGAAATATTGCATGCTTGGCAAAAAGGCATAATTTGAAAAAGAAATGGAAGAGAACCATTTTGAATTGGCCACATCCTTAACATCCCTACTGCTGTTGTGTACATTTTTTAATTATTTCAATAATTGATCCTGGGTGCAGGAACAAATACAGGCTCATGGTCATAATTTTAGCAAACAAACAATGTTGTCTGTTTTTTTCACAGTAGAACAAGGAGCATAACTCAACATTTTTCAAATCCCGAGTTAAGGGCCTTGCTATTTATGTGTGTATGGTATCTGGCAACATATGTGCTAAGTTTTTTTTCAATCTTGAACGTTTTTTGAGTTACAGCCATGGTTACAGTTTTTTAGCTACAACGCTGCCACTGCTAACGATGACAACAACATCAAGGCCATGGCAATTCTTCAATATTTCTTCTTAGAAAAACAGATGCTAATAATGTGAACAGTAACAACTTTCTTCAAGAAATACAACATCTAGACAAAACTAACTTACAGTCCACGATGGCTTTTGCCCAGGAATGGTTTGGAGGCATACAGTGGTTCGTGTGTGGCGTCTACTGCCCAGTACAGGAAAAAAGGGCTCCCTGACGATGCTTCGGCTTCCAGAAAGGTAAGTGCTTCCTGTCAAATGTAGTTTTGTCCATTGGAAAGGTATTCATGGATTACAAAGGCTACTTAACAACACCACTTAATCTTTAGTTGCTCATACAAGAAAGACATTTTTCAGCAACAATTTTGTTTATAGATGTTTATTTAAAAATGCACTCTTACTCCCAAATAAGATTTACCATAATTAATAGAATTGTTTTAATATACCAAATGGGATGAATCAATGTCAAAAATAATGGTTCCAATGAAGGATACCTATTTTAATATCCTAGTCAAATAGCCCCCAAGTCAAAAAGCCCCCATTTTGGTCAAATAGCCCCCACTCACATTTTAAAATTGGTCAAATAGCCCCTAAAAAATATGTATGTATGCATACTTATGTTATTCCAAAACACTTTAACCTTTATTTTTACAAAATGAAGTGCAATTAACATTATTTGTATATTAATAAATCTGAAAATTTTACCAAGTAGGAATAACAAACGTTTTAAAACATACGGTATCTTATAAATAATATATTATTACATCAAATCTACATTTTAAATGTTAAACTTTCCAAGTCATAAGTTTTTTGGTTTTTGGTGTTTTTCTTTATTTTGATATTGATTAAGCATCAAACTTAAAGCTGCACTCTCACAGATTTACCATTTTGAAAACTTTTTTATTTTTTGTCTTGGAAAGAGCAAACTTTTGCGTAAATATCTGCAAACCAGATTGCTGACAAAAGATCAGATTGCAGATTTTCATATCTCCGTTCGAAAATTAACATTTTACCGCTAAAACCGAAATGCTTAAAACATCAATTTTTGAACATCTGTGATCTATTTTTGTTCATGCATTCTCATTGTACAAAACAATCTAAATTAACATAGATGGAGAATGTATATTATATGTTAATGCATAGTAATAAGGTCCTTATGCACCTGTCACTAATCCTCTGTTCATTTGTTTTATGGACGGTGTGCACATATGTAGAGGAATTTCAGGAAATCTTTTTTAGCAGGCCGGTGTGGGTCAGATCGCAAGATCTGTACATATCCCATGCAGCGAACACACGTCCCTGCATGGACCTGTACGCTGCCTTCTGGCTACGCTGCAAGCGTTGTTCTGAGACCAGGCAGATATAAATACACATATCTTAAAAATCATTCGGAACTCCTCGGCCATTTTTTTCAAAAACAACCTCGGATGTATTTGGACGGTTTACATACTCAAAAAGAGGCACATTTAAGTCCGCTGCAAGTAGATCGTGTAGTAATTTTATTTAGCAGTTAAACTTTATGTCTTAACTCTTGGGAATCTTAATAATGTTTGCAATAATACACTTCACTATCAACCAATTTAAACTTAATATCAATAAATGCAACCCTAAAACACTAAAGTGAATTAACGATATAATTAAAAAAAAATACGAACTACTTTAACTGATGTACCAGCATACATCCGAGGTTGTTTTTGAAAAAAATGGCGGAGGAGTTCTGAATGCTTAAAAATATTACCACTTACCTTCAAATATATTTTCAAATTAAAAATGAAGTGGGGGCTATTTGACCAAAATAGGGGCGTTTTGACCAAATTGGGGGCGTTTTGTCCAATTTTTTCGCAGTGGGGGCTATTTGACCAAAAGTGTGGGGGCTATTTGACCAAAATGGGGGCTATTTGACTTGGGCTATTTGACTTGGGGGCTATTTGACCAGGTTCCCCTGAATGTACATCTGCGTGAGATTGTTAGGTTAAACAGAACCTGAATGTACATCTGAGTGAGATTGTTAGGTTAAACAGTACCTGAATGTACATCTGAGTGAGATTGGACTCTCCAGTCTGTTTATCGATAACAAAGTCTTGGTAATACCTATAAAATCAAACATGCAATACATTTTAAATAACATACTATGAAATATAAAAATGAATTGCTCTAAGAATTTAAAGTAATATATTTTAATAGTTCAGTGTTCTTTACACTATTTGATTTCTAAAAGAAGAAGATGTGACATGTATCTTCAACTAAAGTCATCAATATTGTTTGAATTAAAAAGAAAACTGTAACTGAATTTGAAAATACCTATCATATTATTTAAAAAAAATCATTTCATTGAATTTAAAAATATGAATCACTGATAGTGAAAAAATTCATTGAATTTAAAATACCGCGTATAGTGAATTTGGAACATAATCACAGACCTATATGTCCGTGCTATCATTGAATTTAAATTGAATTTGAAAATACCAATCAATGAATTTTATAATACATATCATTGAATTTAAAAAACAACAACAACTGGTCATTTAATTTGAATAGGTGTTTCAGTCCAAAATGTTTACCAGACAAAAAATTTGCAAATCAATGCATATTAAAACAAGAGATGTTTGTCTAACATTATGCCCCCCCCCCCCCCTCCCGAGCGCCATGTTGTCTGGATTATATGGACAATTGAATGAAATATGCATGGACCGAAATGACAGCTGATTTGTCACTGACATTGGATGCCGTTGAGGCAGTTTTAAGATTATGACCATTCAAAGTGTGAGGATAGAGTGTGTTATGACCATGACCTTTGACTCTCTGACCTCAAAATCCATAGGAGTCATCAGCTGGTCACCAAAAATCTAAATGTCAAGTTTGAGGGCCATGGGTGCAGGCATTGACAAGCTATCACACAGATGAGCTTCATTCAAGGTCACTGCGAACTAGACCTTTGACCCAATGACTCCTAAAATCAATAAGGGTCATTTCCTGGTCAGGCCCAACTTCCATGTCAAGTTTGATGATAATAGGTTCAGTCATTGTTGAGATATCACTGGGAGAAGATTTGCTAACTATTTTGTGTTAAAGGTTAATGACCTTGACCATGGCCCACTAACCCCAATGTCAAGAGGGCCAGGCCCAACCTTTATGTCATGTTTGATGACCATAGGTCAAGGAATTGTCGAATTTGCTTTCAAGATCACTGTGACATTGACCTTTGACCCCTAAAATCAATAGGGGTCATCTACTGGTTAGGCCCAACCTCCAAGTCAAGTTTGAGGGCCATGGGTGCAGGCATTTTTGAGTTATCACACGGACAACCGTTAACCATTCAATGTCACTGTGACCTTGCCCTTTGGCCCAATGACCCCTAAAATCAAAAGGGACCATCTACTGGTTAGGCCCAACCTCCAAGTCAAGTTTCAGGGCCATGGGTGCAGGCATTTTTGAGTTATCACACGGACAACCGTTTACCATTCAATGTCACTGTGACCTTGCCCTTTGGCCCAATGACCCCTAAAATCAAAAGGGGCCATCTACTGGTTAGGCCCAATCTCCAAGTCAAGTTTGAGGGCCATGGGTGCAGGCATTTTTGAGTTATCACACAGACAACCTTTTACCATTCAATGTTACTGTGACCTTGACCTTTGGCCCAATGACCCCTAAAATCAAAAGGGGCCATCTACTGGTCAGGCCCAATCTCCATGTCAAGTTTGAAGGCCATGGGTGCAGGCATTTTTGAGTTATCACTCGCACAACCTTTTACCTTTCAAGGTCACTGCGGCCTTGACCTTTGGCCCGATGACCACCTTAAAAATAATAGGGGTCATCTACTGATCAGGCCCAACCTCCTTTGACCCGATGACCCCCAAAAACAATAGGGGTCATCTACTGGTCAGGCCCAACCTCCAAGTCAAGTTTGAGGGCCATGGGTGCAGGCATTGTCGAGTTATCACACGGACAACCTATTACCATTCAAGGTCACTGTGACCTTGACCTTTGGCCCGATGATCCCCCAAAACAATAGGGGTCATCTACTGGTCAGACCCAACTTCCATATCAAGTTTGATGACCATAGGTCTAGGCATTGTTGAGTTATCACTCGGACAAGCTTTAAATTTATTTTACCATTAATTTAATGGCATTAAAGGTCACTGTGACCTTAACCTTTGACCCGATGAGCCTTAAAATCAATAGGGGTCATCTACTGGTCAGGTCCAACCTTCAAGCCAAGTTTTATGACAATACGTCCAGGAATTGTTATCAGTCAAACAAGCTTTGGTCTACCGACGGACCGACCGACCGATCGACATACGGACCGACATGTGCAAAGCAATATACCCCTCTTCTTCAAAGGGGGGCATAATTACGTACTCAAGATATTTGTGTCTATGCTAGCTGGTAAAAACGTAACTGTGTATAAAACAAATGACTGGCATAAAATGTTCCACTGATAGTCAATTATAAATTTCAGTCAATATCTATTCACCTCCTTTTATTTATCTGTGATACAACTGAGTATGTCCTTACATTTGGCAAATATTAAAAACAAAAACAAACAAAAACATAATTTTTAATCCAGTTTTGTAAGAACCAGTTTTTGGCGAGCACAATTTCTTTATCCAGCTAGTATATAACATAAACAAAGGATGAGGGTGACGGTGGTCTCAGTTTGCCAGGTCCTGTGGTTAAGGTGTCAACCTTTCACCAAAGAGGTTGTTGGTTCAAGGGTATGTTCTCTTGGTCTCTAAAAAAAGACACAAGAGATATTTATACCATCTTAAAACTGTCTTGACCATTGAGAACAAACTTAACCAGCTGTTAAAAACTGCATTACCTGCCGACCATTTCTGCATTTTTATAAACAGGAATATTGGGCGTATTCTTGTTATTATAGGGCCCAAAATGGCAGTTAGGGGCTCCAAACCACTCATCAAACCCGTGCTTTAGTGGGTGGTACTGTGGCTGCTGACCCAGATGCCTGAAACAAGAAGAAAAATGGAGAAGGTCCATCGATTACTATATGTACATCATAACATTTAACGAAAAATAAAAATGTTACTAGAATATTTTAGGAAAACATTTTCTAATATTTATTCATTGTTTATCACTTCTTGCAATGATAAGTTACACACTCAGCAAAAATTATTTAATGATCATCTATACAATAGCTGACATAATGATATCAATCAACTGTCCTCAGACAAAAAGCCTACTAGTAAGAAATATGAGATAATCAAAAGGACATTTAAATACAAAAGCGTACTTAGGTGTATTTGTGAAAGTTTTAATGAAATCTGAATATGGAAAAAAACAACCAGTGACCCTATATTAATGTTGTTGAGTCTATGTCTTAACACTCTTATACTTTGCAGATAAAATGCTGTGCATACCCACTTTTTACGAAATTTGAAACACATCCAGACCTTCCCAGAGGCTTTGAAATAATGCACAAGTAGTTAAAAGAGATCTTGCCAACTACAGATAAAAGTAGCAACAGTTTTGACTTAAATTTCCATTGACCTGCTTAATGATAAATCAACAGTGTTCAAAGCATGTACAATACTATTCATATTTACTAGAATTCCGCAGATGGATGTGTTGCCTGTCCGTAGCGACAAGGATTTTTCTAGTAAAGGTCACGATGACAATGGCATTTTACCTCTGACCCCTAAATCAATGGGAGCGAGACAAATCAGCCCCTTACCAAATCGGCCTACTACCAAATCGGCCCCTAAGATGTTTCGGCCCTGCCATTTCGTCCCCTTAATTTATTTGACTCGAGACGTTTTGGCCCATTACTGAATTTCAACAGAGACATTTCGGCCCCTTACTTTTTATTTTATTTAATATAAAGAAAAAACATATAAATTTTCAAATTGTATTTCCAAAGACGTCGTACATGAGATCTGTAAAGTCACAAATAGACATTGATAAAATATATTGATAAGATTGCAAAAAAAGCATCAAAATCTAAACCCTTATCTTGAATATAAAATTTTAAAACATATAAGAATATACTATGTTAAAACTGTTTAATATAAATCAAATATAATAAAAACTTCAAAGAAAAATTGTCTTTGATCAATGCATTCTTTGCCAGGCAAACTGTTGGTGTTCTAGGTGTGAAAAAAGACTTTCAAAGACGTGTGAGTGTGATTGAATAAGTGTCTTTTATTTCTTAATGTTTTGTGTTTAGGACTTTTGATAATATTTGTAATGTCTGATTTGGATTTGTGTATTGTGTGTGATAAGGTTGTGAGGCCGCTATTTTTTCTCTTATATTTAAAATTAAAAAACAAAATAAAATTAAGGGCCGAAACATCTCCGTAATCAGGGGCCGAAACGTCTACTGGATGGGGCCGATTTGGTAAGGGGCCGAAAAGGTAACCGTTTCAACTAGGGGCCGATTGGGTAAGGAGCCGATTTGTCTGGTAGCCAAATCAATAGGGGTCATTTACTGACCATGACCAACGTCCAAACCAAGTTTGAAGACTACAACAAGTCAACATGGATTACTTTTGCCATCCCTGACAAACCACCTCGGATAGGTGGAGTGAAGCTCCCATTTGAGTCATGTTTATTGAACCAATAGAAATAACTTGTATAGTATAAACTTGATCTAAATGTGCCTTTACCATTTGCCAATGATTTTGTTTCGGTATCCAGCATCTTTCAGGATCTCTGGCAGCAGAATTTCCTCATCTGGAATACCTCCCATAATCACTTGAGGGGTGTAAGCTGTAAAAAAATTCTATGTTTGAAGCAACTACATGTATAATAATATCCCTTTTTAATACAAAATGTTCTTTTATTATTCATTCGTAAACCTTAATCTATCAAATTTATTCTGACAAAGATGTTTCACCATTGATTTTATCTAAAGGATATAATGTAGTTTTATATTGTTCAAATCAATTAGAAACCTACCATTTCTTGCATGATCATTGGTTGTATAGAACCCATTTCTGATTGGCAGCCTTCCTGACATCAAAGCAGCTCTTGCTAAAAAACAAAACAATAATCAAATACAAAATCTTCCATCTAATATTAGAGTGATCTGATGAAATCTTGTATCAATTATCAGATTAATATTGTTCAATCTTTTTTTATGCTCTTTTAAGCATTCTTATCACAATCTACATTATACTTCATAACACACCATTTTAAAGTTGCACTCTCACAGATTGAACTTTTTTATTTTTTTATCTTGGAACGAACCATTTTTTACGAAAATCCATGGAAACCAGTTATTAAAGACTGCTGACAAAAATCAGATTGCAGACTTTTATTTAGAAGTTAAAAATTTGATATTTTATGCATTTTTCTTAAACCGTTAGTAAGGGTTTAAGCCATAAAACATTAATTTTCGAATGGAAATATGAAAATCTACGATCTGATTTTTTGTCAGCAATCTTATATCATTGGTTTGCAGATATTTACGCAAAACTTTGCTCTTTCCAAGACAAAAAATAAAAAGTTGTTAAAATGGTCAATCTGTGAAAGTGCAGCTTTAACTTTTGAATCATATCAAGCTGAATAACGGACATGTATGTTTTAATTTATGTATATAATTGTACATGCAAATGTATCCCAAGATATAACAACAGAAATTATCTGTAAAAAAGTTAAGAACTATACTGCATAACTCTGGCACTATTGACATACAAGGTGAGCAGAGAGGATTTGCTGAGTAAAAGTTTGGCAGGACCATGCCTTCCTGTGCCATCTTGTCCAGGTAGGGCGTCTCTTTGTTGGGCTCCCCAAAGACACCCAAGTCTCCCCATCCCATCTGAAACAGGTAATTAAGATTTACCTTATGGGGCACAGAGTAGCAAACTGTAACACTGAAAAACTATATAGTGGTAGACAAATACTACAAGCGGACCATTACATTACTTTCCCCTCCGAGAAGACTCGTCCCGAGTCTTGGTCTGGGAAACTCAAGGGTAAGGCAACTCCGTTCCGGCAGTTGTCATTATCCCACCGCTAACACCATTTTTAACGTGCCACGTGAAACAAACACCAACAGATCCCTTCAGAGAAAAGCATGCTCGACCCTGAAGGGATCCACTAGTCTTTATATACGCTAACTTCTCTATTCTCACAGAGCCTGGCTTTGCTAATTTGCATATTACCAACCAAGTTAACATCCATTATGAACCTACTTCTGTTCACAACGGAATGTTATTATGAACGCACATCCGCCGCCTACAGCGGACCGTTACACTAGTGAATAACTACCACCTGCCTTTATCATTCTTGCAACCCACTCTTGATAAATGCAATGCATGTCTCAGTGTTACTGTATAGTAGAAATACTACATTTCAAAGACTGCTGACAATATCTTTTGTGATCATCTTGGGGTTTTCTACATGGAAGTTACTAGCTAGAAGCATCAATTTACTGTTTGTATTGAACTCCTAATTGACACTGACCCCAGACAGGCAACGTTTTGAATTATGGTCAAACTCCTTAGTAACTGCACAACCCCTAACCATTGTATTAGTTAATTCGCAACCATTACATGTCCAGTCTGCCGGGCCAAACATGGCGTTTTCAATCTATGTGTGTCATAAAATGACCGGATCCCAATAGTTTTAAATGTGAAAATGACACAATCAAACACTGGTAATGAACTACACAATGTCGAAGGCAGCAAAATAAATACGTGAGGCTGAGAATATATAATTATTTGAACTCATTACATAAAAAATGCTATAATTTAAAAAAAAAATTGTCACATTATAAACATGAGGATAATTTCGGATGGAGGAATTATACGATTAAATCATCGTTTATAGAAATATCATTGGATGGAGATTTAAATGCAAACCATTTTTGCTGTATGTAAAACTTACATCATCCATCAGCATGATTACAAAATTTGGGGGCTTTTCTTTTGCGCGAATGCATGTTACCGATAAAGTAAACATCAACAAGACCAACACTTTGACGTCCGCCATTTTGAACGCACAAATCACATGACTTATCACGTGCCAATAGCCTCTATCAACTTGCAAGTGCATACCAGAGGTTACTGCCATGTGCAGTAATATATATTTTGTCATCTTATTGCATGCATACATACTGTTTCATGATACCAGAATCAAAATAAGTTACAAACGCGTTCAAGTAATGCATGGGTTAAAGACTTTCATTTTTTTCAGAGCACATTTCACTCATATGATATAAATTTCATGATAGCGGGTTGTTTAGGATTGCTCCCCGCAGTGCACGCGTACATGACCTAACCACAAAAATGAGTTTACATGAAAACCGGTTTTATCATTTGGACATATTGATCCTTCCTTACCACGAGCATGGTAATGCAAAAAAAATCGTAATAAAACTCAGAGGCGTCTATTTGTATGGACTATAGTACCAACTACCTCAAGTAATGCACCAGTCAATTGTAACCACGGCCCCTCTAGGTCCAGGGAATAGCGGGGACTTTGACTTTTGGTCCAGCCAAGCCCGGGTAAATTCCCCGCCGTCGGGGACGAACTGATAGTAAAATCCCCGCCAAATGCCCCCACACACCAGGGACCCTAAGTAAGGCACTTTCCCCGCTATATTTGGCGCGAATACAAAACCAACGGTTTCACCCGGCACTGCAGGGCCACCGAGAAGGTAAAAACACGGCCCATTTTCCCGGCTATCCCCGTTATAATCCCGAACATAGAGGGGCGTGTTACAATTGACTAGTGCATAACTGTAAGTCTCTGAGATTGAACTGGGAGAAGGATGTGTTATTGGTCCCAGAATTGAAGAAGTACCGAATGTATATAACAACAAAACAGGCTCAAATTGTCCAAGTCAACATTTTCATGTCAATATCCGAGCAAAGTGCATGATAATAAACATCCAAATTGTTCCACTCAACACAACAAGATGCCATAATCTTCGCGTGGTTGACCCCAAAGACTGCAATCCAAGATAGTTGGGGAAGGTAGCAAATCCGAAGTTGTTCCCCTTTAAACACCAAATCCTGAATTCGCCCCTGAAAAGTGATATTCATTTTCGACACACCCATTTGAAACATACTATACCTATGCTTTGTTCTCTACTAATATTAGTAAAACGGCGACCGCTCTCAATTTCTCTAGCATGAAAAATAGTTCGGATAGTACACGTATACATCAGTAAATCTAAAATATAAGAACTTAAAAAACATCAAGGTATTTTTAGTAAATGCCATGACTTGGTACATGTACTAACTTGACTATGGCAATCCTGTTTATACATTACACTTGCCGAATTTATTCATTTGCTAAGGATCTATAAAAAAAGTATCACCAGTCGATTTGTTTATTTAAGTTAAATGAGAAGGACAACTCCAAACTTCGATAGATAATATAATGCAATATATATAATGTATACACTTTTATTGTAGATATTTGTGTATACTTTATATTAAATAAATTGCAAAAGACTGTTTGTTATTTTAAATTGCCGGGGTGAAAGACTTTATTTGTATCATTTACATACATATATATATGTCAGCAGTCTTATATCACTGAAAAGTATACTTCACTCCTAGTATGTTTCACGTAGTCACTAAGTTAACTTTAACGTGTCCGGCAATAACACTTCAAGCCCGTAGAGGCAGCGCCTTAGCTTCAGTCTCACAAATTTACCGTTTTGACAACTTCTTTTTTAGTTTTTGTCTGAAAATGAGCCATTTTTTGCGTAAATATCTGCAAACCACTGATATATGACTGCTGACAAAAGATCGGATCGCAGGTTTTCATAGTTCCGTTCGAACAATAATGTTTTTTGGCTAAAAGCGAATCTAACGGTTTAAGAAAAATGCATAAAACATTAGTTTTTGAAATTAATATGAAAATCTTCGGTCTGATTTTTTATCAGCAGTTTATTATTACACTTGTTTCAATGCATTTTCGCATAAACTGGCTCGTTCCAAGACAAAAAATATAAACAAAGTTGTCAAAACGTTCAATCTGTGAGAGTGCAGCTTTAAAATTAACCATTGCCGCGTGAGACAAAATATAAATCTAGCCCCTATACACGCAGACACATAAAATAACATGCTAGTATGTGTCATGCCAGGAAACCATTGACAGGGTTAACACATATTCTGTTCTGTTCTGCTTTGCTCTGCCATAAGACCACTCTTAATAATATATCATTTCAGTACATAGACACGGCTAATTTGTTTTACGTGAGGTATTACGATCATTTGCAGGCCTCATATTGATTGCCCACCCTTAATTTGCAATTCGTAAACGGATACGCATATTGATGGAATTGACAGAGCCCATACAATATGGAGATCGATCTCTTTAGTTAACAGTTTTAAATCAACGCATATTAAATGGATTGTGAAGAAAACTGACACCTTAAAGAACCGCGGTCGAGTCCGTTTCCTGGACAAAAAACAATACTGGCCTATTGTGACAAGAATGCGACGAGAAAAAAAGCGTTAAAATGGCACTCTAATTCAAAATCAATACGTACACATGTATAACAGACATATTTTTTAAGTGATAAACCTTTAAAATCTTCCTAAATAATGCATTTATGGAAACTGTTAATTACTGATAACAAGATTGTAACAAAAACGCAAAAAAATATTAAATGATTGGTGAGTGCTAAAAGATTTACTGCGAACTGCTGTCTTCTCATAAGGTAGAATACCGTGTTTTCAACACCTTTCTTTCAAATTAAACTCGGTATCCTTCGTAAAAAAAACCTTGTTTTTGACATTTATTTATCCTTTTTGATATATTAAAACAATTGTATTAATTGTGGTCATTCTTATTTGGGAGTAAGAGTGCATCTTTAACACCTTGACAAGAGCTTCTGATGGGATTTGAACCTCATATTCCTTGGGGGGGGGGGGGGGGCTAACGGTGCAAATTGGGCTGATTTGTATATTTTCACCTGTCAAAAATCAAATTTAATCGTCTAAAGCTCCGAAATTACTACAGTAATAAGACTTTGCAAATAATAGAATCCGAATGTCGTTATTGGTGGTCTGCCATTATAAACTCGGCAAAAACTATTGCGACTCGGTATTTAGTTTATAAAAAATATGAGAATATTTTCAAGACCGACTTCTTCTTCTTGAATTATATCATACGAAGGGAGATTCGTAGCCAGTTACTCTGATACAGAATTCGAACACGATATACAATGTATTTAAATGATAAAACGTTCATTTCATCTTCTACTTATTATAAATAGTTAGACATCATAATAGGGGAAAAACATAGCCTGCCATTCTGCTATCGAATTCGAAAACGATTTATTGTAAATGATAAAAGGTTCTTCCTCTTCAACTTATATGGGTAAGACATGGAAAGTGACAAAGAATCCCACTCTTTGTAAATGTTTAAAGTCCAATTTTAAGAACACGTTAATCAAACTAATGGCGACAACGAAGATCGTCGCAATCATTTCACAACAACAATGATGGTGGCAGACGTAACAACTCGGCAATCTCCAGCAAGCTTCGAGATAGACTGTCAATACTGTTGGATATTGACCGAGGTGTTCCGACTGTAATGGTGGCAGACGTAAAAACTCGGCCATCTCCGGTAAGCTTCGAGGATGACTGTTAATTATGTTGGATATTGACTGAGGTTTTCCGATTGTGATGGTGGCAAACGTAACAACTCGGCCATCTCCGGCAAGCTTCGAGATAGACTGTCAATTATGCTGGATATTGACCGAGGTGTTCCGATTGTGATGGTGGCAGACGTAACAACTCGGCCATCTCCGGCAAGCTTCGAGATAGACTGTCAATTATGTTGGATATTGGCCATGGTGTTCCGATTGTGATGGTGGCAGTCGTTATGAAATGGCAATTAGCCAGCGCCTGTGTCCCGTTCGTCAATGGTCATGGAAGTCGATCATGAAGGGTACATACAAAGCTGTCAACTGCTTTTTACCGAGCGATTCGGGATCGATTGAGTATTTTCATTACATACTTAATATTCGTATACATGTTATCAAAACTATGTCAAATTATATGTAATCTTTAAATAATCTTCTTCGTATATTTTGTGACTTTCGACCCCCACTCCTACCCATATCAAATATGTTTTTGATGCTACTAATGAATAGTATTGCACCCACATATTAGCGTGGATAAGAGTTTACATCTATCAAAGTTGTATAAACATTTGTGATAGATAACTAGTATGCATTTGTTTTGAAATATCGACATGTAAACGCGTTGTTGCATGATTATTTATCGAGTTCAGCATATCTTAAAATCGGCTTTGATTCAACGAAATTAATATATTTTCCGCCTTGCCGGAGAAGGCTGATTGTAGTGTATTTAGTTAGCTGCCCGACAGACCCACTTAAAACATGTTATGGTATCTTGTAAGGAAGTCCGTTTTGGGTTTCTATCTTGGAAACGTGATTTATTATCTGGAAACGGACTTGAAACGACTGATAGTTTATACCAGCCCAATATCTTTCTTAACAAGCATAACACATCCACGTTGTTTAAACTAAAGAGATTTTAAATTTTCAACGATGTGTCCTGTTTCAAACTTCCTCATATGCCAGCGTAATAGACAGACAATTTCACAGTTACGTTAGTTCATGGTGTACTGAATGACCCTATTTCTATTGGAAGTCATATCTGCACGATAGTCAGCAAAATATTACTTTGACTTTGTCAATGAATACAGTCGGAACCTGTAGGCTCGATATCCAAGGGACCGGCCAAAATACTTCGAGTTTCGCGAATATCGATTCAAGCTGGAAAGCTTACATAACGTTAATCGGTCAGTGACATCAAGTTCGAGCCAACACGGATATCAAGCCATGCGATATCGAACCAACGGGTTGCGACTGTATAAATACAAACCAGGGGTTTAGGCGGTATGGATCCGACCAAAAATATATGACTCGAACTTTTGATCTTGAACTGTGACCTTGACCTTGAACCGGTGATCCCTTTCGTGGGCTGTGCATGTCGCGCAAATGTGGCTCACATTTTACCAAAGTTTCAGGACAGCCATCAAGTAGTTTAGCAGAATCGAACCTTTGACCTTAAACTGTGACTTTAACCTTCAGCTGCAGCGCCTGTAATGTTGGTTCTGCAGGTTACTTGACGTAGTAAACATTTAAACCGAGTTTCATGAAAATCTTTCCAGGAGTTTAGGAGATATCGAGTGGACACAAAATATATGACGCGATATTCGACCTTGAACTGGAATGGAATGTGAATCTTGATATGTTGAACATTTGATCCGAGTAATAAAGAGAAAAAAAATGTTTCAGCGTAGGATAGCAATATATTTTAATTTGTGATCACCAAATGTAAATATTCGTACTAAAATAGCAATGCAACTCTTAAACTATACATGTATATAACTTTTTGTGCTCACTCGATGATTACAAAGAAAGATAGAGGAATAATATACAAGTGAAATACACAAGTAAAGTGTAGTGTGATTAATACATAAACTTTTATATTCAGTTCAAGTTGACTGTAAACTCAAATCCCCTAATGAAATGACTAGAAATATAAACAATACTAGGCCCAAATCCTTGATTTCCACTAACATCTCCAAAAATATAGGGTCGTAAGGTAGGCATATTATTTTTTGTTTCCTTTTTTTGAGAACCAAGATTTTGTACCTAACCTACCCATAGCATGGTATATCCCTATTGTAGATAGTTTACATATAAAATAGTCAAATTTTAACGTGTTTACTAATAAATGAACATTTTTAGGAAATCACGAACAATATCCACACTGCGGCAAAGGGTCTGGGTCGGGAGGAAAAAAGGGGAGGTGGTAAGAGGAAACCAACAATTATTTATTTACGCGTTACAGGTGCCATAAAATTGATATATCCGGGATATTCTAATTTTACATCCTCTTAATACACATGTTACTATATATAGCTAAAGCCCTCGGGCCATTATCAACATGCCGGGGCTATTATCACTCATTGGCCCCGCGCGGCCATATATTAATCTCTAAATAATAAAGTACTTTGAATGGAAGGATTGGTTACATTCTGAAATTCCTGTTTGCAATTTCGAAACTGATTTAATTGAAGTGATGTATTCGGAAATTATGTGTGAATAGTTTTAATGTTCCGTGTTCAACGGAGTGCTTAACAATAAGGAAGCATAAATGTAATTGGTCATTTAGGCCAAATAATTTTTATTTTTTGTTCCACTGATTTTTGCCGAGGAAACTGTAGCAATTGAGCGAAATAAAAATACATGTTTTCTATTTTGTTTAAATGTATATACAAATGATCATAGTCCTTTTGAATGTTACTTGTATAATTCATGTTATATGTATATGCTTATTGACAGCTCACTATGTACACGTCGTAATAAATATATTTGTCTGTCTGTTAAAAAAAACACTGCGGACGAAGATGAAACACTGTTCTTCAATATAATAAATACTTAGAATGTTAACCTAGAACAATAACAACATTATTCACGGTTCTTAATGAAAGTTACAGTGAATATCTCGTGAAATATTCATTTCATATACATGTGTACTTGTTTTAGTCCTCTAGAAGTTGGGAGTTGAGTATTTTCATTTAATTTTATTCATTTATTTGTGTAAAAAAATTGGGAGTGGTCGCATGAAAAGTGGATGCGCTTGATCCTTAAAAGGAAACATCAGATTGCAATAGCATTAACTAGTCATGTTTAATAAAAATCGAAATGCACATGTTTGTTTTCAATTTGTGCACGACAGTATAAAGGTTGGGCTCAGAACATACTTAAAGGGACTCATTCGTTCATGGTAGGCAAAATGCACTTTTTATGGATTATGAAATTAAGTGTGGCAAAATGACAGGAAGTGTTTCAAAAAACTCTGGCGGCTGGAACTCTACAACAAATGTTGAGATATACTCAAATATTGTCTTTGAAGTCCACGATTTTGAAAAAAAAACGTAAGTTACGCGAATCAACAAAAGTTGTATCGTGATTGGTTGATTGACAATATGACGTGATGCTATTAATGTATTGAATAAAGGTTAAAATATCTCTCAGCTTTCCAGGAGACCTGGTGGCCGAGTGAATAAGGTATCGGTTTTCTATTCGTTTTTCTATTTTCTTTTTTTTTGAATCGCGAAAGCCTTTTCGGTAAGTTAAATATTGAAAGACTAAAAAGCGGCTTGAAAGTGCCCAAAACTGCTACCTGTTACCCTTTAAGCTGCACAACACTAACAGGTTAACTAGTTTTGGTTTGCGAATTCAACTCAAAAAGAAACAATATAAACTGGTAAACTAATTAAGATTCGTATTACCAATTATCTATAAATGCATTTCTGGCATTTAGAAGTATCCACTAAGTATTTTTATTAACGAGCTTACTGCGAAATTTAAGTGGTTAACATGAAACAATTCGAGAACGTTAACAGGTTATCTCACGGCAGTTATACGTCAACATAGATTTGCCACACTTTATTTGATAATAAAAAAAATCTGTTACAGTAAAAAGTGCATTTTACCGACCATGAAAGACTCCCTTTTATGACCAGTAACATCATCATCATATTATAACTGGTAACGTAATGATTTATATAAGAAATTAAAATTGAACAGAAAAGACGTTTATTTCAAATCAAATACATGACATACACTCGATGAATAAGGTCAAAATGACCCATGGTCATTGCAGACATATAAAATAGTACATATATATATGTACTATTTTATATGTCTGCAATGACCATGGGTCATTTTGACCTTATGACCCATGGTCATTTCAGACATATAAAATAGTACATATATATATGTACTATTTTATATGTCTGCAATGACCATATATTTATGTACTATTTTATATGTCTGCAATGACCATGGGTCATTTTGACCTTATTCAATGCACAACCATCGACATATCAATAATTAACACGTGAAAATAAATAAATGTATTATTATTAAGGTATATGAGTATTGGTAAAGTTGATTTTTACGTAAAAACGACATTCGCGCATGTTGTTGGACCAAAACATATTTTTCCCGGTTATACATATGAAAACACTTATTTTATCATTATTTTAATCTATTACATCGAAACTGCAGAAAAAAATACAATTATAGTATAAAAACGTATTTGGGTTTTAGTAGGGTGCGAACTCACGCCTGTAGAGCCAAAAACAAATCTGAACACAGACGCCTTAACCACTAAGCCACCAGAACCTTAATCAAAGTTATGGATATTTTGGCATATTAGCAATACATTGACAACATCACGTGGTTATATCAATCAACCAATCACGTAACAACGAATCGCTCAACGGCGTTATGAACATTAATGAAAAGTGTGGTCTTCTAAGACGATATCTGAGCAGATAACATTTGATTAAGGGTTTAAGCTTTTGGCATCTTCGTTTTTAACACTCCTTATTTATTTTGTAATACACAAAAATGCATTTTACAAAAACAAAGCGAGTCCCTTTAATATTAACTTAATTTATACACATACATCAGTCAACATATATTGTAAAATTGACATTTGAAGGAGTTACAAAGTACGCTGCTTTCTAATCTCGAAATCTCTATATATTACCATACACAGCATGGTTTCTAATGCTGTTCACATGCTTTGCCATAAATAGTTCAATGGATTAAAACATAAGTGGGTGTCGGCTATAATATTGAGGAATGTATCTTAGTCTCAAGGCTGAATACATGCTACATTCAAAACGGAGTGTATGAGGTAACATGCCCATATTTGTATTAAAGCTGCACTCTCACAGATTAACCATTTTTACAACTTTTTTTTTATTTTTTGTCTTGGAAAGAGCATTTTTTTGCTTAAATATCTGCAAACCAATGATATAAGATTGCTGACAAAAAGTCAGATCGTAGATTTTCATATTTCCGTTCGAAAATAAATGTTTTATGGTTTAAACGGTTTAAGAAAAATGCATAAAACATATTTTTTAACTTAAATATTAAAATCTGCGATCTTATTTTTTGTCAGCAATCTTATATAACTGGTTACCATGGATTTTCGCAAAATTGGCTTGTTCCAAGACAAAAAATAAAAACGTTGTCAAAACGCTAGTAAAACTTTTTGCTTTAACTTGATTTCGTCAACCCAAACACAGTTTATCATGATTGTCTTAAAATTATTTCCTTTAATTGTTTCAAACCTCTCACGATATTTACCAAAACAAAAAGTGAGCTTAGCTTTACCCTGTTATAAGGAGCTAAAGAAGGTTCGAGAAATTCGGGCCTGTATTTAAAAAAAACTGAAATCGTACGTTTATTCATAAACTTTTATTAACGTTCTTGTTGTTCTTGTTTTTATTCACGTTAATTGAATGGACATATTCTGTTTCATACAATATATTTAAACAAATATATGGTATCCAATTTATTACTTAGGCTAGTCTTAAATAACATACTACGGTACCTGATTGGTTGTCATAAACGTTGTTGTACGTGTTTCCATGGTTACATATTAGAAATAATCATGGCTTTGTCCTATCCTGCGTTATTGACAATTCCATATTGGATTAAAGGTAATAGGTTTATTAAAGTATCTTATTGATCTATCAGCATTTTCCATTTCCTGGATTGATTTTGTCCAATAGCATGATTTTTATCTAATTCAGCAATATTTCTAAACGTCTCCCAATGTAATCGGTTTCCATGGCAACCATGGACAAATTCGTCTGCTACTAGAACACACAGTTCAATCACTATCGACTGACGTGAATCTGGTCTGAAGCGTATTGGGGACTGTCTAAATTCCAAGAAAACAAGATATGGTTCGGTTCATTAATAAGGATGCTTTGAATATTCGCATATTCAGCATTCACACTGGCGTTTATAGCGATCGTTTTAAGTGCATAACTATATGATTACGTGCTTCGCGTGTTACATGTTTAGATGATATTAGCAGACGACAAAGGAATCAAAATAATGAGGAATATTCCCCGGACGTGTAAAATACTTTAGTTTATTATCTAAAAGCAAGTGCCTTGAGTTCCATTTGGATAATTATTGTCGCTGTCAAGTGCATTCATTAGAAAACACGAGATACCAGCAAAGGAGGGAAGGTTTCTGCTGTTATCTACCAATTAATACCGCATTTATCTATGGAAAAACGCGAATTAAGGCTGCATTGCTTACAAGAGGTTAATTGTTGTAAGATATACACACGTGAAGAAAACGGGATACGCCCACAGTTCTGAAATTGAGGGATGTGGTTGGAAAAGGAGCAATATGTTTATAACGGTATGCATTAAAGCTGCACTCTCACAGATTGAACGGTATGCATTAAAGCTGCACTCTCACAGATTGAACGGTATGCATTAAAGCTGCACTCTCACAGATTGAACGGTATGCATTAAAGCTGCACTCTCACAGATTGAACGGTATGCATTAAAGCTGCACTCTCACAGATTGAACGGTATGCATTAAAGTTGCTCTCTCACAGATTGAACGGTATGCATTAAAGCTGCACTCTCACAGTTTGAACGGTATGCATTAAAGCTGCACTCTCACAGTTTGAACGGTATGCATTAAAGCTGCACTCTCACAGTTTGAACGGTATGCATTAAAGCTGCACTCTCACAGTTTGAACGGTATGCATTAAAGCTGCACTCTCACAGATTGAACGGTATGCATTAAAGCTGCACTCTCACAGATTGAACGGTATGCATTAAAGCTGCACTCTCACAGACTGAACGGTATGCATTAGCACCCTTAAAGATTAAGCGGTATGTATTAAAGCTGCACTCTCACAGATTGAGCGTTTTGACAACTTTTTTATTTTTTTTCTTGGAAAGAGCAAATTTTTGCGTAAATATCTGCAAACCAATATTATAAGACTGATGACAAAAGATCAGATCGCAGATTTTCATTTTTCCGTTCGAAAATTAATGTTTTGTGGCTTAAACCGTTACTAACGGTTTAAGAAAAATGCATAAAACATCATTTTTTTAACTTGAATATTAAAATCTGCGATCTAATCTTTTGTCAGCAGTCTTATATAACTGGTTTCCATGGATTCTCGCAAACATTGACTCGTTCCAAGACAAAAAAAAAGAAAAAAAAAAGTTGTCAAAACGCTCAATCAGCTTTAAGGGGACTCGTGCACAGATTTGGTTAAAATTTATTTTATCTGCTTCAATGATAAAAAGCAACTCCCAGACTTTCATTTAAACAAACTTTTGTAAAAGTATTCAATTTCCAACAGTGTAACGTACCGTTTTCGGTAAAACAAAGCATTTTATATCGCGTTTTTTTTCAAGAACTAATTTATGTTTTATCATTGTTATCAGAATTTTGCTGACGATTCACACAAAATTAATAATGTTTTTAACTTCTGACCGGAAAGAACTTGAGTCCCATAAACATCGTTATACAAGTAAATCCTTTGAGAGAAAACAAAAAAAATACAAATTGCCAATATACTCGTATATATCCAATTTTTAAAACATCTTTCAAAAATGCATTGTTTGCAAAGATCTTAGATTTCTAGCAACAGAATACGAAAATACGAGTGCCAGATATATTCTAGTAATCATTCACATACATGTATTTGCATTTAAGTCCAAGTGTGTGTGGTTGTATATACATGTATACGTGTATACGGTTTACATGGTAAATATGATGGATATACAGCAAATATTCAACAATTAAATGTGAAGATACAGTGTTAAACATTGTGCCCAAATTTTATATACGATATATTGGTAAGAAAACGTGGCCAACAAATCTGCTTAAGTTTCATAAATATTAGTTAGAAAACGTTGTAAACCATTTAACCTAACCAGGCCCGTAATTGAACTGGTTGTGGTAATAAAGACTCATTCTGACTTTTTTTTAATAAAGTATCGGTTTAAAAAAAGACAAGGTCTGTTCGAGGATGTAGAGTTTTTTGGTTATATTTAACATTTTACTTAAAGGGGCTGTACTCCGTGTGATGAAATAACGAAACAAAAAAAAAGAAAATTGTTGAAAACTGATATAGACTTGGTATCGATGTGTACAATGCATTGATACTTACTAACTGAAGTATCACAGTTTACAATTAATTTATTTTTTGCAGTTTTTTCGTTTTAAGCTCTACTGGCCAAAGGCCAGAAGAGCTTAAGCGATGGTAATGTGTACGTAGTATGTGCATCCGTGCGTCCGTGTGTCCGTGCGGTCGTGCGTCCGTGCGGTCGTGCGTCTGTAAACAATTGCTTGTGAACACGATACAGTCTTAAGTTTTGATTGTATCTCGATGAAACTTGTACAGTATCTAGATATCCATTAGAGCTCGGTTCCTTTCGAAAACCAGCCAGATCCGCCCATGCATGCCTAGATTATGGCCCTTGATAGTATAAAAAATGCTATTGTGTAAATAATTGGTTGTGAACACGATACAGTCTTCAGTTTTGATTATATCTCGATGAAACTTGTACAGTATCTAGATATCCAATAGAGCTTGGTTCCTTTCGAAAACCAGCAAGATCCGCCCATGAATGCCTAGATTATGGGCCATGAAAGTTTTAAAGAAATGCTTTCTATTTTTAGCCAGGTCTGCATGAGCGAATTCTATTTTTAGCCAAGTTTACATGTATATGTTAATTCAAGTCTAGAGTTAAGGGAGACAATTTGTAAGTCTAGGATTTTGAGAGACAATTTGCTTTTTGCTGCTGCAGTTGATTTTGTGAATTACTCTGCCTTGTTCTTGTTGAAAGCCCAAAGGCCTTTTTTTAGCTTTAAGTTCTGTAGTTTGCGCATTCATCTTAACACAATTGATTGTGAATGTTTAAGTTATGCACCTGGTGTCATTACTGGCCACACCCAGGGTTCACAGGTTTGGTAAACATAAATCTGGAAAGGTTTGAAAATCTTTTTGTGTGTTCGTGCATCCATCTCAGCACAATTGATTGTGAATGTTTGTTCAAATTGATCAATGTTGTCCTAGCATGCCCTTGACTTTGACCTTTTGACCAACTTTTTTTAACTTTTAAAACTACAGAAAATTTTACTATGAGTACAGTTTTGAAAGCATTTTTTTTGTCAGATGACTTTTACTTGGCACATATTAAAATAGTTCATGCAACTAATCTGTTTACAATACTTTCTGGGCTCAGATGTTGAACGTGCTACGTTTTCAGGTAACCCAAACACAAAACATAAACTATATGTCTGTTGCCTTTTACCCATACATACATGCTCTGGATTGATATGACCACAAAAGCCATGCCAGTAGAGCATAGGCCCTTTTGGGCCTCTTGTTTTCCATTAAAAAGATTACTAGGTACACGTACAGTGCGTATCCATATCGGTACCCTCTTTGCGAAATCTACTGGAACGGTATCCTTTTTGCACATGCACCGGTCATTCTCTGCTGAAAACAAATCGGCGATAGACAACAATCCAGTAAATGTTCATTCTACTGATAAAAGGAGGTATGTCATGTGCAAAAGAAGTATACCACGATACACTAGAATGTTATAGCTATGTCTTTTTTGTAATGTGCCCATTTTTCAATTACTGCAACGACACAATAAGCTACACAATATCGATATGTCTTGCCTCGCCCACCGCCTCTGCATGTTCTGCGTGCTTAAATGAACCACTGGTGTGATTATGTACACACCATACATATAACATGTATTCATTTATATATCATATTCATACAAATTGCAATAAGTTGTCAAAGATATATGTAAAATTCAATAAAACACCCTACTTTCGGTTTTATAGCGGCACGGGTAACCTCTTTGCTATGGATTTTTTATATCACAGGTAACCTCTCTCTCAATTTTTTTTCATAGTAGAGTCGCTTTGCAAGGAAATGACTGAATTACTTCCAGCAAGTCTAACAAACTTAGAACACGCCAGTAAACATGCTGAGTTGTGTCAGTTTCTTCGAATGATAGCCGCAAACAAGTTTCCGTTAAACAACACATCATTCTTACTCTTACTTGAACGAAATCGAGAGAGAGGTTAACTGTAACTTTTTATTTATTTTTTGTTTTGCAATGAGCCAATTTTTGTGTAAATGTCTGGAAACCAGTGATATAAGACTGCTGAAAAAAGAGCAGTTCACAGTTTTCATATTTACGTTTGAAAATTGATGTTTAAGGGCTAAAAGCGTTACTAACGCTTTAAGAAAAATGATATTTTCGGCAGTTTACTAAGCAATTGAGATATGTTCTATCGTGAGTGAGCTATCTTATATGACTGAAAGGCACCGATGCCAAAATAAGCTGATTCTGAAACAAAAAAGGTCAAATCTAATCTGTCAATTTGTGAGAGTGCAACACTAACCACACGATATAAGTGTGCTTACGTGAGGCCACCAACGTAAACATAGCTGTGGAAATCGTATCTGTCATTAAAACCAGAGCATACATTTTGTATTAAGCGTTGTTATAAATAAGCATTGCGATCCACAATGATTGAAATCACGTTAGGCAAGCGAGTCATTACTGGAATTTTGCAGTAGCGTATACAGTGAACTTAGCTCTTGGCTCTGTGATTTATTGATTACCATGACAACGCGACTTTACAAGACTGACAGTTTGTTGTAAGTTGACAATGAGGGGACGGGAGCGCCGATGTCGCCTCGTCATGGAAACTGCTTCCGGTTCTTGGAATTGACGATTTACAGGTAAGTTGATTTAAGATTTCATGAAACATCAATACTACTACTACTACTACTAATACTAATAATAATAATATTATTATTATTTATTTTATTGAGGATTAAAGTGCGCGCAAACCCTTTTAGATACACGTTTTATAAATTCATTCATATTACATTATTATTTTTTGTCTGTGACAATATGATAGTCTGTAACATTTTTCGATACGATCTTTTGTCTACACTTACTGAATGACTGTCTTTTATCAATCTGAAAATAGAAGGAATAGAAAAATATTATATTGTATTCTTTGTTGTTCTTTTTTTGTTTGTTTTGTAGTTGTTTAAGGTGTTAGCCACGTAATAAACACTTATAAAAGCTTTAACCATCAACATAGCTATAATCATGGTACACTATGGGACTTTTATCTAAATTTTTAAAGATCTTTTACCGTGAATTAAAACAGTAATTTGTATTTCATTATGCCCACCCCCACACTTCAAGTCATAAAAAAGAGGGACAAGTAACTATTTTGTCTATATTTGAAAAATTATCGCATTATCAGAGATTAAGAAGTAAAATCAAAAGTTTCAGGTCAAACAAATTTCAGTTAACATAAAACTTAAGTTCGAACGAAAACAATAGTGAAAGAAATGGACAAAAAATCATTTCGATTGATCTTGATCTTTCGGAACAGAGCAGTTTTTCGATGTTTGAAAATATATAGCAGTTTATTTAATTCATAAAAAATAGTTAAATATAAGGCAAGCTGGTGAAATCATTTTAAATATTTTTTATGATGTCTACTGAACAATTTAAAAGACAATTTATGATAGTTTTAATACCGTCAAGTTTTAAAGAATATATCTATAATGTCATGTGTGTTATTATAACATGTAAAATATGTTTGACCATCAGTTTCAATATGTCATGTGTATGTAATTGTAGAGTGTGCACAGATGATAACTAATCATAATATAATAATAATAATAATATTTATTCAGCATTAAATGACATATCATCTATAGCCAAAATGCAAAACATATGAAATAAATGATATGAAACAAATCATCGTGAAGAGCAAAGACATAGTCAATAGAGAAGTATACTATATATCATATCAATTCTCAACATAATTAGGTTCTCGATCGTATCAAAAATGAGCTGTGTGAAGTTAGCTAAACATACGCCATTGGACATTGGGCATTCAAAAACGAATGTTGTTATGGCACGACATTGGACATTGGACATTCAAAATCGAATGTTGTGCTGGCACGACATTGGACATTGGACATTCAAAAGTGAAAGTCGTGCCAGCACGACATTGGACATTGGACATTCAAAATCGAAGGTTGTGCTGGCACATTTTGGACATTGGACATTCAAAAACGAAAGTCGTGCCAGCACGACATTGGACATTGGACATTCAAAATCGAATGTTGTGCTGGCACGACATTGGACATTGGACATTCAAAAACGAAAGTCGTGCCAGCACGACATTGGACATTGGACATTCAAAATCGAATGCTGTGCTTGCACGACATTGGACATTGGACATTCAAAAACGAAAGTCGTGCTGGCACGACATTGGACATTGGACATTTAAATCGAATATTGTGCTGGCACGACATTGGACATTGGACATTCAAAAGTGAAAGTCGTGCCAGCACGACATTGGACATTGGACATTCAAAATCGAATGTTGTGCTGGCACGAAATTGGACATTGGACATTCAAAATCGAATGTTGTGCTGGCACGAAATTGGACATTGGACATTCAAAATCGAATGTTGTGTTGGCACGACATTGGACATTGGACATTCAAAAGTGAAAGTCATGCCAGCACGACATTGGACATTGGACATTCAAAATCGAATGTTGTGCTGGCACGACATTGGACATTGGACATTCAAAAGTGGAAGTCGTTCTGGCATGACATTTGGCATTGGACACATGCCGTAAGTCACATTAATGTCCGACAATATTATACCTTTGAGGTACCTAGCACATATTTAACAAAGAAACTTGTATTTGAAAGTCAGCAACATTGTTATTGAGAGTTGTATTAAAACAATCCTTTCGATTGATATACATATATATTCCCATGTAAATGCAGACACATTCATGAATGTAATATAATTATTCTAAAGCTCTGTAGATAAACACATACTGAAGTGCACATTTGTTGGGTTTATATAATTATTTGCGCTTTGTTTCCTTTCAACCCTTTCAACCATTTGTTATCCAATTGTCAGTTCTGTCCGAGATGCCATTTCCAATGGCTCTGATGTCAAATTTTACATGTATAAATTGTATATTCTGTAAAACCTATAAGAACTTATGTCGTATGTGATGAAGACGTCATTTGAAATTATTTAATGTCGATGCGATTGATTATAAAACGCTTTGTGTAATACTGTCGACTTATAAATATCCAAAAGGTTTATCGAACACAATTATTTCATATAAACTTTACCAAATGAAGACGACGTAGCATGTTCGACTAACTAAGTCGATAAAAAACAAGTCGACAGCCTCAATAGGTTACTTTATCGACTCATTGACAATAGTTCGTGTTTACGTAAAACCAGATAAAATAGATGTACGGACGATTACATTTATACTTGTAGGAATCATCAATGCATCTGTATATTTTCCATGTGTCACTATATACATTGTACTGTGAATATAATTATCTTCACTTCGTTTATAAATGGTACTAGATGTGTAGCTGTGGTGTGTAAACAATTAAGCTTATTAAAAGTATGCCATTTTGAAAGCATTATCACCGTTTGTCTACATATAATCCACGACCATTCATAAGTATATTCATTTGAATCTTTCTCTGCATATGTGACATCATATATATCTGAATCATGCTTAAGTTTCAAATATTGCGATGAAATCGTCATGACAATGCTCTCTTGGTGTTAATAAATTTTATAATGGTTCATTGCTTTGTAATCTCTAACCCTTTTCAAATAATTTTAAGACAATATCTCAAAAAAATCCGAAAATTGCATGCCATCCAAATAAATTTAAATTCGGTAAAAAACATTCATTCATAAAACATGTCATACATTGATTTGAATGTGCCAGCACGACTTTCACTTTTGAATGTCCAATGTCCAATGTCGTGCCAGCACAACTTTCGTTTTTGAATGTCCAATGTCCAATGTCGTGCCAGCACGACTTTCACTTTTGAATGTCCAATGCCCAATGTCGTGCCAGCACAACATTCGATTTTGAATGTCCAATGTCGTGCCAGCACGACTTACACTTTTGAATGTCCAATGTCCAATGTCGTGCCAGCAATACATTCGATTTTGACTGTCCAATGTCCAATGTCGTGCCAGCACAACATTCGATTTTGAATGTCCAATGTATAATGTCGTGCCAGCACAACATACGATTTTGAATGTCCAATGTCCAATGTCGTGCCAGCACGACTTTCACTTTTGAATGTCCAATGTCCAATGTCGTACCAGCACAACATTTGATTTTGAATGTCCAATGTTCAATGTCGTGCCAGCACAACATTCGTTTTTGAATGTCCAATGTCCAATGTAGTGCTTGCACGCCTTTCGTTTTTGAATGTCCAATGTCCAGTGTCGTACCAGCACAACATTCGATTTTGAATGTCCAATGTCCAATGTCGTGCCAGCACGACTTTCACTTTTGAATGTCCAATGCCCAATGTCGTGCCAGCACGACTTTCACTTTTGAATGTCCAATGCCCAATGTCGTGCTGGCAAGACATTCGTTTTTGAATGTCCATTGTCCAATGTCGTGCCAGCACAACATTCGATTTTGAATGTCCAATGTCCAATGTCGTGCTGGCACAACATTCGTTTTTGAATGTCCAATGTCCAATGTCGTGTCAGCACAGCATTCGATTTTGAATGTCCAATGTCCAATTTCGTGCCAGCACGACTTTCACTTTTGAATGTCCAATGTCCAATGTCGTGCCAGCACAACATTCGATTTTGAATGTTCAATGTCCAATGTCGTGCCAGCACGATTTTAACTTTTGAATGTCCAATGTCGTGCTAGCACGACTTTCACTTTTGAATGTCCAATGCCCAATGTCGTGCTGGCAAGATATTCGTTTTTGAATGTCCAATGTCGTGCCAGCACAACATTCGATTTTGAATGTCCAATGTCCAATGTCGTGACAGCACAACATTCGATTTTGAATGTCCAATGTCGTGTCAGCACAGCATTCGATTTTGAATGTCCAATGTCCAATGTCGTGCCAGCACGACTTTCACTTTTGAATGTCCAATGTCGTGCCAGCACAACATTTGATTTTGAATGTTCAATGTACAATGTCGTGCCAGCACGACTTTCACTTTTGAATGTCCAATGTCCAATGTCGTGCCAGCACAACATTCGATTTTGAATGTCCAATGTCCAATGTCGTATGTTTAGCTAACTTCACACAGCTACAAAAATGCATGATATAGATATTTACTAACACAGTGCATAGTTTTTCCGCTGTCTGAGGACAAAAGGGTAATAATTTTTTGTTTTGTTGGCCAATGGCAAAAGTATGGTTGAAAGAATTGTTTTCGTAGATTGCGATATTTTGGACATACTAAAAGAAATGATATTCATTTTCGATGGTATTCATATTACAAAAGGTACATAGATATGCCCAATTCATTCCACTGTATGTATTATTGTTGTCAACGTCATTTTTTAACATTCTATATGTATTTTTGATTAATGATGTATTATTAGATTTTAAAATTCGTATCCAATACTTAAGCATTCTTATTTTTCGTTCAGTTATCATTGGGTGCCTTCCTAGTTCACCATATAAGGCGGTGAGATTCGTACTTTTCCTGACGTTTAAAACTTTTCTCATGAATTTGCAATGAATTAGTTCAATGTTTTTTGCTGGATGGAATCCAATGATTTCTGAACCATAGTTAAGAATTGACCCAATGAGATTGTCAAAAAGATTAGTTTTTTCTTTGATGTTAATGTCTAGTTGATTATAAACGATAAATAAATTATGTAAGGCATAAAGGGAATGTTGTGCAATGTGTTTCTGTGTCCTATTCCAGTTTCCATTCTTGAACAAGGTTATACCCAAGTATTTAAATGATTCAACAATTTCTAGATTTGTATTATTTATGTTAAAGATAAAGTTAGATTTTCTGCCTCTTTCGAATATCATAATTTTAGTTTTTAATGTATTAACTTTAAGATCCCATATTCCACAGTAGACTTGTAAATCATCAAGCATTGATTGTAGGGCCTGAGGAGTTTGAGCAAAAATAACAGCGTCATCGGCAAATAAAAGCAGATATAATTTGACATCGTTTATGGTGCAAATTTCTTCTATATTATGATTAATATTTGATAAAATATCGTTAACGAAAAATAAAAAACATCAAACTTGAACTGGGGTCTCCCTGTTTCACGCCGATATTTGATGTAAAGAATGGAGATAGGTTTGTTTTATATCGTACACATGCCTTGACGGCACTATACATCGCCTTGATGGCCTTTACGAAACGGGTGCTTATATTTTCAGTTATTAACTTATAGAATAGATGTGATCTTGTGATTTTATCAAAACACTTCTCATAGTCAACAAAACAACAATACAGTTTCATCTTTGAGGAAAGTGTTTTTGCTATAATTGAATGTAAAATATACACACAATCAATCGTAGACTTTCCTTTTTGAAATCCAAATTGATCTTCGATAATTTTATTATTAATACTACTCCACGTTGTTAGTCTATTAAGTAATATTTGAGAATATATTTTCGAAAGAATATTAATGAGGGTTATTCCTCTATAATTCTTTGGCTCGTCTACTTTTCCCCCCTTAAAAACAGGTACTATTATACCATCCCCAAAGGATCTGGGGTACTCTCATGTAGAAAAGATGAGATTGAATAGTTTCGATAGAAATGGTGATATATATGTAAATATAGTTTTATAAATTTCCGCGACTATTCCATCCAAACCGCTACTTTTATTATTGTTTTGGGAAAAAACAGCTACTTTAATTTCTGCCAATGTTATTTCTTTGTCAAGATACTCATCGCTAATGTTTGTTCTTAATTCTTGGTTTTCATTATAGTCTGAAGTACTATATAATGTTTTGAAATGGTCATATAAGTCTGACGCATTTAAATTCTCAGATTAATCAATGCTGAATTAATGATGGTTTGGTTTTCATGCCACTTAAAGTACATTACCCATCAAGAATGTTTTGCTGTAAACGAAAAAAAGATAAACTTTAAAACATTTCTTACAAATAAGTATAGATAATTATACTGGCATACATGTACAAAATTAAATATACACAGTTTAATATTTCTCCACTTTATTTTGAAAAACAAGCTGATACATACTGTGCGACTGATGAAAATTATCGATACAAATAAATTAACTATGGTCATTAAAGCTGTGCGACGTATGATAAATATCAATAAAATTGCGATTGTGTACATAAATATATACTTTGGAGACTTATCGGACGCTAATTTGAAAGGAGTTCGAGATCTTTACCTGGCTTTCGTAAGAGAAATTAAACATTGTTTTGTAATTTAGTTATTGATTGAGTTTCAAATGAATAGTTAATAGATTTTACGAAATGAAGTTTTAAAATATCTCAGAATGCTTTCGATTTGACTGTTAATCCATCAGAACCAGGACATGCATTTACAATCATTTCGTTTAAGGCCTTTGTACATTTATGTTCTCTTAAACAAGTTTCACACTTTGCTGAATTTTGTCGAGGGACTTGTAAATATATTTATATCACTATTGTGAATTTTTTTATCATTTGTATAGATTTTCGTAAAAAATTCTTTAATCTCTTAAAATATCATATATGTTCGTTAATACAGTTTGATTTGATTTATATTAATTTAGATAATGTTTTCTGTTCGTAATGATGTTTCTCAAGATTTGCTGTTTTTTTTCGTTAAATTCTACGTGTTGAGGTTTTGAACGCAAGATCATTTCGTTAATTTTTGCTAACTCTTTTTTAAAGGTAGCTTATTCTTCAGTATAATTTTCATTGCTATACTATTGTATTTGATTCTGAATTCTATTTAGCTTTTCGATTATTTTATTTTCTTTCCTTTTTCTGTGTAAGTTGCATATTCCATTGAATCGTTTCTTAGTGTGTGTTAATAAGTTCCCGTATATCAGTTTTAATTTGGTTTGGATATGCTATGTCGTTTATATTGCCGTTTTTTACTTTAAAGTTATCAGCTCCTCGTTTTTGCTCATGTGTGTTAAGAGTGATTACTACAGTAGAGTGGTCTGTTTCAAATCCTGGTTAATATAACAAGTTTCAAGTTTTTATCGGCAATATTGCCATTACATAAACCCTTCGGCTATGAACAATACACATAGAATGAGATGTACACAAATTGATAAGGTTACAAATACCCCCCCCCCCCCCAAAAAAAAGGAATAAAAAAATAAATAATAAAATAATAATAAATACAATATGAATGAATGAATCAATAAATGATTTAAATAAATAAATAAATAAATAAATAAATAAATAAATAAATAAATAAATAAATAAATAAATAAATAAATATGAACGAATGAATGATTGATTGATTGATTGAATGAATGAATGAATGAATGAATGAATGAATGAATGAATGAATGAATGAATGAATGAATGAATGAATGAATGAATGAATGAATGAATGAATGAATGAATGAATGAATGAAAGAAAGAAAGAATGACCGACCGACCGACCGACCGACCGACCGACCGACCGACCGAACGAACGAACGAACGAACGAACGAACGAACGAACGAACGAACGAACGAACGAACGAACGAACGAACGAATGAAATGAATGAATGAATGAATGAATGAATGAATGAATGAATGAATGAATGAATGAATGAATGAATGAATGAACTACAGTTAACAGAATAACAAAAGTTCAGACGAAAACAATATTGAAATAAATGGGGAAAAACATTTTGATTGATCTTGTGAATTTTCGGAACAGAGCAGTAAAAAAGTTAAATAAGGCCAGCTGGTGAAATCATTTTTCTATGATGTCTATTGAACAATTTGAAATACAATTTATGGGGCGGCCGGCCGGCCGGGCGGCGTCAAACTCACCTATGAAACTGAATAATTTCAGTAAGGTTGACATATCTTGACCAAACTTGGTCTTTAGGAAGAGTTTATGGAAACCTTTCATGGGATTGCGTTTGGGATCCCTAGAGTAAAGATCAAGATCACTGTTACTTAAAATAGAAAAACGGTTGAAACTGAATAACTTTAGTTAGGGGTGACATATCTTGACCCAACTTGGTATAAAGGAAGAATTTATGGAGACCTTTCATGGGATTGCGTTTGGGGTCCCTATGGTCAAGGTCACTGTTACTAAAAATAGAGGAATGGTTAAAAATGAATAACTTTAGTCAGGGTTCACATATCTCGACCAAACTTGATATATATATCAAGAGAATTTATGGAGACCTTTCATGGGATTGCGTATAGGACTTCTATGGTCAAGGTCAAGGTCACTGTTACTAAAACTAGAAGAATGGTTGAAAATGAATAACTTTAGTCAGGCTTCACATATCTTGACCAAGCTTGGTACGAGCGGCGTCAAACTCACCTATGAAACTTAATAATTTCAGTAAGTGTTGACATATCTTGACCAAACTTTCTTATATTTTTGTTTACCCAGTATTTTGAAAAGGCATTTGAAATAATCTGCCTAAAAGTTGACTGATAAACAATATATGAAAACATGTCCATATGTCTCACATGTATTGCAAATATTGCAGTTTGATGAGTCTATCATACCCCACTTATGCTTTATAACATTGCACGGAAAAATGTTGTTAAAACTTTATATTTAAATTTTATTATTCTGTTGTCTGGTATGGCATGAATAGTTCTATAAAATGAAATCCAAGCTATTTGTTTATCAAAGTAATGTTTCCAAAAGCGATGGTAGGTGAGGTTTGATAACCTTGTCTTTAATCAAATACGAATATATATATATCCTTGTTTGTCAGCTGTAGAATTGATTTATTATTGATACATGTAGTAATATTTTTATTTATTGACACTCTTGATATGTTTGATATTTCGCTAGAGGTTATTCGTAACCAATGTTTGGGGAAAACATGTTTTAAAAAATTTATCCAATTTTGCCTATAGCGTAATTAGTCATATTTTTTTTCCTCACAAACTTTACCGTCTTCATCTAATACATCATTGACATAAAATATGTCAGAATTAATCCAGTTCAAAAAAATGAGTGATTTGTTATGAAATTTGATACATCTGATGTCATAAAAATTCTTTGGAGATTCAGCTTTAACATTTTAGCCTTATCCAGAGAGTGATTAAATCTCGATAAAAAGGCAGATAAATTATTTGTTGCAATGCATTTGGGACTATCTTAATTCATAGAAAAAAAACTAGAAATTCCTTACCAAACTTTTGCATCATATATTTAGGTTTAACTTTCCAATGTGCCTTTTTTCTGAAATTAAAGAATTCACCCATTCTATTTTTATTGGGTGAATGTAAGATTCTAAATCTGTCATATTTAAACCACCTTTTAATTTTGCAGCAATAAGCGTCCTTCGTTTTATTTTTTTCATTTTTATTATCCCACAAAAAAGCTTAATATGATTTTGTTTGATAATTTTATCACACGATTCGGAACGACCAATGCATGAAAGGCATATGTGAATTTCGGAATAAGTAGCGTTTTTATAATTTGTATTTTTCCATAAAACGTTAATTTTCTTTTTGACCAACTTTGTACTATCCCTTTGCATTTTTTCTACCTTGTTATCCCAATTTAAAGATGCGCACTCTTTGGGGGTTGAGACCAAAATAAATACCAAGTGCTTTTATTGGTTTATTTGACCAGTTGATATTACCAGGTTTAATAAAAAACTCCTTGGCTATTCCTATCCACATACCTTCCGTTTTAGTTTTATTTCCTTAGTCCGGATGTATTACCATATTCTTCAATTATTTGTAATTCATTTTCAATCTGATGTGCAGAGTTTGAAATAAGAGTTGTGTCATCTGCTTACTGTGATATCTTAAGTGGAACTGTTATAAATTATTTTCTACTTTGACTTCAATGTCTTTTACAATGCAACTAGATCTGATTCTAAGGGCCATAATTTCTGCAGCTAGAATAAAAATAATTAAGAAAGTGGACATCCCTGGCGTATACCTCTTTCAGTGAATCCCGGAATTGATTTCCATCCATTATTGAAAATATATAAGAAGCAACTTTTATACAAGGTTTTGATCCAAGTGATAAAGTCCTCTTGGAATCCAAAATGCTTTAGTGTATGAAATAGAAAATGCCATTCAATTGTATCATATGCCTTTTTAAAATCAAGAAATATGATCGGGCTTTCGGATTGCAGCTCATCCGCATAATCTATTATATCTTGTATTTGACGAAGGTTGTACACAATACAGCGATTTTTGATACAACCTTGTTGGTATGAACTTACAATTTTGGATATATGTCGCTCAAGCCTTAGTGATAAAATCTTTGCTGCAATTTTGTAATCTACCTTTTAAAGTGTAATTGGTCTCCAGTTTTCTATATTTGCAGGGTCCTGATTTTTGTGTGTAGCTAAGCTGTGCGACTGATGAACATTATCGGGAAAATTATCGATAATCATCATCATCATCATCATCATTATCATGACCACCACCACCACCACCACCACCACCACTTGATTATTGAATACAGTGTGTTTATAAAAACAAACAAATTCCACACGAACATTTTATACAAAATAGATAAAAATATAATTGATTGTACTATCCAACTATGAAGTAACTGCATCAATGCTGACAGAACGTCGTAGAAAAGCAATGTATATTAAGATACACATTTTTTAAAGTGTTTGTGTTTTTCGAAGACATTAAAACCCTAAATTTATTCAAGGTATTCCATGAACCGGAAATATTGTATTGTAGACTTCAATCATAGTAAAAAGGACAAAAAAGCAAAAAATTGAATTCAGATTCAACCATATTAGTATTGGATAGTTTACATATTCGTATTAAATGTGCAGCATTATTTTACCTTCCAATTTCTATTTCAAGAGAGTGAGAGCATAGTCGTAATCCCGATTATGCAGTTCTATATTTATCATTTATATTTAAATCAGGACACTTTTCAAAATAAGAAAATAACTTGAATTGTTCATAATAGTTTAACTTCGGTTTTGAATGAATGGTATCAGTCCAGTGCTATACATATTGATCGTGGAGGCGTTGTCTAAATGCTACAATAAAGAATGATTAATATGATCTGTAAACCAAACATGGCTAAAACCAAGGGTGTCTTACACATTCTTTACAGATTTAGACCAGTTTTCCTGAGCATTGCTGTAAACAAAACTAACATCATTATTTTGTTCACAATATATATTATATATAAGCGAGGTCTGGGAACATTTGATCTTGCTCCAAAATTAAAGTGCTCTGATTTTACAAAACAAAGATAATGGATATCGTCCTAGCTAGTACAGCAGCATTAGAAGTTTGAGAGCGAACCCCAAGGATGCGTCTTCAAAATCTAAGGTGGAGTTTATCCACCTCGTTCATGTCATACATACCCCAAACCTCACAACCATACCTCAGAATAGGAGCAATCATAGAATCGAACAATAACAGTTTCATCTTAACGCGGAGTTTATGTAAAACTGATACAATGTCATTGTATGCTTTTAAAGCTTTATCGTTCAGCGCTTTAACTACGTTTACAAAACCTCCATTTTAATTGAATTTTATATCCAATTAACATAATTTACAATTGTCCAAGAGTGTAATCACTCTATAATTAGATGGGAAAGTTATATTACCCTTTTTATAGATAGGCACAATTACACCTTTAATCCAGGCCTCTGGATAAATTCCAGGATCAAATATCTTGTTAAAATAGTTACTAAATATGCAGCAATAAACATTTTTGCATCTACATGTATAAAAAAATCAGCAACATTGCCACTAATATCACAGCTTATGTGTCTAGACATAGAGCTAATAGTATATTAATTATCTCATCTAACGTTAACGCACAATCAAGGTTACCAAGTGTATTATTACTATAATCAACATTTTCATTGTTAAAATAACTTGTATTTTGTGTAGATGACATATTTTTAAATGGATAACAAACGTTTCTAAAAGTACATCAACCGTCGTACTATTTTTATTTTTATTGTTTAATGTACTGCCAAAACTTTCTAGAACCATTTTTACCAAGTTTTGATATATGAGACTTTTCCTTAATGATAGAATAATTTTGTCTTACGCTTCGCAGAGCAGTATTGTTTTCTTGGCAAAACTCGGTATAATATTTTTTTAGTTAGTTAGTTAGTTTAATCATACTGTATTGTTCTCTCGTGTTAGCGTCAAGACAAACACATCGCACACAAAGAACAAGTGGGTTAGGCCACAAGTTCTGACAGCATTGGATTCAGCCCTTCTAAGAATACAGCACAACATTGATAAAATGAAGTGGACGAGTAAATGTCCACTTTGCGCTTTTATAGTCTCTAAACATATCGTACCATGCAATTGTAAATCCATATTAATTAGTTTTAAGCATAAAATTTAATTTTCTGACCATGCATTTTCTACCGTTAGACTTGTTTCATCACCTATTAAAACAAACATTGTACATGTAGCAACTGTTCCAGTGAGTCATTCTAAGGCGCTTTCAAACATATACACTTCTAACAGAACAGAACATACCTTTACTTGACGTATACCATCACAGTACATAGTCAAATAATATCAAACACATTTACGAATATGAATTCAACAAGTCACATACTACAGATCCGATGTAGGTTGAATACAAGTAGAAATAAATAAGTTGTCATGAGCAAATGCAAAAAATGTTCATACATACATAATGTGAGTATGAGCATATTAAACTAATTATCATTAGTAAGAGAATGTTTAACTGATTCTTTAATATATTTTGACAATTTATATATTGTATTTTTATTTTAAACATAGCCTGGCTAATCAAATAAATTATGAGCACATTATTAGTGGCACAGGCACTAGTGTGCCCCATAAACTAAACACCTGGCAATATTTTTATTTATTTTTTGGAATCACTAAATGGTGATCCTTTTATTTTCTAAAATCACATACTTATCATATACATGACAAATAATGAACAAGAAAAATCATGATATACAACTATTTCATCATAAAACAGTGCACATGTATGAGATACATATAACCTTATATACAATTCTTAGAAACAAACTGAACCTTCTACATAGGGTCATGAACCAAATGTTTCTAAAGTGATCTCATAATGAAAATAACCACTGCACTTCTTCATAAACGTGTAATTTTCTGTTTCATTGGGTTTGCATATCCTGAAAATAATAAAGTTGAGCATACAATGTATGGTTCATGAAGACAAAAGATAAAATCAGTCAAGAGGACTCCATTCCAAGTGTTTATATGCATAAATACATGGCAATTAGCTCTTTATGACTGCCTCTGTAACGTATCTATTTCTGAAACGTATCTGTCTGACAGTTATCATTGTTGGTGAACTTAGTCGAAGTAACACTGCTCTTATTTGGTATTTGACACAGTATGTCTGCTTTGGTTAATACCATACATGTTTTTGTATGCTTTGTGTTTGTTTCATAGTAAACTGAATTGCACGCAACGTAGCTGTTTGTGCGTGTGAGTGTGTGTGGGTGTTTAAGAATTGGCAAGCATGTGTACATAAAAGTTGAGGCCAAGTATTATACATTTTGTGTACTAAATATGTGTATTTGTTGAAGGGTGATATAAATGCTCATCAAATAGTCCATTAGTATGATAAATATATAGTGTCTCTGTGTTTTTTCGCGCCTCTCTTTCTCCACTTTAAACCTGACACGTAACGTATCTGTCACAATTTCGCAAACAGAGATAAAACATGTATGGTTGAGATATTTAAACATCAGGAGGCCTGTACCTTATATAATGAAATATCTTGTATTGTGCGATGATTTCAAGGCAGGAGAACAATCGCCGTCGGAATATGTGAAAAAATATAATTGTAGTAAGAGGTATTCCCAAGTGCCGCCCCTTCAAATCCTTGCTCCGAACTTCAACAGAGGATACATTTAAATATGTTATGGCTGTTTTTTTTTGTTTTTTTTTTTTAAATTTGATGTCAACCTTTCGAATGTGAGAAAAAAACAACAAGTATCTTAATATCATTATTTTGATTGAAATAAAGCGTACTGACTTTCGGTTGACTTTTATAATCTATCAATTGATACAACAGTTTTCCCTGTGTAACAAAATTAGGTTTGCACACAATTCAGTCAATATGATAAGGTCTGAAAGGAAAATTTATTCACAAAAGCGTTGATGGATTCATCTACAAATTTCATGCACCTGTGGTTTTTATGAGACAGATGTTAATGACGTCATAGTAAGAAATATTGATGACGTCATTGTTATCAACATCAGAAATAACTCTACCCTCATCGATTATGTTTAGAGGTGAGCAATGTTTTTAGTTTTTTTAGAAATTGTATGAATTCAGTATTATTTTTTTCTGGTTGTTATTTGTTGGTAGGTCTAGAACAGGGAAACGTACGATTTTAGTAGGGATTTACCTCGTTTGAATAATTTAATAATTTAACTTTTAAAAACTGTCAGAAGCTGCTTTTCAACCGTACTGTACTGGCTAAGGTAACAAATCCGTTTCCAACCCGCATGCGACAAAGCTCCTACTACTAATGATGTCAATTTAAGATGATGTCATTTTCGGCACTTTCCTGAATAACTGAATTATTGTAAGATTATATTGCCAAATGTAGGTGTGCTCTGGGATCTTAATGCGTCGTAGCAATCCTTGATAAACACACCTAGTGTTTTTTTATACCAGTACTGAAACATAAAATAACTTCAATAGGAATAAGGTCTGTGATTAGTACTGTTTACACGTGGAAAATTGAAGATTTGAATTTGCTACATACTCTTTCCGACTAAAGAAAAACACGAGAATTGGACATTGAATTATGCTTGTTTGGTAAATACAATATAGTTATACCAACATATCGCACACCATTTTAAAGGTAATTGACTCTTCTTTCCATGTCACTTATTTAAAAATGGATTGTTTATATGTTGGTTGAAAAATTTGCATAAAACTGGACTCTATCGTGAAATCGGGTAAGTTTTAGTTACATATCTTGTTTCTTTTTTGTACTGGTATATCAAAGACACTAAATATCTTTATAATAATAAAGTCCGCGAAGCTGTGAAGTAGTAGGTCATACTTTAAAAAGATCGAAAATGATATTAATTCAGTTAATTATTAAGTTTCATCTTATGAAATTGCTACAGTATTTTCACAATTCATTTCCTACTATATTACTATTCATGACTGATGAGCAACACAACCTATTCATTGGCACCACAGCGTTCAGAAAATCGAGCATAGTGGCAGCAAGTATAACAAATAAAGTTCTAAAATTTGTAACACGGCAACCTTTTGTCAATAAAAAAGCCACACACATATTAAGAAATGCTTAAACCTAAGGTACGAGAACAATTCTCTCGAAAATCCAGATTTTTACGTTGTCAACACTAACGTCTAGCAAGTTATGCAAGTTCTAGACGATCATATATTAAATTATATTCAGAACTTTTACATTGAGAACAACTCATGGCCATTCCTATGTGGAACTACATTCTTCATTTTTTTAAATTTACTCGTATAAACCTCTAAAAATGAAAAATAAGAAACCATACTCACTGTTTACATCCATATTCCACTCATTGGCTCTATAACGGAAAACGCGTTGGAGCATTTTCAACACATAACAAAATGTTATGGCTCCAATGATTACCCGCCGTGCATTAGAATAAGGACGAGGCAGAGAACAATTCCAATCTATCTAGACAATTAGTTGTTTGCCAATTCGAAGTTCTTAAATTGTAGCATTATCATAAACATGAGCAACACGCCAATACAAAATAGAAGGCGAATTCGCGTCATCGATAGAACTAGCGATTGACTTACGAACTTCCCTCATTTCTACATATTATTATTGTAAAAAAATCCCACGAACATTCACTTTGTTAAAATGGCTGCGTAATGTTGTCAGGAAATGACGAAAAGTGGATACTCGTAAAATAAGTACAATTTTTTGCGTTTTTTTCTGTAACTTATGACTTCGTTTCGTTGGAGTAACCTCCCTTGACTTTAAGCGCGTTCTCATGGCTAGAGCAAACACCAGCACACACATGGCTGCGGCACAATTTTCAACAGAGCAGAATATATTTTATTACACGTAAACTTAAAAAAGTGTGTTAAATCTCGTACATATAAATATATCAACATTACAACTATACTATGCAGTGAGCGACTTATATTATTGGCATATAAAGGATGAACTGAAAATAGTTATATTGCAATTCATCAAAGTAAGTTATTTCCACGACGTCTTTCCGAAATGACATTACGTTTACATACAATTTGACACGCTTTCCTGAAAAACTACAACAATATGTTATAGCCTTTTATAGACATACATGTTTTTTTCTTTCTGTTTTACTTAAAGAGAAAAAAATGTTTGTTTCAATGTAACATCTCAAAATATTTAGCCTCGTGAACACCCTTGCTACGCCACTTGTGAAATTAAGCTTTTGGTTCTCACTCGGTGAAATATATTGTGATCTTACTCTGCAACAAATAATTTCCCTCTCTATGTCATGTACGCATTCAAGCCCCGACAAAACCCTCTTTATGGAATATTTAACAAGTAGGATTCCAAAACCAAAGAGTGTTTTAGACTCACTCCAAATCTATCCATAACCATGTTTGCCAAAATGTGTGGTGGATCCGTCATGTTGTGGTAAGACATGTGACTGTCGGCCAATGTGTCGAAGGTTCTAGCCACCGCCAGACAGCTTACAAATATCCGGCCAATGTTAAACTCCTGGGTAACTTTGTAACTGTTCAGAGTTACCTTCTCTTTGTGTACTATGCCCCCAAACCTAACAAGGCTCTCTATGCCCGACGCACATGGCTATTTTATTGGCATAGTTTAATAAACATACAACCCCACAGGAACAATAGTTTTACAACAGAAATGGCAGTGGCAAGTCCGGTGTCCACAAGTGGCAAGTCCAGTGTCCACAAGTGGCAAGTCCACAGTCAGCCGAGTGTGGACTTGTCACTGGCCAACACTTACCAAAACTAAAGTGGCAAGTCCAGTGTCGTCCAGAGGCAGGTCAAGTGTCTCCAAATGGCAAGTCCAATGCCCAATGGCAAGTCCAATGCCCAACGAAGCAAGTCAAGTAACGCACAGTGGCAAGTTCATTGCCCCAAAATACGTTAACATTTTGATATTAGTTTGTGTCTCTTACCGGTGTTTATTTCTTAACTTCGGACTACTGGGCTTTTCCCAATAGTTAACATTGTACCATAAATTTCACAACTCAAATGAGATCATTACAAACAAACGGAACACAGCGTCTAACACATACGCACGCACAATAATAAACTAGCTCTTCACATAAGTTACCTACACTTCCATTACTATCCATTACTTTTATTTTTAATTATTTGGCAAAAACTTTTTTGCTGTTTTTAGTAAAGTGACCTTGACCCCCCCCCCCCCCCCCCCCCATAAGCAACCCCAGGCTTGCTCATCACATAATCTACTTACACACCGTTTTTCATTTCTAACCATCAATGCTTGTTACAAATTGGGCGGAAACAAATGTTTGACGCCCGCCCGCCCCCCGCGTGCCCAACGACATCCCCATTCTAATAACCTGGTTTTCGTTGAAAGTCCGATTAAAATGTGACCTCGTCTTAGTACCGCGGATATATTCTTGTGACGTTTGGTTATATTATAAAAACTCAATGAATGAACGGTTAAAAAAAAACTGACCAACCTCAACCCATTTTCCCTTCTGTAATCAGTTGAAATCGAGACCCCACCCAGATTGTTTTTACAAGTTAATAAAGGCCAAACTGGCCCTATATCGCTCACCTAAGTAAAACTTCAATGGTGCTCTAGACATTCCTATAATTAAAGGGCATTAACTGTCTGGTGAAAGCAGCAATTTGGCTAGTTATCGAATTCGTCCGAGGTATTATGCCCATTCACATTCTGACCAAATTTGGTCATGATTGGACAAAAGGTTCGCAAGTTATTGATCTGTAAAATCACTGGATGCCGCTTCCAAAAACGCCCGCCCGTCCGTACGCCGCAGGTGAAACTATAATACGTACCTATTTTTTTTAAACGTATAAAACATGAAAACTATGTATTTGTTGAAAAAGTTTTAAACGGCCAAAACTCTTACAATATTAAAGTTGGAGTTATATAGCTTGTCACAACAGAGCACAATGTTAATGTGAATAAGTAATTTGAAGTTGATATATTCAATGATTGTAAAACAATAAAAGAATTATAAAAGAAAATGATTTTCAAAGTTGTCCATATAGACATATGGTGATAATTAGCCCTACCCCTGGTGGCGATGTAGTTTTTTATGAATCACAATGTGCTGAAGGAATATGATAATAAGGTCACCTAAGGAAAAAATTTGGGGAAAAAATGAAATCGGGTCAAGGAGAAGATTTTCAAAGTTTCCATGTAAACATACAGTGAATGTGTTTACGAATCAACATGAGTTGAAGGAATTAGATGGATACAGGGTCCCCTAGAGAACATTTCTGAAATTATTTTAAATCGGACCAGTCGTTTCTGAGAAAAAAAAAATTCCTTTCGGTTGCCACTTTTTATTTCAATAAAGGAGAAAAAAATCTAAATAATAATGCACCATTCCGGAATAGAAATTCATAAAATTTTCAGTGTTTTTATATATGCTAAAACATATTGACGACGACGGAAAAGTCACCCTATCACAATATCTCACGCTGGGCATTCTGTACTCAGGGGAGCTAAAATCAGAGCGGCGTTCCATTAACTACCTCGGTAGTTATCAAATACCAAGAAGAAGTGTACATACGAACGGTATTGTAAAGTCATTCGCTGTATATGAATGAAGTCGATGCGGTTATCTTTGCTATGTTTGAACATCGTCACAAGCTCTGATAAGAAGGGTCACACTGCTTAAGCTGGCCCTGATAAGCTATATTTACCCACTAATCATTGCTGTCTACTTGTATGTGAAGTATTAAGGCGTTTAGTGAAATTAAATGAGTTTTCAAATAAAAAAAATATTTTGAAATATCAAATATCCAGTTTCGAGCCAAAGAAACTGCCGGAATTAAATTAATTTGTGAGTAAAGGAAACCTAATTAAGATGTTAACGCCTTATCTGGGTGGTCGTGTTCGTGTTTAATCGTAATTATTCTAATTTTGTTTTAGTCTCGACTTGATACGGTTTATGATAACGCGACTGGCTATGGATAACAGTTTGTGGTGCCTTTATTGGATATTAATGTCTTGGATATGTGTTGTATGTTCAAACTGATATTATTGCTGTGTTAAATTTTATTGCTGTGTTAGACAGATTTATAAACTGTACGTGTGCAGTGTGATATATTTGATTGATAGATCTAACCTACGATGCCAATATGAAAAGCAATAATCCCGGTAAGATTATATACTATTTGTTATGTTCCAAAATATAACAGTAGTATATGAATATAACAATATGATAAAAAGGTTGAGGATGAACAGAAACTTCGTTAAGCTTTCATATCCAGCATTGTTCACCCTTGACACAAATCTTCCTTATCAACAAACAATGATATTTTTTATAATTTCTTGTCTATATATTTAGTTTAATAAAACGCTACACCGATGAATAAAAACGTTATATTTTAATAAAACAATAAAATTATGAATTTTAAGATTTAAATATTAAGTATGTTTGAAAATAGTTGGACCAAATGATTCTTTAGTCAGGAGGAAGTCATATAGGAATAAGATAAAATTGATATGTAAATTAATATTTTGTCGTTACGAGTACAAGCAAAGCATGCCAGTTTTGTGGTTAGACTAAAGAAGAGCTGAAATGTTAAGTTATATTTTATACAATTGTAGTCATAAAGTAATAAAGTTTAATGCCTAATCTGAATAAAATGTTATCCTACTAATATTTCATGAAGCCTTGATTATGTATTTTACTCTGATTACTAAACCGCAGTAACGCTATGTTTTATGCAATATATCATGTTAACAAGTAATAGTTCCCTGGAAATATATTTTATAATATCATGCTCCTGTACTCCAAAGAATGGTTTGTAGACTTTCAATTTCGAATCGATATAATGTTAAAGCTCTTTGAAATATAACTCTCAAAGGAAACTGAACATTGTACGCTTAATTATTAAAAAAAAAAACATTTACGGCATCGTAAATATTGAATAAATGAAATCCAAAACGCGAATGATTGTTAACTTGTGTGTGCTGTAGCACTGAGATGTATACGTGGTTACGCAGACAATATACCTGGCACAATAGTCTCAATATCTAAACTATCTGTTCTGCTCCAAAAATATGAAATGGTAGTGTATGAATATAAACAATATGACGATGAACAGAAACTGCGGATAACTTCCACATTCAACATTATTTGCCTTAAAGCTGCACTCTCACAGCTTGACCTTTTTGACAACTTTATTTTTGTTTTGGATTTGTTTTGGAATGAGCCAATTTTTGCGAAAATGTCTCAAAAAAGTGATATAAGACTGCTGACAAAAAATCAGATTGCAGTTTTTTTTATATTTACGTTAAAAAATGGTTTACGCCGATAAACTCATTTTCCTTAAAGCATTAGTAATGCTTTTAGCCATAAAACATTAATTTTTGAACACAAAGCATCTTCATTAACAACAAAAATAATTCCATAATTTCTTGTCTATACTTTAGTTAAATAAATATATGAACTTGTACACAGACGGATGAGTAAAATCGTTTAACAATCAAAACATCACGCATTTCAACATAAAACAGTACATTTATTAACGTTGAATACGATTTCGGTTATATTTACCCGTTTGAAATCATAAAGGATGAATTGAAAATCTAGATCAACAAAATGATAATCGTAAGTTTTCGGTAGGATATCTATGTAATGCTCGTAATCAAATATCGTTTTGAATTCTTCATACAAAATCAATAATGATCTAACAAGAGATCTATAATACAATTCGTGCTTTAAACAATACTTGTTTTAGTGTTTAATTCACACAAGAAGAATTCTACTTTCATTAATTAGAGTTTACAAACACATTTAGCAAAACCATAATCACTCAAAAGCTTGTTCACTCTCGCTACTCAGTTTCTTTTTGAATAACACACTCGGATAATTCCTGCAATTATACAGAGGATGGTATGATAGTATCTCTATTGCAAAATTTAACCGTTATTGTATGACTCTAACAAATCTATGAATATAGAGTGGACACCTACACGGTTCCAAATAAACACTAGCTGCGTATATATTTTCCTTATATTTAACAGGCATTTCAAAATTGCATATGGATTCTTTCAATATCGCTTGACTTCGTATTACCCCAAATATCAGAAGTATATTTAAGAACTGGAACTACAAAAGCATAAAAAAATTGACATAGTAGCTTTGCTTTTAGATCGTAATCATTAAAAATTACAGAATAAAACATTCAGCGCTATTAAGACAATGGTTCCCGACAGGCATGGATCGATGTCATTTTCTAAATAGATCGCCATTTGCACCTGATGTTCTGATGAGGTTAATTATTGCTCAGATACAATCAGTTAATAAAATGGTACAAACTTTATGACAAGAATCTTTCGAAAGACAATTTAATGGCATATGATACCCCAGTAAAAATATATTTATGATAATTTATTTTGTAAGTAGTATACCTTATATACGATAAATAAACACATACATATCAATGGACGTGATATATGTCTTTATATATATAATTGCTACAGACTTGCAAACACACAGCATCTCAACATCATTTTATATGAAATTTAACTTTAATATGTACTTAATTGTGATAACTATGTTCCAAGCTACAAACATCTTGTTTTTAATTGTTTCCAGCTGTAATGTGATATTCCTTGGAAAATGTCATATATCACTGATAGATGTTTATTTTTCTGAGGTGTATACTATTTCAAATTCATGAGCGATGCAGTGAAAACTAGCCACTTCTCAGTGTTAGTGCAGTATTGTTATTGGTAGAACTTTATACAATTATAATTGATTTTCGGACAATGTATAACACCTTCTGTGCATCTCCATCCCAGATTATAAAAGGTCACCTCCAGGATCTCCACGAACATACATGTAGTCGATGACACTGACATGATAATGTTTGCCTTGATCAGGCATTTTATCACATGAACTTGCTGTCATTGTCATTGTCTCAAACAATGTTGACGATAACAGTTATCATTTATAATGTATCTTGTTTTACGTACGGTTACAGAACAGGGGGCTCCAGAATATCATAATGCATGGAGACATGGACAGTATGGGAAGTGGTGCTGCTATAATAAGTGTGGCAATGTACTTACAAGAACTCATTCCATGACACATGGATATTTTCATTTATTGTGTTTAACACAAGTTCAGTACGTCCGATTTCGGATGACGCTGTATGAAACAAAAGCAGGTCCCAATATCTACAATAGCGCATTCGATGACACATGTAGATTTAGTTATTGTCTTACACATGTTGTGTACGTACGATTTCTGAGCAGGCTTCTTTGATGTTGATATGTAAATAGATGGTACCAGTGTCTACAAGAACGGATTGATGACACAAGAATCGTGCATTTATTGTCTTTATATAAAACATGCTGTTGAGTATGTATGGTTTCCGAACAGGCTTCTAGAATGTGATATGCAACGAGTAGGTACAAATATCTACAAAAATGCATTTGATAGCACAAGAAGCTTCCATCTATTGTCCTCACCACACGTTGTTGAGTATGTATGGTTTCCGTACAAGCTTCTAGAATGTGATATGCAACGAGTAGGTACAAATATCTACAAAAATGCATTCGATAGCACAAGAAGCTTCCATCTATTGTCCTCACCACACGTTGTTGAGTATGTATGGTTTCCGAACAAACTTCTAGAATGAGGCAATAGTGGTACCAACATCAACAGGAATGTATTTGATGGCACAAAAAATATTTCATATCATTACCACCTGCTTTATGCACATTTCAGAACCGACGTCAAAAATGTCCGCTTGCAAAGAGAAAGTTCCAATATGGCGAGTAGTAATTCTCTTTCTTGCGTGTCTCTCCATCTACCTCTATCTCTACACGAACGCATTTGATGGCATGAAGTCTTCTGCAGTGTATAGAGTCGTCGAAGGAGACCTTCAGGTATTTCGTTAAATTGTTTTTTACAATGATTGTTGGGGAATTTTATGCTAGAGTCACTCTCGGTGCCACGATGTTGCGAGAGAATGTTGTCTTGTTATGTGGGGGAAACCGGAGTGCCTGAAAAACCCACTTGTCCAGCTGGACGACTATCAACAAAAAACGCATACGCTTCGACCGGGAATCGATCCCATGACGCCTTTGTGAGAAACGACAGCTCTAAACCTTGCGCTAACCGGACAACAGGTGTTCTTTGCCTGTCTTCAATTGAACTAAAAGGTAACCATATCTATGTAGCAAGTACGAATTTAAAGGCATGCTGAGATATTGGTTTATTTGTTTGTTTAAACGTATGTCGCTAGAAACCAAAGTAACATGGCGTGAGACCACAGTTATTTTTACTATATGTTTCATATAGACACTAACCTGACTTTTGACTTTATACACATCCCAATTGAAAAACAAGGACATGGCATCTCTAGAACAATTCAAGACACAAAATATAATCACAAGAAAACACCATGTTGACCATTGACCCGACTGTCAAAATTGAGTTCAAATACATAACCCTCCGCCAAGGAGTCAATCGGCTACAAACAACTAATTTTCAGACTTCCACAAGCTATGTTTTTTCCAATATTTACACTGAAAACTATCAATTTCTGCAATAGAGTGTCAAATTCAGTCAAGTTCTCTGCAAAAAAAAACATTTTTTGCTTCTTTTTCATTCAATTTTAATAAAATATTGATACTTGAACACAAGCACTCTTTTTTCTGTATTAGCATCCGGATCTTGGTCAACGGAGGGGGGGGGGGCAGATAACTGTGGTCTTGAGCCACATATGGGCTTATTATCAGATAACGTGGGCAATGTTTTTGCTTTTGTAATTAAATTTCCTTTATCGTGTTTTTTTGAACATTTTACAAACTTCCTGGATCTGTGAAGCATTTTGCTCACACTAAGATCAAACATTTTGTTCACTATTTTGGTGTCCTATTCGTGTATATTGGGGAAATGACGATTTTTATTTAGATGCCAAAGTTGCAGTTGTAGCGAATAGTTATTTAGTTAGTCTTTGATTAGTATTTGTTTTCTAAACAATAAGGTCGGTAGTCCGGGCGCAGCCCGTCGCCGGCTTAATTGTTAAGAAGACCAAACATAAACTATAATTATCTTAGTGTTGAACAACCAATTAAAAAAAAACAATAAATGACGTTATGAACCTTTGGCGGTCGATTTTGTCTGAAGCTTTTTTAAATAAAATCCGTCCGGCGATCCTATTGTCGGAGTCATGAGCGTAAACACTATGGCAAATTTAACAAATATTTTAATACTCTTTTGAATCAAATGAGCTGGTATATTGCGAGGAGTGTATGACTACGCCTTAAAGATGCACTATTACTCCCAAATAAGATTTAACACATTTAATACTTAATGGGTTTAATATATACCAAAAATGATGAATAAATGTCGAAAACAATGATGCATATGAAGGATTCCGAGTTTAATTAAAAATAAATGTGCAGAAAACACGATATTGCTACCATATTAGACTATGGTAGACCATTTTAGCATTCACCAGTCATTTAATATTTGTGCGTGTTCAGCTATTAAATACACGGTTATAATACTGTTAATGGTAATTAATATTTTCCATAAATGCATTATTTAGTAAGTAGTTGAGGGTGTATCACTCAAAACGTATGTTTGTTTTATATGTGTCTGCATTGATTTTGAATAAGAGTGTCACTTTAAGAACAATATTTTTAAATTGTTGTTTTATATTGTTAAACAACCTTTTTGTTTGTATTATAATTAATTTATTTTTATTAAAAATCCTTTTTTAAGCTTGTACACATGCGAATGGACGGACAGGTGGTTTTATTTGAGTTCTAATCAGTGTTGTTGTGTTAATGTGTTTCTTTTCTCTTTTCTGTTTAACCATATTAGGCGTGGTTATTAAAATCAATTACTACTCTTTTTTTTAAATAACCTGATCGACATATTCTCTGTCAATAGCCTTTGCACTGTCAAGAGGCACAAATATGAATCGATCATCATATAATAAACATACAATATTTGTTCAAACTCGACCGCATTCTGTTTATGAATCTCGTAAGCTCTCCTCTGCTGATAGCGTGACCAGCATTAATAAAAAGGGGGTCAATACCAATGATATCTGTGTGACCTCTTAACGAACGTGTCGGAACAAGTAGAACATTTGTGTGGTGCACTCATTTACCTGTCCTTGTTTTAAATCCAGTTGAACTTGTACTCACTACCTCCTAACTACATTTCTCGCTTTCTGTTACTACTATCAATATCAATTCCCTTTTTCCCTGTTTTTTTCATACATTACTTTGATAAGCCATGCTCCTGAATTATACATTTATTCACCCTGTTTTGCCAAAATGAGTGCATAAAACACAATATTGCTACCATATGAGACGATAGTAGATCACAGTAAATCTTTTGGCATTCACCAATCATTAAATATGTTACCGTTTTCAGCTATTAAATACACGATTACAATCTTGTTATCAGTAATCAATATTTTCCATTAATGTATTATTTAGTTACTATTAGTAGTTAAAGGTTTGTCACTCGAAATTTATGATAGTAATACATGTGTATTTATTGATTTTGAATAAGAGTGTCACTTTAAATAAATCACCATTTCTTTTCAAAAGTTTAACATTTTGTTATCAGTATTTTGCGTCACCATTGAAATTATAGTTGTATTTATAGTTGCCACGCGTCCTTTGCACTTTTATATTTGAAATCCTGTTGAAGAATCTCAAAACTGATAACAATAATGTGTATTCTGCATGCCCAGTAACCCTGTATTATTTTGATACCAATTAAAATGAACAAAAATAAGTACACATTAGAGAAAAACATAATTGAAACACGATTTGTTTTGGCTTTGGTAGTTTGGAAAATTGACCATTTTACATCAGATTTCGGTTAATATTAATGAGCAAATTAAAATTTCGATAACTTCAATAATAATGTATGTTTTTGTATTTTTAAATAGTAATAAATACATATTGAGCAAGCATGTCTCTCGTTCAGGGCCCTAGACTCGTGTCTTTAAACATGGTCTGTCAGTCTGTGTGATTTGGATGCTGTGTGTATCTCGTTCAGGGCCTTAGACTTGTGCTTTTAAACATGGTCTGTCAGTCTGTGTTGTGTGTACGTTGTGTGTATCTCGTACAGTATAATATGTTAGCCCTTAGACTTGTGCCTTTAAACATGGTCTGTCAGTCTGTGTTGTGCGTACGTTGTGTGTATCTCGTACAGTATAATATGTTAGCCCTTAGACTTGTGCCTTTAAACATGGTCTGTCAGTCTGTGTTGTGTGTACGTTGTGTGTATCTCGTACAGTATAATATGTTAGCCCTTAGACTTGTGCCTTTAAACATGGTCTGTCAGTCTGTGTTGTGCGTACGTTGTGTGTATCTCGTACAGTATAATATGTTAGCCCTTAGACTTGTGCCTTTAAACATGGTCTGTCAGTCTGTGTTGTGCGTACGTTGTGTGTATCTCGTACAGTATAATATGTTAGCCCTTAGACTTGTGCCTTTAAACATGGTCTGTCAGTCTGTGTTGTGTGTACGTTGTGTGTATCTCGTACAGTATAATATGTTAGCCCTTAGACTTGTGCCTTTAAACATGGTCTGTCAGTCTGTGTTGTGTGTACGTTGTGTGTATCTCGTACAGTATAATATGTTAGCCCTTAGACTTGTGTCTTTAAACATGGTCTGTCAGTCTGTGTTGTGTGTGTTTCGTGCAGTGTCTGTTATACCTTAGCCTTATGCTTTAAACACGTTATTCGTTAATTGTTTAGCGTCTGGACGTGTCCCTGTAGTTTATATTATAATCGATATTAATGGCAGCACCAAGGACTATATCCCTCTCAGTGTCATTTAATTATAAATGAATTGATTAACATTTAGTATGTTTGTTTTTTTTCAAAAAACAAATTAGATAAAAATGTGCAAAAATGCACCAACACGTACAAGTGTAATGTCTTAAAAGTCAAAAGGTGTTCCATGTATCAGACTTTTACCTTTCTATTCCACAGGCCGTTTGGAAAGACAAGTTTGGTTCCGTGTCCTATTACCTGAAACTATTAGAAAAGGCAGATACCAGCCTCAAGATCGAGTTCTCCGCCGGGAATGTATCAAAGCAGGAACAGACCACGCAATCGCCTACGTCGACTGTAGCAGCTAAAATCCATAGCAATGTCAATACACAACAATTAGAAAAGTATAGATCTAGAATTTTAAATCAGGAAAATGTACCAATATTGACGTTATTCACAACATGGAATTATAATCCTGACAAAAATCTAGTCCATAATTTAACAGTGACCAATTGGTTGTCCCTACATCCCTTTGTGATACCGGTTGTGTTTACTAATGACAGTGACGTTGCTGCAGATTGTTCTAGAAAAGGGTGGGGGGTCTTGCCCGTCTTGGTCTCTGCTGCTGAAGGTATTCCAGTTCTGAAATACATGTACAGAGATGTAATGGAGAAATATAACACCACCTTCTATGCCTACAGCAATGCGGACATTCTCTTCACCGACACTCTTCCAGACAGCCTTGTCCAGATCATCACAAATACCTCGCTGGACCTCACTCAGCCTGGAATGATTGTTGGGAAAAGAACAAACGTTGAGAATGTTACATTAGATGAAGGAAGTGACTGGTATAACATAACATGGGTTGCAAAAGAGAGGGGCAAGCTGTTTACTGGTTGGGCAGAAGACTATTTTATAACGACCAGACCGTTTCCATGGCATGATATGGCCGAAGTTGTGATAGGAAGGAGGGCTTATGATAATTGGTTAGTTGTTCATTCCAGAAAACTGAAATATACTGTGATAGATGCTACAAAGACTGTGTTAGCTGTTCATCTGACGACGGAAGCAGGCAATTTTGAAGGTCATAGTCATAAAAACAGAGACTACAATCATAATTTATTAGTAAAAATGTTTAAAAGGTTGAAGTACAACGCGGGTATTATTGAGTGTATAGAGAAGTTTACAGCATATGAATCTGGTAATTTTAGTATAAAGGATCGTACGGTCCTGAAAGGTTGTGCGACCGGTTGATTGAAATGCAGCAGAAATATTGACCTACATGCTATTTGAATGTGAAAGAAGCTGATGTAAAATGTGCACTGTGATTTGTATATCCGAGTAGTATCCTCAAAGCAATATTAGCAAGTGTAACAGTATGGGTATTTTTTGGCATTATTTTTACCGCCCTGGGAAAAAGTCGACTTTGGGAGAATACAATTTCAGGCGGCGAGGCCAAAATAGCTAATAAAATGGCGAATATACATATTTTCAAATTGTACGCATACATTATGCTGTGAAAGTCTTGTCGAGATTTTTTTTCAAGAAATATTCATTGCTTCTGTTATTCATTAACGTAATCTGCATTTATCATATTCGGAAAAAAAATATAATTTTTGGGAAAACGCACATATTTTCGCAACGGGAAACAGCCGTTAGAAGGCAGTAAATTACACACAAAAATCACTGAGTGTAAAATAATTACCAAAATATGGGGTGCCTCGCTTAGTTGGAAGATAATTACTATACTTTCATGGCCATATGTTGTCCTTGTTTGTAAAGATTGTGTGTTTATTCAGCTTCAATGTAACGTCGATTTGAAGAAATACTGGGTGTGTTTACAATGTCGATATCAACATCACGAATTGCGAAATTGAAAGCCTCAGTTGAAAAGCAGCTTAACTGTTGGATTCAAAACATAGTCAACTATAATCAACTCTCAGTAAATTCCTACCAATATATCAATTTTCAGTGATACGATTCATATTAGATAACCTGTTGTTTTTAAGAAAACAAGATCGAGGAAATGTCATAGCCATGGCGACGTGCAAAAACCTTAACCTTATAACTCTGTCTTTACAAAGTGTTGAGTTATTTCCCTTTTCCCGGACGAGCGTTAACGATCGTTCCTGGGCACTCTTGTTCTCTGTATTACCAATGGCGTCCAACTTGCATGATTCAGCCTAACATTATGTTCTTCTTAAAGCTTGTAGGTACCGTATTGTTTCTTAATTCAATTTCAAGGAGGCCCTGATACAGTGTATATAGCAATTACATCTAGCAGTAGCATGACATTGTCTCTTTGTTTTACCATTGTCATCGTTCTCCGCATTTCTTCTGAATTAACGGTTAGATCGACCTAGAGGGTTGGTCGTCAGGGGTTTGCTAATGATAAGCATTGCTTACAGAGTTACAATAGATAATTGTGATAATTGTACAGTATTTGAATGGTAATTTGAAAATGAAAACCTTTCGAAGCATTCGTAACTGCTCGGCCATTTTTTTCAAAAACAACCTCGGATGTATTTGGACGGTTTACATACTCAAAAAGAGGGACGTTTAAGTCCGCTACAAGTAGATCGCGTAGTAATTTTATTTAGCAGTTAAACTTTATGTCTCAACTCTTGTGAATCTTAATTATGTTTGCAATAATACACTTCACTGGTCATCAATTTAAACTTAGATCAATAAATACAACTCTAAAACACTAAATTTAATTAACGATATGATTAAAAAAAATACGAACTACTTCAACTGATGTACCGGCATACATCCGAGGTTGTTTTTGAAAAAAAATGGCCGAGGAGTTCCGAATGCTTTCGAAGATCACTTGAGAGTAGTTTCTATCACACGAACAGTCGACCAGTAACGTACGGTATACACAATTTTACAAAGCGTGTGTATCATCTTTAAATGCATTTTCAAAACTTTTGCAGTTACATGTTATGTATTTGTTTATTTCGAAAGTTTTCACATGTTAACATTGTATATGTTTTAAATATTATTTAATTATTATGTAAAGTTGGTTTTGTTAAAGGTGTTTAACTAAACGATATATTCAGTGCTATTCAAACATCTAACAGGACGCAGATCCTCATCCTTACGGATTAAAAAATGTGTTATACATTCGGAACTTCTCGGCCTTTTCCCATCGAAAACAACCTTGTTAGTATATGAACGGTTTACAATGTCAGAAATCTTTACATTTTACTACGCTGCAAGTAGATCGCGTAGTAATTTCAATTTTTTACCTAATGACTTTCCTCTTGGGAATCTCAAATATTTATGCAAATACACTTCACTTGCAATCAATTGCAACTTAGTTGTATGAAATACACGTTAAAGCACTAAAACACCATTATTATTCAAAATTTGACGAACTACTTCTATTGATATACCAGCATAAATCAGAGATTGTTTTCGTTGGAAAATGGCCCAGCTGTTCCGAATGTGTATGATAAATTACTTTTATTCATTTACAGTATCTAGAATAAATATTTGTGTTAACAAACCTAGATGTTGGCAATGTTCTGTTGCACCAACGTCTAACTGAACATTTACATTTTCCGAATGAAATAAATAGGAATGTGAATACACTGTATAAATAAATGATTAATATCTGACATTATAGATTACATCGGAATATTGAAGAGCACTGCTTTTGCAGGTTTACCATATGTTTGTAAAATTTAAACAGATAAAATGCACGTATTCCATGGGTTTAGAAAAGACAATGTATATGAAGATCAATAAGTTGATAGATATTGTTATTCATTTAGAAATTGTTTTTGTTGCTGTTGTATTTTGCTTTAGTAAACCAGCTTATGGCCAGAGAATCGGTATGGTAAGGGTAACATCCTTTTTTCAAAAACAGGTAGGATTAGTAGGGTTTTCGTTTATTTATTTATATTTGTTTTTGGGACTTATATAAGAATGTTTCTGTCATCAATGGGAGATGGCATAAAGTAATATTCTTTAAAAAGTCTTAAGGTTTTAAACTACATATTAAAAATTTCAATTGTCAGCGCATATTTCGTCGGTAGGGGCGGGTAACCCGAACCAAGAGTAATTTTTAGGCCTGGGCTGCCGAATTAATGGTTAAGTAAAGCAATAGTAAATAATTAGCCTTCAGTGCGATTGGAGTTTAGCGGTTGTTTCTGTCAGAGGCTTTGAAGATTTAAATAGAATCCGTCCTATGATCGCGTTGGCGGAGGCATGCACGTACATAATTATGCCGAACGTTGAATAACAAGTTCAACATGTACATAAGCTATCATAAAACTGTACAGCGCAATATACAATACGATATATGTACATCGTAAACCGAGCCCCAATTTCTCGAAACTCCTTTAGCTTAACAGGCTTATGTTGCTTATTTCAATTAACCAAAATACATATTTAAATTGAATTTTGATTAATGACAAATGGTTTATTGTGATAATCATTAAGATAATTCCTATCTTTAGTATACAACAATCATATAGAAGTATATATTACACATATTATTGACGAACAAGACTGTTAAGAGACTTAAGAAGTTTCGAGACCTTGTGCCTGATCTTACTACGCAACAACCAATTCTAGCTGGGGCCTTCTTCGCTTCACTCGGGGTAGCTGTAGAATAATCCAAACTATAAACATGTTTGCCAATGCATTCTTAATTGAACTCGATGGTGATAGCCGTATTGGTACAATATGATAATGGTATACGATCTTTTGTACCAAAACTACTTTGGCACAGTGGCAAAGTACTAAGAACTTCAAAATATAGCTGTTACTTAATAGGTTATTGAGATAGGAAGTACGGTCATGTACAAATGTAATACTTGTATAACAAGGGCGTAGCTAGGGTCTTAAAAACTTGTAGGCCCGATGATTCTATGTGAGCTTGGGGCTTTTTATATGCAGATTACACATACTTGCAATAATTACAATAAAATCAAGCAATTATCTCTGCATATTTAAAAAAAAAAACACCGAAATTGCGTTGGTTAAAATAATACAAACTTTTGTGTTGTTTAAAGTGTTCGAGTAGCTTTTAGTTTTTTATTGCATTTCTGGGTTATTTAGATTTTGTCATTTTTCAAAAACGTTGTAGGCCCAGGCCTACAAGGCCTATATGTAGCTACGCCACTTAAAGCATGTATATTTTACGAAATAATGATTATATGCAGTATAGTTTTTACGGCGCCGCTGAAATGACATTAACATATATATATTGTTTTCGTTATAAATACTTACTTATTGTTATTTCCTTATAACGAAATAAAAGTTCGCTACAACGGAACACTATTCCGTTTTAACTTAATACACATTAGTATTTTTAATGTTGTTTTTTTCCGTTATATAATTCGTTTTCCGGAAAGTGTCATAATTCTATTGTATCCCAAAGCGAAGCTATAACTACAGCCAACACACAAAGTGTCTTATAAACTATAAGTCAATATCTGCTTAAATTACATTTGTGCATTTTTGTTCATTCGTTTAATACCTCTGTACTGTGCCCGTTTTCAATATATTTCGTATTTTTATCCTTTTTATCTTTCGACATGCCTCAGTGAATCCATTCACTCGATTAGCCAATTAATATGTGTGTATGTAAGTTTATTTATACTCGCACTCGGTCACTGCCCATTCGACGAGTTCTCCGATAAGATTGTTATATATTTGGAGCAAAGTGCACAGATAGAATGCAACCCTGGTTAGAGCTACCCTAGATCTAGCACTTAAACACGGGACCTCCATTCAATTTCTCTCCCGGAAGACTATAAGTATGTTTAGTGGTGAGGCGGGGAAACGAACCTACGATTCCTGGATTGACAGTCAAGAGTGTTACCAATAAAGCACGGATTCGCCACTTGCCAATTAATTGTATGGCCCAATCAAACACTCAGATTTAACAGTAGAATCTAAGTCTATTGAATATGGCCTATATTGTACTGGCTTAACTTGCCATACTACGAATTGTTTGAATGCGTACATATAAACATGTATGTACAATAGTTTATATTAGTCAATTTCCGTAATTGTAATATATCAATCCCATATGAGCACGTTCTTGCCAATTGACGAAAATATATTTCGAAAAAAACGATTGCTTTAGCCCATACATAGGTGCTTAAATGCAATTACATGTATTCAGATTCAAATCATGCTATGTGGAAGTCGTTGGGACCTTGGTAAATACTTCGAGATAACGAACATTCGATATAATCAAAATGCAATACATGCCTAACTTAACCCAAAACATTTGAAAAAAGTTCGCCATAACCAGATCATCAAGATAACAGATATCGTCATAAAGAGTTTCGACTCTACCTATAAATTAATATTATAAAATGTTTATATTATAATGTGTCTTTTTATGATATTAAACATAATTAATCGAACATAAAAATCGTTACAAACTGGCCATGTTTAATATTTTGATCTTAATCTTAACTGATTAACAAAGTCGCTGAAAATATATTGTTAATTATATGTGAAGCTTTGTTTATTCATTAGTATTCCATCCGATTCCAATATTTTATTCACATTCCGACACTGACTGTATACCGGTCATGATGAACCATTAGGCATTACTGATTACATGTAGTCAAACGTTATCATTTACCTGTTATAGTTACTTAAATGTTATTGTTGTATCATGTTCTTGTTAAGATATTGTTCTTGATAGTGTTCTCATGTTTACGATAAATAATAAAAATACAAAGACTGAATGCATTTTCTATTATTTTCTTTATTACCATGCAAAAAAATGGTGTGCGTCAAATAGCAAAAACATGGTAGATTATGGTGAGACTGTCATAGATAAGGTCGGGGTGTATTAGCATGGACATGGCAGAAGATTATACAAAATTGGAAGTGGGCATGTGTGGTAAGGTTAGGGTGTATTAGCATGGACATGGCAGAAGATTATACATAATTGGTATTGGGCATGTGTGGTAAGGTCAGGGTGTATTAGCATGGACATGTCAGAAGATTATACATAATTGGTAGTGGGCATGTGTGGTAAGGTCAGGGTGTAGTGTCATGTACATGACAGAAGATTATACATAATTGGCAGTGGGCATGTGTGGTAAGGTCAGGGTGTAGTGTCATGGACATGGCAAAAGATTATACATGATTGGTAGTGGGCATGTGTGGTAAGGTCAGGGTGTAGTGTCATGTACATGACAGAAGATTATACATAATTGGTAATGGGCATGTGTGGTAAGGTCAGGGTGTAGTGTCATGGACATGTCAGAAGATTATACATAATTGGTAGTGGGCATGTGTGGTAAGGTCAGGGTGTATTAGCATGGACATGGCAAAAGATTATACATAATTGGCAGTGGGCATGTGTGGTAAGGTCAGGGTGTAGTGTCATGGACATGGCAAAAGATTATACATAATTGGCAGTGGGCATGTGTGGTAAGGTCAGGGTGTAGTGTCATGGACATGGCAAAAGATTATACATGATTGGTAGTGGGCATGTGTGGTAAGGTCAGGGTGTAGTGTCATGGACATGACAAAAGATTATACATGATTGGTATTGGGCATGTGTGGTAAGGTCAGGGTGTAGTGTCATGGACATGTCAGAAGATTATACATAATTGGTAATAGGCATGTGTGGTAAGGTCAGGGTGTATTAGCATGGACATGACAGAAGATTATACATGATTGGTAATGGGCATGTGTGGTAAGGTCAGGGTGTATTAGCATGGACATGACAAAAGATTATACATGATTGGTATTGGGCATGTGTGGTAAGGTCAGGGTGTATTAGCATGGACATGACAGTAGATTATACATAATTGGCAGTGGGCATGTGTGGTAAGGTCAGGGTGTATTAGCATGGACATGACAGAAGATTATACATGATTGGTAATGGGCATGTGTGGTAAGGTCAGGGTGTATTAGCATGGACATGACAGAAGATTATACATGATTGGTAATGGGCATGTGTGGTAAGGTCAGGGTGTATTAGCATGGACATGACAGAAGATTATACATAATTGGTAATGGGCATGTGTGGTAAGGTCAGGGTGTATTAGCATGGACATGACAGAAGATTATACATGATTGGTAATGGGCATGTGTGGTAAGGTCAGAGTGTAGTGTCATGTACATGACAGAAGATTATACATGATTGGTAGTGGGCATGTGTGGTAAGGTCAGGGTGTAGTGTCATGTACATGACAGAAGATTATACATGATTGGTAGTGGGCATGTGTGGTAAGGTCAGGGTGTATTAGCATGTACATGACAGAAGATTATACATGATTGGTAGTGGGCATGTGTGGTAAGGTCAGGGTGTATTAGCATGGACATGACAGAAGATTATACATGATTGGTAATGGGCATGTGTGGTAAGGTCAGGGTGTATTAGCATGTACATGACAGAAGATTATACATGATTGGTAGTGGGCATGTGTGGTAAGGTCAGGGTGTATTAGCATGGACATGACAGAAGATTATACATGATTGGTAATGGGCATGTGTGGTAAGGTCAGGGTGTATTAGCATGGACATGACAGAAGATTATACATGATTGGTAATGGGCATGTGTGGTAAGGTCAGGGTGTATTAGCATGGACATCACAGTAGATTATACATGATTGGTAGTGGGCATGTGTGGTAAGGTCAGGGTGTAGTGTCATGTACATGACAGAAGATTATACATAATTGGCAGTGGGCATGTGTGGTAAGGTCAGGGTGTAGTGTCATGTACATGACAGAAGGTTATACATAATTGGCAGTGGGCATGTGTGGTAAGGTCAGGGTGTATTAGCATGGACATGACAGAAGATTATACATGATTGGTAGTGGGCATGTGTGGTAAGGTCAGGGTGTATTAGCATGGACATGACAGAAGATTATACATGATTGGTAGTGGGCATGTGTGGTAAGGTCAGGGTGTAGTGTCATGTACATGACAGAAGATTATACATGATTGGTAATGGGCATGTGTGGTACGGTCAGGGTGTAGTGTCATGGACATGACAGAAGATTATACATAATTGGTAATGGGCATGTGTGGTAAGGTCAGGGTGTAGTGTCATGTACATGACAGAAGATTATACATAATTGGTAATGGGCATGTGTGGTAAGGTCAGGGTGTAGTGTCATGGACATGGCAAAAGATTATACATGATTGGTAGTGGGCATGTGTGGTAAGGTCAGGGTGTATTAGCATGTACATGACAGAAGATTATACATAATTGGTAATGGGCATGTGTGGTAAGGTCAGGGTGTAGTGTCATGTACATGACAGAAGATTATACATGATTGGTAATGGGCATGTGTGGTAAGGTCAGGGTGTAGTGTCATGTACATGACAGAAGATTATACATAATTGGTAATGGGCATGTGTGGTAAGGTCAGGGTGTAGTGTCATGGACATGACAGAAGATTATACATAATTGGTAATGGGCATGTGTGGTAAGGTCAGGGTGTATTAGCATGGACATGACAGAAGATTATACATAATTGGTAGTGGGCATGTGTGGTAAGGTCAGGGTGTATTAGCATGTACATGACAGAAGATTATACATAATTGGTAATGGGCATGTGTGGTAAGGTCAGGGTGTAGTGTCATGGACATGACAGTAGATTATACATAATTGGCAGTGGGCATGTGTGGTAAGGTCAGGTTGTAGTGTCATGTACATGACAGAAGATTATACATAATTGGTAATGGGCATGTGTGGTAAGGTCAGGGTGTATTAGCATGGACATGACAGAAGATTATACATGATTGGTAATGGGCATGTGTGGTAAGGTCAGGGTGTATTAGCATGGACATGACAAAAGATTATACATGATTGGTATTGGGCATGTGTGGTAAGGTCAGGGTGTATTAGCATGGACATGACAGAAGATTATACATGATTGGTAATGGGCATGTGTGGTAAGGTCAGGGTGTAGTGTCATGTACATGACAGAAGATTATACATAATTGGTAGTGGGCATGTGTGGTAAGGTCAGGGTGTATTAGCATGGACATGACAGAAGATTATACATAATTGGTAATGGGCATGTGTGGTAAGGTCAGGGTGTATTAGCATGGACATGACAGTAGATTATACATAATTGGCAGTGGGCATGTTTGGTAAGGTCAGGGTGTATTAGCATGGACATGACAGAAGATTATACATGATTGGTAGTGGGCATGTGTGGTAAGGTCAGGGTGTATTAGCATGGACATGACAGAAGATTATACATAATTGGTAATGGGCATGTGTGGTAAGGTCAGGGTGTAGTGTCATGTACATGACAGAAGATTATACATAATTGGTAATGGGCATGTGTGGTAAGGTCAGGGTGTAGTGTCATGGACATGACAGAAGATTATAAATAATTGGTAATGGGCATGTGTGGTAAGGTCAGAGTGACGTGTCATGTACATGGCAAAATATTATACATGATTGGTAGTGGGCATGTGTGGTAAGGTCAGGGTGTAGTGTCATGGACATGACAGAATATTATACATGATTGGTAGTGGGCATGTGTGGTAAGGTCAGGGTGTAGTGTCATGGACATGACAGAAGATTATACATGATTGGTAGTGGGCATGTGTGGTAAGGTCAGGGTGTAGTGTCATGGACATGACAGAAGATTATACATAATTGGTAATGGGCATGTGTGGTAAGGTCAGGGTGTAGTGTCATGGACATGACAGAAGATTATACATAATTGGTAGTGGGCATGTGTGGTAAGGTCAGGGTGTAGTGTCATGGACATGACAGAAGATTATACATGATTGGTAATGGGCATGTGTGGTAAGGTCAGGGTGTAGTGTCATGGACATGACAGAAGATTATACATAATTGGTAATGGGCATGTGTGGTAAGGTCAGGGTGTAGTGTCATGGACATGACAGAAGATTATACATAATTGGTAATGGGCATGTGTGGTAAGGTCAGGGTGTAGTGTCATGTACATGGCAAAAGATTATACATGATTGGTAGTGGGCATGTGTGGTAAGGTCAGGGTGTAGTGTCATGGACATGACAGAAGATTATACATAATTGGTAATGGGCATGTGTGGTAAGGTCAGGGTGTAGTGTCATGGACATGACAGAAGATTATACATAATTGGTAATGGGCATGTGTGGTAAGGTCAGGGTGTAGTGTCATGTACATGACAGAAGATTATACATGATTGGTAGTGGGCATGTGTGGTAAGGTCAGGGTGTAGTGTCATGTACATGACAGAAGATTATACATGATTGGTAATGGGCATGTGTGGTAAGGTCAGGGTGTAGTGTCATGGACATGACAGAAGATTATACATAATTGGTAATGGGCATGTGTGGTAAGGTCAGGGTGTAGTGTCATGTACATGACAGAAGATTATACATAATTGGTAATGGGCATGTGTGGTAAGGTTAGGGTGTAGTGTCATGGACATGGCAAAAGATTATACATGATTGGTAGTGGGCATGTGTGGTAAGGTCAGGGTGTATTAGCATGTACATGACAGAAGATTATACATAATTGGTAATGGGCATGTGTGGTAAGGTCAGGGTGTAGTGTCATGTACATGACAGAAGATTATACATGATTGGTAATGGGCATGTGTGGTAAGGTCAGGGTGTAGTGTCATGTACATGACAGAAGATTATACATAATTGGTAATGGGCATGTGTGGTAAGGTCAGGGTGTAGTGTCATGGACATGACAGAAGATTATACATAATTGGTAATGGGCATGTGTGGTAAGGTCAGGGTGTATTAGCATGGACATGACAGAAGATTATACATAATTGGTAGTGGGCATGTGTGGTAAGGTCAGGGTGTATTAGCATGTACATGACAGAAGATTATACATAATTGGTAATGGGCATGTGTGGTAAGGTCAGGGTGTAGTGTCATGTACATGACAGAAGATTATACATGATTGGTAATGGGCATGTGTGGTAAGGTCAGGGTGTAGTGTCATGTACATGACAGAAGATTATACATAATTGGTAATGGGCATGTGTGGTAAGGTCAGGGTGTAGTGTCATGGACATGACAGAAGATTATACATAATTGGTAGTGGGCATGTGTGGTAAGGTCAGGGTGTAGTGTCATGTACATGACAGAAGATTATACATAATTGGTAATGGGCATGTGTGGTAAGGTCAGAGTGTAGTGTCATGGACATGACAGAAGATTATACATAATTGGTAATGGGCATGTGTGGTAAGGTCAGGGTGTATTAGCATGGACATGACAGAAGGTTATACATAATTGGTAGTGGGCATGTGTGGTAAGGTCAGGGTGTATTAGCATGGACATGGCAAAATATTATACATAATTGGCAGTGGGCATGTGTGGTAAGGTCAGGGTGTAGTGTCATGGACATGGCAAAAGATTATACATGATTGGTAGTGGGCATGTGTGGTAAGGTCAGGATGTAGTGTCATGGACATGACAGAAGATTATACATGATTGGAAGTGGGCATGTGTGGTAAGGTCAGGGTTTATTAGCATGTACATGACAGAAGATTATACATAATTGGTAATGGGCATGTGTGGTAAGGTCAGGGTGTAGTGTCATGTACATGACAGAAGATTATACATAATTGGAAGTGGGCATGTGTGGTAAAGTCAGGGTGTAGTGTCATGTACATGACAGAAGATTATACATAATTGGTAGTGGGCATGTGTGGTAAGGTCAGAGTGTAGTGTCATGGACATGACAGAAGATTATACATGATTGGTAGTGGGCATGTGTGGTAAGGTCAGGGTGTAGTGTCATGGACATGGCAGAAGATTATACATGATTGGTATTGGGCATGTGTGGTAAGGTCAGTGTGTATTAGCATGGACATGACAGAAGATTATACATAATTGGTAATGGGCATGTGTGGTAAGGTCAGGGTGTAGTGTCATGGACATGACAGAAGATTATACATAATTGGTAATGGGCATGTGTGGTAAGGTCAGAGTGTAGTGTCATGTACATGACAGAAGATTATACATAATTGGTAATGGGCATGTGTGGTAAGGTCAGGGTGTAGTGTCATGTACATGACAGAAGATTATACATAATTGGTAGCGGGCATGTGTGGTAAGGTCAGGGTGTATTAGCATGGACATGACAGAAGGTTATACATAATTGGTATTGGGCATGTGTGGTAAGGTCAGGGTGTATTAGCATGGACATGACAGAAGGTTATACATAATTGGTAGTGGGCATGTGTGGTAAGGTCAGGGTGTATTAGCATGGACATGACAGAAGATTATACATAATTGGTAGTGGGCATGTGTGGTAAGGTCAGGGTGTAGTGTCATGGACATGACAGAAGATTATACATAATTGGTAATGGGCATGTGTGGTATGTTCAGGGTGTATTAGCATGGACATGACAGAAGGTTATACATTATTGGTAGTGGGCATGTGTGGTAAGGTCAGGGTGTATTAGCATGGACATGACAGAAGATTATACATAATTGGTAGTGGGCATGTGTGGTAAGGTTAGGATGTATTAGCACGGACATGTCAGAAGATTATACATAATTGGTAGTGGGCATGTGTGGTAAGGTTAGGATGTATTAGCATGGACATGGCAAAAGATTATACATAATTGGTAGTGGGCATGTGTGGTAAGGTCAGGGTGTATTAGCATGGACATGACAGAAGATTATACATGATTGGTAGTGGGCATGTGTGGTTAGGTCAGAGTGACGTGTCATGTACATGGCAAAATATTATACATGATTGGTAGTGGGCATGTGTGGTAAGGTCAGGGTGTAGTGTCATGTACATGACAGAAGATTATACATAATTGGTAATGGGCATGTGTGGTAAGGTCAGGGTGTAGTGTCATGTACATGACAGAAGATTATACATAATTGGTAGTGGGCATGTGTGGTAAGGTCAGGGTGTATTAGCATGGACATGACAGAAGATTATACATAATTGGCAGTGGGCATGTGTGATAAGGTCAGGGTGTATTAGCATGGACATGGCAAAAGATTATACATAATTGGCAGTGGGCATGTGTGGTAAGGTCATGGTGTATTAGCATGGACATGGCAAAAGATTATACATAATTGGTAGTGGGCATGTGTGATAAGGTCAGGGTGTAGTGTCATGGACATGACAGAAGATTATACATAATTGGTAGTGGGCATGTGTGGTATGTTCAGGGTGTATTAGCATGGACATGACAGAAGATTATACATAATTGGCAGTGGGCATGTGTGGTATGTTCAGGGTGTATTACCATGGACATCACAGTAGATTATACATAATTGGTAGTGGGCATGTGTGGTAAGGTCAGGGTGTATTAGCATGGACATGGCAAAAGATTATACATGATTGGTAGTGGGCATGTGTGGTAAGGTCAGGGTGTATTAGCATGTACATGACAGAAGATTATACATGATTGGTAGTGGGCATGTGTGGTAAGGTCAGGGTGTAGTGTCATGGACATGACAGAAGATTATACATAATTGGTAGTGGGCATGTGTGGTAAGGTCAGGGTGTAGTGTCATGGACATGACAGAAGATTATACATGATTGGTAGTGGGCATTTGTGGTAAGGTCAGGGTGTATTAGCATGGACATGACAGTAGATTATACATAATTGGCAGTGGGCATGTGTGGTAAGGTCAGTGTGTATTAGCATGGACATGGCAAAAGATTATACATGATTGGTAGTGGGCATGTGTGGTAAGGTCAGGGTGTAGTGTCATGGACATGACAGAAGATTATACATAATTGGTAATGGGCATGTGTGGTAAGGTCAGGGTGTATTAGCATGGACATGACAGAAGATTATACATGATTGGTAATGGGCATGTGTGGTAAGGTCAGGGTGTATTAGCATGGACATGACAGAAGATTATACATGATTGGTAATGGGCATGTGTGGTAAGGTCAGGGTGTAGTGTCATGTACATGACAGAAGATTATACATGATTGGTAATGGGCATGTGTGGTAAGGTCAGGGTGTATAAGCATGTACATGACAGAAGATTATACATGATTGGTATTAGGCATGTGTGGTAAGGTCAGGGTGTAGTGTCATGGACATGACAGAAGATTATACATGATTGGTAGTGGGCATGTGTGGTAAGGTCAGGGTGTATTAGCATGGACATGACAGAAGATTATACATAATTGGCAGTGGGCATGTGTGGTAAGGTCAGGGTGTATTAGCATGTACATGACAGAAGATTATACATAATTGGTAGTGGGCATGTGTGGTAAGGTCAGGGTGTATTAGCATGGACATGACAGAAGATTATACATGATTGGTAGTGGGCATGTGTGGTAAGGTCAGGGTGTAGTGTCATGTACATGACAGAAGATTTTACATGATTGGTAGTGGGCATGTGTGGTAAGGTCAGGGTGTAGTGTCATGGACATGGCAAAAGATTATACATGATTGGTAGTGGGCATGTGTGGTAAGGTCAGGGTGTAGTGTCATGTACATGACAGAAGATTATACATAATTGGTAATGGGCATGTGTGGTAAGGTCAGGGTGTAGTGTCATGGACATGACAGAAGATTATACATAATTGGTATTAGGCATGTGTGGTAAGGTCAGGGTGTAGTGTCATGGACATGACAGAAGATTATACATGATTGGTAGTGGGCATGTGTGGTAAGGTCAGGGTGTATTAGCATGGACATGACAGAAGATTATACATGATTGGTAGTGGGCATGTGTGGCAAGGTCAGGGTGTATTAGCATGGACATGACAGTAGATTATACATAATTGGCAGTGGGCATGTGTGGTAAGGTCAGGGTGTAGTGTCATGGACATGACAGAAGATTATACATAATTGGTATTAGGCATGTGTGGTAAGGTCAGAGTGTAGTGTCATGTACATGACAGAAGATTATACATGATTGGTAGTGGGCATGTGTGGTAAGGTCAGGGTGTATTAGCATGGACATGACAGTAGATTATACATAATTGGCAGTGGGCATGTGTGGTAAGGTCAGGGTGTATTAGCATGTACATGACAGAAGATTATACATGATTGGTAGTGGGCATGTGTGGTAAGGTCAGGGTGTATTAGCATGGACATGACAGTAGATTATACATAATTGGCAGTGGGCATGTGTGGTAAGGTCAGGGTGTATTAGCATGGACATGACAGAAGATTATACATGATTGGTAGTGGGCATGTGTGGTAAGGTCAGGGTGTAGTGTCATGGACATGGCAAAAGATTATACATGATTGGTAGTGGGCATGTGTGGTAAGGTCAGGGTGTAGTGTCATGGACATGGCAAAAGATTATACATGATTGGTAGTGGGCATGTGTGGTAAGGTCAGGGTGTAGTGTCATGTACATGACAGAAGATTATACATAATTGGTAATGGGCATGTGTGGTAAGGTCAGGGTGTATTAGCATGTACATGACAGAAGATTATACATGATTGGTAGTGGGCATGTGTGGTAAGGTCAGGGTGTAGTGTCATGGGCATGACAGAAGATTATACATAATTGGTAGTGGGCATGTGTGGTAAGGTCAGGGTGTATTAGAATGGGCATGGTAGAAGATTATACATAATTGGTAGTGGGCATGTGTGGTAAGGTTAGGATGTATTAGCACGGACATGACAGAAGATTATACATAATGTGTGCATGTGTTGTAATATCAGGGTTTATTAGCTTGACATGGCAGAAATCACAATGGAAAGCATGTTGCAATGTTGTAAGGCAAGATGGAGCTAGATGTTTTAGATGGGGGTTTTTCAACCCGGTACCAACTTTTTGTTTTCTCTACTTCCTTAGTGTTGAGCTCGAAATGCCTTTATAGTAGGTATTGGGCATGCACGAGCTATAGCATTACTTATTTAATAAAACCAATTATTGACTAAATTGAATTTTAACGGTTGTTTTCGTGAGAGGCTTTCATATATATATATATATATATATATATATATATATATATATATATATATATATATATATATATATATATATATATATTAAATATGAGAACGGCCAGGCATTAACTCTTTTTTTGTACCAGACGCAGATGAAACAGGCAACGTATTTTCACGGTTCACGGTCAGTGTATTATTACAAAGAGACGGAAAACAAGTAAAAAGAGCACGGCAACGGGAAGCACCGACGACACCAAGGTGCCTAAAGCATTTATTTCACTGTAAAGATCCCCCATTCCCCCGACGTGTTGTAGATGCGTTAATAGTGTCGAATAGGGAACGAATCCCCCAAATTTATCCTTTTGTGCGAATGCTGAAGATTATCATACGGTGGGAATACGAATATTTGCGATTGTACCACGGCGACAATACGAATTACAGCGATGTTAGTACGACTCCTCACGACGATCGAATACCTGTTACAGTTCTCGGTTGCGTAGGGTATCTGATAAATTAGAGCGGTGCTGTCCTTTCATACTAAGTCATCATATATCCATCTACTACGATCATCCCCGATTACTCACGTGCCCGTAAGACTGTGTCTGACTGTATTACGACTGAAACGATTTAGCAATGTTTTGAACAAATCGTAGAGGCACCATGACACGGACCTAGGTCCATGACCATGACACTGTCGAGGCTCTAACCGATTAACCAGGTGCCCGTTTCAAGATTTCAATAATCTGCAGTTACATCATACATGGCATTAAGATATCATTTGTTGTTTCTCTCTACTGTGTTTGCTTATCTTTGAAATTGCCTGGAATACATTTCATCCTGAAACTTTGCAAAATTATGAAAAACTGAGATGATTTCACTTTGCGACTAAAGTCTTTACTGAAACAGGCCATCGAAGACGAACAAGGATTCACGCATGCGCGGTTACGGATGCATTCACGACCTGGGTCCGTAATCATAAAACATATTACGTAATTACCAAAATAAAGTCGTATTCCTAAGTTAAGTATCTATCTTATCATATGATAAAATAACTTAGTTATATCTGAAATACTTAAGTTTTGAAGATTTTTTCCAAAACACATACTGCTATGTTAAAAACATATTTTTACTTTTCTTTCAATTTGACAATGAACATTTTAGGAAAATGACTTAAGATAAGAAAAAAGTTTGATGAATACCGCCCCTGACAAGAATCATCAGGATTTTCTGAATCGTGATCAATCGTAGCCAAACTATCAACAAGGGGAGCCAGGCCAGACAATACTCTTCAAATGTTCAAATAATCTTTATTTGAAGAAATGCAATTACAAATAAAACGTTTATTTATCCTGCACTCGAGAATCAAACGTTTAAAAAAACTCAAAAACTTGTATCAATATTTTAAATGGATAATAAAATACCAATCAATGAACTTCTACTGTGCAAAAGTGGTTTTGAAAAACCAAAACATAAAATCTTAAATTTTATGTCTTGAATGTTCAATATTTAACAAGAATAATACATGTGCCTTCATATAGTAAGTGATGGTGTTTTAGAACAAAGCAAATCATACGAAAGAAGATTTTATCAGATTTTTGCATTTTAAAGAAAAGTTTTGATAAAAGAACATATGATTTCATGAGCAAATCTGTTTCACATTATCCTATCAATAATGTTTGTTGAAATCGTTTTTATCCTATGGAAGATAGTGGCATTTTCTAAACCAGGAAGTGAACTTAAGTCACTATTTTGCACCATGCTACACTGTGTCATTGGGTATGAAATATTTTGTATTTGAAAAGATATCACCGCGTGGCCACATCAAATTGTTAATGCGATAACATAGAGTGATTTGACGGAAAAGAAACATATTCATTTTGTCAAAAGACCTTTCCATAAAAATGCAAAACAATGTTCTAAACGTCTTAATGCACCAAATCACGTTATAAAGGATGTTTGCTTATATCTTGAGAGAAAAATTGAACCTCAAAACTAAATAAAAAACGAAATCTTAAAATGTTTTGCCTTCCTCTCTCACTTTTTATTGAGAAAGGCCGAAAGGCCCTAAATGAACTTTCTTGATTTATTTTGATTGTATGACATCATCCATTTGAATGTATGCGGGCTCTTCATCCTCCGGTTTACCTGCATTGATAACACATGAACACATCCGTGATATTCGACAAAGCCGCGTGAGGAAGTTTCAGTGATCGTAGAAGGGTGTGTGACACGTAAAAAGAGAGCAAAGAGGGAAGAGGATGGAGACGGGATAAGAGAAACTGGGGTGAATGAAAGGGGAGATGAGACCAGATGGGGGGAGATGAGACCAGATGGGGGGAGATGAGACCAGATGGGGGGAGATGAGACCAGATGGGGGGAGATGAGACCAGATGGGGGGAGATGAGACCAGATGGGGGGAGATGAGACCAGATGGGTGAAGAAGAAAAACAGAAAAGAGGGATAAATAATACAAATTTTGGATAGAGTTGCGATCAGGGGAGCTGATATAGGATAACGAGAGGAGGAGAAGGGTAAGGCTTGGTAAGAGAAGGGGAGATGGTATGAGATAAACTGGATAGAAACTTTGAATTAAAAGTGGGAGGAATTCGATAACGTTTAGACACGATAAAGTTGAGAGAATTAGGAGTTTAGGGTCACCAAGATTACATGACAGAGGGTTGAATGATTTAAGTTGAAGAGAGGCAATGAGAGAGGGCTTATGGAAATGAGATCCGGGTGAGAATACATGATTGGAAGGGAGGAAATGAAAGAGGGCCGAATGATATGAGACATTGAGGGAAAAGATGATTGGAGGAGATGAAATGGGAGAAGGCGGATTGAGATGAGATAATAGGGATATTGATGATTAGAGGAGAGAAAATAAAAGAGGGCGGAATGAGATGAGAAAATGGGAAAATAAAATGAGTGGAGGAGAGGAAAGGGTCCGAATGAGATGAGATAATGGGGAAAAAGATGAGTGAAGGAGAGATGTAAGAGGGAAAAATGATATGACATAATGGGGAAATGAGATTATTGGAGGGAAGGAGATATAAGAGGGCGGAATGATATGACATAATGAGGAACTTATTGGAGGAAAGGAGAGGAAGTGGAAGAAGGCAGGATGATATGAGAAAAATTAAAGAGATGAGCTGAGGAGAGGAAATGGAAGAAGGCTAAATGAGATGAGATGATTGGGAACAGATAAAAGGGGATGCGTGGATGAAAGAAGATGGAAGAGGGCGGAATGATATGAGATAATCGGCAAAATAGATGAGTGGAGGAGAGTAAATGATAATGGGCCGAATGATGAGAAAATGGGCTAAATAGAAGATTGGAGGAGAGGAAATGGACGCGGAATGATATGAGATAAGAGATGAGTAGATGAGAGTAGATGAGTACAGGAGAGGAGATGGAAGAGGGAGGAATGATGTAAGATGATTGGGAGAAGATACTAGTGGAGGAGAGGAGATTAGAGAGGGCGGAATGAGATGAGAAAATGGGAGGAATAATTGATCAGAGGCGAGGAAATGGTAGAAGGCTGAATGATATTAGATGATTGGGAGAAGAGATAGGTGGAGGAGATCTGATGGAAGCGGGCGGAATCATATCATATGAGATAGTGAAAAAGAAATGATTAGAGGAGAGGAAATGGAAAAGGGCCGAATGATATGAGATAATGGAGAAAATAGATGATTGGAGTAGAAGAAATGGAAGGGGCCGATTGAGTTGAGATGATGGGAAAAAATATTTAGAGGAGAGGAATTGGAAGAATGCTGAATGATATGAGATGATTGGAAGAAGAGATGAGTGTAAGGGAGGAGATTAGAGAGGGCGGAATGAGATAAAATAATGTGAGAAGTGATGGGCGAAGGAGAGAAGATGGAAGAGGGTTGAATGATATGAGATGATTGGGAGAAGAAATGTGTGGAGGAGAGGAGATAAGAGAGGGCGGAATGAGATTAGATAATTGGGAGAAGAGATGGGTGAAGGGGAGAAGATCGAAGAGGTCCGAATGGGAATGAGGGGAGGAAAGGAAATTAGTGGAGCAGAGGAGATTGGAAAGGCCGGAAGAAGATGGGATAATCAGACAAAGAGATGAGGTGGAAGAGGGCAACATGAGATGAGATTATGGGGAGAGAAGATGAGTGGGGGATATGAGATAAAGGGGCCGACGGAGGGTGAGATAATGGGGAAAAAAGATACGATAACGGGCTAAGAATTGAGCGAAGGAAGGCGAGTCGATGAAAGAGTGCGAAATAATGGTAATATATAATGGGGAGAAGAGATGAGTTGAGGAGAGAAGATAAAAGATGGCAGAAGGCGATGAGATAATGGTGAGAAAAAATGAGTGGATGATAGGAGATGGGAGAGGGCGGAAGATGAGATAAGGAGGGAAAAGATGAGTTGTGGAGATAATGGGAGAACAGTTGAGTAGAGGAGATGGGAGAGGGCGAAGGAGGATGAGAAAAAGCGAGAAAAGATGAGTTGAAGAAAGTACACGAGAGAAAGCGAAATGAGATAATATAATGGGGAGAAGAGATAAATGGAGGAGAGAATGTGGTTGAGAGCGGAAAGTGATTGGATAAGGGGTGGAGAGAATGAAGGAGATGGATAAGGGGTGAAGAGAATGAATGAGGAGATATCAGAGAGGGCGGAAGAAGATGAGATATTGGTGAGAAGAGATTAGTAACGAAAAGAAGATTGATGAAGGGGGAATGAGATTGGTTAATGGAGGGAAGAGATGAATGGAGGAGAAAGATGAGATGAGAGAATGGAGAAAAAAATAAGAGGGGAGAAATAGATGAGAGAGGGAGAGTGGAGTTAGGAGAAATGAGATTTTATATGAAAGCAGGGAAATACGAATTTGAAAAAGGGGAAAATGAGCAAAGAGGCAAATAAGATGGAAAGATAAGACAGTAAGAAGAGGGGATGTAAGAAGGGAGGTATGGGTTTTAGATGGAAGAACAATTAATTGAACAGAAATAAGAAAGGGGAGATCAATGGGGAAGATGGGGGAAAGAAAATGTTAAGAACAATAAGATAAGGATAGAATTTCGAGAGTTTGGGCTCAATGTCAGTGACAGAAGAGAAGATATATCTCGGGCCATGCACGAACCCATGTACGAGTATGGCTCTGACATCCGGGTAATTTTGACTCCTTTAAGCAATCAATTGGCATAACAGAAATACATTGGAGGGGTGGGGTTCAATACAAACATTTTCTCCCACCTCAGATAGAAGATTAAAAAATTACCTCCCTTGTTGAAGACCGTCGTCTGTAGCATCATGGAAACCTTGTCTTGTGGCAATATTTAGAATCCTAATTAATTATTTCTCGCTTCAAATCGCACAATAAAAACGTTTTCACGCTCCATTCAATAAATAATGCTGCACTATCCTGAGAACTATTTAAAGAACGATTTGACTATTAACATAATCTGAATCACTGCGCGCATAATCATGACAATCACGAGTTATCACATATCTATACCCATTTATTTTCACTACGCACAAAAGAGTTCGTGCGAAATCATACATTTTTACATTATTTTGTTTAACTGAGGTGGGAGAAAAAGCATCTACCATAGCCGCTTGTGTAAGATAGGTTCATCCCAACCATCTTGCACTCTCGGCCATGGTAGATACTTATAGTCTCTGTCTACATTTATTTTGCGTCTTTCGAATTTTGTAATGTAAAGATAGCTGATACGGTGATATAACAAAGTTATATTTATTCCACGTTATATTTCTTTGTTTTGTGAAGTACTCCGAGAAAATCTTACTCACCCGGTTCTACACAATTAGAGAAACGAAAGACATAGTATGAACCGTCGTTAATACAGCATACCTGCTTTCAGGACAAAGAGAGTAAATATCAGCTCGTGTTTTTGTAATGATCATGTGAGAGTTCGAAAGCTAACTCAAACACATTTGGAAATCTACATGGTAGTTCAGTCAACTTCAGTCATAAATAGGGCAAGGGATCCACTATAAAGGAGATAGGCATTGATAGACGCTGATTAGGAAGGCACTGATACTCAAAGGTAAATGATCTTAACTTTTGAATTCACTTAAATATGATATGAAAGATATAAATGATTTTGCATTTTCGGTTGTATGGTTTATTAAAGTTGTACGAGACAGCAGACACAACTTAAATTGCTTTGCAACTATGTTATCATTTTTATTATCTTGCATTAAAGTGATTTAAGTAGAGTTTATCATAACCTTCGAAAACTGTATCTTACGTATGTTCAAATACTTCATATTAATACAAATTGTAATATAAAATCTTTGCTCAGTAGACCGTGCAACATTTAAATATAGTTCCACACGTTATATCCTGTTAACAAATATACACATCTCATGTTAATCAAAGCGCTGGTGTATTCACTACGTTACTAAACATACGATCATTCATCAGTTGTCCATGTACAAGCTTTCCACATGCATAGTTAGCATATGTGTTGCACATATTCATTTTAAAATGGAAACCGTAGTCCACGTGTCCGCAAAGAAATAAAAAAAAATTGTCTGTCTAGATAAAAGTGTCATGTTTTATTTTATTGCATAAGTCGCAATTGTTTCTACAGTTACAGTCATAAATGTTTGATATGCAATATAAAACCGAATTATAAAAATGACTCGTGTAGAATGAGCGTTCAAAATGAACAAGGTTTAATTCTACGCATGATTTGCCTGATACGGGGATGCTTTCTGCACTTCAGTGCATTACGTTTACGAAATTGATTTTTTTTCGACTGCCTGTACATGTTTTTCAAACCAACCCCTGTTTAGCTTTGAATTATATCCGCTATTCAAAGTTCGTTCAGAGCAACATTCCGCGGACAGGGTTTTTATTATATGTTTTCAGTCAAAAGCAATGGATATGTCCGACAAAGGCTTCGTTGTAACTAAGGGTGTCAGTGATATTGAGAACGTTTCTTAAAAAAAATATTTCTTTGAATACAAAGAAAATCATGAATAGCTTAACATTCTTTTGTAATGAGACCAAACGAACGAAATGGTTGTCGACGTCACAGGCACATGCTACTGCAGATCTAGGCAATCTGATAAAACAATTACTTTTGCCCAATGCATGGTAGCAGCACTGGCACCGGATTTTCAAACTCAATCATTTTTTTAAAAAATCAAAAAAAATCTTATAATTCCTTACTTAAAATTATAATACCGAATATGTGAAAAAATATTGATTTTTTTTTAAATATGCACTTTGTACTGTATATTATACAGTAATACAATATTTTTTAGAAAGGAATTATAAGATTTTTTTGGGGATTTTTTAAAAAAATGATTGAGTTTGAAAATCCGGTGTCAGTGGGTAGCAGGATATATTATTTATATTGATACAAACAAATTTTGGAACAATTCTTAAGATTTTATAATATGTATTTAAAGGAAGTTCTTGATATTCGTAGTTTGGCTTTCACGTCAAAAAGAAAGAGCAACACATGTTTTACGGTTCTTCACTCACTTATATATGAGCAACGATGTCCTGACATCAACTACATACAACATTCAAATGCAAACGTTTTAAAAACCTTTGTTACAATATAAATTAACAAGCCCGTCCATCGACGATATATCGAACTTTGGAAGAAAAAATACCTTAATTTGACTGGTAGGGCATTGAACCCGCAATATCTCGCGTCTGTAAACAACAACAAATATATCTGCCATACGTCATAAAATAAATAGGGAGCAATCATTAGGCGCGAGTTTTTCTATTTTAAGCAAAATAGAAACGTTCCTGAAAGGTATCAGAAAGCTATATTGCATTGATGATAAATGCTTTAAGAAATGCAAAAATTGAGAAGTCTTTAAACTACAACGGGTTGCATTAGCGTTAAACTATTTCACAGCGCATTGTTTGGCTGTTATTAGGTTTTCATTAAGCATTGGCATTCGGAGCTCCTCAGCCAATTTTCATCGAAAACATCCTCGGATGTATTTGGACGGTTTAGATACTCAAAAAGCGGTACGTTTAAGTCCGCTGCAAATAGATCGCATGGTAATTCTGTTTAGCAGTTAAACTTTATGACTTAATTCTTGGGAATCTTAAAGATATTTGCAAAAGTACACTGGCAATCAATTTAAACTTAGATCAATAAATACAACCATAAAACACTATGTTCAATTAATGATATAATTTTAAAAAAATACGAACTACTTCAACTGATGTACCGGCATACATCCGAGTTTGTTTTCGATAAAAATGGCCGAGGAGTTCCGAATGTAAGCATTGGGATATGTCTGAAAACCTGCAATATAAAATGGTCGACGGCTGTAAAGAACCCTTAATAGTTAGCACACATATTTTCAATATTTGTGTAATTACTGGTAAAAATTGTCATTAGCACTGACGAAATTTGTAAAAAAATGGCCATATTCTCTGCTCACGATGATAGGATATGATTAAGCCAAATGTTGTTTTAATTCAGATGATAAAGATGTCGTCACATACTATCGGAATTCTCTCGGTGTTCGCTGTTTGCGCGTGCGCATACACACCGGAAGAACTTGGACAGTTTTTAAGAGTAGGACTGAGCAATATACAACGGGAAACCATCGACGGGCCAACAACTATAGAAGGAACCGTTCCAACATGGCTTGAAGGTAATAACAGACAGAAACGTATTGCGATAAACTCCTGCAAGGTCGCTGACTGGAACAAATATAAACAAATACGGAATTCTGCTAATAATATGAAGAAACACGCTACAGAAATATTTTTTAATAATATTGAAGATAATTTAAGTGATGCAAGCCAAACAAACCCGCGACAATGTTGGATAGTAGTTAAAATGTTGACAAAGAAGGAAAACAATAATACAAACGGTATTCCACCACTTTTAAATACATCAACAAATACACTTATTTCCACAGATTGCGATAAAGCGAATTTACTAAATGATTTCTTTACCTCCGTATCTAATATTGATGAAACTGGGTTCGTTTTACCCCCAACTAATACGCAAATGCAATACTTCGCTTGAAGACATTACTGTAACTGAAAATGACGTAAAAGACATATTAAATAATCTGGTGATGAATAAAGCATGTGGAACGGATCTGATAACTCATAAAATGTTAAAGGAAACGGTTTCCACCGTGTCATATCCGTTACAATTACTGTTTAACAAATCGCTTCGTGATTGCGTGTATCCTGCTTCTTGGAAGTTGGCCAATGTTACTCTTCTTTTTAAAAAGGGTGATACATCTTTTCCGTCCAATTACCGACCGATTTCGTTAATAAGCTGTGTAGGCAAGACAATGGAACGTATTGTCTTCAAATATGTTTACAATCATTTACATGCCAATAATCTTATTTATAAATTACAATCTGGGTTTTTACCTGGTCACTCAACGGTTTTTCAGTTGATTGACATATACAATCAAATATGTAAGGCATTTGATGAAAAGAAATCTACATGCATGATCTTCTGTGACATTTCCAAAGCTTTTGACAGAGTCTGGCATACAGGTCTTATTTTTAAAATACAAGAGTATGGCATTGAACACAATGTGAAAGATTGGATTTATCATTATTTGTCAAGTAGGTCACAAAGAGTTATTGTTGGACAAACGTTTTCTGAAGTTCGCAATGCCAATGCTGGTGTACCTCAAGGGTCTGTACTTGGTCCGCTGTTTTTCCTAATTTATGTTAACGATATTGCCGACTCCCTTGTAAGTACAACGCGACTCTTTGCAGACGATAGCTCTCTAGCCGTTTCTTCGTCAAATACCATCCATATTGGATCTACATTAAATAGCGATCTTAAAAAGATTTCAAATTGGGCAAAACAATGGCTTGTACAGTTCAATCCCCTAAAGACAGAAGTTATGTTTTTTACGCTGTGCAATCAGATTCTACCAAATATCGTGTTCGAGGGCAACTTGTTGAACTTTGTTCAAAACCATAAACACTTAGGGCTTTGGTTTACAGCCAATAGAACATGGCACGAACATATAAGCCAAATTATTAAATCAGTCTCTAAAGTGCTTGGGTCAATGAGGTTGTTAAAATATAAACTTGGTAGAAAAACGCTTAATCAATTATACATCTCGTTTATGCGACCTTTGCTGGAATATTCATCTTTAGTTTGGGATAAATGTGCCGTCTATGAGAAGGAATGTTTAGAAAAAATGCAATACGAAGCGGCTAGAGTAGTAACTGGGTTTACCCGATCAGTTTCTAATCATAGACTTTTAATTGAAAATGGTTGGATTCCACTAAGTAAGCGCAGGGAAATGCAGAAGTTAATTTTCATGTATCGTCAAAAGTTCGGTAGCTTGCCACAGTATCTTCGCGAACAAATACCACAGACAATTGAACAAACAACCAATTATCCGCTTCGAAACAGACATAATTATGTCACCATACCTAGACGTTTAAGTATTTACTCGAAATCATCAATCCCATCTTCCATAGATTTGTGGAACCGGCTTGATGTTCACCTTCGTAACAGTAACACGCTTAACGAATTTAAGGCACGTTTAAAAGATACTTACAAAGGCACAGTTGTTCCGAAATATTATCTTGTCGGGGACAGAATTTCAAATTTACACCAAACAAGAATCCGAAATGCTTGTAGCAACCTTAATGCACATCTTCACATAAACTTTTTTCGTGATACTCCTATTTGTGACTGTGGACAAGGCACAGAAGATGCAGAACATTATTTCTTTAAATGTAGTAGATACGGCGAAGAACGCGTGCTATTTTTTTCGAAATACTCGAATATTTCATCCTTTAAGTACATCTTAATTATTATTTGGGATAGAAGATAACACAGTCGATGAAAATAGTGTGCTTTTTATTGAAGTTCTAAAGTACATAAAATTAACGAAACGTTTCTTTTGATATCACCCTCAATCACGATATAAACGGTCTGAGATGTTATTACATTGTATTTTCTTTTGGTGGCAACCAATTCTTTTCTTCTTTTTTCTAAAGTAATTAACGTTATCTCTTTTTTCTAGTTACGTTTAATCATAGATTTAAACGACATTGACGCTATATTGACGCCTGGGAAGGGCTGAAACTAATGTTGTAATAACTTGTAGCCCAACCCATTTGTTCTTTTTGTTTTATTTGATTATAAATGTACATGTAAATTGTATGCAAAATAATTCTTTACAAAAGAGCAATACAATATGATTAAACTAAGGTAATAACAAGAGCTACACTAGCAAATTCTAGCACCACTACCTCGTTCGTTTTTATCGATCGACCACAAGGGAAATAACTCGTCAATTATTAAAAGTTAAAACTGTTGGCCTTGTTTGCACACATGAGTAGCCACGCTTGTTTTTTTTTCGCACGCCAATGTCGTCGACGACACCAGGGCTATGACAATGTCGTCGACGACACCAGGGCTATGACAATGTCGTCGACGTCACCTAGGCTCTGACAATGTCGTTGGCGACACCCAGGCTCTGGTAATGTCGTCGGCGAAACCCAGGCTCTTATAATGTCGTCGACGTCACCCAGGCTCCGACAAAGTCGTCGAAGAAACCAGGGCTATGACAATATTGTCGATGACACCAGGGCTATAACAATGTCGTCGACGACATCAGGGCTATGACAATGTCGTCGACGACACCAGGGCTGTGACAATGTTGTCGACGATACCAGGGCTATGGCAATGTCGTCGACGACATCAGGGCTATGACAATGTCGTCGACGACACCAGGGCTGTGACAATGTCGTCGACGATACCAGGGCTATGACAATGTCGTCGACGACACCAGAGCTGTGACAATGTCGGGCTATGACAATGTTGTCGACGATACCAGGGCTGTGACAATGTCGTCGACGTCACCAGGGCTGTGACAATACCTTGACTTTTTTCTCGTCGAAAAACACACGAGCTGAACTGTATGTAATTCGATAAAAAAGGAACTTAGTTTCGGTATTTACCATCTCACTTCATATATACCGGTACTTTAACACTTGTATCGATGGTAGTCTTACAGTTAATATAGTATATCACGCCTCCAACATAAATGACGCAACGCCATTGGTCCAGGACTGGTCACGCGATGACCCTATAATTATATATATATGATTTCCTGCGCCCCGTATATCCCATATCGGGTCACCTACTAACCCCGAATCTTAAATATGTGCTGGTAATATGTTTTTAAAGTTAAAACACAAACACAAACATGTGTTTGTGTTTATTTTGGATTTTATAGTGTGCTCTTTTTTCAAGCAAGCTAAACTATTGTGAATATATTCCGCTTCATGGCAACAATGTAACACACAGCTTACATTCGATGTAAAACAACAATAGTATTCATAATGGTACATAATTCTTCCAACCTCAGGTAACTTTGTCCGCCATGCCTGTGGATCGTTCGGGCACACAGAAAGCAGAGATAAGAACCTGCCAAACTACATAGGCCATCTGTTCGACTGTATGGAGATTGGGCAGAAATTCCGAATCCAGAATGGCACTGTCACTTTTACGAATAAGTAAGCATGGCTAAGATAACGTTTGCCTGGCATAACAAGAAAATAATTATTAAGGCACGTCGATCCCGAACCTTAAAGATAAGTCCTTGGTCTTTGAGTTGACAATAACGTCTTACAGTACACTAAAATTACTGTTCGTTATGAAGTTAACCAACCATTTGTACTGAGAGTTATTTGCAATACTTTGCATGATTCTGTTTGAAGTTGGCAAATAGCAGTACAGACATGTACGTGACTGAGGTATAATGTACAGTCCGGTGCGTTTCATTGTGACCAAAGATATGCATGGCCTTACGCCGTAAGGCTAAACCTTGTTTGTTTGTTTTTTTTTGCTATATTATGGACAATTTGCCGCACTTAATCAAAACGTTTGTCATTGGCATTGTTATCTTTAAGTTTAATTTCAATAAATTCCGACTGTCCAGTATATAGTGCAAACCAGTTCAACATATTACCTCAACTTCCAGGGGCGTAGCTAGCCCCTAATCATAATTCTGCTAGACGGGTTCGGGGGGAAACCCGCTCGGAAAATTTTGAAAATCATACTGCATTCTGTGCGTTCTGTGGTGCTTTATTTAGTACTAGAAAATAGACAGTTTAAGGATCATGTAGTCAAGTACGCATACAGTACTGCAACTTTGGCTGATATTTTTTGTCAAAATCATATGCATTCAGTCGCGTACTCGCGTATAGGCAGCTACGCGCCTGCTTTCATGTCAGACCAGGGTCCCAACCATGGGTAGAAGTAAAGTAGGCACAGCCGGTGTCCGGAAGCAACTACTCAGTAATACAAAACCAAAGGTCCAGCCTTGCTGAAACATGCAGCTGATGAGCTAGTGGTAGCACCGAGGAAATATATTCGGATGCATTTGTTCGTTCCTGATATATCGGAAAAAGCCGGTCTTTCTTGGAGGGGATGAATCTACTGAGGTTTAGGTTTAATTAGGAGTTCCCCAGGGCGCAGTCCTAGGTCCACTTCTTCTCCCGCCTAGATCTATGAACTAACGGGTGTATAGTCTCATCGGATACCAGGATATTTGCAGACGCTTAACGAAAAAAAAGGGAACTGGACTGGCAGATGACATTCCACTCAATAATGTCTACGGTTCTCCCAAGCCATATCATCCATACCCAATGTAGTATCTATGGTTTGATTATACAGTCCACTGATACAAGCAAGTACCAAGGCATTACATTCAGTAAGATAGAAAAAGCATATCAACAAGACAACTACCAGGACCAACATAACTCCAGGATCCATCCACCGCAATCTTTGGGACTGCAGGAAGTCAGTGAAGAGCTCTGCATAGGCATCCATGGTCCGGCCTAGATTATAATGCCTCAGGCCTGAGTGGGACCACGCATAAATACACAGAATAACGCACCATTTGGGTTGTTGTTGTTGGTCTAGTGGTAACACACTTGACTATCAATCCATGGGTCGAAAGTTCGATTCCCGTCGCACCACTAAAATACTAATCGTTTTCCTGGAGGGACGTTAAATGGGGGTCCCGTGTGACAATGCTATACACTGATGCGCGTTAAAGAACCAGGCTAGCTCTAACCAGGGTTACATTCTGTCTGTACACTATGCTCCATACACCTAAACAGACCAACAATCTAAACGGAGCACTCGCCGAATGGACAAGGCCCGAGTGTGAGAATAAATAGGCTTACACACCACCACTATTTGGATCAAACGCCTAACTGGTTGCACGTTGAGGTGGACCTTTATTGTTTGATTAACTTTTAGTGCAATTGGACTTTTGCCCTAAATGGTTCGTCTTACAGAATAGGGAAAATCCAATGGAAAGTTGCTAGATTTCGCTTGATTGTGCCACCAAGATGGTGTAGGGACTGGTACTCTCCTCATCAACGTTTGATATCATGCTCCTCATGATCCAACTTGACATCGTCCAACATACGAACAGACGGACTCGGAACAGCGACAACTGAAGAAGGGAAATACACTGACTGTTACACATACAAACACGAAGATGCTATACATAACACAGTAGCAGACGACATCGACCCTAGCTACAGTAGTGACATGAGCTTGTCCAGTGCATGTGTTTTTAATTATATGTACTTAAATAGCATTTGAATACGGCTTTACTTCCAATATTATAATACCTGTACGTTTCAGATGGTACGACACGGTGGTAAACGACATCTACAACTACTATCACCGTGATATGAACCTGTCTAGTGTTTTCCTCGTCAGCACATACTCCAAAACCGTACGTATAATTACACCCATTGTCACATCATGTCAGTGCAATAAAATATAAGTACCTTTTACGTGTATGCGAAACGTATCGAAATATCTGACCCGTGGGCATATGGGGAAGCCGGTGACAAGGCTGGCCGAGTTACCGGCTATGCAGTATGCCCAAGGGTTAGAATGTTTTATCCATCCCACAAATGTATGAATGATACTTGTTCTTGTATACTTAAAATTTCGAAAAAAAACCCTACGCTTCTGACATTGTAAACCGTCCATATACATCCGAAGTTGTTTTCGATAGAAAATGGCCGAGAAGTTCCGACTGTTAAAACTACTGTCATCGATTGCGCGTTTTTGGAGCGTGAGCTTTTCCAGACCTGGTACAAATCTGTTTTGCATAAAGTATGCGTCTCTGATAAGTGAACCAGATGCTTTATCAAGTCCAAGCCATTGTAGCTACAACTGAGTCAATTAACAAGCTGTATTATTGTTTAACTCGTATTCAATGCTTGGCTTACGTCACAGTTGGGTCAAATTTTGCTAAAGTTGATCTTACCTTGACTGGACTTTTATCTTACCCATATTTTCCTCATAAACTAAAAGTTTTTTACAAAAAATAATAATTACTAGCAATATAATAAAATTAAATTAAGGCCAAAGAAGTGCTTTGTTTCCACGAACATAACAAAAAATAGAGTAAGTAGGTAGTAAGAATTTAATTGTTTGAGAACCGGCATTCTGATCTTAACCGACCTATATCAGGGTATATCATTATTGAAGAAAGTTTTAAATATAAAATGGTCAAATTTTAATATGTTCACTCAAAAATGCACATGATTTAGGAAATTATGAAAAAAGCACACGTCAGCAAAAAGTGTAAGGTCCGGAGGAAAACAGGGTCGTCGGATTAGCAGAAACGAAAAAAATGTACACCTTACCTGCAAAATAAAGTAATATGTCGAGCCAGGCAAATTCACCTCTTCGAAGGTTTGAACTAGTGGCAAGCTTATTGTAAAGATGCACTCTTACTCCCAAATAAGATTTACCACAATTAATAATATTATTTTAATATTCCAAAAAGGATGAGTAAATGTCGAAAACAATGGTTAACACCCAAACCAGATCGTGCCAATAGCACCCAGGCCAGATCTTGCCAATAGCACCCCGGCCAGATCGTGCCAATAGCACCCAGGCCAGATTGTGTCAATAGCACCCAGGCCAGATCTTGCCAATAGCACCCAGTCCAGATTGTGCCAATAGCACCCAGGCCAGATCGTGCCAATAGCACCCAGGCCAGATCGACTCGTGGGTAGTTTCACAGTTCTCCAACGTTCCCAAAGTTAGCTTGTGGTTAAGTTAATAATTTTTTGTCATGTCTAACAATAGAACCCGGGTCAGGTCGACGCGTGGCGGGCCAACTTCTCCTCCACCTCCAAGGTCCCAGAGGTCCCACATGTTAGCTGGTGGCAGGTCGGTAACCAGGCCATAGCCATGTCGGAGACGCCAATAGGTATTGTCAAATAATTAATGTTCGCGTTGGTCTATATTATTTCATATGTATTTAGCGCTTAGATGTTTGTGATGCATAAGAAAAACCGCGATAATTATTTTTTACAGTTTTACTAACAGCATGCGATAACAAAATTAGTCAGTGTTCGCAAAACAATTTTATAGGAAATAACTAGAATTACCGTTTTTATATAATTACAGGATTTCAGTAATTTTAAGTCGTATTTATATGTTTTATACTATTCTATAGTTTGTATCAGTCGATGTAAACACCGCTTTTTCGATATGTCTGAAATCTAACCTTATGTGCTTATAGGGGTAGTGGTTGACCCCAATTCCCTTCAGCAACATGGTAATGCGCAATATACAGACCAAAACATGGGATTTCCGGACACGCCCGCGCACGGGTTCACGAACAATCCTGCGCACGAGCACACGGAGCCGGACGGAACGCTCTGGAGCACGGTGATCTCCACCACGTGGCTAGGACCTACCAAACTGAATCTCAAGTAAGTATAATACAATAACACATAATGGTGCATGTTGATTGGATGAATGTGAAAGGGTTGTGTGGATACACCGGGGCGGATCCAAGATTTGACGTTAGAGGGGGGCGTAGCTTAGGAGCGTAACATTTTGACTTAAATTTCTAACAATTCTTAGTCCGAAATGGTGCATCGTACTTTTATCTCCTATATTGAAATGAAAAGTAAACTTTGGGCGATTAAGGGGGGGGGGGGGGGCTTGCGCCTTCACCCGATCCACTATTGTTGCGTGTTGTCTTCTCAAGCCGGTAGTCTGTGGTACGTCGTTTATTTTGAAACGCTCTTATAACTTACTTTTTTTTCCTTAATCTTTTTATGAGGATTCTGATTGCTATCGATATCACCGGCATATTCATTTTTATAAATAAAACCATTGAAAAAATCACTGCTAAAAATAATAAAATGGTGGCTGCTTTCTGCCATGCGAAAATCTGCTATTTCGAAAAGCCGCCAAAGTTACGACGAAACCCGAATTAATATTGCGGTGGCTTTCTTCCTCGACACTTGGTGCAGTTGTGTTTTCGCCTACTCTCACCTCGGTTGTCGTATTTTTGTTCCAGGCGGGGTGAAAATGAGCCAAGTGGCGGTCCGAAAACATGATTTTTAAAAAAAAAAATTCGCCCTCGAGTTGGCGCCTTTTCGTCATTTGGCATTTTCACATAGTCATGTGGCGAGCTTTTGCATATCCGCTCCGCCATGTGCCGGCTTTTCGCAGTTCCATAATTCTTTCGGAATTTACTAACTATGCAAAGACCAAGTTTTTATACACCGCCGAACTACAATAGTAAAGCATTAAATCCTTTAAAGCTGCACTCTCACAGATTTAACGTTTTGACAACTGTTATATTTTTTGTCTTTGAAAGAGCATTTTTTTTGCGAAAATTCATGGAAACCTAATATAAAAGACTGCTGATATTTAATGCATTTTTCTTAAACCGTAAGTAACGGTTCAAGCCATCAAACATTAATTTTTGAACGGAAATATGAAAATCTACGATCTGATCTTTTGTCAGCAGTCATATATAATTGGTTTGCAGATATTAATGCAAAAATTTGCTCTTTCCAACACAAAAAATAAAAAAGTTGTCAAAATGGTATATCCGTGAGGGTGCAGTTTTAAAAAGTTATATACATACAACAATGCACAGTGTACCGTGATCGCTATGGTTACATTTTGGGATACATGAGCATTTTAGGTCATATGATCGGTACAGTCATTAAACTCTGTCTTAAAAAGATGTTACTGAATTTTCAAATCGTTTTCTTCAATACCTGCGTACACCGGAAACATATAAGGTCACCGCAACAAAAAAAATGTTTTATACTGCTACGTGTATAATACAATTTCTTTCTAAGATATAGGGCTATCGGAACTCCTCGGCCATTTTCCATCGAAAACAACATCGGATGTATATGGACGATTTACAATGTTAGAAATCTTTACATATAACTACGCAGCAGTAAAACTTCATGATTTTACTCTTGGGAATCTAAATTATTCATGCAATAATATTCTTCACTGACAATCAATTTCAACTTAGTAGTACAAAATGCACGTTAAAACACTACACTCTATTAATACTATTATTGAACATTTTACGAACTTTTTCCACTGATGTACAGGCATACAGCCGATGTTGTTTTCGATGGGAAATGGCTGAGGTGTTCCGAATGGAATGTAGGGATTACAGTCATAGCTTCCTGTTTATTTTCACTCTACAAGGCGGGTCGTGTACAAGGTAGGAGCAGACCGGTACCGCCACGTGGTGGGCCAGTACGACTACGGCACAGCGGATCTGACGCTCTGTCACGGGCGCAGCCGCTACCCAGACCCCGCCCTGCGGCCCGGCTATCTACACTCATTCTGTATGACGGAAAACTACATCATACTCCCGGAAGCCGCGTACATGTTTGACCCATGTGCATACAGTAAGAATGTTAACACCTTAAAGTATTTGAGTGTACATTGCACGGGTATTGGTGCTAGTATTAAAACATAGTTTAGATCTACAACAATTGGGCTTGTAATCAATATTGGTCTTAATTGGATCTTAGAACAATGTAGCTAATCGGATTACTTAACAACACATGTGCAAAAAAAGGTTTAAAAATACTTTTGTTATAGAATTTTAATTGGTGTAATTTCTAAATTATTCGGGCCTGCTTTTTAACACCCAAACAATTACTGGCATACAGATACTATAAATAGTAATTCCTCTCATCCAGCGCACTACGATGGCCACGTCCCTTTCTTCCCGCAAGCATTTAGTTTCGAACCCCGCGCCTTCTCCCGCCTCCTGGTCATGAGACGGTCGGACGGAACATTTGTAGGAGAGGCCCACCTGCAGCCGTTCTTTGTTACCCATCAGGTGAGTTAAGATAAGGAAGCATTATGACATTTCCGTCTTACGGTGCCGCAATACAACGAAAAATCGAATTTGCTCGACCTGGCAGCACAAAAATAAACACATTTGTAAAAAATAAAATTAGTAACATACACTTGAAATCATGCTAGAACCAAAGACGACAATCAGTCATATGTTGGCTCCCTTCACGTATTTGTATGTAACACGATGGCGCATGTATCCCCCTTTGGACTTCGGTTCGTACGAGATGAATGGCGAGGCCCGGCTGCTGGACATGCTCTCTTGCGATCATGACACCAGCGTCAAGACAACGTCGATACGATGCAATGTATAGGACCAGAAACGAAGCACATTTTTCTCTCTATTATACTAACTTAATATGATACTACTGTTATATAAAGCAGTAGTAAATTACTAGTAATACGACCTATGCTAAAATAAATGCCTTCCAATCATACAACTAATAACGAAATAAATGTACAATAACCGCAGCAAGCGGCTGTGTATGACAGGATAATGGTATGCGTCAATATGGTGTTGGCGTCAAGATAGCATAAGTGTCTCTCCCCCGCACCAATATACTGACCGGTACATGCTTACCTCAGTCCCTGAAGCCAGAGGCCATGAGAACGAACAGTCTCAAGTCCGAGTTCAGACTCAAGTGGCAAAACTGCCAATCATCACTTCATTACTATTTTAAATTGTACACTTTTTCACTTTTCTTTGTGAAAAGAATGGAATAAAGATGATTCTTTGTAATTTATAAAAAGTGTTTTTCTGATTCTGGGTCTAGACTCAAACTTGAGAATGTTCTTAATCATAGCCACTGCATGGTTCATACGAGATCGGCGGCCAAGCACGACTGTTCGATGACGCCAGCGTATGCGATAAGGTCCTTTACGTTTACGCTGAACACTTGGTCTAGAAATTTAGCAGAAATCCCCGCTTTCTGACTTACATACACACACTTATCCTTGAAACTGGGTTCGTAAGAGGTCGGGGCGAGGCGCGACTGATATTCTCATCTTAGTATGTTGGCGCCAGGATCATTTAAGTAGATACACTCAGTCAAGGAGCAGAAATCGAGTATAGTATATAAACGACATCACATGTAAAATAGGATAAACCATGTGATGTTTATAAACCATGTGATGTTTTTGAACCGTCGCTCTTTCGTTGTTGTTTTTTATATACAAAGATCATCCTACATGCATATCTATACCATGGTCCATGTGCTCTCTTATTACAGCTTGGCTCGTACGAGGTAAATGGCGAGGCACGACTGGACATGCTCATGTACGATGACGCCAGCGTCTACGATAAGATCACTTACGTAGATGCATTGCTAGGACCGGTAAATATATCATGTATTTCGTTCGCAGACTTCTTGAAATGCCTTTTGATGCCCAAAGTTTGTTTGTGTGTTTTTTTTGTTGTTGTTTTTTTTTTTTGGGGGGGGGGCATATAGATTCACCCTTGTCCTTCCGTGCGTCAGTCCGTCCGTCCGTCCGTGATTCCGTCCGTATTATGCGAACTTGTGTCATTCAAAACTCCAAAGCGCTTTGACCTAAATCCTTGAAACTTTTGGGGAATGCTTTTGAGTTGATGAAGTTTTGCACCTGGGGTTTCGTTAGTCAAACCAGAGTCATGGCCTGCTTCTAGCGAAAAGTGGGATTTCTGGCCTTGTGTCGCACAAAACTCCAAGACTATATGACCAAGAGTCATGCAAGCTTATGGGAATGTTGTTTGGGGGAGGGATGATGCAATTTTGCACCTGGTGTTTCGTTTCCCGCTGAATTTCGTAAAACCAGAGCTATGACCCTTGAATTGACTAAATCTGGCATTTCTGGACTTGTGTCGATCAAAACTCAAAACCTATTTCACATGGGTCATAACACTTGGGGGATTGTTGTTCAAGTGATGAAGTTATGCAGCGTGGGTTTTGTTTGCCGCTGCACATAATATCTATAACGCCCCTGAGATGATCACAAAATCAACATTATTGTGCAGTATCTCTTTTTTCAACCAGGGCGATTACTCCACGAACGTTTCCCGGATAACAGTGAATCTGACCGACTTCCGGGCGAGCATCAGCAGCCTCAGGCGACCGGATGCTTCTCCGGCATTTTTAGAAATGTCCAACATCAACTACGCCTACAATGGGCGCAAGTACACGTATGGGTACATGGTACGCAACTTCGATATGCGTGAACAGAACGCTATCGTAAAGGTACGGCAATTGAAATCGTTCATATCACTTAGGAATACAATACACTTGGTGATTCATGTATAAGTTTTATATGGAATACAGTGAAGTTCTATAACTGTTCTGGTCCCGTGAAGACAGTTATAGCGTGTTTAACTAAATGTATTTGCTGGCCCGGTTTCCTAAGAAAACATTTGAGGTATTTTCGTAGCTAGGTGCCTTTGTTGTCTTTTCGAAACATGGTACATATGTTGCCAGAGACAATACGCAAATGTACAGCAAGGCCCACAACTCTGGCTTAAATAAATGTTGAGATATGCATCCTTTTCGAATAAAAAATATACGAGCGTCGAAATTCGCTCTGCGGCGCTCTTGTTTTACAAACCGCTGGACGAATTCAATTACTTCGTCTACCATCCGTATTTGTTAAAAAGGAAGACTTTAACAGCTTTAATGGCTTTATCAAAAAAAAATAATTCATTATTGGCTTTTTATTAAAAACATTCAATTTCTTTTCAATTTACGTGATATATAAACGCGTCCAAAAATACCACCGGATGCAAATTTACCCCAGCGGCAATTGTTGTACATATAAGTGCAGTACAAGTGTATCCCTTGTAACACATTTAGAAACCCAAAAGCATATGTTTCGCTCTTTCTTTTACGTTGCCAGCTGAACGTGGATACGGGTTCGGAAGTCGAGCACGTGTTTCCGGAAGGCACGTATGTCCAGGAGCCGCAATTTGTGCCTCGCCCCGGGGCCGTCTTTGAGGACGATGGGCTATTATTGACACAAGGGTTTGATGGCGTCACTAAGAAAGGTGAGGTGTATGCCAATGCTCTTAAGATAATCCCTCAGACTCAATGTGATTGGGAATTGCAGTAAGCATTGAAACCAAAAGATAAAAAAAACCGATGATCCTGTTTAGAGGTACAGTCGAGCCCGTTGACTCGAACTCACGGGGACCGGCGAAAATACTTCGAGTCTCAGAAAAATCGAGCCAAGTAGGATGGTTTACCTTCAGTTTAAATAAATCGGTCCTTTACATCTAGTTCCAACCAACGAGGATTTCGAGGCAAAGGAGTTCGAGCCAACGGGGTTCGACTATACATTGTTCAATTTCTGACATACACCCAACGAGAGACTCACATGGGCGTAATACAATAACAAAGACATGGCATATGTCCCTTGTATCTCTTAAATTAACCCATATCGATGGAGTCACGGTGCCGATAGCTCGGTGGCAGAGCGTTTGCTTCAATCGTAACAACTCAGCATTCTCCGGCATGCTTCGAGATAGACAATTATGTACGATACTGGCCGATGTGTTCCGATTGCGTTTTCTTCGGGTGTTAAAGGTCGGGATTCAAACCCCAAAGACTTGAAAATATGGTACCAGTAGCTCCCTTGCTTAGCATTCGCTATTTAAAGCTGCACTCTCACAGATATACATTTTTACATTTTTTTTTTTCATTTTTTGTCTTGGAAAGAGTAAATCTTTGCATAAAAATTTGCAAACCAATGATATAAGATTCACGCCGGGTAATCATTGGAGCCATAACATTTTGTTATGTGTTGAAAATGCTCCAACGCGTCTTCCGTTATAGTGCCATTGAGTGGAATATGGATTTAAACAGTGAGTATGGTTTCTCATTTTTCATTTTAAGAGGTTTATACGAGTAAATTTAAAAAATTGAAGAATGTAGTTCCACATAGGAATGGCCACGAGTTGTTCTGAAGGTAACAGTTTCTGAATAAAATTTAACATCTGATCGTCTAGAACTTCCGTTCGATGTTTTATGGTTTAAACCGTTACTAACGGTTTAAGGAAAATGCATAAAACATCATTTTTTGAACTTAAATATAAAAATCTATGATCTGATTGTTTTGTCATTAATCTTATATCATTGGTTTGCAGATATTTATGCAAAAATTTGCTCTTTCCAACACAAAAAATAAAAAAAACTTGTCAAAACGTTCAATCTTTGAGAGTGCAGCTTTAAAGGGTAGTACTGGAAAATGGTGTACTCAGTACTGGTTTAACCCAGGAAAGTTGTATCCCGTGTATCGGTGCTTTACACCGAGCACGTAAAAGAACTAAGAGGTCTCTTCGCAAAGAGCTAGACGTGTATCGCAAGCGGGTCTCTTGTATCTTACTCTGTTTTTTCAAGTCTTCCAATGTCAGGATTTGACTGCGAATTGCTGTCACTTCTATCTCATGTCACTTATGTCTTTTAAAACAGAATTTAAAGGCCTAGTTTAATCCTTCTATAAGTGCCCCCCCCCCCCCCCACCACGCGAAAAAAACAACAACAAAAACAACAACCGTGTGTTGTACACAAACTCTGTGTATTGATATAATTGTCTTATCAGATCTCCGATCTGAATAACCTGCTGTGCAGTTTTGGAGGTTTTATTATGGATATGGACCCTAAATGGGCCTGAGCCAATATACAAATAAACAGGAATTTGACCCTTTCTGTGACATCAGTGCAATTAGCAGAAGATGCACAGCAGGGGATTGTTATGCCAAACATTAAACTAGGCCATTAAGCCGTGATGACGTCACAGCAGGGTCAAGCAATAATGCAGCCAGTGGGCGCTCCATACCTTGAGAAAATCAAATAAACAAACAGTGAAGTGAAATCTGACGGACCTTTGGTGGTGGCATGCCATGGGCTAAAGTATATATTATTCATTGGAGAAAGGGCAGTAACTGATGTCTGAAAAAACTCGTGGCTCAAACCCTTTTCATGTCCTTTCTTTCTTATTCTTATGTTACATAGCGCTGAATCTGTTTTTCTGTTGTTTTCTTCATTTAAGATGTGCCTAAAAAGGTCCTGCAATAAAATATGATCATTATTTTCAGCAATAATGGCAATTCTCGACGCTAGAACGATGACGTTGTTAGGCAAAGTGACTGCCCGTGAGCTTGCACTGTTTGGTCTGCATAACAGGTGGGTTGTTGTTTCAACAGTATTTATTAATATTTAGTAAGTGCAAATACTTGATAAGGAAATTACCTCTTTCTAGTATTTAGGCGGAATCTACATGTACTTTCTTCAACTTCACCCTTCTGTGATACCAACTAGGGCAATACTAGTATACGTTGGGCCACAAGCCAGATATTTCTTTAACTATGCCTCAAAGTGACATGTACAATAGTATATTTTCTGAAGCCAACATGTACACTAATACATTATCCTGGTGGTCCTCATATTTTTTCAGTTTGTAATAATGTTGTCACAGTTTTCTTCTTCTTGTTTTCAGATTGTTTCCACTAAACGTTGGGTCTTTCATTGGAACACACGCGGAAATACATGTGATAATTGGATGAACATGTTCGTCAGAACAAAGAAAATTGGTCGATGAAACAGACATATGCTTTTTTATATCATTTCAATAAAACGTCCAGTCATAATTTCTTTGGTTTGATGGTGAACAAAACTGAACAGAATAAAACAGCTGGTTAATTGAGACGTGTACAGGGTGCATGAACATGCAATACGTCAACATCATACAGAGCATGCTGCTTATTATGGTCTATTTCGTTTTCTGGGTAGACTCCAGTGTCCGTTGTGAGATATGGTGAGAATGTGCCCGAGGTGGCACTCGAACCAGTGCCCGTTGTGAGATATGGTGAGAATGGGCCCGAGGTGGCACTCGAACCAGTGCCCGTTGTGAGATATGGTGAGAATGGGCCCGAGGTGGCACTCGAACCAGTGCCCGTTGTGAGATATGGTGAGAATGGGCCCGAGGTGGCACTCGAACCAGTGCCCGTTGTGAGATATGGTGAGAATGGGCCCGAGGTGGCGCTCGAACCAGTGCCCGTTGTGAGATATGGTGAGAATGGGCCCGAGGTGGCGCTCGAACCAGTGCCCGTTGTGAGATATGGTGAAAATGTGCCCGAGGTGGCGCTCGAACCAGTGCCCGTTGTGAGATATGGTGAGAATGTGTCCGAGGTGGCACTCGAACCAGTGCCCGTTGTGAGATATGGTGAGAATGTGCCCGAGGTGGCACTCGAACCAGTGCCCGTTGTGAGATATGGTGAGAATGTGCCCGAGGTGGCACTCGAACCAGTGCCCGTTGTGAGATATGGTGAGAATGTGCCCGAGGTGGCGCACGAACCAGTGCCCGTTGTGAGATATGGTGAGAATGTGTCCGAGGTGGCACTCGAACCAGTGCCCGTTGTGAGATATGGTGAGAATGTGCTCGAGGTGGCGCTCGAACCAGTGTCCGTTGTGAGATATGGTGAGAATGTGCTCGAGGTGGCGCTCGAACCAGTGTCCGTTGTGAGATATGGTGAGAATGTGCCCGAGGTGGCACTCGAACCAGTGTCCGTTGTGAGATATGGTGAGAATGTGCCCGAGGTGGCACTCGAACCAGTGCCCGTTGTGAGATATGGTGAGAATGTGCCCGAGGTGGCACTCGAACCAGTGTCCGTTGTGAGATTTGGTGAGAATGTGCCCGAGGTGGTGCTCGAACCAGTGTCCGTTGTGAGATATGGTGATAATGTGTCCGAGGTGGCACTCGAACCAGTGTCCGTTGTGAGATATGGTGAGAATGTGTCCGAGGTGGTGCTCGAACCAGTGTCCGTTGTGAGATATGGAGAATGTGCCCGAGGTGGCGCTCGAACCAGTGTCCGTTGTGAGATATGGTGAGAATGTGCCCGAGGTGGCACTCGAACCAGTGTCCGTTGTGAGATATGGTGAGAATGTGTCCGAGGTGGCGCTCGAACCAGTGTCCGTTGTGAGATATGGTGAGAATGTGTCCGAGGAGGTGCTCGAACCAGTGTCCGTTGTGAGATATGGTGAGAATGTGCCCGAGGTGGCGCTCGAACCAGTGTCCGTTGTGAGATATGGTGAGAATGTGTCCGAGGTGGCGCTCGAACCAGTGTCCGTTGTGAGATATGGAGAATGTGCCCGAGGTGGCGCTCGAACCAGTGTCCGTTGTGAGATATGGTGAGAATGTGCCCGAGGTGGCGCTCGAACCAGTGTCCGTTGTGAGATATGGTGAGAATGTGTCCGAGGAGGTGCTCGAACCAGTGTCCGTTGTGAGATATGGTGAGAATGTGCCCGAGGTGGCGCTCGAACCAGTGTCCGTTGTGAGATATGGTGAGAATGTGTCCGAGGTGGCGCTCGAACCAGTGTCCGTTGTGAGATATGGAGAATGTGCCCGAGGTGGCGCTCGAACCAGTGTCCGTTGTGAGATATGGTGAGAATGTGCCCGAGGTGGCGCTCGAACCAGTGTCCGTTGTGAGATATGGTGAGAATGTGTCCGAGGTGGCGCTCGAACCAGTGTCCGTTGTGAGATATGGTGAGAATGTGTCCGAGGTGGCGCTCGAACCAGTGTCCGTTGTGAGATATGGTGAGAATGTGTCCGAGGAGGTGCTCGAACCAGTGTCCGTTGTGAGATATGGTGAGAATGTGCCCGAGGTGGCGCTCGAACCAGTGTCCGTTGTGAGATATGGTGAGAATGTGTCCGAGGTGGCGCTCGAACCAGTGTCCGTTGTGAGATATGGAGAATGTGCCCGAGGTGGCGCTCGAACCAGTGTCCGTTGTGAGATATGGTGAGAATGTGCCCGAGGTTGCGCTCGAACCAGTGTCCGTTGTGAGATATGGTGAGAATGTGTCCGAGGTGGCGCTCGAACCAGTGTCCGTTGTGAGATATGGAGAATGTGCCCGAGGTGGCGCTCGAACCAGTGCCCGTTGTGAGATATGGTGAGAATGTGTCCGAGGAGGTGCTCGAACCAGTGTCCGTTGTGAGATATGGTGAGAATGTGCCCGAGGTGGCGCTCGAACCAGTGTCCGTTGTGAGATATGGTGAGAATGTGCCCGAGGTGGCACTCGAACCAGTGTCCGTTGTGAGATATGGTGAGAATGTGTCCGAGGTGGCACTCGAACCAGTGTCCGTTGTGAGATATGGAGAATGTGCCCGAGGTGGCGCTCGAACCAGTGTCCGTTGTGAGATATGGAGAATGTGCCCGAGGTGGCGCTCGAACCAGTGTCCGTTGTGAGATATGGTGAGAATGTGTCCGAGGTGGCGCTCGAACCAGTGCCCGTTGTGAGATATGGAGAATGTGCCCGAGGTGGCGCTCGAACCAGTGCCCGTTGTGAGATATGGTGAGAATGTGCCCGAGGTGGCACTCGAACCAGTGTCCGTTGTGAGATATGGTGAGAATGTGTCCGAGGTGGCACTCGAACCAGTGTCCGTTTTGAGATATGGTGAGAATGTGCCCGAGGTGGCACTCGAACCAGTGTCCGTTGTGAGATATGGTGAGAATGTGTCCGAGGTGGCGCTCGAACCAGTGCCCGTTGTGAGATATGGTGAGAATGTGTCCGAGGTGGCACTCGAACCAGTGCCCGTTGTGAGATATGGTGAGAATGTGTCCGAGGTGGTGCTTGAACCAGTGCCCGTTGTGAGATATGGTGAGAATGTGTCCGAGGTGGTACTCGAACCAGTGCCCGTTGTGAGATATGGTGAGAATGTGTCCGAGGTGGCGCTCGAACCAGTGTCCGTTGTGAGATATGGTGAGAATGTGCCCGAGGTGGCGCTCGAACCAGTGTCCGTTGTGAGATATGGTGAGAATGTGCCTGTGCCCGAGGTGGTGCTCGAACCAGTGCCCGTTGTGAGATATGGTGAGAATGTGCCCGAGGTGGCGCTCGAACCAGTGTCCGTTGTGAGATATGGTGAGAATGTGCCCGAGGTGGCGCTCGAACCAGTGTCCGTTGTGAGATATGGTGAGAATGTGCCCGAGGTGGCGCTCGAACCAGTGTCCGTTGTGAGATATGGTGAGAATGTGCCTGTGCCCGAGGTGGTGCTCGAACCAGTGTCCGTTGTGAGATATGGTGAGAATGTGCCCGAGGTGGCGCTCGAACCAGTGTCCGTTGTGAGATATGGTGAGAATGTGCCCGAGGTGGCGCTCGAACCAGTGTCCGTTGTGAGATATGGTGAGAATGTGCCCGAGGTGGCGCTCGAACCAGTGTCCGTTGTGAGATATGGTGAGAATGTGCCCGAGGTGGCGCTCGAACCAGTGCCCGTTGTGAGATATGGTGAGAATGTGCCCGAGGTGGCGCTCGAACCAGTGTCCGTTGTGAGATATGGTGAGAATGTGCCCGAGGTGGCGCTCGAACCAGTGTCCGTTGTGAGATATGGTGAGAATGTGCCCGAGGTGGCGCTCGAACCAGTGCCCGTTGTGAGATATGGTGAGAATGTGCCCGAGGTGGCGCTCGAACCAGTGCCCGTTGTGAGATATGGTGAGAATGTGCCCGAGGTGGCGCTCGAACCAGTGCCCGTTGTGAGATATGGTGAGAGTGTGCCCGAGGTGGCGCTCGAACCAGTGCCCGTTGTGAGATATGGTGAGAGTGTGTCCGAGGTGGCGCTCGAACCAGTGCCCGTTGTGAGATATGGTGAGAGTGTGTCCGAGGTGGCGCTCGAACCAGTGCCCGTTGTGAGATATGGTGAGAGTGTGTCCGAGGTGGCGCTCGAACCAGTGCCCGTTGTGAGATATGGTGAGAGTGTGTCCGAGGTGGCGCTCGAACCAGTGCCCGTTGTGAGATATGGTGAGAATGTGTCCGAGGTGGCGCTCGAACCAGTGCCCGTTGTGAGATATGGTGAGAATGTGTCCGAGGTGGCGCTCGAACCAGTGCCCGTTGTGAGATATGGTGAGAATGTGTCCGAGGTGGCGCTCGAACCAGTGCCCGTTGTGAGATATGGTGAGAATGTGTCCGAGTTGGTGCTCGAACCAGTGCCCGTTGTGAGATATGGTGAGAATGTGTCCGAGGTGGCGCTCGAACCAGTGCCCGTTGTGAGATATGGTGAGAATGTGTCCGAGGTGGCGCTCGAACCAGTGCCCGTTGTGAGATATGGTGAGAATGTGTCCGAGGTGGCGCTCGAACCAGTGCCCGTTGTGAGATATGGTGAGAATGTGTCCGAGGTGGCGCTCGAACCAGTGCCCGTTGTGAGATATGGTGAGAATGTGCCAGAGGTGGCGCTCGAACCAGTGCCCGTTGTGAGATATGGTGAGAATGTGCCCGAGGTGGTGCTCGAACCAGTGTCCGTTGTGAGATATGGTGAGAATGTGCCCGAGGTGGCGCTCGAACCAGTGCCCGTTGTGAGATATGGTGAGAATGTGCCCGAGGTGGCGCTCGAACCAGTGTCCGTTGTGAGATATGGTGAGAATGTGCCCGAGGTGGCGCTCGAACCAGTGTCCGTTGTGAGATATGGTGAGAATGTGCCCGAGGTGGCACTCGAACCAGTGCCCGTTGTGAGATATGGTGAGAATGTGCCCGAGGTGGCGCTCGAACCAGTGTCCGTTGTGAGATATGGTGAGAATGTGCCCGAGGTGGCGCTCGAAGCAGTGTCCGTTGTGAGATATGGTGAGAATGTGCCCGAGGTGGCGCTCGAAGCAGTGTCCGTTGTGAGATATGGTGAGAATGTGCCCGAGGTGGCGCTCGAACCAGTGCCCGTTGTGAGATATGGTGAGAATGTGCCCGAGGTGGCGCTCGAACCAGTGCCCGTTGTGAGATATGGTGAGAGTGTGTCCGAGGTGGCACTCGAACCAGTGCCCGTTGTGAGATATGGTGAGAGTGTGTCCGAGGTGGCACTCGAACCAGTGTCCGTTGTGAGATATGGTGAGAGTGTGTCCGAGGTGGCGCTCGAACCAGTGCCCGTTGTGAGATATGGTGAGAATGTGTCCGAGGTGGCGCTCGAACCAGTGCCCGTTGTGAGATATGGTGAGAATGTGCCCGAGGTGGCACTCGAACCAGTGTCCGTTGTAAAATATGGTGAGAATGTGCCCGAGTTTGCGCTCGAACCAGTGTCCGTTGTGATATATGGTGAGAATATGTCCGAGGTGGTACTCGAACCAGTGTCCGTTGTGAGATATGGTGAGAATGTGCTCGAGGTGGCGCTCGAACCAGTGTCCGTTGTGAGATATGGTGAGAATGTGTCCGAGGTGGTGCTCGAACCAGTGTCCTTTGCACGATGTGGTGAGAATGTGTCCGAGGTGGTGCTCGAATCAGTGTCCGTGGTGAGATATGGTGAGAATGTGTCCGAGGTGGCACTCGAACCAGTGTCCGTTGCACGATAAGGTGGGAATGTGCCCGAGGTGGCACTCGAACCAGACTAGTGTCCGTTGTGAGATATGGTGAGAATGTGCCCGAGGTGGCACTCGAACCAGTGTCCGTTGTGAGATATGGTGAGAATGTGCCCGAGGTGGCACTCGAACCAGTGTCCGTTGTGAGATATGGTGAGAATGTGCCCGAGGTGGCACTCGAACCAGTGTCCGTTGTAAAATATGGTGAGAATGTGCCCGAGTTTGCGCTCGAACCAGTGTCCGTTGTGATATATGGTGAGAATATGTCCGAGGTGGCACTCGAACCAGTGTCCGTTGTGAGATATGGTGAGAATGTGCCCGAGGTGGCACTCGAACCAGTGTCCGTTGTGAGATATGGTGAGAATGTGCCCGAGGTGGCACTCGAACCAGTGTCCGTTGTAAAATATGGTGAGAATGTGCCCGAGTTTGCGCTCGAACCAGTGTCCGTTGTGAGATATGGTGAGAATATGTCCGAGGTGGCACTCGAACCAGTGTCCGTTGTGAGATATGGTGAGAATGTGTCCGAGGCGGCACTCGAACCAGTGCCCGTTGTGAGATATGGTGAGAATGTGCCCGAGGTGGCACTCGAACCAGTGTCCGTTGTGAGATATGGTGAGAATGTGTCCGAGTTGGTGCTCGAACCAGTGCCCGTTGTGAGATATGGTGAGAATGTGTCCGAGGTGGCGCTCGAACCAGTGCCCGTTGTGAGATATGGTGAGAATGTGTCCGAGGTGGCGCTCGAACCAGTGCCCGTTGTGAGATATGGTGAGAATGTGTCCGAGGTGGCGCTCGAACCAGTGCCCGTTGTGAGATATGGTGAGAATGTGTCCGAGGTGGCGCTCGAACCAGTGCCCGTTGTGAGATATGGTGAGAATGTGCCCGAGGTGGCGCTCGAACCAGTGCCCGTTGTGAGATATGGTGAGAATGTGCCCGAGGTGGTGCTCGAACCAGTGTCCGTTGTGAGATATGGTGAGAATGTGCCCGAGGTGGCGCTCGAACCAGTGCCCGTTGTGAGATATGGTGAGAATGTGCCCGAGGTGGCGCTCGAACCAGTGTCCGTTGTGAGATATGGTGAGAATGTGCCCGAGGTGGCGCTCGAACCAGTGTCCGTTGTGAGATATGGTGAGAATGTGCCCGAGGTGGCACTCGAACCAGTGCCCGTTGTGAGATATGGTGAGAATGTGCCCGAGGTGGCACTCGAACCAGTGTCCGTTGTGAGATATGGTGAGAATGTGCCCGAGGTGGCGCTCGAAGCAGTGTCCGTTGTGAGATATGGTGAGAATGTGCCCGAGGTGGCGCTCGAAGCAGTGTCCGTTGTGAGATATGGTGAGAATGTGCCCGAGGTGGCGCTCGAACCAGTGCCCGTTGTGAGATATGGTGAGAATGTGCCCGAGGTGGCGCTCGAACCAGTGCCCGTTGTGAGATATGGTGAGAGTGTGTCCGAGGTGGCACTCGAACCAGTGCCCGTTGTGAGATATGGTGAGAGTGTGTCCGAGGTGGCACTCGAACCAGTGTCCGTTGTGAGATATGGTGAGAGTGTGTCCGAGGTGGCGCTCGAACCAGTGCCCGTTGTGAGATATGGTGAGAATGTGTCCGAGGTGGCGCTCGAACCAGTGCCCGTTGTGAGATATGGTGAGAATGTGCCCGAGGTGGCACTCGAACCAGTGTCCGTTGTAAAATATGGTGAGAATGTGCCCGAGTTTGCGCTCGAACCAGTGTCCGTTGTGATATATGGTGAGAATATGTCCGAGGTGGTACTCGAACCAGTGTCCGTTGTGAGATATGGTGAGAATGTGCTCGAGGTGGCGCTCGAACCAGTGTCCGTTGTGAGATATGGTGAGAATGTGTCCGAGGTGGTGCTCGAACCAGTGTCCTTTGCACGATGTGGTGAGAATGTGTCCGAGGTGGTGCTCGAATCAGTGTCCGTGGTGAGATATGGTGAGAATGTGTCCGAGGTGGCACTCGAACCAGTGTCCGTTGCACGATAAGGTGGGAATGTGCCCGAGGTGGCACTCGAACCAGACTAGTGTCCGTTGTGAGATATGGTGAGAATGTGCCCGAGGTGGCACTCGAACCAGTGTCCGTTGTGAGATATGGTGAGAATGTGCCCGAGGTGGCACTCGAACCAGTGTCCGTTGTGAGATATGGTGAGAATGTGCCCGAGGTGGCACTCGAACCAGTGTCCGTTGTGAGATATGGTGAGAATGTGCCCGAGTTTGCGCTCGAACCAGTGTCCGTTGTGAGATATGGTGAGAATATGTCCGAGGTGGCACTCGAACCAGTGTCCGTTGTGAGATATGGTGAGAATGTGCCCGAGGTGGCACTCGAACCAGTGTCCGTTGTGAGATATGGTGAGAATGTGCCCGAGGTGGCACTCGAACCAGTGTCCGTTGTAAAATATGGTGAGAATGTGCCCGAGTTTGCGCTCGAACCAGTGTCCGTTGTGAGATATGGTGAGAATATGTCCGAGGTGGCACTCGAACCAGTGTCCGTTGTGAGATATGGTGAGAATGTGTCCGAGGCGGCACTCGAACCAGTGCCCGTTGTGAGATATGGTGAGAATGTGCCCGAGGTGGCACTCGAACCAGTGTCCGTTGTGAGATATGGTGAGAATGTGCCCGAGGTGGCGCTTGAACCAGTGCCCGTTGTGAGATATGGTGAGAATGGGCCCGAGGTGGCGCTTGAACCAGTGCCCGTTGTGAGATATGGTGAGAATGGGCCCGAGGTGGCGCTCGAACCAGTGTCCGTTGTGAGATATGGTGAGAATGTGTCCGAGGTGGCACTCGAACCAGTGCCCGTTGTGAGATATGGTGAGAATGTGTCCGAGGTGGCACTCGAACCAGTGTCCGTTGTGAGATATGGAGAATGTGCCCGAGGTGGCGCTCGAACCAGTGCCCGTTGTGAGATATGGTGATAATGTGTCCGAGGTGGCACTCGAACCAGTGTCCGTTGTGAGATATGGTGATAATGTGTCCGAGGTGGCGCTCGAACCAGTGCCCGTTGTGAGATATGGTGAGAATGTGCTCGAGGTGGCACTCGAACCAGTGTCCGTTGTGAGATATGGAGAATGTGCCCGAGGTGGCGCTCGAACCAGTGCCCGTTGTGAGATATGGTGATAATGTGTCCGAGGTGGCACTCGAACCAGTGTCCGTTGTGAGATATGGTGAGAATGTGCCCGAGGTGGTACTCGAACCAGTGTCCATTGTGAGATATGGTGAGAATGTGTCCGAGGTGGCACTCGAACCAGTGCCCGTTGTGAGATATGGTGAGAATGTGCCCGAGGTGGCACTCGAACCAGTGTCCGTTGTGAGATATGGTTAGAATGTGTCCGAGGTGGCACTCGAACCAGTGCCCGTTGTGAGATATGGTGAGAATGTGCCCGAGGTGGCACTCGAACCAGTGTCCGTTGTGAGATATGGTGAGAATGTGTCCGAGGTGGCACTCGAACCAGTGCCCGTTGTGAGATATGGTGAGAATGTGCCCGAAGTGGCACTCGAACCAGTGTCCGTTGTGAGATATGGTGAGAATGTGCCCGAGGTGGCGTTCGAACCAGTGTCCGTTGTAAAATATGGTGAGAATGTGCCCGAGTTTGCGCTCGAACCAGTGTCCGTTGTGAGATATGGTGAGAATGTGTCCGAGGTGGTACTCGAACCAGTGCCCGTTGTGAGATATGGTGAGAATGTGCCCGAGTTGGCGCTCAAACCAGTGTCCGTTCTGAGATATGGTGATAATGTGCCCGTGATGGCACTCGAACCAGTGTCCGTTGTGAGATATGGTGAGAATGTGCCAGAGGTAGCGCTCGAACCAGTGCCCGTTGTGAGATATGGTGAGAATGTGCCCGAGGTGGCGCTCGAACCAGTGTCCGTTGTGAGATATGGTGAGAATGTGCCCGAGGTGGCGCTCGAACCAGTGTCCGTTGTGAGATATGGTGAGAATGTGCCCGAGGTGGCGCTCGAACCAGTGTCCGTTGTGAGATATGGTGAGAATGTGCCCGAGGTAGCGCTCGAACCAGTGCCCGTTGTGAGATATGGTGAGAATGTGCCCGAGGTGGCGCTCGAACCAGTGTCCGTTGTGAGATATGGTGAGAATGTGCCCGAGGTGGCACTCGAACCAGTGTCCGTTGTGAGATATGGTGAGAATGTGTCCGTTGTGAGATATGGTGAGAATATGTCCGAGGTGGCACTCGAACCAGTGTCCGTTGTGAGATATGGTGAGAATGTGTCCGAGGCGGCACTCGAACCAGTGCCCGTTGTGAGATATGGTGAGAATGTGCCCGAGGTGGCACTCGAACCAGTGTCCGTTGTGAGATATGGTGAGAATGTGCCCGAGGTGGCGCTTGAACCAGTGCCCGTTGTGAGATATGGTGAGAATGGGCCCGAGGTGGCGCTTGAACCAGTGCCCGTTGTGAGATATGGTGAGAATGGGCCCGAGGTGGCGCTCGAACCAGTGTCCGTTGTGAGATATGGTGAGAATGTGTCCGAGGTGGCACTCGAACCAGTGCCCGTTGTGAGATATGGTGAGAATGTGTCCGAGGTGGCACTCGAACCAGTGTCCGTTGTGAGATATGGAGAATGTGCCCGAGGTGGCGCTCGAACCAGTGCCCGTTGTGAGATATGGTGATAATGTGTCCGAGGTGGCACTCGAACCAGTGTCCGTTGTGAGATATGGTGATAATGTGTCCGAGGTGGCGCTCGAACCAGTGCCCGTTGTGAGATATGGTGAGAATGTGCTCGAGGTGGCACTCGAACCAGTGTCCGTTGTGAGATATGGAGAATGTGCCCGAGGTGGCGCTCGAACCAGTGCCCGTTGTGAGATATGGTGATAATGTGTCCGAGGTGGCACTCGAACCAGTGTCCGTTGTGAGATATGGTGAGAATGTGCCCGAGGTGGTACTCGAACCAGTGTCCATTGTGAGATATGGTGAGAATGTGTCCGAGGTGGCACTCGAACCAGTGCCCGTTGTGAGATATGGTGAGAATGTGCCCGAGGTGGCACTCGAACCAGTGTCCGTTGTGAGATATGGTTAGAATGTGTCCGAGGTGGCACTCGAACCAGTGCCCGTTGTGAGATATGGTGAGAATGTGCCCGAGGTGGCACTCGAACCAGTGTCCGTTGTGAGATATGGTGAGAATGTGTCCGAGGTGGCACTCGAACCAGTGCCCGTTGTGAGATATGGTGAGAATGTGCCCGAAGTGGCACTCGAACCAGTGTCCGTTGTGAGATATGGTGAGAATGTGCCCGAGGTGGCGTTCGAACCAGTGTCCGTTGTAAAATATGGTGAGAATGTGCCCGAGTTTGCGCTCGAACCAGTGTCCGTTGTGAGATATGGTGAGAATGTGTCCGAGGTGGTACTCGAACCAGTGCCCGTTGTGAGATATGGTGAGAATGTGCCCGAGTTGGCGCTCAAACCAGTGTCCGTTCTGAGATATGGTGATAATGTGCCCGTGATGGCACTCGAACCAGTGTCCGTTGTGAGATATGGTGAGAATGTGCCCGAGGTAGCGCTCGAACCAGTGCCCGTTGTGAGATATGGTGAGAATGTGCCCGAGGTGGCGCTCGAACCAGTGTCCGTTGTGAGATATGGTGAGAATGTGTCCGTTGTGAGATATGGTGAGAATGTGCCCGAGGTGGCGCTCGAACCAGTGTCCGTTGTGAGATATGGTGAGAATGTGCCCGAGGTGGCGCTCGAACCAGTGCCCGTTGTGAGATATGGTGAGAATGTGCCCGAGGTGGCACTCGAACCAGTGTCCGTTGTGAGATATGGTGAGAGTGTGTCCGAGGTGGCGCTCGAACCAGTGCCCGTTGTGAGATATGGTGAGAATGTGCCCGAGGTGGCGCTCGAACCAGTGCCCGTTGTGAGATATGGTGAGAATGTGCCCGAGGTGGCGCTCGAACCAGTGTCCGTTGTGAGATATGGTGAGAATGTGCCCGAGGTGGCGCTCGAACCAGTGGCCGTTGTGAGATATGGTGAGAATGTGTCCGAGGTGGCGCTCGAACCAGTGTCCGTTGTGAGATATGGTGAGAATGTGCCCGAGGTGGCACTCGAACCAGTGTCCGTTGTGAGATATGGTGAGAGTGTGTCCGAGGTGGCGCTCGAACCAGTGTCCGTTGTGAGATATGGTGAGAGTGTGTCCGAGGTGGCGCTCGAACCAGTGCCCGTTGTGAGATATGGTGAGAGTGTGTCCGAGGTGGCGCTCGAACCAGTGCCCGTTGTGAGATATGGTGAGAATGTGCCCGAGGTGGTACTCGAACCAGTGTCCGTTGTGAGATATGGTGAGAATGTGCCCGAGGTGGCGCTCGAACCAGTGCCCGTTGTGAGATATGGTGAGAATGTGTCCGAGGTGGCGCTCGAACCAGTGTCCGTTGTGAGATATGGTGAGAATGTGTCCGAGGTGGTACTCGAACCAGTGCCCGTTGTGAGATATGGTGAGAATGTGCCCGAGGTGGCGCTTGAACCAGTGCCCGTTGTGAGATATGGTGAGAATGTGCGCGAGGTGGCGCTCGAACCAGTGCCCGTTGTGAGATATGGAGAATGTGCCCGAGGTGGCGCTCGAACCAGTGCCCGTTGTGAGATATGGTGAGAATGTGTCCGAGGTGGCGCTCGAACCAGTGCCCGTTGTGAGATATGGTGAGAATGTGTCCGAGGTGGCGCTCGAACCAGTGCCCGTTGTGAGATATGGTGAGAATGTGTCCGAGGTGGCGCTCGAACCAGTGCCCGTTGTGAGATATGGTGAGAATGGGCCCGAGGTGGCGCTCGAACCAGTGCCCGTTGTGAGATATGGTGAGAATGGGCCCGAGGTGGCGCTCGAACCAGTGCCCGTTGTGAGATATGGTGAGAATGTGTCCGAGGTGGCGCTCGAACCAGTGCCCGTTGTGAGATATGGTGAGAATGTGCCCGATGTGGCGCTCGAACCAGTGCCCGTTGTGAGATATGGTGAGAATGTGTCCGAGGTGGCGCTCGAACCAGTGCCCGTTGTGAGATATGGTGAGAATGTGTCCGAGGTGGTACTCGAACCAGTGCCCGTTGTGAGATATGATGAGAATGTGCTCGAGGTGGCGCTCGAACCAGTGTCCGTTGTGAGATATGGTGAGAATGTGTCCGAGGTGGTGCTCGAACCAGTGTCCGTTGCACGATGAGGTGGGAATGTGCCCGAGGTGGTGCTCGAATCAGTGTCCGTTGTGAGATATGGTGAGAATGTGTCCGAGGTGGTGCTCGAATCAGTGTCCGTTGTGAGATACGGTGAGAATGTGTCCGAGGTGGCACTCGAACCAGTGTCCGTTGTGAGATATGGTGAGAATGTGCCCGAGGTGGCGCTCGAACCAGTGCCCGTTGTGAGATATGGTGAGAATGTGCCCGAGATGGCGCTCGAACCAGTGCCCGTTGTGAGATATGGTGAGAATGTGTCCGAGGTGGCGCTCGAACCAGTGCCCGTTGTGAGATATGGTGAGAATGTGCCCGATGTGGCGCTCGAACCAGTGCCCGTTGTGAGAGATGGTGAGAATGTGTCCGAGGTGGCGCTCGAACCAGTGCCCGTTGTGAGATATGGTGAGAATGTGTCCGAGGTGGTACTCGAACCAGTGCCCGTTGTGAGATATGATGAGAATGTGCTCGAGGTGGCGCTCGAACCAGTGTCCGTTGTGAGATATGGTGAGAATGTGTCCGAGGTGGTGCTCGAACCAGTGTCCGTTGCACGATGAGGTGGGAATGTGCCCGAGGTGGTGCTCGAATCAGTGTCCGTTGTGAGATATGGTGAGAATGTGTCCGAGGTGGTGCTCGAACCAGTGTCCGTTGTGAGATACGGTGAGAATGTGTCCGAGGTGGCACTCGAACCAGTGTCCGTTGCACGATAAGGTGGGAATGTGCCCGAGGTGGCACTCGAACCAGACTAGTGTCCGTTGTGAGATATGGTGAGAATGTGCCCGAGGTGGCGCTCGAACCAGTGTCCGTTGTGAGATATGGTGAGAGTGTGCCCGAGGTGGCACTCGAACCAGTGTCCGTTGTGAGATATGGTGATAATGTGTCCGAGGTGGCACTCGAACCAGTGTCCGTTGTGAGATATGATGAGAATGTGCTCGAGGTGGCGCTCGAACCAGTGTCCGTTGTGAGATATGGTGAGAATGTGTCCGAGGTGGTGCTCGAACCAGTGGCCTTTGCACGATGTGGTGAGAATGTGTCCGAGGTGGTGCTCGAATCAGTGTCCGTTGTGAGATACGGTGAGAATGTGTCCGAGGTGGCACTCGAACCAGTGTCCGTTGCACGATAAGGTGGGAATGTGCCCGAGGTGGCACTCGAACCAGACTAGTGTCCGTTGTGAGATATGGTGAGAATGTGCCCGAGGTGGCGCTCGAACCAGTGTCCGTTGTGAGATATGGTGAGAGTGTGCCCGAGGTGGCACTCGAACCAGTGTCCGTTGTGAGATATGGTGATAATGTGTCCGAGGTGGCACTCGAACCAGTGTCCGTTGTGAGATATGGTGAGAATGTGCCCGAGTTTGCGCTCGAACCAGTGTCCGTTGTGAGATATGGTGAGAGTGTGCCCGAGGTGGCACTCGAACCAGTGTCCGTTGTGAGATATGGTGATAATGTGTCCGAGGTGGCACTCGAACCAGTGTCCGTTGTGAGATATGGTGAAAATGTGTCCGAGGTGGCGCTCGAACCAGTGTCCGTTGTGAGATATGGTGAGAATGTGTCCGAGGTGGCGCTCGAACCAGTGTCCGTTGTGAGATATGGTGAGAATGTGTCCGAGGTGGCGCTCGAACCAGTGCCCGTTGTGAGATTTAATGAGAATGTGTCCGAGGTGGTACTCGAACCAGTGCCCGTTGTGAGATATGGTGAGAATGTGTCCGAGGTGGCGCTCGAACCAGTGTCCGTTGTGAGATATGGTGAGAATGTGTCCGAGGTGGCGCTCGAACCAGTGCCCGTTGTGAGATATAATGAGAATGTGTCCGAGGTGGTACTCGAACCAGTGCCCGTTGTGAGATATGGTGAGAATGTGTCCGAGGGGGTACTCGAATCGGTGTCCGTTGCACGATGTAGTGAGAATTTGTTCGAGGAGGTGCTCGGACCAGTGTCCGTTGTGAGATATAATGAGAATGTGTCCGAGGTGGTACTCGAACCAGTGTCCGTTGTGAGATATGGTGAGAATGTGTCCGAGGTGACGCTCGAATCAGTGTCCGTTGTGAGATATAATAAGAATGTGTCCGAGGTGGTACTCGAACCGGTGTCCGTTGCACGATGTAGTGAGAATTTGTTCGAGGAGGTGCTCGGACCAGTGTCCGTTGTGAGATATGGTGAGAATGTGTCCGAGGTGGCGCTCGAACCAGTGTCCGTTGCACGATATGGCTAGAATATGCATGAGGTAGCGCTCGAACCAGTGTCCGTTGCACGATAAGGTGAGAATGTGTCCGAGGTGGCGCTCGAACAAGTGCCCGTTGTGAGTTATGGTTATAATGAGTTCGAGGTGGCGCTCGAAACAGCGTCCGTTGTGAGATATTGCTAGAATATGCATGAGGTAGCGCTCGAACCAGTGTCCGTTGCACGATGTGGTGAGAATGTGTCCGTGGTGGCGCTTGAACCAGTGTCCATTGTACGATGTGGTGAGAATGTATCCGAGGTGGCGCTCGAACCAGTGTCCGTTGCACGATGTGATGGGAATGTGCCCGAGGTGGCGCTCGAACCAGTGTCCGTTGCACGATGTGGTGAGAATGTGCCCGAGGTGGCGCTCGAACCAGTGTCCGTTGTGAGTTATGGTTAGAATGAGTCCGAGGTATCGCTCGAAACAGCGTCCGTTGTGAGATATTGCTAGAATATGCACGAGGTTGCGCTCGAACCAGTGTCCGTTGCTCGATGTTGTGAGAATGTGTCCGATGTAACGCTCGAACCAGTGTCCGTTGTGAGATATGGTTAGAAAGAGTCCGAGGTAGCGCTCGGAACAGCGTCCGTTGTGAGATATGGTTAGAATGAATCCGAGGTAGCGCTCGAAACAGCGTCCGTTGTGAGATATGGTTCGAAACAGTCCGAGGTAGCGCTCGAAACAGCGTCCGTTGTGAGATATGGTTAGAAAGAGTCCGAGGTGGCGCTCGAATCATTGTCCGTTGTGAGATATGGTTAGAATGAGTCCGAGGTAGCGCTCGAAACAGCGTCCCTTGTGAGATATTGTTAGAAAGAGTCCGAGGTTGCGCTCGAATCAGTGCCGTTGTGAGATGTGGTTAGAATGTATCCGAGGTGGCGCTCGAACCAGTGTCCGTTGCTCGATGTGGTGAGAATGTGTCCGATTTAACGCTCAAACCAGTGTCCGTTGTGAGATATGGTTAGAATGAGTCCGAGGTAGCGCTCTAAACAGCATCCGCTGCACGATGTGGTGAGAATTTGTCCGAGGTGGTGCTCGAACCAGTGTCCGTTGTGAGATATGGTTAGAAAGATTCCGAGGTGGCGCTCGAATCAGTGTCCGTTGTAAGATGTGGTTAGAATGTATCCGAGGTGGCGCTCGTTGTCCGTTGCTCGATATGGTGAGAATGTGTCAAATTTGGCGCTTGAACCAGTGTCCGTTGTTTGATGTGTTCGAGGTGGTGCTCGAACCAGTTTCCGTTGTGAGATGTGATGAAGATATACCCGACGCGGCGCTCGAACCAGTGTCCGTTCCACGATGTGGTTCGAATGTGTCCGAGGTCGCGCTCGAACTCACGATAAATGTCCCCTCGTACTGAAGTTGAACATCCCTAAAGCAGACGGAGATACTTGTTATTTTGAAGATGCTCCAGTGGGAAAGTCTGAACATTTTGAGTATTTTTTTTCTTTCATTTTCCTATCGATATTGACATAAAAAGTAACTTGGAACTTTTTGGGAGGGAGGCTTGGGGCGGGGATGCGAATCCGTTTGTGGGACGATTTTAGACTAAGTACTGTACCCGAACAATGCATAGTACGGATGATTAAAACATTTATCCATGTTTTCTGTTACATTCATAGTTGTCTTCATTTAGAATGTAAAATGAAAGAAAAGTAACTCATGCTTTGAGAATGTCGTCTGAAATATCCCTCACAAAATTTAATAGTGTCTAACCATATTGTATTCGGATTACTCACGCTTTACGGTTGGCGGACTTACAATGAAAATGAGGCCAGAATTGGTAAACAAAGTGCACATAATTTACATATTTTGGGTCACATGACTTAGAAACTGTAGTGCCAATAATAATATGACAGTTACCAGGAAGAAATATGAAACGAACCAAGATAATGTGCTTTTCACGGTTCAGTTATCAGGTGACATTATCGTAAGGCTTAAATCTTAACACTGGCTTGTATAATTAAACCGTTATCAGGGAGTTTGTTCCCATTTGGGAGGTTTTGTGCGACGTCTTTGATTACGACAGATTCCAAAATGGCCACCACGGCTGCTTTGAGGTTGGGAGAACCGATCGGTTGCTCTTCAACGGACAACATAGACAGAATAGAAGTGATAACCGACTCCAATGAGTCAATTCGAAGCCGGGACTACTGGCCCTCCGACCCCCCGAGTGTTCCTCAAAGCCCAAGCATTCACAATGTTTGTCAACAAAGATATAAACTGATTCTGGAGGGGGATATACAAGTGTGTAAATTAAATCACACAAGAACTATTGTTAGTAAAATTATGAACTCTAAATACTTGAGAAGGTGGGAGAGTCATCATATCATCCTTGGAGAAAACGAGATACAGTCATCCTTGGTAAGAACATAAATATTGAATGAAATAAACATCAATAATCAATTTGTACTCATGTTGTTTGTAATCTCATTTAATCTGACAGTTCAGGCAATTCTAGTTTTAAAAAATCATAATGGATGGATGGGTCAAAGAATAAGTCATTGTTGACACCTATGGTACATATTCTGTTAACACTAACAGTACTCTAGCAAGTGTTGTTCCAGCATTTTACATAAGAGGGGACGCAGGTTGGGGGCGCAACTTTGGATGGGTTAAGGAAAATAAATTAGTGGTTATATTGCACCAGTGGGGACTTTGACTTTCGGTCCAGCCAAGCCCGGGTAAAATCCCCATCCTGCGGGGATGAACTGAAATTAAAATCTCCACCAAATGCCCCCGCACCCCAGGGACTCTAGATAAGGCCCATTCTCTGTTGGATTTGGCGCGAAAACAAAACCACCACAGTCACCCTGCACTGCGGGAACTTGGAAAGTAAAAACACAGCCCATTTTTCCCGGCTATCCACGGTAAACCCCCGGGGGGGGGGGGGGGCATGGTAACAATTGTTGGGGGAATTAGGGTCCTCCACAAAAATTTATTGTGATATTTTTGTCAAAAATAATGCATTTATGGTGTATTTCATTCATATTTCTTCTCCGATATCGACTTAAAAATGCTTGGACAATTCTTGGGGGGTTGGATGCGACTGCTTTACCCCTAATCCTCTAGTGAGGTACACTGTGGGCAGCGTTCTCACGCTTCCTTGAAAACAGGAAAAGTGCTTGATTTTTCCATTTCATTTTCCAGACATGGAAAAGTGCCTGAATTGAAGTAAAAAAGCAAAAAAATTGGGTGACAAGTCTGAATTTCATATTTTCTGGTCACTCACAATTTTTGTTGTGGGCTTAAATAAATACCTCACTCTAAACAGATAAAAGATAGCAGCTTTGCAAGCCTTGGAAGATTTGCATCAGAGTGAGTGTTAGGAGTGACAACTGAGGCCCGTAGTATTTTCTTATTTAGATGCAATATTTAGTGGTGTTTAACCTGCAGAGTATTATAAAACACAGTTGTTGTAATTTGAAAAGTGTCTGACGATAATGATTTAATAAAAATAAAAATGCAATTTTAATGTATAGCCACATGTTGTCTTTGCTAAAAACAAGAGAAACTAGAAAAGCCTGAAAATAGAACTTGCGTTACATTTCCGAACAGGGCACAAATCCCAAACACCGGCTAAAACACACGTTTGTTTACCATGATAGATTATTCCATGATCTAGATCAATACAGAGGCCTGCCTTGGTCACACTTGCAAAGTTTCATCTTGTTTTGTTAAGTATTTTTCTAAAACATGCCATTAAATGTTTATTCGCTTACAGATCAAAATGTAGCACATGGGGAAATGACGTCAGAGGGCGCACGCGCATCTTTAGGTTATCAGTTATGTTGACCTACATTCAAGATATTTATGAATAGAAATCATACTTTACACATGAATTGCATGTTTTGAAAATCATCGGAAACAATAACTTTGCAGCTAAGTGTTTATTGATATAGCATACTTATTAATTATAATTGTGTGACCATGTATTTTCGCTTTGCAAGTGTTTGGTATTTGTGCCCTCCATAGGATAAATTTAAGGGTTATTTACTGTCCATAAAATGAACGATTTTGGACATCAAATTGATGAAATAGTGAATCTGTACTTCAACAGATGTTGACACATTAACATTGAAATTAGACTTTTGGATGAACAAGCCCGAATTCTTATTCTATTGCTTGGCATTTAATTTTTGAACAAGCCCTGCTATATAGAATTCAGAATTTGAGCAAGCCCGGACGACAATTTACTAGTGCAGGGCTTGCGGGCTTGTGCTAATTTCGACCACTGCATTAACCAAAGATGTTTCATACGCAATTTTAACTAACTACAACAAAAACTCTCTAATATAATTGTGAAAAACCTCAAAAAGTGTTCGGATTTGTGAACTTAGCCAGTAGTGGTGATATGTCTCTGAGATGTTTCTGCACTTGCAGGATGATGCTCCGCTGTGGGCATTGACAGAAATTAATGATCCTTAATCAAACTCCTACTAAGATATAATTGTATTTTTCAGTGCTGAATATTTTCAAGGTTAAAGACAGACAAAATGACACCCACTATAATCATATATGTTTTATTTCTTGCTTTACTTTTGCCTGAAAAATATATCTGTGTGTATCTGTGTTTAGGGCAAAGGTCTCAAAATTTCTAGAAAGGGGAGGAACAGAGTGGGTTTTTTTGTTTATTTTTTTATCCTAAGTCAAGTCACAACAGCTTAGTCAGCACTGATTAAGATGACATTACACTATTGTAAGACTGGACAATAGTTACTGCTTAAGATGAAATTATAGTTATTTTTATGCCCCCGAAGGTGGGCATATTAAAATCGCACCGTCCGTCCGTCAAGGTCACACTTAGTGTTTATTTACAATGGAGTGCTGCATATAAGGACATAGAGTATAGGTTGTCGTGTCCGGGCTGTAACTTTCCCTTGTATGGACAGATTTTAAAATAACTTTCCACATACCAAGACAACGTGTCGCGTGCAAGACCCGTGTCCCTACCTCAAAAGTCAAGGTCACACTTAGTGTTTATTCACAATGGAGTGCTGCATATAAGGACATAGAGTATAGGTTGTCGTGTCCGGGCTGTAACTTTCCCTTGTATGGACAGATTTTAAAATAACTTGCCACATGTGTTCCACATACCAAGACGACGTGTCGCGTGCAAGACCCGTGTCCCTACCTCAAAGGTCAAGGTCACACTTAGTGGTTATTCACAATGGAGTGCTGCATATAAGGACATAGAGTATAGGTTGTCATGTCCGGGCTGTAACTTTCTCTTGTATGGACAGATTTTAAAATAACTTGCCACATGTGTTCCACATACGAAGGCGACGTGTCGCCTGCAAGACCCGTGTCCCTGCCTCAAAGGTCAAGGTCACACTTAGTGTTTATTCACAATGGAGTGCTGCATATAAGGACATAGAGTATAGGTTGTCGTGTCCGGGCTGTAACTTTCCCTTGTATGGACAGATTTTAAAATAACTTGCCACATGTGTTCCACATACCAAGACAAGGTGTCGCGTGCAAGACCCGTGTCCCTGCCTCAAAGGTCAAGGTCACACTTAGTGTTTATTCACAATGGAGTGCTGCATATATAAGGACATAGAGTATAGGTTGTCGTGTCAGGGCTGTTACTGTCCCTTGTATGAACAGATTTTAAAATCACTTGCTACATGTGTTCCACATACGAAGGCGACGTGTCGTGTGCAAGACCCATGTCCCTACCTCTAAGGTGAAAGATACACTAAGTGTTTATTCACAATGGAATTCTGAATATAAGGACATAACAGTGTAGGTTGTCAAGTATGGGTGGTATTTTTTTATGTTCAGAGGCAATTTAAAATAACTTGCCATATGTATTTGACACCTAAAGGCAAGATCAACTTTTCATGTACTGACCTTGTTCGTAGGTCAATGTCACATTCGGGGGCATTCGTCACATACTGTGACAGCTGTTGTTTTAATTAAAGAAACTCTAGGGTCAGGGGTTTCACTGGTCAGGTATAATTTTTTAAGTTTATAACTAAGTAATAGTACTAATGGGTGGTTTTCAAAATAATGAGGCTTTTTCTTTTATTCCTTTCACTTTTGGGAAGTGTTTTCAGGCACATTATGGGCCAATCAATCTTGTTAAGAAAATTGTTGAGTTTCAAATGAATGGCTCAATCAGCAAAAAAACGTAAGAATATGTTGCTAAATTTGTCCCCTGTGCACCCAAAAAAGTGTGACATTTCACATGAAGACCTTTATTCAAATGTGTTTTATTTTTTGAAACTGAATGATATAGTATTTTTTTATTGTTTTTTTATGTAACTTAACCCTTTCTCATTTTAAAAAACATACTTCAAATAAAAAAATATGTATTATCTTAACCAAATTTTATGTCATATGACGGACCCCCATTCATTTAAAAAAGAAGATAGAATATTCGATTCACATTGAGAACACTACCATTCCATTTAAGCACTATTTACATTAAATTACTATGTTATTTTAATAACTTTAACCTGCCAGCTTTATATAAATAACATAGTTTTATTATTTCATACATTATTTTGTCCGTAACTCAGATGCATGACTTATTATCCCAAAATGTCCCCTGTGCACCTTTTCGGTTGTTAGTTGTCAGATTTCTGTAATTTCTTCAATAAAATTATATTCTGCTGTATTTCCCAGAAAAGGAAGTTACAACAGATGCAAAAACAGTTTACAGCCTCTCACATGCAGAGATTTGAAGCATCTGCATGGTTTAAAGCAATGTCCCCTGTGCACCCTGTTTTAGCAGATTTCAATAAAATGTCATAAACTAACAAATATGGTGCTATTTAAATTTCCACATTCTGAGAAATGTGTATGTTATATTTAGGCATCACTTGATAGTTTAGCAACTTGATTGTGTGTTATAAATACTTTTTTTATTATTTAATTATAAAACCATTAAATGTTTACTTTTAAAGGTTTATCAAATTAATTTAAATACAGTTTCAGTATTGAGGCACATATGATAACATATTTTGTTTAAATATTCTATTTTGATTTTATCATGACAATTAAAAAACATCAAATGAAATTGAAATTATTCATGTAATGCTTTTATATGTGCAAGGTATTATACGCTTCAATTCAGTGCACAGGGGACAATTTTTTTCATATGGATAGCAAACATACCAGATTATAATTTTGTACAGGAAATAAGTACCCTAGTGGAAAAGCTTGTAGTTAAGCTTCCTTTTCCAAAGAGATCACATAGAAAATATGAAAACAAATGAAGAAAAGACTGTTGAAAACATTAACACAATGAAGTCTAGGAAGCGCATAGAATGACTTAGAAAAGATCAAAAGTTGCAGAAAATGTATGACAGCTGAGATCAAGATACTGAGAAAAAGAGCAGAATTTGCCAGGTATTGCTCAAACGCTAAGAAAGAGGACAAATAGATCCTATATATGATTTACAAATAAAAGAAATGGAGAAACTAAAGAAGCAGGGGCAGAGAAGAAATAAAATGAAGCGAAATGAGGAAACAACAAAAGTTCAGAAAATGACCGGCAGAATAAAAGGAGAAAGGTTAAAATGAGAAGGTATGAACACACACAGTTGAAGCAGCATCAGCTCAGAAAAAGCACAACATGCAAAACAACCCCTTCGGAGGGATTCCATGACATGGGCCTCCACAATTAATCGTCTGGTAAAGAATGCCACACCAAAGTGAAGGTCTTAAAATAAGTCATGTTGTAGAAAATTACACAATTGGTGATGTCTGTCAGTCATAGTCATAAGAAAAGTAGGCAAACCAACTAAATCAGGAAAAAAATAAAAAGGCAGCTATAGTATACACAAGCAATGCTAAGAATATGTGGAGTTGCAAGAAAAGTCTTAGACAATTTGAGCGCCTAAAAATGGACCAAAGTAAAACCATGTCAAAGCCAGGTGTATTTAAATCCTTGTGGAAACCAAAAGTTGAGAATTTTCTTGAATTTAATTCTTGAATTATGCCTAATAAAAAAGATTCTATTGAGTAGGATGCCAAAAGCAAAGAGACATCTTTTAAATTTAGACATGTGAAATAAATTTAGACATGTTCACATAAGTGTTTAATGGTAACAGGTGCATTGAGACCAAAATCTTTATTCCACTCAGTTGACATATTTTATTCCATTGTTTAGAAATTTAGTTTTGTAGGCTCTATTATAATCTTTCAAACATTTACAGTATTGTTTCAAGCTTTACTGAAAGTACAGTGCCTCTTATTGTAAAAATGTTTACCAGGAAAAGTTAAGTTACAAAAATAATTACATAATTAAAAAATATTACTTGCATTATGATTTGTCCCCTGTGCACCCTTTCCATTATTTGACAAAGTATTAAACATGTACGAATTCTAGTACTTTTTATTACCATTGATGATATTTTCTTATTTTTAGACTCAATATGAAGTAATAAATGTTATATATGTGATTGTTTGCTGTAAGTTGTTCTCTTAGCCACTATTTTCCATTTGCATCATTACATGCTGTTGAATTTTGAGGAAATTGTTGTGAAAAATGTGATACTGAAGAAATTTTGAGGAATACACTCTATCATATACACAGAAATATCTTAAGTTGATCACAAATCATTATTTTATTAACATGAAATGAATAATAATGCATATTATATTGGCCTTCAATATGTGTCCCCTGTGCACCGAAAAATTAATAGTTCAATTTTGAAATGAAAAATTTGGCAATTGTAAGTTACAATACATTCTTGAAATTTGGTATGTGGTCTACAAAGATGCATAAGGTGAGGTTAATGTAGATTTTTCCCTTATTTGATTCTTGTTTTAATTACAGCAAAAACTTTGTGAGGTAACAATTTATTTTTGGTTTCAAATTTAGACAAAATGTGTTGATTTTTTTATTTTTCTTAAACAACTGAGTTATTATGCACATGACTACACACAGGTACCAATTACTGATTATATAATTCAGAAAAAAGCATATGATTTATGCTAGGTTCTTGTCATAAGACACTTTTATAAATCAACCATATTGTAAGAAATGTTCGCAATATTTGGATTTAAGGTTAAAATATATTTTTTATTTGTATTTCCTAATACTTTCCCAAAGTTGTTTCTGTGTAATTTGAAGTATTTACTTTCATGTAAAATAGTTGACAATCATGAAAACTGGGTTTGAATTTTCAACCCCTATGTCACACTTTTGCCTCATTATTTTGAAAACCACCCTAATACTAAAATGTAATGAATACATACACAATGTATAAGTTTATTTGAAAGACTTGAAAAATTAGTATTTTAAACTTATTCTGAATTAATATTTCCTTGTATGTAGAATCTATAATTTGTCCATTGTATAAGATTATAATTTGAAGTTAAGTACTTCAAAGTTCTTGGAATAAGGAAAATTAATTAAGAAAGACGTGTTGAATGAATAAAAAGCAGTACAAAGGCTCTTTTGGTCCTTGAAATGTCCTGTGAAAAAAAGACCTTGAGAAGTCCTTGAATTTCTTTCAGGAAAAAGAGTGGGAACCCTGTGGGGGATAAATGATTGACAAATATTTGTTTTAAATGATTGGTTTGAAAGTAAATGGGATTAACAAAAAAAATTGAACTCTGGTGAGGCTTGAATATACAAACCTTATAATGTGTTACAGGAGCTCTTCTGACTGAGCTACCCATATCTAGTATTACATATTACATGTAGTTTCAATCTTGCATAATATTCTAAAGCTAAATCTTTGCAGCAAAATGGTACAAATATTCAGTGCATTATGAAGTAATTGAGATCGTGGGCCAGTTTTAGTTTCTGTTGAAATACATGACTGACTATGTTTATATAGATGTCTGCTGATGCTTCGTGAAATTTGCGAACAAATCCATTAGGTATGTGTCTCAATATTCAAGACAGTAGATCATTTGGAAACATTTGAAACACCTCAAAAGTTTCATCAAGTCATAAGAACATGCTTGCTGATGAAACATAATGTAAAATGGCTTGTTTCCGATTCTTCTGAAACGCCACTGATGGTGCCACTAATTTTTGTAAGATATTCCGAGCGGTCTTAATATATAGAATTTTCCTCGGGGCCCTGGCCTTTTGTTTAAATACCAATAATTGGCAAAATGATTGTTATTATTTGAGTCGTGAAATTAGATAATAATTAACATTATCATTATCCAAATAACTTAAAACGGCTATTCCAAGTACATTGTAATAACGAAACCCACAGACTTCAAACTCTTAAACGAATTGCAAAACTACTATCCCAAAGCCTTTCTTATTTCAACATCTATCTCTAGTGACACTAGATAAAAACCTAAGGGGCTTAAAAGAGATCCAGACTAGAAGCATCTCAGTGTTTAACTTCAATACTAGTAGTTACAGTGAATGTTGCCTTGCCCCTGGTAAGAACTGCCCTCACCGGAGCTCTTTCTTTATCTTGCGACAAACCTACAGCGCCAAAAAAGACGTCCAGACCAGAAGCCTTTCATTGTATGACTATGATAGTTACAGTGACTGTTGCCTTGCCCTATAATGGTAGGAATTACCCTCACTGGAGCTCTTGCTTTATCTTGCGACAAAAACCTACAGTGCAAAAAATAGGTCCAGACCAGAAGCCTTTCAGTGTATAACTCCAATAGTTACAGTGACTAAGGCCTTCCCTCTATAATGGTAGGAATTACCCTCACCAGAGCTCTTGCTTTGTACCGCAAAGCCCCAAAGCCAATAGAAATTACACCTACTGAGTAACCTTAAAAGCCCTAATCACAGAAAATCGCAGGGTTTTGAAAAAAACAAAAGCAAACATGTTGACTGTATAACAGAACCTAACTTTCTTTGAAAGAACTGAGTATAAATGCTATGGTTGTTCAGGGATTGTCATTTAACGCAAACACACAGGAGAGGCCAGAAACTCACAAGGTGAGAACTACAAATTATCACTTTATACACGAGTGCCACTTTTGTCCTAGCAATGTGAATGAACTGAAGTTTCCACTCAGATTAGACTTCATCCTTAAAACTCTAACACAGAGGAGATACCAAAAAGCCTCTAGAATTATCACTGAATAAGTGAGTGCCACTTTTGTCCCAGTTATGTCAACTGTCTGATGTCCCATTGCGAACTAACTTGTTTGTGCCGAGTATTCATATATATAAAAATTATGTAATTGTTCAAGCAATCATGGGTTATTGAATTATGGGATAAAAAATGTCAATTTGCTGCTCTTGCATTTCCTTCTATCTGTTCGATTTATTTCTGTCTGGAACAGTCACTAGGTCACTAGGTCAAATCTTAGAAAAGTCTTTGGAACAAACTACAGGCATTGTAATTGGTCCAATACTAATTAAATAAAGTCAGAATGTTTCACTTGATGAACCCTGTTAAATATGGAACTGGGTCACAAGTGATCAAAAAATAGGTCACTAGGTCAAATCTAAGAATTATTTGGTCAAGAAGCATATGCTGGTAATGATTGGACAGATCATGTTCGAACTTAATAAGAATGTTACTTTTAATGACATGACTGGTGATACATAGGGGATACACAAGAAGAGGCTTAATAATGAAATAAGTATCCATAAATGCCCATTATTGTTGTTTACTTGAACATGACCACTTAATCCAGGGGCAGATCCAGAATTTGATGTTGGAGTGGATAAACTTATGGGTGTAACCTTTTGACTTGCACCCCTCCCTGAGAAAAAATTATTTGATTTAAAGTGACAGCATTTGTTGTCTCAAGAAAATTTTAACAATTTAGTCTGAGATGGTGCATTTTGGGTGTGTCTTGTTACTTTTTTTCTCCTATATTGAAATAAAAAGGAAACTTGGCCGATTTGAGGGGGAAGCTGGAGCCCCCCCCCCCCCCCCCCCCCCCCTCCTGGTCACAACAATAAACCTGAATGAAAACTGAAACTTTGTCAGATTTTGGCTTAAATGACTAAATACTTTAAATGTCCTATGGAAAATATGTAATAAATGATTCATATAATGTTCAACTTTTTTTCAAACCTTTTATTTAATATATTCATGAATGGCCTATATTGCTTCATTTGCTAAATGTGAAAGGAACTTGCTCATGTTTTTTTGTAAAATACACTTTTTTGTACGACGAAATTTAGTGTGGCAAACCATAAGGAATGTTAAAACTAAGATACCAAAAGCTGGAACCCTTCAAGCCACTCCTATTTTTTCTTTACATTTTTTTTTGGCAGAAAGGTTAATTTGAACACCTTTAATTTAATCAACATTTTCTTCAGAAATGATAATTTTTTTATTCACAGATTTTTTTTTATGGTGTTCATTATATGCTGATTCTCATCAAAATGAATAAGTTAATTGCAGCATTAAATGGTATTTTGCATCAATTTAAGGTGTGTCATTAGGTGTGATGAGATCTCTTGGCACCAGACCAAAGGTGGGAGTAACCCTTGACATTTAAATTGGAGACCGGTGTATCTTTATATATAAATGCTTAAAGATGCACTCTTACTTCAAAAAAGATTTACTAGAATTACTACAATTGTTTTGATATACATAAATGGATGGATACATGTTGAAATACCGAGTTCAATGTGAAAGAAAGGTGCAGAAAACATGGTATTTCTACCTTACCTTATGAGACTATATAGTAGATCACAGTAAATATTTTAGCACTCACCAATCATTTAATATTTTTGCGTTTTCAGCTATTAAATACATGGTTACAATTTTGTTATCAGTGATAAATATTTTCCATTAATGCATTATTTAGTAAGAAGTTAGTTATTTCACTCAAAATTTATGTTTGTTATATATGTGTTTGTATTAATTTTGAATTAGAGTGTCACTTTAACAATCTATATAATAAAAATTAAAGCACTAAGTAGGATTATTTTTCACAGTTTTTTCATATTTTCCATTAAAAAAGATTATTAAGTATGTCTAGCTAGTAGAATTCATTCTTATGCGTGATTGGCTAGTTGATGTTATCACATGATCTTACCAAGTTATATAGCTTAAAGGGGCTGTACTCTGTATGATAAATAGCGAAAAAAGAAAAGAAAATTGTTGAAAACTGACAAACTTGGCATCGATGTATATAATGCATTGAAACTTACTAACTGAAGTACCACATAGTTTACAATTTATTTAAATTTAGCAGTTATTTTGTATTTTTTCATTAAAAAAGTTTACTTGGTATGTCTACCTGGTAGAATTTATTCTTTATGCGTGACTGGCTAGTCGGTGTTATCACGTGATGTTACCGAGGTAGGTGTATAGCTTAATTATGTCACCGAATTAAAGTAAGCCATTGTAGCTCAGTGGATACGATGCTGAACTGCAATTTTGGCGACATGGGTTCGAACCCGGTCTCCGACACAATGTTTTTTTACATTTTGGTACTTTTTTTACAATAATGATATCAAAGCGTGCAAAAAACGCTTGACTGTAATTTTGACAACATCGGTTCAAACCCAGTCTCCGACATTTTGGTCTTTTTTAGCTCTAATGGCCAAAGACCAGAAGAGCTTATGCGATGGTAATGTGTACGTAGTATGTGCATCCGTGCGTCTGTAAACAATTGCTTGTGAACACGATACAGTCTTCAGTTTTAATTGTATCTCGATGAAACTTGTACAGTATCTAGATATCCATTGGAGCTGGGTTCCTTTCGAAAACCAGCCAGATCCGTGGTTGTGAACACGATACAGTCTTCAGTTTTGATTGTATCACGAGATGAAATGCTTTCTATTTTTAGCCAGGTCTGCATGAGCGAATAATATTTTTAGCCAAGGTGACATGTACATGTAAATTCAAGTCTAGAGTTAAGGGAGACAATTTGCAAGTCTAGGATTTTGAGAGACAATTTGCTTTTTAGCTTCTGCAGTTGATTTTGTGAATTACTCTGCCTTGTTCTTGTTGAAAGCCCAAAGGCCATTTTTTAGCTTTAAGTTCTGTAGTTTGCGCATTCATCTTAACAAAATTGGTTGTGAAAGTTATGCACCTGGTGTCATTACTGGCCACACCCAGGGTTCACAGGTTTGGTAAACATAAACCTGGAAAGGTTTGAAAATCTTTCTGTGTGTTCGTGCATCCATCTCAGCACAATTGATTGTGAATGTTTGTTCAAATTGATCAATGTTGTCCTAGGATGCCCTTGACTTTGACCTTTTGACCAACTTTTTTTAACTTTTGAAACTACAGAAATTTTTACTATAAGTACAGTTTTGAAAGCATTTTTTTTTTGTCAGATGACTTTTACTTGGCACATATTAAAATAGTTCATGCAACTAATCTGCTTACAATACTTTCTGGGCTCAGATGTTGAACGTGCTACGTTTTCAGGTAACCCAAACACAAAACATAAACTATGTCTGTTGCCTTTTACCCATACATACATGCTCTGGATTGATATGACCACAAAAGCCATGCCAGTAGAGCATAGGCCCTTTTGGGCCTCTTGTTTTACAATTATGATATTAAAGAGTAAAACATTTATTAAATAATTTTTCTGAGATTCATTACAGAAAAAAAATGTTGGTGCCAATCTGGTGTATAGTCCCTTTAAGACAGTGTTCCTTAATTATGCCCAAGGTTAATGTTTTGCACAACAACACCTACACAGATGACACCTATGTTTTTTACTATTACAACACTAAACAAACATGGGAGGAAAAAGTGTGCCCAGTGTGAGACTCGAACCAAGGACTGCTGGTACACTACCTCGGTGCTTTTGTAACCAACCAAGTTAATAGGGCAGCTCATTCTTGCCTACAAACATAACCTGGATTTTTATGTCTTCAGAAACCATGAGAGTTAAACAGACATTATCAACTGCCTTCTCCTGTTGAGCACCAACTCAGTTGACTTTAACATCCAAAATGGACATCCTGAAATAAAATAAATATTTTTATTATCATGCATGCACTGCTTAATAGTTGCAGCAGTTACCCATCATACAGTACACAAATGGCAATGTATCATTTATTAAATTTAATAACAACCTTAACAAACTACAATATTTGACATAATTCATAACAAGCAAAATGTATTTTAAGGCTTTGAGAACTGCTAAGTAACAAGTTTTACATTATTTGGTATGTAACCCCACCCACAAGTAAGGTGTATTAATTGTGGGTATGAAAGTAGAAAACGTCATTGACATGCACACAAAACGATACAAATATAATAAAAGAATGTATAAAATGATGTTCTCCTTAAAGGTTTAACTTGCCTATCAATCTACTTTGCCTGTAATAGTCACTGCCTTTTACTCAAAAATGAATGCTGAAATACAACTGGAGTTGCCCGCCATCTTGCTATTGTCATTATTTATGCTAGAAGCCTTATCATTGGTCTCAATTACCTTTCATTGACCAATGAATAACGTCGTACTAAAAACTTATTTGTATTCACTTTCTTTTGTGTTTTTCATCCGTCTTATTGGCATGGTCGGACACAAAATAAAAAATAAAATGCAAAAATGTGATTTAATTTTTTTCCGCTTTACCAAAAATGACGGTTTTGTAATCCCCCCAAAAAATAAATGTAGTGGCCTCAGTAAATGTTGATATTTGCTGAAGTATTGTCTTTGAAGCCCATAATTTTCATTAGCGTTATTAAAGCCAATGGTATCTTAATTACAGCTGTGTTGTTTCGTCATAAGTTGATTGACATTTTCACATGATGTTATCAATGTTTTGTTAAAAGGGCAAAATATCCATCATTTTTGTATAAGTCCTGGTTGCTTATTGGTGAAGTTGTCAGTTTTCTATATTTTCTTGACTTTACTGGTGTGGGTTCGCAACCCACTAAATGCCTTTTTATTGTATGACTGTATTTTTTATACAATTTTGATAGCATAGAGTAATAATTAGATAAGTGCTATCAGATGCATAACTGGGAAAAATTATTTTGGTTCAAAAACCTGAGCAAGTACCTTGAAGAGGTCCATGCTCCTAAAAAAACAAAAAAACAAAAAAATAAATATTTTTTATCTGGGTAGCGGAAAATATATGCTTTTTCAGGATGGGAATGAGGCCCAAAATGTATGAGTGCACCAAAAGATACTGCCTAAAAATGAACTTAAAAATTGCATATGAAGAACACAGGTTGTACTTTTATGAAATATTTAAAGTGAAACAAACTTTTTTTTTTTTTTTTTTTTTTTTTTTTTTTAGGTGTTGACATATTGTGACCAAACTTTGTATATAGGATGAGGTTAAGGAGACCTTCATGGGATTTCATTTGGGGCCCCATGGGTCAAGGTCAAGGTCACTGTTACTAAAATAGAACAACATTTGAAACTGATTATCTTTATTTAGTGTTGACATATTGTGACCAAACTTTGTATATAGGATGAGGTTATGGAGACCTTCATGGGATATCATTAGGGGCCCCTTGGGTCAAGGTCAAGGTCACTGTTACTAAAATAGAACAACATTTGAAACTGATTATCTTTATTTAGTGTTGACATATTGTGACCAAACTTTGTATAAAGGAAGAGTTTATGGAGACCTTTGTATATAGAAAGAGTTCATGGAGACCTTAATGGGATATCATTAGGGGCCCCTTGGGTCAAGGTCAAGGTCACTGTTACTAAAACAGAAAAACATTTAAAACTGATAACCTTTAGTAAGGGTTGACATATTGACACCATGTTAATGTTCAATGATATACATGTAACTGGATGGGCCTTCTGAAAACAGTCACTTAATTTTCTCAGTAAAGTTGTCTCACTTAATTCTCCCTAAATTCAGCTGAGGAAGAAGTCACCCGCCCAAAAATTTGACCCTAGGATGACCCCTGATTGCCATACAGTACACTCAACGGGTTAGACCCACTTTCTGTTTCCCTCCGCGGATTTTTGCTATGGCGGCCAACACAATGATTTTATCGACTGTCCGCTTTCCTCAGAGTTTGAATTTAAGGCCCTCGGAGGGTGATCAGTCGACCGAAGAATAACGAACTCGGCGTTCCTCGGAGGGGTTAACTCCGCGAAACTCTGTGGACACTAGATAAGAATCTACACTAAAGTTATATTTATTTTATTAAAATTTTCAACCGATTACGACGGCTCCAGCCAATCACGCATAAGGAATGAATTCTACTTGGTAGACATACCCAGTAATCTTTTTAATGAAAAAATATGAAATAACTGCTAAACTTAAATAAATTGTTAACTATGTGGTACTTCGGTTAGTAAGTTTCAATGCATTGTACACATCGCTGCCAAGTTTATGTCAGTTCTCAAGGTTTTCTTTTTTTTTCGCTATTTTATCACACAGAGTACAGCCCCTTTAAGCAGATTTTCGACATCCACAGATAAACGACTCCCCAGTATAATTTTATTAAATATACATGAGTCATAACATTTTGAGCCGCTAGTCCGGGGTTCGTGATTCTATTTGGGTCAAAATACATCCTCACACCGGCCAAATCTTAAAAGCCTCTTATAGAACAATACCGTAATCAAGTTGTTAAATTAAATGACTTGATTATGGTATTGTTCTAAAAGAGGCTATTAGGATTTGACTGGCGTGAGGAAAATATTTAGCGGTTGGGGAACTAAGAAATATAGTATGTTCATTTGTACATGATGTTTTCAATCTTTAAACATAATTCAAGAGTGTGGTTTAGATAGTTAAATATTGTTCATTTTTAAATTATATCAAAGATGTAATGCTTAGCTTAGTAAATTAATAATTATACTTTTTGTGTCGCCTGAAAAGACAACATATAGGGGTTACTTTTGTCGGCGGTGTCGGTGGCGGTGGCGGTGGAGTCGGCGGCGTCCGCGTCCCATTTTCTCTTGTCTGGAGTATACAGTACACTCAAAGAGTTAGACCCACTTTCCGTTTCCCTCCGCGGATTTTTGCTATCGCGACCAACACAATGATTTTATCGACTGTCCGCATTCCTCAGAGTTCGAATTTAAGGCCTTCGGAGGGTGATCAGTCGACTGAAGAATAACGAACTCGGCGTTCCTTGGAGGGGTTAACTCCGCGAAACTCTGCGGACACTAGATAAGAATCTACACTAAAGTTATATTTATTTTATTAAAATTTTCAACCGATTACGACAGCTCCAGTAAAGTGCTTTTTATTATTTTTCCTCTGCCCGTTTTGCATGAAGTTAGCTTACCACAAGAATGCAGTCGTATTTCACTTGTTGCACATGTATCTTATAAACGTGTTTTTGCTAATGACTGATAAACACATTTCTTCCGAGAAATTCTAGGTTACACATTTTCGGAAAATCAGGAGGTCAAACACGCGTTCAAAGTTCACAGCGCATGGTTTTGAAGGCCTTCTTGCCTCGTTTTCTGTGGAAAATTCCATGAAACGTCATAGCTATTTTTAACCACCAATAATAAATAGTATATTCTACATTGTATTGATCACACGCTTGACGTCAGAGGTCATGGTTCAGAATCGTGTAAATAGTCGGCTGCTTTATGATGCAGTAACTTAGTGGATATACTTTAATGATTCAATGTTTATAATTCAAGACAATATTCAATTGGCATTTACGGACATAAATACAAATTAAACGTTGGTACATGTAAGAATCTTTTACGCTTAACAATGTGGATAAGCATAAAAATAAATAACTTTTAAACAAGAATGATTTCTTGCTTATCTGATTAGACTCGGAGTTTCGGAGCGGGATCATAAAATCAGACGATTCTCAACGCTATCGTTCATATTAAACTCTGCGGTAAGCCAGCCACTCGGAGGAACTCGGGGGGATTTTAGCGAGGGCAACAGTTTTACCCTCGGAGGAAACCCGTGATCATCGACTTTATCCCTCGGAGTGAGCGAGGAAAGTGGGTCTAACTCGTTGAGTGTACTGTTCATATTGAAAAGTCTAAGGTATATTTTTTTGTTTGTTTTTGCCAATTAATTTTTTATGTAATAATTTGAATTAACTATGTAAAATGGCTCAATGCTAACATAGGAGCATTTGTAAAATTTTAAAACACAACATCAAGGTATGTACATCCTTTGCCAAATGTAAAAGAATTTTGAGTAACCACATACATTTTAAGTGCATCAGTATAAAAAAGAAATTAAGCATGTTTTCATATCCTGCTTTTTAAGAAACAGGAATTGAAAAATATTGCTCATACAATAGCACACTTATCCTGTTGAATTTAGGTGCCAAAAGATAACAGTAGCATAAATAACTTATCTATGATAGGCATCTGCATGGTTTGTGAAAAGTATTTTGTTATATAATGGAGAATTTTATTTTTATAGTAAAGTCAGTGGGTTTTGTCAGTTGGGTAATTTATAAAGTTTAATTTATTGGTAGAGTGTGACTTGAAACATCCGTGTGGGAAGTGCATTATGTGATTTAATGGACTGGTGATGTATTACAGGCAATTTTGATACCATAAATGAAGGAATTTAAGATACATATTATTATGTTTTTTGGCTAAAAATTAAATGTCTGTTATGTTGAGGTATTTCCATACAGTCATTGGTGGCGTCAATTTTATTGTACAAAAACTTTAACCTTGGTAAAATCCAAGATTTCTTATGGAACTTGGTACACATGTTAAGCTCCACCCCCTGGTGTTGTCATCGATGGCCGTGGCTTCGATTTTATTGTACAAAAACTTTAACCTTGGTCATATCCAAGATTTTCAAATGAAACTTGCATGGTACACATGCTAAGCCTGTCACTTGGGTTTTAATTATTGTACAGTTATGCCCCTTGTTTGACTGAAAAAACAAGAACAGATGGGCGTTGGCATTCGTCTATCAGCGCTCACAGTTTATTAAAGGAAAATTGAATATTCGGTTTATTTTTTAGGATTTATTTTATCATAATTAAATTACTGGTTTTCTGCTTAGTATGTGTTCCATAAATGATCAAAATCAATTGTCTATTGATGTGTTACTGGGTTTGTTATGTATGCCCAGAGTTATATCAACAGGGTGATTGCAATATTATCCCATAAAATTTCCATTACAGTGACTTTTTCCAGTGGCTTAACATAAGTTTCTGAAAAGAAACACAATAATGCAGGCTTATATGTATATATATATATTGTTGCGGACAAAGCAAGATATGAAAAAACAAATATACGCTAGAGTAGCCCTATTTTTGTCTAAAAGACTCCTTCTCTGATGCATGTACCTGATTTTTTTACAGTATTAATAAAAACAACACTTCCACTGCTATCCCTATTTTAAGTTTGCCTGAACCATAAATATAAGTGTAATGTACTAGTGAGTTGATAGGAGAGAAAAAATGAAGAACTTTTAGATAAAGATCACAATATTGAATAGAAACTATTAAATGCGTATTAAACAGTGTAGCACTGATATGAAATTTGTTACAATATCCTTTTTTGCTGTCTAGAAGGTCATTTAGATCATATTAATTTCTCATGGGGCTTCACAAGGTTTTGAAATTACATGGCGATCGATTCACGAAAAATATGTGCTTCCTTGCAGAAAAGAAGCCAACTACAGTATGTAAATGACATGAGACTGTACCTCGGCAGGAAGCTTCATGACTTTGTCCCCGCTAACAGTGATTTATTTAAGTCTGTTCTGGAAATGGTGCGATAATATTTCTGGGAATGCTTCCAGGAAAATCATGGCTGACCCTAAGGATTAGTATCAGGAACTTTAAAGGGATTAGTATTGGAACGATAGAGTTTCTGAACTAAAGGATTCGTCTGAATAAGAAAGGCTTGTATTTTATTTTTTACATTCTGACGCTTTAATAATCTTAAATTTAATGAATTTACTAAATATTGATATTGTTGTCAGAACAGAGCGCTCTGAATTCAGTTTGGGCTCAAGTATTGTAAAGTATTATATGGTGTAGCTAACTTAGTGGTTCAGATAAGAAAAACGTATATGTATCAGGGTCCGGTTTTCAAGGATCTTTGAGGTTATTACATTTATCTTAAATCTATATAAACAAAAAGTTAAAGTGACACTCGTTTTTTAAATCAATACATACACATGTATAACGAACATAACCTTTGAGTGATAAACCTTTAACCACTTACTAAATCATGCATTTATGGAAAATGTGATTCTTTAGATAATTTCAATTTACTCTTTAATCAACGAAGATCTAATGCGTAAGCGTTAACTGGTTGTTACACATAGGAAAGATAACTTTTGTGATAAATTGCCATTGTTTGAAAAGAGTTTGTTCCCTTAGAATCAAGAAAAAGAAAGACAAGTTTGTGCTTTAAGTGCTTGCAGTTCATTTTTGTGAAATTTATACAGAAACCGTTTCCAGTGTAAGGAAAATACAGGTATATAAAGATAAGATGTAAAAATCTTCAGCTGAATTCAAATGAGATAAAATCATTTTGGATCTGTGGTGTTATGCTTTAGATATATTTCTCCCACTTGTGTGAGAACACTCTGGTGGATTGTGACACTGTTCACATCAGTATTGTCCTTACATTACTAAAAGGTTACCAGGCAGACAAGCTCATTGTGACATTTGAAGAGACTTGTTGTCATTGGTTCATTGTATCGGATTCTGTGATTGGTCAACAACAGGCATGGATTGCTCTCTGGAGTTCTGATAAATGCTTTATTGAATTCTGTTCACTCTGTAGAATTAGTTTTACTACTTCTAACTGTAGCTGATGAATGTATTTAATATGATGTGATTCTGAGGGGATTGTCATAAATCGTGCATTATAATATTTGATGATTTATTTTTAATTTATTTTGTATCAAATTGTGGAACATAATATATTAAAAAAAGTTATTTGAAAAACATTTAGTATTTTATCATTAAAAATTAATGAATAGATTGTGAAAATGGAGGAAAATAGTGAGAGTGAAGGATTACTGGAAGCCTTTGAAAAAGGCATTGTATTTGACGACACAAATGTTATGACAGAGTCTAGTGATTATGACGATTATACGAACCTTGGTGACAATGTTGACATTGTCATTGGCGATTTTTACGCTCACAACAACATTGGTTTAGACCAGGAGTTCCCAAATGTGCCGATAGAGGTTTACGAACAGTTAGGTGGGAATGTAAGCGACGATGAGTTCCTAAACAGTCCAGTAACAACCCCTGGTGATTTGCAAAAAGATATTTTGAACACACAAAACGATGTTAATCTTGTCAGTAGTGGCATTTTAACAAGTAATAATGATATTGGCCTAAAGAAGGAATTTGTGCAGCATTTGCTTTTAGGTAGTAACATTAAGAAAGCGAATGATTGCGATAAAGAAGAAAAGGGTAAAGATCAAGATTCCCTCAAACAAAATGTCGAAGTTGAAGGGGTGCATGACAAGGGTCAATCAGAAAAAGGGTATTTTGAAGGCTCAGAAAAATCGAAAGATATTTTAAAAAAGTTTTTCACGTTGACCACGCAGAATAAATTCAGTGTCTCTCCAAGGATTAGAAGTTCTAAAAAAATATTTCCGCTCGTTAAAGAGGCTACTGCAGCAAAATGTGTCTTGGAGAAAAATGCGTTTAACAGGTCATTCGAGGACATCAAGTACAAGAACTTAAAATGGGAAATGACAAACATTATCCTGGGTGAAACAGAGTTGAAAGTGTTCAAGGTATTTAACAATGTCGGAGCAAACCTGTTTAGGCAATATCTATTAGTTAGTCTTTTAATTAATTAAATTAATGGAACATACCTTGTCTGTCTCCTCTAATTAATGACACTTGTTACATCATAGGTGCAGGGCAGTCTAAATGGTGCCAAATATTGGCAGTGAACGTAAAAAATATATCAGTATAGACGTCTTTCAAAATAGTTTATTTTGTGAGTAGTACAGTGCTCTGAAAAATGTATCTTGTAGAAAAATAATGTTTTATGGCTAAAAGCATTACTAACGCTTTGAAAAATGCATTAAACATCAGTTTTTGAATATTAATATGAAAAAAAAAACTGCGATTTGTCGTGTTTTTTTGTCAGCAGTCTAATATCACTGTTGTCCATGCATTTTCGCAAAAATTGGATTGTTCCATGACAAAAATAAAAAAAAGTTGTCAAAACATTCAATCTGTGAGAGTGCAGCTTTAAGAGGTACAGAAAGGTGTTACACACATTGTCCTTTTTGAATAGCACCTTCAGCCTTCATGGCAACCAGCATGTTCATGCTTCATAGAATTAAATGCATAAAGCTTATCAAATACTTCTTTTATTTTGATTAATATGGTTTGAAATGCATACATACTTTTCATATTTGGCAGTTGACACCTAGGTATTACTTCAATTAAACATAATTCCTGGCACCACAGTAATCTGTCAAAATCATAGAGTTCTTCACAGCCTTAAACCAGCCATTTCTCCCTTAGCACACTGTCCTTTAGCATCAAAAACAGAAGGATGCATCGTGAAATGACTAAAAAGGCCTTGGGAAACATTTTCAAAACGGGTTCAAGCCCTTTTACCCTGCTTAGGCCATGAAATTCTTATACTCAATGTAGTGGTGCAACGATTCGGTCCAATGCATCGAAAAACCGGTTAAAAACTCGCCGAATCGATTATATACAGAAACCCCAAAATTCGATTTGATCTGCATATTAAGCATGTTTGCCATAAAATGTTTGATTTCGGAATCGAATCTAGCTTTGAGTGAATCGTTGTAGCTCTAACTCAAACGTACCCCCTGATTTTCTTCAGGATTGACAATAATCAGCTGTTGTTATTTGGCAGACTGCTTTTATACAAATATTTTTAATCTAAAGAAAAAAAAAATTCTAGGTAAGTTTATCCCAAATAAAAACTGTGATGACTGATGATTTATGGTTTATTCTCTATGTACATTGCAGGCATCAGGATATATGGAGACATGCATTCCATACTCGAGTGTCGAGGATGTGCACATTATTTCCCGCTGGGACGCTGGACAGAAGTTTTGTATACGGGTCACCATACCGGATGGTTCTTTGCTTCTACAGGTATGCACTTCTGTGGTTTGCTGATTTCTGCTAGTTCTCCTCATTTTGTGCTGTGTGGATATATTGTCTAAAAGTTACTGCCCCTTCTACCCAAAAGTTGTTTGAAGGACCGAAAAAAAAAATGTTTAAAAGATTCAATTTTTATTTAGTTATGAGGTTCAATATTTAGCAAGCATAATTCGTTTATCTGTTCCATGTGTAATTTCCGAAAAAATGTGAATGCTGTTTGATCCAAAATCTGATAAAAATCCTCTTTCGTAAAATTTAGTCATCTCCTTACTACTAACATGTCACAAACAGTGTATGTTTTACCACCGAAAAAGATCGCTCCTCAAAACATGAACTTTTGAAACTTTTAAATTTCGGCCTTCCTCACCCACTTTTGCACTGTGGGAGGCCCTTAATGAAATTATACACAAAGAGCAATAACCAGTGAGATGACATTAAGGGTTGGGTGCTGGAACTTTTTGGCCTATATTGTCAAGTTGTGCAATTAATAAGCCTGTGGTTGTTGAGATATCATTGTAATTTATCCCCATGCACTATAAATGCACTGCTATACTTGTTTCCGTTCTGAAACCAAGAAAACACTCCTGTATATAGTACAGAATGAAGTTGTAATGAGAAATTTATCTTAACAAAATTTCCTGTCAGATTTCAAAATTCAGCATGCATTCTTGACAAGGAAGAAAGACTATAATTGTGTATATATAGTGTAGTTTATGGTCAGAATGGCAATTAATTACAACTATTTGCCGAGGATATTTTTGAATTTGGCATGAGAGCTAATGAAACAGAACAGCTGTTTTATGAGTCATGATAAACAACTGTACTACTGTGAGTTTCATGCAAAATGCAAACAAGTCTATCCGACTGGCTACAATGATCAGTACTCTGAAGTTTAGGTCAGAATGGCAATTAATTACAACTATTTGCTGAGGATATTTTTGAATTTGGCATGAGAGCTAACGAAACAGAACAGCTGTTTTATGAGTCATGATAAACTACTGTACTACTGTGAGTTTCATGCAAAATGCAAACAAGTCTATCCGACTGGCTACAATGATCAGTACTCTTCGGACTGGGAGTTTATCCCCATCCTCTCTCTTAACCAAATAGGCTTAATTGCCTGCCAACCGGAATTTCACTGAAACAATGCTCAGCCTTTAAATAGGAATTTTGTACTGTAATTGTCCCTAGTAATGATCAACAAAAATGATAATTGGTAGTTATATAAAGGTCATAAACATAATTAATCATTTATTGTCCTAACATTATTCCTTTGTGATAACATTCTTCCAATGTAGTAAAATTTGATATTACAGATAACAAACTTGTATTGAAAAAATATCAACTATTAAACAGTTATAAAGCTTTACTATATGCTTTCTGGTGGTTTTTAAAGATTTATCAGTGATATAAGATTTATATTTCACTGTTTCATTCAGTGGAAATATCAATTTGATATTTTTATCACAATTTTGAAATTTAAGCCCCCTCTCAATTCCAATTCAATTGCCAGAGCACACAGGGCTGGGACACAATTTGGGGTGGGCACAGTCAAAGATTGTAGGTAATGATTTCTTTTCTAAGTCAATATTTCATGTATTGCAAATTAATTCTTGCTGCAGTAGTTATTGCTGCTTTAAAATAAAACTGTTTCATTTGAACATTTCATGAATTATACCCTCTATATATATAGACAAAACTGATTTTTAGGCTGTAGGCCGCTAGGCCTGCATACTTTTATAACCGTATCTCGGAAATCGCATCGGCAGATCGACAGAACATTTTTAACTTTTGGCGAATTAATGCGCGCACGGGCGTATCAACCCCAGCAGGGTTAGAACTGCAGTGGTCACCGACCTAATTTACATTAACATTTACATCGAAAATACCTAGTAAGCAATCTGCTCTAATAGCTATGGACTGCGCACTGAATATTTATTAGCTTGCTATAAATAGCGCAGTAATGAGTTTAGAAGTTAGCTTACCACAAGAATGCAGTCGTATTTCACTAGTTGCACAATCATGCATCTAATAAACGTGTTTTTGCTAATGACTGAATACATTGATAAACACATTTCTTCCGAGAAATTCTAGGTTACACATTTTCGGAAAATCAGGAGGTCAAACACGCGTTCAAAGTTCACAGCGCATGGTTTTGAAGGCCTTCTTGCCTCGTTTTCTGTTTTTTTCATGAAACGTCATAGGTATTTTTAACCACAAATAATAAAAAGTATATTCTACATTATATTGATCACGCGCTTGACGTCAGAGGTCATGGTTCAGAATCGTGTAAATAGTCGGCTGCTTTATGATGCAATAACTTAGTGGATATACTTTAATGATTCAATGTTTATAATTCAAGACAATATTCAATTGGCGTTAACGGACATAATTACAAATTAAATGTTGGTACATGTAAGAATATTTTACGCTTAACAATGTGCATAGGCATAAAAATAAATAACTAAGAATGATTTCTTGCTTATCTGATTAGACTCGGAGTTCCACCGCGGGATCATAAAATCGGACGATTCTCAACGCTATCGTTCATATTAAACTCGGCGGTAAACCAGCCATTCGGAGGAACTCCGGGGGATTTTAGCGAGGGCAACAGTTTTACCCTCGGAGGAAACCTGCGATCATCGACTTCATCCCTCGGAGTGAGCGAGGAAAGTGGGTCTAACTCATTGAGTGTACTGTATCTCCTAAACTATTAGTGGTATCAACTTGAAAATTCATATGTAGATAGATCTAATTGAGGGCAAGTGCAGTGCACAAGAACTGTTACTCTTGCTTCCATATTTTTAGAGTTATTGCCCTTTGTTATTTTTCATGCTTAAAGTTTTGTCCTGGGCATATCTTGTAGAATATAAGAGTTATCAACTTGAAACTTCATATGTAGATAGATCTCATGGAGGGCAAGTGCAGTGCACAATAACAGTAACTCTTGCTTTCTTAGTTTTAAAGTTATTGCCCTTTGTAAATTTTCATGCTTAAAGTTTTGTCCGGGGCATATCTTGAAGAATATAAGAGGTATCAACTTGAAACTTCATAGCTAGATAGATCTCATTGAGGTTTTGTCCGTGGCATATCTCGAAAACTATTAAATGCCACCTACACTTGAAAGTTAAATGGCAACATCATTGTCTATTAATGAATAAAATACCAATCTAACAGCTATAATATCGACAGTAAATAATTCGTCAGGCGACACATCCGACTCACGGAGTTCTAGTTATAGTTAAGAAATCATGTCAGTACAATAATAAACTATTATTGAAATTTTTGTTTTATTTTTGACAAGGGTAGTACTAAACAAAATGAGATGAAGCGTTAAACCTAAGAAACATGCACTATGGAAAGATTTTTCCGAAAAATGACCAAAATCATTGCTCCCCTGAATTTCATGCTGTTACAGCAGGTAACTGATAAAAATTACATGGAGAACCAAGTCAGCCCTTTAACCCTTAGCACAAAACCACTGAATGGAACATAATGCATATGCTGCTAAAATCCAGGTATATGCTAGCATACAGGGGTTTCCTTCTTAATCGAAAATTGGATAGCATTTCTTGGCATGTTCATTGAGTTTGTTAGTTTTTACTTGTGTTTGTAATATCTGTGTCGCATTAACCATTCTCTTGTGAAAATACATACTTACAAATTTTCAACCATTACTAAATGAATATTATATACACGTTTACCATTCAAATCAAATCGTGTAAAGCGTTGACAGGATATCGACCTGCTACATTTTTTGTCATGGTCATGAAATGCCGAATGAAACGGAAAGTATCTGAATATTTCTCAGTTTGTCGCAGTCATTTCAGTCCAAGATCTTTAGCATGTAACATAATGTATATGCACATAAAAAAACTGATATTAATCTGATCATATTGTCCACTATTGACATATGTTGAGGGCATTACTAACATACATGTACATCAAACATACAAAGAATAAATGGTATATGGGTGATTCGATCCAGAGGTATTTGGCGTTGTAGAAAGAAAACCTTAAACATAAACCTAATTGATGTGTCCAATGCATTTTGTAGGGATGCATTTGGTTTAGCTTGCATACCCTGGTAGTAAAACAAATGCGCCTAAGTCAAGTATGAAGTGAAGAGTAGATTTTACTTAACCCTTTAGCGCATGTATACGAGATTGGCCGACATAGCTCATTACCAGATGTATACGCATTTGGCCGACCGTATCCATTACTGGATGTAAACGCATGGCCCGCATATTTCAATAGGGTCATTTCAATATTTCAATTTTGCATCTTTCTTTTTGTAAACAATATCCCGGATGTTTATAAAATTAAAGTTTAACCTTTTGTGTATTGATTTTCCCTTGAAAATATCGTCTGCTAAATTGAGAAGGTGTTTATACTCCCAATCGCGCAGGTGTGAAATCCCATTGTGACGTAATAAGACCACGAGCTAAGTACTGTATGGAATTTCCCCCAAATTCATTGAAGCGTAAATCATTAAATATATTACGTCAGTTCAGTTTACCATTAAAATCAATTGAGATTATATTTACTTAAAGGTAATATTTTGTTTACAAACAAAAGAAACAATTAGTAAATGATGGGTAAATTTTCTGTGAAGCTTATATAATGTCCATCATAGTTTTGGCTGTAAAATAAGTCATGTGCAAGCGTTTTGTTTGATCTAGATCTTTTTATTCATACCGGAAAATCATTTATCGGCTTTCTTTTTTTGTAAACAATTTTATGAGGGGGTAATAAAGTTAAACAGACACCTTGGACTGGATCTCTCAGCTGGATGACACCGGATATTCCTGACATATTTCTGTGTATTAATACACAAGAACATAAATTGTCGGCTGTTTAATCCAGATGGGTCTTTTTTATGATAGGGGTAATAAAAATTAGATCGATCCCAGCATTTTATTACCCTTTGATTTAATGCAATTATGACATTTCAAAGAAATGTTACAAATCCATCTTGAAAATACATTCACAGCTGAAATAAAATAATTTAATATTTCATCATTGACACCATTTATTAGATAATTTAATTATCTATAAAAAATGAATTCACATAAAAAAGATTTGGACACAATTATTTGGAGTAACATTGATTTTAAGGTCATACTGCTGTATTCATTTTCTCATTTTCAAATATCCAGAAAAGTACCTATGCAGATAAGGACTGCTTATCAGTAAGATGGCTATTGACTGGGAGGTGTAATCTGGCCACTTGTCTATGTGCTAAAGGGTTAAACTTCATTAATGCTTTATATTGTTTATGAAACCAAAACACCAGATAAGGTTTTATATTATATTGGGAATTACTCAATACCTTATAACTAACTATTTGGCGTAATCCACATTTCAAGTGACTTATACTTCATGATCTCATTGAGAATCTACATTAAACTCTAAACATTTCGCGAAGAATATTATGAGCGAGAATATACTATCTTTAGATGTTAAATATTATGTTCTACAATTGCATGACTATACTCACAAAGCGTTGCAGGCCGAAAGCCATTTAACCCTTTAAGCGCTTTGATTTTTTCCTGCCCCTGGTGATTTTAATAATCTATGTGAAACAACTGAATTGATTGCAGAAGGTTATAAGTGGAAGAGTCATTAACTTGCTTTGAACCACTGAGACAACTAAATAATATTGTGAGACTTTTTATAAATAGTAGCAAATCGTGATCAGAATGATTTGTTTAAAGATAAGTATTTTATGATTAATTATTTTGTATTAAAGTTGTGACTACAGTATTTTTATCATGTTATTTAAGATAAAAGTCACGGCTATAGAGATTTTATTTCTGTCTTATAATCAGGGTTTTAAAGTCACGACTACCGAAGAAATGTGACTGTTATGTTGATGGTCACTAATTGAACAATTACGATTTTTTTTTTATATTGACTGAGAAATGTGTTTTTAAAGAAATCTGGACATTGTCGTTCTCTTTATAAGTGAAACAGGGGCATATCCAGGATTTGATGTTGGGGGACTTTTGGAGTTTGTGGCGGCGACAGCTTCAGTAAAACTTTTGCAGACAAATACCTTTATCATCCAATTATGATGGAAACATAATTCCAGTGCTTCTAGGTGTAATGTCTACGCCAAGTTTGATTGTCAGCCAGCCTGTTTCCGTATCTAGGACTGATTTGGTAACGAGGGCAGATTTTCCACAGTGCTCTACAAAAACACTCCTTGGATGCTTGATTTAATGGCTCTCAATTAGCAAAATTTGCAATTTTTTCGATTAAAAGGAATGGCCACAAATGGCCGGGACAACATTGTCTTCTGAACCATTATTAAACCAATAGCTTTGACAGTATCAGTCAGGGAATGTGCTTTCTTCTTTCATCATGGATGTGATTTGTCCATAGATTCGTGGATTTCCACGGATCTAATGCGTTCAGAGTCCAAAAAAAGAAAAAAAAAAAATATTTAAAAATAAAATATTTCTTTTAACTGATTGCTTTTGCTTGTTTCAAATTTGAAGGAAAGCCATTAAAAGGGCTTCTAAATAGCCAGTTTTGCTTCTGCCGGCCTAACTTGGGGTCTGAAGTGCTGCCCAAACCCATGGCCGAAAGGGTTTCACCCTTTAGCTGCCTGGTCAATCACATCACGGGTTTATATAATTCTATAAAAATAATTGCAATTTCTGACCAATACTCGTTGATGTCAGAAAATTCTAGGATCAGGGTTTTTTGCTCAATATAGCAAGGCTGTTGTGTGAAAACTAATAAACATTCCATAGAATGTACAATTATCAGATATTTTAGACAATACTAGACACAGACTACCAAATAAAGTTGGGATAAAAAATATTTTTTGTATAAAATGAATAAAAATTTGTAATAAAAATGTGGAAGGCAAACGATCTGCAGCGTGGTATTTTGTTGTAATGGTGCGTAATACATTATTATGTTAGCAATCACATAAAGGGACTCCAGCAATCTCAATATATGTACAATGATTGCTGATAATTCCTTAATGGGCAGTAATTAGTAAATGCCACATTAGTATTACTTTTATGATAATTAATGTCATATCTGTTTTGTTTTTCAGGCTAACAACTCCCACTTGCGAGACCAGTGGCTTTACTCTATACAGTGGAGGGTAAGTCCTCGAACCACGATGGAGAATCGAGCAGTAGATTTAACGAATACTATTATAGAATGGTTGTCACACAGTAATTAATAAGAAATACCTAGTAAAAGGATTGCACATTTGGATTTTTTTTGTTTATTGAGTCAGTATTTTTGTCAATATGATTGATCAATGATGGGCTGTTTTATACCCCCGACAAACTAAGTTAACTTAAAAACTACTGAATGGAATTGGATTAAACTTCATACAATGGTAGAGAATAATGAGACGAAGTGTAGTGTACAATAACCATAACTCTACTTAAGCTAATTACTGAGTTATTGCCCTTTATTTGTTGTTTTTTGCTGTCAATTTTTTTTCCAGACATTAACTTGCAAACTACTGGATGGAATTTATTGAAACTTCATACAATGGTAAAGCACAATGAGAGGAAGTGCAGTGCACAAGAACCATAACTCTATTTAAGCTAATTACAGAGTTTAATACTTTTTTTCTTGTCCCGAGCATTACTTGAAAACTATTGGATGGAATTTAATAAAACTTCATACAGTGATAGATCATAATGAGAGGAAGTGCAGTGTATGGGAACCCCAATTCTATTTCAGCCGATTACAGAGTTATTGCCCTTTGTTACTTTTTTTCCGGAGCATAACTTGAAAAAAAGTAACTTAACTCATTTATAGATGGTCATAGGCAATCGTATATTCTGTGCTTTAGAACATCAAATATATCAGTATTAACATCTCAGTATTAGCATCACTGATATCGTTTAAAGCTTTTTTCTAACTTTTAAAAACATTATCAAAAAATGAATAACTGATGATAGTCCATAAAATAAAGTTGTTATTTATAGGTTGGCTTTCCAAATAGTTGACTGCAATTTCATATCAGGGCAGCGTTCGGGGGTATTAATCACCTTTAGTGATAGCTCTAGTTCATATTGAAAAACTGTTCACCTGAACGGAATCTGGTCACAAATGTAAGTGATATGGTTAAATGATGTGACTTATTGAGTGACTAACCAAAATTGTGACGTTGACAACAACTTTTTTTAACAGCATAATCATGAATGGGGATTGCATTTCTCAGAATAAAATGTAACTGTAAACATAAGACTGCTTCTGCAGGTATTTACTGTATTAAACTGTGTATAGGACTGTAGCATAGATAGGACTCAGGCCTAAAATTACACTGAAAAATCGGTTAAATAAACTTCTTTACCTCTAATAACTTATGTGGGAGGCAGTGAAAAAAATGTCAATATCACCAGCCACCATTATTTGTTGTGACATATGTTATTGAATTGTGAAAATGGCAAAGGTTATTTACAAGTGCAGCACTAATTTTATAAATAATTTGATAATAAATCAAAAGTCGCTCTCAGCCGTCACGCTTATACAAGCAAGAGACGTAAATTGTATGTAAACGTTATGAAAATATTAACGCCTTCAGCTAAGTATTACTAATATGTGCTATAATGTGACGAACATTAAAACTGCCATTGCAACAGTTTGTATTGTTGGTATGTTTCATAAGACAGAGGGAGTTTTTCACACCTTCAAACATTGACAACCAAAAAGGAATCCACTTCACAGAACACATGATTACTTTATAATATTGTTTTAATACAGAATCATACTACATAAATCTAGCATACAATCAAATCTTAAACTGACCCTCTTTGTTATTAGCAATTTATGTACTCTGAAAAACGACTTTTTTTTACCACGGGTGACTAACCAGGTTATGCAGACCGGCACATAATTTATGTGGATATAACAATTTCCTATATTGTGACTCACACTGTCAATCAACATCACAGTATCAATATTTTTTACTGTTTTTTTTATTTAATACCTTCTTTTAGCTAAATATACCAACAAAAAATCCTGTTAATCGCGACTTTTATACCAAAATGGGAAGGTGATCTCTCAACATTGCTTGCCTTGTTCGTTTTTTTATTAAAAAAAAGGTTGGAGTTTTTTTGTGGTGATGTCATATCGTTGGTGTCATAGGCTAAAAATACTCAAATACATGGGATGTGATTTGTCTGCCGGTTCACAAATGTCTGACCCCTTGCCAAAATGGATTCAGCCCTTCAGCTTTCAGGTCAATATCATCCCTGAAGTATACATGTTACTATGGCTACAGTTTTGTATAATTCAGGTTTTTTTTTAATTCTAACAAAGGGAAAGGGGCCTGGGGCCTTAGAGAAGCGGAAAAAATATTATTTTTTTGTATATAATGTGCATGTTCAGGGATAATTTTATGTCAAATTTTCAATGAGAGCATTGCTCCCATTTGTCCAAAATTGGTGACAGAATTTTAATTTCAGTGAGATTTTTTATAAAACATGGATAACGTAGTGATAAAAAAATGCATAACAATATATGCATGAATATCAATATATTTACAAATTTACAATATATAGATATATATATAATATATACACTTGTTTGAAGGAAACACTTGTTAACAGTTCAGACAACATGAACATACTTGAGCAAAAAAAAGGATTTAACCATTTTTGCTGAAAGGTGCTTGACTTTTTGCAGGGAGATGAAGGCTTTCCATTGTTGTTTTCATCTGAAATTGTTAAATTATTTTGATCCAGAGGCTTTATTTCAAGGAATGCAAACAACGTTTTCTTATTTAACATTTTGATGCTTCCGATATTGTAGACGCCTTTAAGATGCAGTGGTAACCCGCATAAACAAAATTATTCCGGGTCGCAAAAATGCTTGAAAACAAGTGCGTGGACGATATCGATCAAAACATTCGATGAGACAAATGCATTCAATGTAGGGGAGACAATTCGTCAGTAATTCAAAGAATATAAATGAGAAGCCATCGGCGACTACGATGCTTTTTTTTGTAAAACAAGAAAAGGGGAAAAAGGCACAAAATACACAAACTGCAATCAAATGCGAGAATATCTCGCATTTATGCAATTTGGATGCGATTTCAGCGATTTTTATGCGAGAAATCGCGGAAATCGCTTACAAGAAATATCCCTGATGTTTAACTTTTAATTGCTATCAAACATTTTCAGGGCCTTTTTTTTTACCAGTTATTTCGGAAAGTCCTTTTTGTAAGGGAGAACGAAACATTGCTTTTTTCAGTTTTTGGGAAACATCTCAGAGTACCAGTATTTTTCAAACATTTTGGGGACAAATGGAGTAAAATATCAATAAATATAAACATCGTTTTATTAATCCTGTGATTCTCGTGATATAAAATAAAGAAATGAGAATTGATTTAGAACACTGGAGGGAAATTTATATTTTTAGTGGCAAAAATAAGCTTATTTTCTGAGAGGAAGGAGCCGATGTAAAGGGAAAAAAACTGTAATTATTATTTTTAATTATTGTTACATAATGGTCATTTTTAACATCTGTAAGCAAGATTGAGCTCAATATTTGTCTTTAATTTTTGAAGACTTAAATGCAACTTATTACGATTCCTGGCCAATAGGGACTTTCAATCTAGAAAAAGGTATTCTTTTCCAGAGAAAAAACAAAACAAGCCACTGAATAATGATTTCATTGCTGGCAGAAACAGTTTTCAAGATCTGATTAATGGGCACTATTTCAATATTGCAGAAATGTTAAGGCGACTTTAAATTAATTGCTAGATTTTCATCCCTGCCAGCCCTCTTTTTTCCCCTGCCCCTTAAAATTGGTATTGTCCAGGAATGCCGTTTATTCAAACCAGTCGGTGTCCATGTAAACAGTTACCTGTAAAAAAAGGAGAATTGTTATGATGGTGTTCGTGGCTCGTCTTGAGACACATGTACATGGTCCCTTATGCAATAAGAAAGAGCATGAACACATTTTCAAAGGTGAAACAGTCATCTATGAAAAAAAAAAAAATGTCAACCCTGCCCCCCACTAAAAAAAAAATAATAATCTAGCTATGAGGTTTTTTTTGGCCTAATATGGCTGGGGTTTTTTTCTGTGATTTTATTCTTGGTGAATTCTGCTTGTTTTGTTGCATTTGTATAAAGCAAGGAAACATAAGTTTATTACTGAGGTGTCTTTAAATGAATGTGTTATATTGGTAGTCCTGGGTTTTCCCCACACTTGCAAAAAGCATCATGCCAATGAGTGTGGTTGAATTATAGTGTAGGGCTTAGGTATGTAACCGTGGGCCAAACTTTTCAAATTTTGTTGAAGATGACATGGTTACTCCGCAGGAAGAAACCATGTATTTTAATAAAATTCATGGTGTGTTTGTTCTGCAACAAGTTATTGAAGATTGGTTACCCCCTATCCGAAAGTTATACCCGCCCATGCCATGCAGTAGCTTGTTGTTTGGAATCTGACTTTCAGTGAGTGGCTTTGGCCAAAGTATTGAAATCAGACAAAATTGTCATGAAACTTGGTACTTATGAATGACCATGACAATGTCAGTGTAGCAAGTTTGATTACTTGAGCTGAAATACTTGTTAAAGATTGTCATGATGACGACAGTCAGTTTTGGTATGACATTGTAGCAAGTTTGACTACTAAGGCTGAAGAACTTGTTCAACAAATTTGAACTGACACTGTCATGATTTTCAAACTGAAAAACAAGGTTGGACAGTTATCTCTTATGAGTATGAAAAAAGGAATAAATAGTTAGCAAAAGTGTATGGTTCTTAACATATAATTCACTTTAATTTTTAGCTCGACTATTCGAAGAAAAGGTGGGCTATACTACTCAACCCAGCGTCGGCGTCTGCGTCGGCGTCCGGTTAAAGTTTTAGGGCAAGTTGGGATTTTCACTTATAAGTCCAATACCCTACATTCAATTGACTTAATACTTCACGCAGTTGTTCAGGGCCGTCACATGATGAGGTTAGATAACTCCATATCATTCTTTACACAGATTATGGCCCCTGATTGACTATGGAACTTAGGTAAAAAGTTTTAGGGCAAGTTGGAATATTTATTTATAACTTCTATATCCTTTGTTCAATTGCCTTAATACTTCACACAGCTGTTCAGGACCATCACACAATGAGGTTAGATAACTCCATATTATCTTTTATGCAAATTATGGCCCCTGATTGACTATGGAACTTAGGTTAAAGTTTTAGGGCAGGTTGGGATTTTGTTTATTAACTTCTATACCCTTCATTTAATTGACTTCACACAAGTGTTCAGGACCATCACCCAATGAGGTTACATAACTCCATATCCTTAATACAAGTTATGGCCCATGATTGACTTAGGTTAAAGTTTTAGGCAAGTAAAAGTTAAGGGCAAGTTGGGATTTTAATAAAAAAAACTTCTATACCGTTCATTAAATGCACTTAATAAAATTCAAAATTATTTACGACCATCTTACAACAAGAAACATAACTCTGTTTTAAGCCTAAATACAAATTATGGCCCTTGAATTTTTTTAATTTTTTTATTATTTCCTTTGAAAGGCATATTTGTATATTCTTAACCACATTTTCATAATTTGAAATCAAGTTATTTGAATGACTTGCGTCATTATTTGGGCTGGCTGGTGGGAGGGCAGCATCAAAGTCACCTTATGTATCGAATAATTTTAGTTAGGTTTGACATAAAGCAGTGTTCTGCCAAGGATTGAAAAAGATGGGGCCGAATGGCCCAGCAGTCATGAAATTTAGGGGCCATTTTCTAAAGTGAAGGGCCATGACTTTTGCCAGGGGAAAAATGAAAACTTGTAAATGAAAGTGTTTTATTTACCCATTATATACATGGCATTAGTATTCTCAAATATTGGACAGAACCACAAATGAGACACAATGTTATATGTGAATAATCAGTTTCACATGTAAATGTGTTGTTATGCTTTATAACCCTCCGCACCCAGGAACATTTTCCTGTTTTGCATTCCTCCAATGCACCAAGGCCTCATTGAAATTGAATTTGTTAAAATATCTCCCCCTCTAATTTTATGACAAGCAGGTCATCCACAACCTCTGGTGATAGCCCATTCCTCTGTGAGGTTTTTACTAAGTTTTGGGCACTTAAACCCCTTTCACAGTCTGCTGTGTGTACTGGTGCAGACAGAGCTAGTTCAGCAAGGGTCGGTAGGTTTGGGAATGTATCTTTATAATGTTTCTTCAGAAGAAACCACAATAATTTACAATTTAGTAAAACGAATACCCCTCGCGATTGGATAGTTACACGTATCGGACCAATGAAAATCGTTGTTTTATCGAATGATAGCTGTGCTGTAGGTTACACACCACCATTGTTATTCCCTATATAATTCAATGTAAAATTATAAGTTTTAGACAACATTTAAAGGCATTTCGAGCGAATGCAGGCTATGATAACCAGATATATTCTTAAAGTACAAGCTTTAAATTACCTTTTAAGCCAATAAAAAAGGGGGTCAAGTAACTGTTATTCCTAAGAAAAATCACTCCACTTGAAAAGCAAACTCTAAAAATTGCACCGTCCGCCATGACAGTTCTTTCCAAATGACCTTTCACCTATAGGGCAGCGGTTTATGCTTTAATCTCTACTCGAAATGATAAATCAAGCAAGAATAGATACTTAAGGTATAAAAGTTTCAGGAATAATGGTAGTTTTGATTTACAGTGTATTGAGCATGTCAAAACATGTCTATCAATCATAAGAACATTTTTTTTTATATTGAGAATTTTCCACACAACGGAAGTACATATGACGTAATGGTGACGTCATTCCTGTAAAACTTCTGAAAAAGATATCGATTAAGTCAAAACAGCTTTTCGAAAATTCGATTAAGTCTAAACGGCTTTTCGAAGAACGGGCGCGCTGATCGGCCCATCTACAGGTATTTCTTTGCGCCATCCCGATTTTTTCTGCGCCAATGGCGCAAGGGCGCAAGGGCGCGTCTTTGGCAGATCACTGCATAAAGAGACCAAACTTGGTATTATTACATAGTTATTGTATTCTAAGTCGAAGCGGCGTAGTCGAGCGCGCTGTCGTACGACGGCTCTTGTTAGTTATATGTTTTATAAATGCAGACAATACCAAACTGAAATGAATTTGAATAAAGAAAGAAAAAGAATTTCTCTAGCCTGTCGAAACGTCAAAGAATTCCATTAAAATCCTGCAAAAATGGTTTATTTATTCAACACAGATAGTTGTAAGGTAACATCAGATGGATGCATGGTGCAGTAAATTTATTGATGATCTCCAGCCTGATGCAGGGTTATTGGCAAGCATTTGCTTTGCAATAAATCTGCTTTAGAACAATGTTGGTACTAAAATAGCAACACATTTTGTGTTTAGACAGATGCCTCATTTTGAGATTCTCAGCAAAATTGCAGATCTATTAAGTATGAAAAACCAACTCTCTCCTGAATGCTGACTTTGTGTCGTCTTTGCTACCAGCATCAACAACAACAACAACATCATCTTCATTCTCCAAATCATCCCCCCCATCCCCCCCCCACACACACATTCCACCATCCCACCACAACCATTTTTATCATGATCAACAGTATCATCATCATATTCATCAACAACATCATTAACAGCATTATCATCATCATCATCATCATCATCATCATCATCATCATCATCATTGTAATTGTCATCGTCATTATAAACATAATCATAATCATAATCAACATCATCATCATCATCATCATCATCATCATCATCATCATCATCATCGTCAACATCATCATCTTTGCTAGTATAATTATTGTTTTTCTTCATGAAAGGAATGAAAATGACACGAGAAATTAATGTTTCTTTAAGATCAATTAATAAATGATGCTTTGTTGGTTTTGCGTAATTATGGGTACCTTGATTCTGTCTATTTTAATGTCACAAGTCCAATAGATATTATTATTGAGGAAATATCGTGTACAGATAAGTCTTTGATATCGTCTCATTCAATGATTCCATTAGTATAATAATTGTTCCCTCGATTAGTATTGCCTTTTCATATTTTTGTGTAATTTTAACTTCATTATGATATTATTAAGAGCATAGTGACTTTGTGTTTTGATTTTACTAATATTTTCGAAATCTGTTTTCCAATGCTTTCAAGCCTAATACTGTAGATAGGACGCAGGCATTTTATTAAAATTGAATTCCGGGGCAAAAGAGTGTGTTCTATACACAGTATGTATGGTAGTTTAAGCATGGTTGAAAGCAGCATCAATGTCAATGTTTGCCATAATACTTGGCCATAATTTTAGATATTTGCATAAAATATGGTACCCATGTTCACAAGACTAATTTGCATATATTTGATAGTAAGTTCCGTCACCCTAGTTATAATTTTTATTATGCTTCCCTCGGAAGAAGTGGCATTGTATTTCTTTGCATGTGTTGGTCAGTAAGTTGAAGAATAACGTTGAACAGCAGATGAGCTGTGTTGAATTTGAGGTCAAAGGTCAAGGTCTTAGTGACCATGAACACACAAACTTTTTCGATCTATAGAATGCTTGGACCTCAAAATTGGTGTGGAGGTTGGTCATGACCTGTACATAATTATTATTTTTTAGTTCAAAAGGTCAAGGTCACTAGATTGACCTCAATTCTAGTCCTCTTTCAAAATAGGTATTTAAATAATAGTATATATTGGTTACCACTTCAATTGATCTTGAAGGTGCTATCTGTATAATTTGCATTGCCCATAAGTTGTAAGAAAATGTTTGTTTCTACTAACCCAACCAGCACTTTTATTTGCCATAGTGTAACTTAAAATCTTTCCGTCATTTTCCTCTTTGTTAAAATTTTGCAATTTTATACATTTTATAATTAAAGTTTTCTACCTGAGTTATTTACCCCGATATAAAGGTCGGTTTGGTACAGAATCCTGGTTTTCAAAAAACATTTTTTGGCCTAATCTTAACTTCATATCATCCATTTGACTAATTCACTACTGTCTCGAGGACATATACATGTTTAACTGGAAACTATACCGACTATCCTCAAACTTGGAAGGGATGTTGGTCATAACATTAATATACCCCACAGACATTTAATGCAAAATGACTAATAGCTGTTATTATGGTGGCAAATATGTTTTACAAACATCTCCTGTATGCCTTGGTTTGCCAAGAAAAGCAGATGAGAAGTTGCTTCTATTTGTTTCAATCTTGTTAAGTCTGAGAAGCAGATGTGATAATATTTCTTGGCGGAAAATGTCAGGTGAATATTCCAATTCAAATAACAACAATTAATAACAAGGGAATAATGTTCTGGCAGCATTAATTAGAGTTCACTTCTTATAAATTGAATGCACTTGTAATCGTATGAAAACCAATTGGGCATCTGAAATAAAATTTAATGATGTTTTTTATTTTTTTATCTTTTTCAGAAACACATGTACAAATATCAGAAGCTTCTAACAAATACGAGACGACCAGAGGTCCTTATCAAAGAGATCAAGGTATGCAACAAACAACAACAGGGTTGGTGGTGGTGTGTAAGCTTATTTATACTTGTACGTGGGCCTTGCCCATTTGGCAAGTGCTCCGTTAAGATTGTTATTCATTTTAGGTTTTTTGAGCATAGTGCACGGACAGAATGTAACCCTGGTTAGAGCTACCCTGGTTCTATAACATGCACCAGCACTGTCACACTGGACCCCCATTTAAGTAGTTTTTAACTCACCTGAGCACAAAGTGCTCAAGGTGAGCTTTTGTGATTGGTCTATGTCCGGCGTCTGTCGTCCCTCGTTCGTCGTCAACAATTGGTTATAATCATCTTCTTCTCCTAAACCGCTTGGACAATTTTGATGAAACTTCATAGGAATGATCCTTGATTAGTGTTTTTTTTAAATTGTTCAAAGAAATATATTCCATGCAGAACTCTGGTTGCCATGGCAACCTAAAGGAAAATGTCAACAATAGGTTATAAACATCTTCTCCTAAGCCGCTTGGACAATTTTAATGAAACTTTATAGGAATGATCCTTGGTTGGTGCTTTTTCAAAATTGTTCAAAGAAATTAATTCCATGGAGAACTCTGGTTGCCATGGCAACCTAAAGGAAAATGTCAACAATTAGTTAGAATCATCTTCTCCTAAACCGCTTGGACAATTTTGATGAAACTTCATAGAAATGATCCTTGGTTGGTGCTTTTTCAAAATTGTTCAAAGAAATTAATTTCATGCAGAACTCAACTTTTTATGTACTTGTTCATAGGTCAATGTCACATTCCGGGACATTTGTCACATACTGTGACAGCTCTTGTTCAATATTCTTTGAGAAACAAGCTATATTGATAACAATGGTTAAACTGTTTCACTCAGGTGAGGGATTTAGGGCCATCATGGCCCTCTTGTTTAGTTATGCGAAGGGGAACCGAACCTGGGACCCCTGGATTAATAGTCAAGTGTGATATGAGTAGACCACGGATCTGCCACAGGGTTGGTATTCAAGCTTCAACTTATTTCAACAAGAAATCTGATTAGCTACATTGTTCTAAGATTCAATTAAGACCAATATTGAATACCAGCCCAGAACCATTTTGGTGTTTTTACTTCAGGTGAAGTTCTTATGAATTTCAATAAACAAATTTAAAATGAATTAACTATGTATTGAATAACCTCTAATGTTGTATTCTTCTTTATCATCATGATTAGTTATTTTATCATTTATAGAGCCAAATACCTTAAACATTGCTATAATACGCATTTATTTATTCATGAAGGACGTAACATCAAAAGTTGTTATGGCTAGTTATTTGAATCAAAGTATTTATTGACTCAAGGTGTGGGGTAACAGTGGTCAAAATTTACACAAGCCCGCAAGCCCTGCACTGGTAAAATGTTTTCCTGGCTTGCTCAAATTCTGCAATTTATATTGCTGGGTTTGTTAAAAAAAAAATTGATGCAAAGCAATAGTATAAGAATTCGGGCTTGTTCATCCAAAGTTCTTATTTCGATGACTGGGGTAATTAAATGCCAGAAGGTTCCAAGCCAAATTAAAATATAGATGGTTGAACCTTCTGTTATTATGATAAAATAGCGTCATTTATGATATACAATTGATTAACTACCCACAGATAAACACAGTCATATGTACCATTAGGGCTGTTTAAACAAATCATGTATGTGATTTATCTGCGGATTTTCGGTTTTGCGGAACGCGGAACTTATTGCTCCAGGGGAAAAAAAATAATTGTTGGGCTCCAGGGAAAAAAATAATTGGTTGTTACTTGATTTAAAGTCAGGAGAGCTCTGAAAAAAGGCTTCCAAAATGCCAGTTTTGCTTCTGCGGCTGGCTGCTTCACTCCCTTTGACTCCATATGGGACCTAGAGGGCCCCAAAACCCTTCGCCAAAATCATTTCAGCCCTTCTTGCTTAGTTCAATCACATTCCTGCAAATCTTGTATGCTTCTTTTAAAGTGTTTAATTGAAAACATTTATCCGTTTTCCGTTGAAAGAGCATGATTTCATTGAATTATCTGGATTTAAATATGTATGTAGTGTTTTTTCATGAAGAATTGTCTATGCCCATACAGATTATGAATTTATGACTATTTTGATCATTTAATAGAAAAAAATCCACATTGATCCACAGGATCTTCAGCGTCATATACCCCCGTTACACTACCACGCTATGTTTGGTTGTGTACCGTGGACAGTTTAGCTAGGAAAATATGGTAATCATGAACCATAAAATCATAAAATGAATCAATTAGGCACTTCCATTTGTTCCGCGAGGTACCAAGTGCTTTCCTGTAGAAAAACATTCTGGTGAAAGCCAGAATTGAACCGGGTCTTTCTTTTCAGTACAATAATTTTTGACAGCATTTGAGACCACATGGCCATAGAGGCTACTGACACTGCAAGTTATTGAAGAGTATTTAATTGTAACATGCAAATTCCTTTGAAGAAGAGTTGCTTTCCCTGCCTCATGCATACTCCTTAAAACAAGATTTTGTTAAGTCAATTGTCCCACGGTATTTCAATTAAATAGAACGGAATTAAATATGTCGGTTGCCGACGATTAGGGTCTTACATGAGCTGACATATGAATATAAAATTTTACGAATCAAAGACGCACTTTATGACTTTTCAGTAATGAGTTTCATAAACCTATGCATTAAATAGCAACTAATGTAAGATTATGATTATCTTTATAAAATGACACATTTGTTGCCATGATGATTTTATTGATTTTTCGGGTACCTGTTTGACGCTGAATTGATAAATGACGTCAATGTCAAGCGTAATATAGGAACATTTGTACTGGTTTAATTAACCGGGAAACGAGGAACATCGTGTGATAAAGCATTGTAATTATACATGGAAAAAAACAACACGATAATATAAATCACATCTGTCTGAGACCTGTCGCAGTCATAGTCATTATTTTCTTAATATGGAAATAACTCTTCATTATCAATATTTTCCAATAAACAATGGTTTGCTCAGACTCTGAAATCAGTATAAATTAAAAAGGAAACAGAAGTTTCTCATAACCATCATTATTTACTTCCTCAAAGGGGCAGGATAAATGTTGGTTAAAGGTGCGAAATATAGGCTGATGCCAAAAAAATAATTGTGTTTTTAATTTTAATGCATTATTATGTTTAACTCATTTGACTACCAAATGATAACCTAAAAAACGAAATGATTTGTGTACCGAATAAAAAAATATTAGCCTTTATAAATGTTTTTTTTTTTTACATGGCAATAAATTGCCAAGTGAAAATGCGCTTAAATATCTCTAATATTTTTTATTTTTTTTCAAATAATATGTTTGTTGTTTTTTATCATCTAAGATAAATATATGTTAAACATAATGATGCATTACAAAAAAAAAAAAAAAAATAAAATATTTTGGCATAAACTTTGATTGTGTCCCTTTACAGCTAACAATTTATTGCTGTTAAGGACTTAACACTATCTCAAGTATATTGTTCCGTATACAATGCAAAAATAAGTACTAGCACATGTAACTCTGCACGCTGCTAATATTTGCCTATCTGGTTGTTTTGTTTCGCTTGTAATAAAACTGCCAATAAATAACAGTTTCTAGATATTGAAGCAATACATCTCAAATGCAATATGTTAGCAATTTAAGATGGGTGTTTCATAATGTCTTTATATTTTCAGAACATGATCAATGGTTTGCTGCACAAACGTAATATTCATTTATATTTTCAGACCATGATCAATGGTTTGCTGCACAAACGTAATATTCATTTATATTTTCAGAACATAATGAATGGTTTGCTGCACAAACGTAATATTCATTTATATTTTCAGAACATGATCAATGGTTTGCTGCACAAACGTAATATTCATTTATATTTTCAGAACATGATCAATGGTTTGCTGCACAAACGTAATATTCATTTATATTTTCAGAACATGATCAATGGTTTGCTGCACAAACGTAATATTCATTTATATTTTCAGAACATAATGAATGGTTTGCTGCACAAACGTAATATTCATTTATATTTTCAGAACATAATGAATGGTTTGCTGCACAAACGTAATATTCATTTATATTTTCAGAACATGATCAATGTTTCACTGCTCATGTCTAAAATGATCTTCATATTTTCAGAAAATGATCGATGTTTTGTTTCACATGTCTAAAATGTTCTTTTTATTTTCAGAACATGATCAATGTTTCACTGCAGATTTTTGAAATTTTCTTCATATTTTCAGAACATGCTCAAATTGTTTCGTTTCACATGTCTAAAATGTTCTTTTTATTTTCAGAACATGATCGATGTTTCGCTGCACACGCCAATTCAAGATCCAAGTGTATACCAGTTTCCACTGGACTTGGTTTCAGAACTTTTGCAAATGGTAAATAGTAAGGGCTTGTATTGATGTTTAACAGGGATTAACAGGGATTTTGTAATTGCTTTGTGAATCATTTCTTATATCTATTTGGCATTTAAGATCATATATGTATCTTTTTCTGGACTGATAGTATATTTTACAGTCTCTAAAGAATACCAGTATAAACCTTATGATTTTGTATTCGACATTATCATTGGATCTTTCCTGTCACCCGGCTAAATAACCAACTTTGTTTTAAATAATCGACTGAATCCAAGTAAACATCCTTTTGATTGTCCTAGATCATTTTTCATTGGTACAAGCATTAGAAGTATTCAAATCCAGGCAGCATGGTGTTCTGTCAATAACTTGAGCAAACATAGAGTTATAAACCCCTCAACTCCTTGTATTTCAGAAGGCAGATGTTATAACGAAGGTGGCACATGAAAATATAATCATCACGCTAGCTCCACTGCTGGAGAATAATCACCCGACACAGGAAATATGCGACTTTTTCAGCAAGGTAGTCGTCATTCTTTGGTGCTATTTATTGTTTTGCTTGGTCCTTTTTTTTGCAATTTTTGCTTTTAGTCAATTTCTAGAATTTAAAAGTTTGCGGCACCATTATTTAGTCGTAATTTTTTGGTGCTGTTTATTGTTTTTCTTGGTTCTGTTTTGCAATTTTTGCTTTTAGCCAATTTCTAGAATTTTAAAATTTGCGGCGCCATTATTTAATCAGCTAAAAGCAAAAGTAAATAACATCCACAGAGAGATGTATGTTCTCATTGTCTGGGCCACCATAGGTGCTTAAGTGACTTTATGACTGAGTCACATACGCAGCATAATGATGTTGAACGTAAAATTTGTGTCGTATTCTGTCATTGTCTGTGTCGTCCTTGTTGCCATATTAATTTAGTAATGTTGTCTGCAAAACATTATAAATGACTTGCAGACACAAATGTGTCTGTTGTTAGGAGTTTTTATTCATGTTGTCTGTGTCTATCAAGTTTTCTTGTTCTTGCGATTCGAAAATTTGTATGATTGACTTAATGACGGTGCCTGTTGATATAAAACGTAGGCTCAAATATGAACACAGTTGCATTTATTGGTAAAAGAGTTGTTATAATTAACAAATGGTTAGCAGAACATATATTTATCCACTCAAGAATTATGCAGCTATGCTTTTTTTGTCTGTTCTGATTAAAATAAGTTAAATGATTTTGGTTGTTATTTTATTTGTTGTAAGTATTGACACTCCAGTTTTGTCCATATTGAAAGTTAGGGGAGCCCCGTTTGAAACCCATGAGGGGCCTAAAGCGCTCCCTAAACCCAAAATGGTTTCAGCCATCCAGCTGCCTGGGTCAGTCACCTCCCTGAACTATATTTTTTACTCCAGTTGAGACCCCTTAGTTTTATTTCTTTTATTTCTTTGCAAAATAAAATACACATGAATATTATGACCATAAAAAAATCTGATAATATAATAGTAGCTAGAATAATGTTTGCCGGTTACTATGGTTAAAATGATCAATTACATGTCGTGATAGAGGTGATAGCGAATGCAAACCATTTATTTTTTATGTCATGATTTCTATATATTCATGAAATACATCAGTCAAACAGCAGTCTGATATTATTGAAACGCTGTAGTTTTGCAGGGTCCTTATTTTCACAAACATTGTATTCCATTGAATTTCACAAGGTTTAGTAACAGTTGAGAAACTGTGGTGATATTAATACAGATACCTAATATTCAGTAGATTTTTTCATCTAATATTTTATTTGATAATGCGCCATGATGGTATTAGGAGTATCGTATCACAGTGAAAATTAAACCCTTAAGAAGTAAAAACTATCTATGGTAGATGATTAAAAGCAAAAACACTCGACGGATGCAAAAATTTAGAAAGCAATGAATAATAACTTGAGGTTAAGATCTATTGACAGATTAATATAAATTGGAAAACAGTAGAATATATATATTTAGAATATTTTCTGCAATAGAAGTCATGAACTCATCTGCATTTTCAATATATTTCGTGATAAATCTTTGTTGTTTTAGGAGATAAAATTCTATTATTTCCCAGGTGAAAAGCAAAATAATAATAACGTTGGTTATTTGATTATGATATTAAGTTTTCATGGGCAATAAAAATTTACTTGAAAGTCATATTTTCCTTGTCTTTTTATGTTCATTTGATGACGTATATCCTTTGAATCATTTAATTGAACTTTTCCTGAACATGACAGCATATTGCTTGATAAACTGCCTTTATCTATTGAACAGGAAGTATTTCAGTACCTCCTAGATATGTTTTGGGTTTCATATAAGTGCTGTTTCATATAATGGCTTAAAAAAATGTTTCTGTTTGATTCCACATATCTCACCAACCCTATATTTTCCTTCCAACCCTACACTTTATTTGCCAAAGTGTGGATTTTTTTCGTTATTTTTTTTTCCTAAAAAAATGAAATTTTGAGGGAAAATGTTAAAATTTGACCATTATATATATATATATATATATATATATATATATATATATATATATATATAAAACAATACCCAAATAAAGCATGGTTTGAAACAGAATCATGTTTCTCAAAAAAAAATTAAATACCCACCTTCCATCCATTCCACCATCTTTTTTTTTTATGATCTTTGTGGGAACAAGTGCTGTTGTCTGCTTTATATTGTCACGTTAAAAGTTCACCGTGCTTTCTTTTTACTATCATTTTGGGAATGATCTTTTAGCATGTTAGAGTCGGAAAATGTGCCATTTTGACTAAAAGAGATAATTTTAATTTTGCCGAGAAATGAACAAGAGTCAGCAGCTTTAAAAATAAGACAAAAAATATAATAAAATGTACCACTCTTTCATACAAAAAAGGTTTGTGGGTCAAGTTATATTATAAGAAAAAAAAAAAAAATAAAAATCAAAACAAAATTAGGAATATTATTTTTCAGATTGGTATAAGAGTGAATGCTAGCATTTGGAATGGGGCCAAATTCCAACCCATATTGATTAGGACAACCAAAAATGTAATTTAGTTTTGCTGAATTTCAGTATAGAAATTTAAACTTTTAATTATAATTCTTATCAAAGTACAAATTTAAATGCGAATAACATGTGCGATTGTAGCACTTTAATATCTGAATATGCACTGAAAGCAAAAACATTATGCTATCATATATTGCACATTTATAATGCCTTCAAAAGTATTTCTTTTTTGTGTTTGACATTTATATCAAATATTAGAATTTCCTCCTCCTGTAAAAACCTATACAAACAAAAGTCACAGTAGAAATATAGAGAAAAAAAGTTCTTACAATGTGTTAATGTACTTCTAGCTGGTACGTACATAATGGTCCATTTATTAATATTAGATTCATTAAATATTAAGTATGCATTAGGGACAGATTCAATAGACAGAATTTTTTAGTGTACTTATAGGAATGAAATAAATTTTCAACCAATAGCAAAGCAGTATTTTAAAAATAATTGACTCCTAAATTCTTTGTTGATCCTGATATTAAAGTGTACTATAATGGTTGAAATCAATTTCAAACAAATCAGATGGTAGCAAAACTGCACTCTCACAGATTGAAGGTATTGACAACTTTTTATTTTTTGTCTTGGAATGAGGAAATTTTTGTGAATGCTTGGAAACCAGTTATATAAGACTGCTGACAAAAATTAGATCACAGATTTTTATATTTAAGTTAAAAAAATTGATGTTTATGCATTTTTCTTTACCATCACACTTTAAGCCATAAAACATTAATTTTTGAATGGAAATATAAAACTCTGCGATCTGATCTTTTGTCAGCAATCTTTTAGCATTGGTTTGCAGATATTTACGCAAAAATTTGCTCTTTCCAAGACAATTTTTTTTTGGGGGGAAATCAATATATATGTGAGAGTGCAGCTTTAATTGATCAACGTTTTACCTTCCATACTTTGTGGTTGAAACGCCAATTATTTTTCTGTTCTCTTTAAAAAATTGAAAAAAAAATGGTTTGTCTGATTATTATGTAACGTAAGAGTCATTTTTCTACAACAGCACAGTTTGATGTAAGGGGATATTTGCAATACTGCAGTTCTACTTAGAATACAAACTTAAATGTTGCAAAATGACTTTTAATACTTTGCATGAATATTCAAAAAAGATGAGCTTTGCACAAGTCAGCATCTTTTTTGGCTTGGTAACTTGTTATAAAACAATGGATTTGGTATTGTACGTTTTAAGATTCGTATTCAGGTATAGGAGTAATCTTAAACTATTTTTACACTCCTACATACAGGGTACAGCAGGTGGAACAATCAGCCCTCTATATGCTTACCAAATATTGCTCTTCCTGAGCAAATTTGAGAACACTGTGCACATATTATTTAATTAATGTTCAAAATTTTTACATGACAACAACAACACCGTCATTCCCTTGTTGCTGTCATGCCCTTGTTGCTGTCATGCCCTCGTGACTGTCTTGCCCTTATTGCTGTAATGCCCTCGTGGCTGTCATGACCTTGTGGCTGTCATGCCCTTGTTGCTGTCATGCCCTAGCTGCTGTCATGCCCTTGTTGATGTCATGCCCTTGTTGATGTCATGCCCTAGCTGTTGTCATGCCGTTGTTGCTGTCATGCCGTTGTTGCTGTCATGCCCTCATGACTGTCTTGCCCTTATTGCTGTCTTGCCCTTATTGCTGTCATGACCTTCTGGCTGTCATGACCTTCTGGCTGTCATGACCTGGCTGTCATGCCCTTGTTGCTGTCATGCCCTTGTTGCTGTCATGCCCTCGTGGCTGTTATGACCTGGCTGTCATGCCCTTGTTGCTGTCATGCCGTTGTTGCTGTCATGCCCTTGTTGTTATCATGCCCTTGTTGCTATCATGCCCTCCTGACTGTCTAGCCTTTATTGCTGTCATGCCCTCGTGGCTGTCTTGCCCTTATGGCTGCCATGCCCTTGTTGCTATCATGCCCTTATTGCTGTCATGCCCTTGTGACTGTCTTGCCCTTATTGCTGTCATGCCCTTATTGCTGTCATGCCCTCGTGGCTGTCTTGCCCTTATTGCTGTCATGCCCTTGTTGCTATCATGCCCTCATGGCTGTCTTGCCCTTATTGCTGTCTTGCCCTTATTGCTGTCATGCCCTCGTGACTGTCTTGCCCTTATTGCTGTCATGCCCTTGTGATTGTCTTGCCCTTATTGCTGTCATGCCCTTGTTGCTATCATGCCCTCATGGCTGTCATGCCCTCGTGGCTGTCTTGCCCTTATTGCTGTCATGGCCTCGTGACTGTCTTGCCCTTATTGCTGCCATGCCCTCGTGACTGTCTTGCCCTTATTGCTGCCATGCCCTCTTGACTGTCTTGCCCTTATTGCTGTCATGCCCTCCTGACTGTCTTGCCCTTATTGCTGCCATGCCCTCGTGACTGTCTTGCCCTTATTGCTGTCATGCCCTCCTGACTGTCTTGCCCTTATTGCTGCCATGCCCTCCTGACTGTCTTGCCCTTATTGCTGTCATGCCCTCCTGACTGTCTTGCCCTTATTGCTGCCATGCCCTCGTGACTGTCTTGCCCTTATTGCTGTTATGCCATCGTGACTGTCTTGCCCTTATTGCTGCCATGCCCTCGTGACTGTCTTGCCCTTATTGCTGTCATGCCCTTGTGATTGTCTTGCCCTTATTGCTGTCATGCCCTTGTTGCTATCATGCCCTCATGGCTGTCATGCCCTCGTGGCTGTCTTGCCCTTATTGCTGTCATGGCCTCGTGACTGTCTTGCCCTTATTGCTGCCATGCCCTCTTGACTGTCTTGCCCTTATTGCTGTCATGCCCTCATGGCTGTCTTGCCCTTATTGCTGTCTTGCCCTTATTGCTGTCATGCCCTCGTGACTGTCTTGCCCTTATTGCTGTTATGCCCTCGTGACTGTCTTGCCCTTATTGCTGCCATGCCCTCGTGACTGTCTTGCCCTTATTGCTGTCATGCCCTCCTGACTGTCTTGCCCTTATAGCTGTCATGCCCTCCTGACTGTCTTGCCCTTATTGCTGCCATGCCCTCGTGACTGTCTTGCCCTTATTGCTGTCATGCCATCGTGACTGTCTTGCCCTTATTGCTGCCATGCCCTCGTGACTGTCTTGCCCTTATTGCTGCCATGCCCTCGTGACTGTCTTGCCCTTATTGCTGCCATGCCCTCCTGACTGTCTTGCCCTTATTGCTGTCATGCCCTCGTGACTGTCTTGCCCTTATTGCTGCCATGCCCTCGTGACTGTCTTGCCCTTATTGCTGCCATGCCCTCGTGACTGTCTTGCCCTTATTGCTGCCATGCCCTCCTGACTGTCTTGCCCTTATTGCTGTCATGCCCTCCTGACTGTCTTGCCCTTATTGCTGCCATGCCCTCGTGACTGTCTTGCCCTTATTGCTGTTATGCCATCGTGACTGTCTTGCCCTTATTGCTGCCATGCCCTCGTGACTGTCTTGCCCTTATTGCTGTCATGCCATCGTGACTGTCTTGCCCTTATTGCTGCCATGCCCTCGTGACTGTCTTGCCCTTATTGCTGCCATGCCCTCGTGACTGTCTTGCCCTTATTGCTGTCATGCCCTCCTGACTGTCTTGCCCTTATTGCTGCCATGCCCTCGTGACTGTCTTGCCCTTATTGCTGTTATGCCCTCGTGACTGTCTTGCCCTTATTGCTGCCATGCCCTCGTGACTGTCTTGCCCTTATTGCTGTTATGCCCTCGTGACTGTCTTGCCCTTATAGCTGTCATGCCCTCCTGACTGTCTTGCCCTTATTGCTGCCATGCCCTCGTGACTGTCTTGCCCTTATTGCTGCCATGCCCTCGTGACTGTCTTGCCCTTATTGCTGTCATGCCCTCGTGACTGTCTTGCCCTTATTGCTGCCATGCCCTTGTGATTGTCTTGCCCTTATTGCTGTCATGCCCTCGTGACTGTCTTGCCCTTATTGCTGTCATGCCCTCGTGACTGTCTTGCCCTTATTGCTGTCATGCCCTTGTGACTGTCTTGCCCTTATTGCTGTCATGCCCTCGTGGCTGTCATGACCTTGTGGCTGTCATGACCTGGCTGTCATGCCTTGTTGCTGTCATGCCCTTGTTGTTGTCATACACTCGTGGCTGTCATGCCCCTGTTGCTGTTATGCCCTTGTTGCTATCATGCCCTTGTGATATTTTCTTGAAGAAAACAGAAGGAGGACAATTCAATCAATGCTGTAAGGCATTTATCAATTCAGAAGTTATTTCAGTGACAATTTATTTCAGCTAAATAAACAAAGCAGAAAACAATATGTTCGATATCAAGGGGCATGCCTTATGTCAGTAAACAACAATGATCGATTTCAACTGTTATATACGTTATCATTTTATTGGGGGTCTTTATGCATATAAACATTCACCTAGCTGCGCTATTTGTAGGTCTTTATGACTATTAAACAATCACCTAGCTGCGCTATTTGTAGGTCTTTATGACTATTAAACAATCACCTAGCTGCGCTATTTGTAGGTCTTTATGACTATTAAACAATCACCTAGCTTCGCTATTTGGAGGTCTTTTATGAATATTAAACGTTCACCTAGCTGCCCTATTTGGAGGTCTTTATGAATATTATATTTTCAGAAACGTAAAAATGAAACACTTATGACCATAATACGTTTAATATATCATAAATGTACACTTCTAACATGATGTTGATTTAAGTTTTGCGGGGCCTGCAGACACAATACAAACAAAATACAAACAAAATAAATAATTTTCAATATACATGTATATTGTTATGCAATGAGTCACGATTCAAACATATCGGAAGATGTTGCTTGTGATGATAATCACAATTGCCGGAAGGAAGTTCATTTAAGGAATGGATGTTGAGGTGTAAATATTTTGGTATGAACTGTACATAGGGTTCCTGGTATTACAAAGGAATATTGTGTGTCAAGTATTGGGCAAACAACAATGAAATATGTTCAGAATATATCGCTAAATAAATTCTACTGATCATGATCTCTTTTTTTGCAATCGGATAACAAAATATTCTCGATTTTTCTTGATAACATCTTCCTATACACCTGTTTCCTTCTTGCTGACGATGCATAATTTAATACTTGTTGTGATAGCATGATAGAAATAGAGAAAAAAGAGGCCCCCTCCTTTCAACCGAGTTCAGATTTCAATGTTATGTCATAATATCTGTCATACACATGCATTTGACAATGTGACTTCCAACAACTGATGATACATCATTTAATTGAAGCATATTAACTATTCATAGATAATAGCTAAATTATAGGAATGACGTCACCATTACGTCATATGTACTTCCGTTGTGTGGAAAATTCTCAATATAAAAAAAAATGTTCTTATGATTGATAGACATGTTTTCACATGCTCAATACACTGTAAATCAAAACTATCATTATTCCTGAAACTTTTATACCTAAAGTATCTATTCTTGCTTGATTTATCATTTAGAGTAGAGATTTAAGCATAAACCACTGCCCTATAGTTGAAAGGTCATTTTGGAAGATCTGTCATGGCGGACGGTGCAATTTTTAGAGTTTGTTTTTCAAGTGGAGTGATTTTTTTTAGGAATAACTTGACCCCCCTTTTTTATTGGCTTTAAAGGTAATTTAAAGCTTGTACTTTAAGAATATATGTGGTTATCATAGCCTGCATTCGCTCGAAATGCCTTTAAATGTTGTCTAAAACTTATAATTTTACATTGAATTATATAGCCTAAGGGAATAACAATGGTGGTGTGTAACCTAATAATTGTTTTTAATAAATCGTGCATGCTGTTTCCTGTATCATTGTGCCCATTTTTATCTCTCGGCATTGTAAATAACATTTGATTGTGGATGTTTGTATCTTTTCAGCATTGCAAGAACAGTCCGCGATCGAGTATTGTGATCGAATTGTTTACACCAGTTGTACAGAGAATCCTTAAACACAATATGGTGAGAGCAGAATTGTAATTTTGCACGTTTCATTTGTACATAATTGCTGTCTTTGTTACCATGGTACATTTTTACCTCCTCTGCTTTTCAAGTAAAGAGTAGCTGGGTTTTTTTTCATAGAAAAAAGTTGAGGTATTGTCAAAGCTTTCGTATTTTCTGCAATGCCTTTAACCATGGCTGCAACTAAAAAAACTTTATAATTCACATGAAAATTGGTCACGTTTTACCAGTGACAATTTGCATGATGCAACATCGGCTTTAGACGGTCCTTGATTTTTACCAACTTTGTCAAAAGAATGTATTGAATGCAGGTCGACATGCATTTGTTTATCCAAGGTTGTCACATGACTAGTAAATCTTTTCATTGATGTATTAGTCATAAAATTTTCATATCAGAGTGATTTGGTGTCATGTCAATTGCATATGGTGAGGAACTTTTGCTTGAACATTGTTTAGATACCCCTTGATCAGCTGGCCCCAATTTCTCGAAACTTCTTAAGCTTAAAAGGCTTAAGCTGCTTATTTCGATAAGCCAAAATACATAGTTATAGTGATTTTTTTTTAATGAAGAATGGTTTACTGCGATAATCCTAACGATAACTTTTATCTAAAGTATTAAAACTTTCAAAGGAGTATATAAAACGCAAAATATTGAAAGACAAAAATAGTGGGTTTAGCTTAATCCTGTTATAAGAGACTTAAGAAGTTTCGAGAAATTGGGGCCAGAAGAAAAATGGACTAGCTTTGATATCCAGTTCTTGTGTTCTTGTTGATTTAAGTTCTGTTGAAAATTATGACAATTAAAAAGGTTTTAAAACAATAGACCATAACAACAATTGAACAGTCAAACTTGTTGGCTTGATATCTCAGGGACCGCCAAAATACTTTGAGCCTCGCGAACATCAAGCCAAGAGGGAATGCTTACATACAATAAAACAAAATTAGTCCTTTACATCAAGTTCGAGCCAATGTGGAAGTCGAGCCAAGGGGCATCGAGCCAACGAGTTTAAACTGTAATTTACTACACATCCAGAAGAATGAATGGACATATTTGAACTAAAGTCTATTTATCATTTCTTTTTCTTAGAAAAAATTGTTCATAGTCATAACCTTGATGTCCCAGTCAGCCATATCTGAAACTACATACACGATATTCAAATGAAACTTGGTACAAATGTTGCAAGAGACAATAGGCATATGTAAAGTATGGCTCAAAATTCTGACTTTAATAATTGTTGAGTTATGCCCCTTGTTCAATTGTAAACAAAACAGATGTGGTTTTAGCTTAGAAGTATTTTTATCCCACCCCAGATAATTAGATTCAAATATTTGGCCATGCTGGAAATCCTTATCTTGCCTGTGGGCAAAGATAAGAAAAATACCTGTTTGGAACTCATGCAATTACCTCCCTTGTTGGAGACCGTCATCTGTAGCACCATGGAAATCTTGTCTTGTGGCAATATTTAAAATCCAAAAAATCATTTCTTGCTTCAAATGGTGTTCAATGAGGTGCGAGAAAAAGCATCTACCATAGCTGCGTGTGTAAGATAGGTTCATCCCAACCCTCGTGCAGGGTGTTCTGTGGAAATTGGTTAACCTCGTTTCGGCAAAACACCCTATGCTTGGGTTGAGATTATAAGTATCTTCCATGGCCGAGAGTGTAAGATAGGTTAATTCCCATAGGTTAATTCCCACCCAAAAAAGGCTTTGTTGAGGTTAAAAGTTTTTCTGCAGTTTGTGAAATATTTCTGGAGTGAAGGGATAGTTTCTAGAGAAAAAGGATAGTTCCGCGAAGGCTTAATTTCAGCCTCGCAAATTAGCATAAGATAAGAAAAAAAAAATCTGTTTGAAATCCGTGTTACGGTGAAATATGAGCCTTATAGAATGCAAATATATTTATTTTTAGTCTATTCAGTTTTACCATGACAATAAAAATACTGCTAATAATTAAAAAAAAAATAGATTTAGAGTTTGAAGAATGGTGACTTATGCCATATTTTTGCCATTTTTCATTAATTTGATAAAAAAAATGACTGGCCTACCATATAAAAATAATTAAACCACAATTTCATATTGTGTATGTGAAAAGCTAAACGTATGCCAAATATGAACACTGGTGAAGAAGCGGGCCTATCCGAATAATGAACGTTACAGTTCTCTCATTCATATAAAAAATTCAAAACCCTACTATTTTACCATCGGTACGTACGGTAATTTCCTGCATCAAGTATTTCTTCATTGTTGGGGAAAATAAAAAATAATAGTCATCATATTTGCATTATTTAAGGAATAAATTTTATTTTATAAGCCAACTTTTAAATCATTTTCTGACAATTAATATTCAATTGAAAATTTGATTTTTTTTATGCTGGTCAATGAGATGGCCTGGTATGCCATAAGTTTGCTAGAATTAAGTGGTTTAAGATACATTGTAATGTGTTTTCAGGATTTTGGAAAATTTCCCCGAATGCGGCAATTTGTTCAAGAATACATCCAGGCGTTGAATTGCCAGAACGCGGGCATCGAAGTGGTCAAAGACTTCATACGCAGGTATTATATTGCTGTGTTAAAAGTGTTAGATGTTGGGAAATTGTTGTGTGAACCAGTGTTAGAAACTAATGATGGTTCAGGATCCTGAGGACAGCATATTTCATGGACAGACTCTTTTTTTAAAAGAACCTCACAGTCAGGTGTTCCAACGGCACATCGTAATGATTTGACAGAAAGTGAAATGCATGTTAAGTTATAGTAGAAATAAATTGTCCAAGAAAACGGGTCTACATAAACTAAATTCTAACTCTCAAGTATCCAAAATGATGATGAAATTGCCAAAACATGCAAACAATGAAACCCTGGTGCATACTCAATGTGTTTCATACACATAATTTATGCTCATAGTATTTCATCCATATAATTAGGATTCTAAGCATTTTGTGAAATTTAGATGCTTAAAGCAGCATTAAATATACACCTTTAAAATATTGAGCTAAATAATTGAGGAGCCTTCTACACCATGTGTCCTGTTGAGATCTTTGTACAAATGCATATAAAACCAATACTTACACATAGAACAATGGCAGATTTTCAAAGGTTTCAATTGTCATGTTCTTTCGGCGTCCCTAGGAAAAATAATGAGTGTCCAACACTGGTGAACATGGGAAAATGATTACCCTCTTGTCTAGTCAGTGTTTGTGACATCAGAAAGGTTGTTTTAAAGAATATTGGCATGGTGCTGATATTTGGAAATACAAAAAAATGTTGCAACTCAGAAATTATTGTCAAATAAGACTCCGTAATAGCAGCATGGGAAGGTGTGTCACACTTGTATAGCAGCATGGGAAGGTGTGTCACAATTGTATAGCACCTTGGGAAGGTGTGTCACACTTGTATAGGTGTGTCACACTTGTATTGCACCATGGGAAGGTGTGTCACACTTGTATAACACCTTGGAAAGGTGTGTCACACTTGTATAGCACCTTGGGAAGGTGTCACACTTGTATAGCACCATGGGAAGGTATGTCACACTTGTATAGCACCTTGGGAAGGTGTGTCACACTTGTATAGCACCTTGGGAAGGTGTGTCACACATGTATAGCATTGTGGGAAAGTGTGTCACACTTGCATAGCACCATGGGAATGTGTGTCACACTTGCATAACACCATGGAAAGTTGTGTCACAATTACATAGCAACATGAAAAGGTGTGTCACACATGTATAGCATTGTTGGAAAGTGTGTCACACTTGCATAGCACCATGGAAAGGTGTGTCATACTTGCATAACACCATGGGAAGGTGTGTCATACCTGTCATCACCGTGGGAAGGTGTGTCACAATTGTATAGCACAATGGGAAGGGTAGTGACACTTGTATAGCACCATGGAAATAAGGTGTATCACACTCGTATAGCACCATGGGAAGGTGTGTCACACTTGTAAAGCACCTTGGCTCAAGGTGTGTCGCACTTGTATATCACCATGGGAAAGTGTGTCACACTTGTGAAGCACCATGGGAAGGTGTGTCACACTTGTATTTCACCATGGGATAGTGTGTCACACTTGTATAGCATATTGGGAAGGTGTGTCACACTTGTATATCACCATAGGAAGGTGTGTCACACTTTTATATCACCATGGGAAGGTGTGTCACACATGTATAGCACATTGGAAAGTGTGTCACACTTGTATAGCACCATGGGAAGGTATGTCACACTTGTAAAGCACCATGGGAGGGTGTGACACACTTGTATACCATAGTGGGGAGGTGTGTCACACATGTATAGCACATTGGAAAGGTGTGTCACACTTGTAAAGCACATTAGAAAGGTGTGTCACACTTGTAAAGCACCATGGGAGGGTGTGACACACTTGTATACCATAGTGGGGAGGTGTGTCACACCTGTATAGCATCGTGGGATGGTGTATCACACTTGTATAGCACCTTGGGAAGGTGTCACACTTGTAAAGCACCATGGGAAGGTGTGTCACACTTGTAAAGCACCATGGGAAGGTGTGTCACACTAGTATAGCACCATGGGAAAGTGTGTCACACTTATAAAGCACCTTGGCTCAAGGTTAGTGGCACTTGTATATCACCATGGGAGAGTGTGTCACACTTGTAAAGCACCATGGGAAAGTGTGTCACACCTTTATATCACCATGGGAAAGTGTGTCATACTTGTTTAGCACATTGGGAAGGTGTGTCACACTTGTATATCACCATGGGAAGGTGTGTCTCACTTGTATAGCACCTTTTGAATGTGTGTCAACCTGTTTAGCACCATGGGAAGGTGTGTAGAACAAAAAACTATAAAATGTGTGCTGTTAACTCTTAAATCAAAGTCACACTTGGAGGTCAAGGTTGTACAATATGGACTTCATGGTAATAATTCCTGTCTCAGCAATAACTTTTTAACTATCAATGGAATTTCAATCAATTTCACCCTGTTATAGAGTATCATGGGAAGTTGTCACATTTTGGGCTCTGAAAGGTCAAAGTCACACTTGGAGGTCATGTAATACATTATGGATAGGGGTTTTATAGTACCCTTAATAGTTTGCCAATTCAACGGCATTTGGTATGTGTCAGTAACGGCTCTTGTATACATATATAAAGCTTGCATTTGATGATGTACAATTTATGGATTCATACACATATGATATCAATGAAGTATGACATATTTTGTCCAAATGACCTTGGACATAAAAGTTGTCTTTTTTAATCAACAATGTTTTCAATTTCAAGAAACAGTTGTTATTAAAATCTGCATTTTCCACAAACCATGTTCCCGCAGTTTTTAATTGAGAAGAAATTTTATGGGAAATGATTAAAACCTCAGCTTTTTTGTGTAATTATTATTTTCTTCGCATGTTTTGAAATGTGCAGAGTTTGTTATGTCTAATAAAAAAAATTATAATTGCAAACGTTTGCATTATCTTAAAACTTGAAACATTGGCCAAACTTAAGAAACTTTTAAAGATATGATCACCAATCTTGGTTTGAATGCTTACTATGATAGTACAAGTTAATAAGAAAAGTTCCATAACTCTGGCTATCTCAGCTTTTTCTCTCTCTTATGACACTTACTGTTCAAGATTGTTTATATTTTAGCATGCACGGTCCAGCAAGCGTTTGTCCACACCCCCGAGTGCTGCCAAACCTCGTGGCTGTCTGTCTAGCTGCCATCTACAGTGTCTATGAGGACAAGAAATTGTAAGTCACGATCGTAGTGTGTAAAATAAGTTAGGCCAGGGGAAAATAATGATTTTCAGACGAATTTTGAAGAACTAAAAGTGGCTTGGTAGCTTTGATGTTTTATGCTTTATTATATATGCATCATAAGTCGGTAAGCATTGTAGATCGAAAGTTTCATTTTTCCAATTTAAACCTAGTACAATTCGACCATTATTCCACTTGTGATGTCATGCATATTACAGTTACCATTGTGTGCTGTTAAAATTACATCATAAGGCAAATTCTAGTGTTATAAAGGTGTTATATATTATGTAATAGAGCGTCTTTTAAGTGATATAAAACCAGAAATTTATATAATAACAAGATTATTTGTATTGCATTTTGATTCAGGATGTCGTATTTGACTCTAGACTAGATATTTGTCAATTTTGAGTTCACACGTCCTCGTGAAATCTGAATATGCAAAAATCATCTTGAGTCGAATTCAACCTCCCAGATCTAAATAACATTCAAAACCCTATTATATTTTCTAAAAAACACTATAAATATGTTTACATTTCCAATTTTTCAAATTCTTTTGTATTACATTTGTTGTTAAATCCTCATTCATGACAAATAATATCTTGCGAGTGCAAAGACAGCTGGTATATACACATATATATATATATATATATGAATAATGCTCTTGATTACTGCGAGGGAATCCAGTGTTTCTGGCCTTTTTTTCAGAAGAAAATAATTTTTCACCTTTGAACTGAAAGTGGCCTGCTCATGATTGGGTGTTATTGTACTGTTTCAGTTTGAGATAAGTTATTTAGGATATACATACATGAAGTTCAGGTATCATGACGGTATTGGTGTCATTAAGGTCGTGCAAAAATTAAAACCCTGCGATTACTTCAAAAGCGTTCACGAGATGCAAATAAAACTATGTACGCATGTTTCTAGGGACAAAACACATAATTATGTATAGCAAGGTCCATAACTCTGGCTTTGATTATTGTTGAGTTATGCCCCTTGTTTGAATGAAGAAAAAATAACAGATGAGCAATGATGCTACCTCCGAAGTGCTCTTGTTAAAATCAATCAATTTCATTTATAAGAAAATTTAAATGCTGATTTGATTTTTTGTTTCTTCTATCTTTAAGTTTTCTTTTTAAAGACTTTCTTGCAATACCAAAAATTCAAATAAATTGCCCATTTGTGGTATTTGTATGAAATTGTAGACCAAATTGTAATAATTGTCTACCTTTATAATTTATTTTCATAAATCAATTGTGGGTTTGGTAAAAGAACAGCAGTCTTTTGAAAAATGATGAATCTCAGAGTGAATATTACAATTGAAATAAATTTATGATACACGTGTCTGTATTAAATCCTGGGGTTTTTGTTTGACAAGAAATTAATAAGATTTTTTTTCTGTTGGATAAAACTGAAGCGTGAAATTGTCAAACACGATTCCTGGAAATGAAAGAGAATCTAAAATAAAAAGTTCCTGTGTAAAGTATCGCTATTACAAACAGAATATTATTTCATATTGTCACAAATAGAACATGTGACTAATATTTCTGCTGGTATATTAATGAGTGATGTATGTTACACATGAATTTCAAGACTTGTACTCTTTTCAGGTTGTTGTTTGTTTTAAGGAAGATAGGGATTACATTTCACCCCACTTTCATTTTTAACTGGTCTGTTTTTAAAGAAAAAAAGTCCAGGGGCCATAAGGGGCCATAATAACAAACCGTCTGAAGTTAAGACTCAAACTCAGAAAAGCGTTTTTATGAAATGGACAAAAAATCATCTTTATTCGATTTCTTTTATGAAAATGTATGTCAATAATAGTAAAACATTGAAATAGTGATATCATTCAGCAAAATTTATCATCAATGCTTTTCGAAAGTTACATTGGAAAAAAGATTTGTAATTTTGATTCTCGAGTCTGAACTTGCACTTGAAACTGTTCGTTATCATGGCCCCAGGTCTTATTTTAACCTTGATTCTGTTGTTGTCATCGCCATACCTTAAAGCTGCACTCTCACAGATGGAACGTTTTGACAACTGTTTTATTTTTTGTCTTGGAACAAGCAAGTGTTTGCGTAAATATCTGCAACCCAGCACTTGATAAAAAACTGATGACAAAAGATCAGATCGCAGATTTTCATATTTCCACTCCAATATTAATGTTTTATGCATTTTTCTTAAACCGATAGTAACGGCTTAAGACATAAAACATTAAATTTGGAATGGAAATATGAACAGTTGTCAAAACAGTAAATCTGTGAGGGTGCAGCTTTAAATTCAATCATTGCGATAACTGAAAAAAAATCATGTTATTCAAATTAAATTCAAATAAAATGTGATATTTATGTTCATAGGGACAAGACATAGATGTTAAGCAAGGCATATAACTCTGGCTTTAATAATTATTGAGTTATGCCCCTTGTTTTATGAAATCCAACAGACGAGCATTCACGTTAGTTCTGTGGCGCTCTTGTTTGGCTTGTAAATGCAGGATTACTTGAAATATTTTTAACCTATGTACAGTTTTGGCTCGTATTTTTCAGGGAATATTGTGATTTCATTGTCATTGCACAAAATTTATATTTTTCAGGGAAAAGCAGGATAATATTTCATCGCACATTTTCGACCAATCTGACTGGGAGAAGAGAGTTACTTGTTATGTGAAAATGATGGAGACAATGTAAGCCGATATTGCACGAGGGATTATCTGGGATTATTGATTAAGTGACTAAGCTTAGGCCATTATTATGAAAATGATCTATTGTTTAATTTAATATCATATAATAAGGGCAAAGATTTTAATAACATTAAAAAACAAACAGAATTTGTGAATAAACAATAGTAACTAAAATGAAGCATCATAAGGAATGTTAACGATTGAAAATGAGTTTAAATGGATTGACCTTTATATGTTAAAGATAAACAATTTCATAGCTGTGAAAGAAATGACCAATAGAAACAAGAAAAGTAATGTATAAATAAATACATTGTTGTAATAAGTTAATAATCAAATAGTCTGTTCCTACAGGTAGGATTCATTTCTGGCAGAATCTGTAAGTTCAAGGGCCCATCTTATCAGAACAGAACAGATCAGATCATTTATTGTTATAACTTGAACATACACAGTTCATCGTTATTCCAATTACATAAACACATCATATCGATGAGCCTACGACCAAATATTGTAAGGTCAGAAAGTTCAGTTGAATATTTCACTAGTGTCAGAAATCTAATTTAAATTTTATCTCCTTAAAAAAAAAAGTCAAATATTCCCAGTCTTACCCTTTGTTTCCGAATATTTCATATTACGACCAAGAACAATATGATTCGAAATATTGAACATGCGATGCATTTGTTGATGATATGGCCCCTGAGTATTTGTCTATTTTTCTGACAATGTCAATAAATGTCACTAAGTTCAATTTTCTTATGGAGATAAATGTCATATGTAAATCTCACAGCTAAAACAGATTAATATCAAATGTCAGTAGTGATGTTTGTTTAGCAAGTATGGTTTCATTGTAGAACTTTAAAATTGTGTATAAGTATGTTACATTAATATTTGTTCAAGAAAGGTTTTTAAAATTTGTATGAATGACAATTCAAAAATGACAGTTCAAAATAGTAATCATCAGCATTAAAAAACAAGTTTCTAATTTCCTGAAATCCTCAATTAAATTTGATCCCAATTTTGTTTCAGGTCAACTTTCGAGGACTGGCGATATATTTTAGGCAGCCTGCTACAACCGATACCCTTTCCTATTGAGTAAGTGCAAGTTAGTCTATACTCACTACAACTGCAGATACCCCTTTGTTTTGGATAATATGTGTATTGTAGTTTATACTCTGTTACACCTTCCTATTGAGTAAGTATACAGTAGTTTATACTCTGTTACACCTTCCTATTGAGTACTTATACAGTAGTTTATACTCAGATACACCTTCATATTGAGTACGTATACAGTAGTTTTGCCCCCACAAAGTGGCGGCATATAGGGTTGCCCTTGTCCGTACGTACGTCTGTCCGTACGTACGTACGTACGTACGTCCCGAAGATTGTTTCCGATCTAATTCTTGAAAACCGTTTGTCCAATCCTCACCAAACTTTAAACACATGTTTGTGACCATAATATCTTGATCAAGTTCGATAGTCATGGAAATCGCTTTAGTCATTTAGGAGTTACGGCCCTTTTTTGCCAAAAATACTTCAAAAATATATGTTTCCAATCTAATTCTTGAAAAGTATGTGTCCAATCCTCACCAAACTTTACATACATGATTGTGACCATAATATCTTGATCAAGTTCGATAGCCATGGAAATCGCTTTTGTCATTTAGGAGTTACGGCCCTTTATTTGCAAAAAAAGACTTGAAAAATATGTCCCGAAGATTGTTTCCGATCTAATTCTTGAAAACTGTTTGTCCAATCCTCACCAAACTTTAAACACATGTTTGTGACCATAATATCTTGATCAAGTTCGATAGTCATGGAAATCGCTTTAGTCATTTAGGAGTTACGGCCCTTTTTTGCCAAAAATACTTCAAAAATCATTATTTATACTCTGATACACCTTCCAATTGAGTAAGTATACAGTAGTTTATACTCTGATACACCTTCCAATTGAGTAAGTATACAGTAGTTTATACTCTGATACACCTTCCAATTGAGTAAGTATACAGTAGTTTATACTCTGATACACCTTCCTATTGAGTACGAGTAAGCTGCTTTAAACTCTGATATACTCAAGGATGTGATTTGTCCGCGGATTTGCGGAATTTATAGTCTGATATTCTTTCCTATTGAGTAAGTGTGAGGTAGTTTATAGTCTGATATCCTTTCCTATTGAGTTAGTGTGACGTAGTTTATAGTCTGATATCCTTTCCTATTGAGTTAGTGTGACGTAGTTTATAGTCTGATATCCTTTCCTATTGAGTTAGTGTGACGTAGTTTATAGTCTGATATCCTTTCCTATTGAGTATGTGTGACGTAGTTTATAGTTGAGTTAGTGTGACGTAGTTTATAGTCTGATATCCTTTCCTATTGAGTAAGTGTGACATAGTTTATAGTCTGATACCCTTTCCTATTGAGTTAGTGTGACGTAGTTTATAGTCTGATATCCTTTCCTATTGAGTTAGTGTGACGTAGTTTATAGTCTGATATCCTTTCCTATTGAGTTAGTGTGAGGTAGTTTATAGTCTGATATCCTTTCCTATTGAGTTAGTGTGACGTAGTTTATAGTCTGATATCCTTTCCTATTGAGTTAGTGTGACGTAGTTAATAGTCTGATACCCTTTCCTATTGAGTTAGTGTGAGGTAGTTTATAGTCTGATATCCTTTCCTATTGAGTTAGTGTGAGGTAGTTTATAGTCTGATACCCTTTCCTATTGAGTTAGTGTGACATAGTTTAAACTCTGATACCCTTTCCTATTGAGTTAGTGTGAGGTAGTTTAAACTCTGATACCCTTTCCTATTGAGTTAGTGTGACATAGTTTAAACTCTTATAACTTTTGCTATTGAGTTAGTGTGAGGTAGTTTATACTCTGATACCCTTTCCTACTGAGTTAGTGTGAGGTAGTTTAAACTCTGATACCCTTTCCTACGACTCTTGTTGCATGTTATTATATACCTGTGTATATTAAAAAATTAGATTGATGCTTTAAAACATTATGAACTTGATCTCATATTTCGCCAGTTATCGTAACATTTCCTTCAGTATCGTAACCTACTATTTTCATAAAAGGTTCTTGACATTAAATTGTTATGTCTGCTGTATATAAACAATTTTTGTAAACAGTAATTATTATTGTATGTAACTGAACATATTCATGGAATTCTACTTCAGCAGCTTCACAGTTTCTCTGGTATTGATTTCTTATCTTTTACTTATTTGTTTCAGCGCATTAGCAGACGATCTGTTTACTTCGTAAGTTTTGTTTTCTTATTTCAATTTTTTTTTCACAACTTGGGGAATAGACTTTCTTGAGACTCAATTACTCTGGGTTTTTACCTGTATTCCTCAGCACTTTGTTGTGCAAATAATGAAATTTTCTAAAACCTAATGGAAATTTCACTACCAAGTAAACATAAAATCAAACAAATATATTTAAAATTAGTATGACAGCATGATATCAATGGTACTTTAAAATGCTACCCTTGAATTTCTTCTGTCATTTCATATTAAGTTGATGTAGACAGTAGTGGAATTTATTAAAATTGTTAAATCTGTAAAAACAACAACAACAACATTGTACCACTTGTGCTTTATAGATTCCTGGAAAAGTCTGTAGAATCATTTCCGAGTAATGACTATTGTGCCTCAAAGATTCTGGATTTCTCGGCTTTTCTGTTGTAATTTGAGAAACAGTTTCCTGAATTCCCGTTAATATGGCACAAGTCATACAAAGTGCTTAATAAAAACAAGTCAATCTTTCAAAACCTGTGACATTTTCTGAGAGAGCTGTTTGATTGGATGCAATCGCATACATGCTGTGAATGTAAAACCTGGATTATTTTATAAAATTGTGCAGATTCTATTGATTGTTTTTATATAATATATTTTTCATCTTGATCAATTTATTTCATGGCAGTGGTTTATGAAGCAGGGGCTTTAGGCTCAAGCAGTGGTTAAAAATTAACACAAGCCACAAGCCCTGCACTGGTAAAATGTTTTCCGGGCTTGCTCAAATTCTGAATTTTATATAGCAGGGCTTGTTCAAAAATGTGATGCCAATTTAAAGTATAAGAATTAGGGCTTGTTCATCCAAAAGACTAATTTCGATGACTGCTCTAGGGATACATTTAAGATGGATGTATGGGATTGAAAGGTGGGAAAGGGACAAATCTAGACAAATATTAAAGGGGCTGTACTCCATATGATGACATATCGAAAATAAAAAATAAATTGTCGAAAACTGACATAAACTTGGTATCGATGTGTTCAATGCATTGAAACTTACTAACTGAAGCACCACATAATTTACAAATAATTTATTTTTCACAGTTTTTTGGTATTTTTCCATTAAAAATATTACTAGGTATGTCTACCTAGTAGAATTCATTCCTTATGCGTGATTGGCTAGTTGATGTTATCACATGATATTACCAAGTGAGGTTTATATCTGAAATATTCCTCCCGGTAAGAGTAAGTCTTCGTAGCACAGTGGATACGACACAGGATTGCAATTTTGGTGACCCCGGTTTTTTTTACATTTTGGTATATTTTTTACCATTACGATAATCAAAGAGTCAAACATTTTATTAAATAATTGTCCTGAGATTCGTTACAGAAAAAAACTTTTTTTGGTGCTAATCTGGTGTACAGTCCCTTTAAATGTTTTGTGGATGAATGCTTGACCTTCCTGTACTGAGAGTGACCTTCCGTGCATGAAGCATGAAAAGAAACTGTTACTTGGTCAAACCTGAACTCTTAACTGATGAGAGCGTGTCTGTCACTAGTATCTGTTTATTATTGTCTGTGTGACTTTGATCAGAGCAGCCGAGTTATTGAGGTCATACTTTCAGACCATTATGGCTGCAGAATAAGGACATTGTGTTTCCTCCTTGGTATTAAATAAAACATTTATCAGTAAAAATTTGCTTAAGGGATTTTAATGTTCTGTCAAGATAATGTGCTTGGCAGAAATCACTAGTAATGGTTGTCTTTTATAATAATCTGGGTTAATTATGCAAAATCTCGGTTAATTATGCTTCCGATCTCAATGATGAATATGGCTAGTTATGGTTGAAGCATTGTTCGCAAAACCACTAATAGGCTGACAGTGAGGTCATGTTTGCGCATCTAGCTAATAAACAAATTTTAATTTCCTTATAAGAATTTAAAGAATGAGATAAAGAAATAGAATATCCTTTCGATAGAAGATCACGATATAATTTATTATTACATCTTCGATGATCACTTAATTTATTTATTCCACTTGTGGCAAAAGCTTCCTATTTAAAACAAGTATAGAGGATAATTGTTAGTTTCAGTTATTTAAGATGGTAATATTATTATATATTATACCTTACATACCCTTCTTTGTGTTTCTAAAGTTGATCGGTCTGTATATCAGTGTTGTTTTTTATCCAAATCCTGTTTTATGATGTCAGCAGTCCATATCATATTTATTGCTGGTCCTGACCTTTTAAAAATGTTATATGGACCGCTCGGGCGTCATTCGGCTTGTAAGTGTGACTTGCTATTTTCACAATGGCGAAATTTTTTGTAAGTGAACATACTTAGCTTTGTTCAATGAAACACATCTTAAGCGCTTTAAAAATAAGCAGCACCCTTCCATAACTCTTTAGTTAAAACCCTTTTGATGAATTTTATTTCAGTAATAAATCTCTATAAACCATCGGAAATTATATGATAAATGCTTGCCTTCTACTCAATGTCATAAAATATAGAGGGCTAATGACTCCTAGTTTCCTGTTGACTGTTCAAGAACTAAAATGAATATGTACGTTTATATAATCATAGTATTTACATTCCCCATGTTTTAAATTAGCGTTGAGGGGTCATGACTTTTCTCAAGGCACCACAAGGGAAGTTTTGTTTTTCCTCAAAAATGCCAATTTTTATATTGTGTTACTTCATGTTAAGGATACAAAATGTGTTTGTTTTTTTAGTTTTTAGCTCTACTGGCCAAAGGCCAGAAGAGCTTATGCGATGGTAATGTGTACATAGTATGTGCGTCCGTGGGTCTGTAAACAATTGCTTGTGAACACGATACAGTCTTCAGTTTTGATTGTATCTCGATGAAACTTGTACAGTATCTAGATATCCATTAGAGCTTGGTTCCTTTCGAAAACAAGCCAGATCCACCCATGCATGCCTAGATTATGGCCCTTGATAGTATAAAAAAATGCTATTGTGTAAACAATTGGTTGTGAACATGATACAGTCTTCATTTTTGATTGTATCTCGATGAAACTTGTACAGTATTTAGATATCCATTAGAGCTCGATTCCTTTTGAAAACCAGCCAGATCCGCCCATGCATGCCTAGATTATGGGCCTTGAAAGTATTAAAAAATCAGTTTGTCTGTAAACAATTGCTTGTGAACATGATACAGTCTTCAGTTTTGATTGTATCTCGATGAAACTTGTACAGTATTTAGACATCCATTAGAAATCGGTTCCTTTTGAAAACCAGCCAGATCTGCCCATGCATGCCTGGATACTTACACAATGGACACACATGAACTTAGCATACTTACACAATGGACACACATGAACTTAGCATACTTACACAATGGACACATATGAACTAAGCATACTTACACAATGGACACACATGAACTTAGCATACTTACACAATGGACACACATGAACTTAGCATACTTACACAATGGACACACATGAACTTAGCATACTTACACAATGGACACACATGAACTTAGCATACTTACACAATGGACACACATGAACTTAGCATACTTACACAATGGACACATATGAACTTAGCATACTTACACAATGGACACACATGAACTTAGCATACTTACACAATGGACACACATGAACTTAGCATACTTACACAATGGACACACATGAACTTAGCATACTTACACAATGGACACACATGAACTTAGCATACTTACACAATGGACACATATGAACTTAGCATACTTACACAATGGACACACATGAACTTAGCATACTTACACAATGGACACACATGAACTTAGCATACTTACACAATGGACACACATGAACTTAGCATACTTACACAATGGACACACATGAACCTAGCATACTTACACAATGGACACACATGAACTTAGCATACTTATACAATGGACACACATGAACTTAGCATACTTACACAATGGACACATATGAACTAAGCATACTTACACAATGGACACACATGAACTTAGCATACTTACACAATGGACACACATGAACTTAGCATACTTACACAATGGACACACATGAACTTAGCATACTTACACAATGGACACATATGAACTAAGCATACTTACACAATGGACACATATGAACTTAGCATACTTACACAATGGACACACATGAACTTAGCATACTTACACAATGGACACACATGAACTTAGCATACTTACACAATGGACACTTACACAATGGACACACATGAACTTAGCTTACTTACACAATGGACACACATGAACTTAGCATACTTACACGATGGACACACATGAACTTAGCATACTTACACGATGGACACACATGAACTTAGCATACTTACACGATGGACACACATGAACTTAGCATACTTACACGATGGACACACATGAACTTAGCATACTTACACGATGGACACATATGAACTTAGCATACTTACACGATGGACACACATGAACTTAGCATACTTACACGATGGACACACATGAACTTAGCATACTTACACAATGGACACACATGAACTTAGCATACTTACACAATGGACACATATGAACTTATCATACTTACACAATGGACACACATGAACTTATCATACTTACACAATGGACACACATGAACTTAGCATACTTACACAATGGACACATATGAACTTAGCATACTTACACAATGGACACACATGAACTTAGCATACTTACACAATGGACACACATGAACTTAGCATACTTACACAATGGACACACATGAACTTAGCATACTTACACAATGGACACACATGAACTTAGCATACTTACACGATGGACACACATGAACTTAGCATACTTACACGATGGACACACATGAACTTAGCATACTTACACGATGGACACACATGAACTTAGCATACTTACACAATGGACACACATGAACTTAGCATACTTACACAATGGACACATATGAACTTAGCATACTTACACAATGGACACACATAAACTTAGCATACTTACACAATGGACACATATGAACTTAGCATACTTACACAATGGACACACATGAACTTAGCATACTTACACAATGGACACATATGAACTTAGCATACTTACACAATGGACACATATGAACTTAGCATACTTACACAATGGACACACATGAACTTAGCATACTTACACAATGGACACACATGAACTTAGCATACTTACACAATGGACACACATGAACTTAGCATACTTACACAATGGACACACATGAACTTAGCATACTTACACAATGGACACACATGAACTTAGCATACTTACACAATGGACACATATGAACTTAGCATACTTACACAATGGACACATATGAACTTAGCATACTTACACAATGGACTCATACATAGCCATTCTATTTAAGTACTAAAAGAGATGGTTGTTATAATACATTTGTGTTTTCACATAAGCAGAAATGTTATGTTTCAGTTAAAAGGCATTGGATGATTTTGAAAGGTCAGTAAAGGTGAACATGACAATAGCATTGTGTGAAATGGTCTACTGATATTTTCTTTGGCATTAAGACAGTTGTTTTGTTTCTGTAAATGACAGAAAACCTTTTTTGTGATGATAAGATTTATTCGGCAAGACACCATAAGCTTTGATGAGCTTTTATAAACGACAGTAAACCTTTCTGATTTGCGAAATTATTTGTGGAATAAAATATGAAGAAAGATGTATGGTCAAAGGCTAGTCTATTTTGAAAAAGTCAAGGTGTTGTGATAGCCTTGTTAGCTCGACTATTCGAAGAATAGGTGGGCTATACTACTCGCCCCAGTGTCAGCATCGACTTTGGTGTCCGGTTAAAGTTTTAGGGAAAGTTGGGATTTTCACTTATAAGTCCAATACCCTACATTCAATTGACTTAATACTTCACGCAGTTGTTCAGAGCCATCACATGATGAGGTTAGATAACTCCATATTATTCTCTACACAGATTATTGCCCCTGATTGACTATGGAACTTAGGTTAAAGTTTAAGGGCAAGTTGGAATAACTTCTATATCCTTTGTTCAATTGACTTAATACTTCACACAGTTGTTCAGGACCATCACTCAATGAGGTTACATAACTCCATATTATTCTAAATACAAGTTATGACCCCTGATTGACTTAGGTTAAAGTTTTAGGGCAGGTTAAAGTTTTAGGGCAAGTTGGGATTTTCACTTAAAACTCCAATACCATTCATTCAATTGACTTAATACTTCACACAGATGTTCAGAGCCATCACATAATGAGGTTAGATAACTCCATATTATCTTTTATACAAATTATGGCCCCCCATTGACTATGGAACTTAGGTTAAAGTTTTAGGGCAGGTTGGGATATTGTTTAATGACTTCTTTACCCTTCATTCAACTGACTTAATATTTCACACAATTGTTCAGGACCATCACCCAATGAGGTTACATAACTCCATATCCTTAATACAAGTTATGGCCCCTGATTGACTTAGGTTAAAGTTTTAGGCAAGTAAAAGTTAAGGGCAAGTTGGGATTTTAATAAAAAAAACTTCTATACCGTTCATTAAATGCACTTAATAAAATTCAAAATTATTTACGACCATCTTACAACATCTTACAAGAAACATAACTCTGTTTTAAGCCTAAATACAAATTATGGCCCTTGAATTTTTTTTTATTTTTTATTATTTCCTTTGAAAGGCATATTCGTATATTCTTAACCACATTTTCATAATTTGAAATCAAGTTATTTGAATGACTTGCATCATTGTTTGGGCGGGCTGGTGGGAGGGCAGCATCAAAGTCACCTTATGTATCGAATAATTTTAGTTAGGTTTGAGATAAAGAGACCAAACTTGGTATTATTACATCGTTATTGTATTCTAAGTCAAAGCGGCGTAGTCGAGTGCGCTGTCTTACGACGGCTCTTGTTGTTCTTGTTGTTGTCATCATCATGGTCTTTATTGATGTTGTTGTTGTCAACATCATCATTTACTTGTCATTGACTTATAAAAAGTTGTTTTGGTTGTCAACATAGTCATTTACTTTGCCATAACTTAAACAAAATGATATATATGAAACTTGGTACACATGTTGCAAAATACAATACACACTTTTGTTGCAAGGCCCATAACTCTGCCTTTAATAATTGTTGAGTTAAGGTACATATTTAACCATTGTGGGCATAATTCAGGACATGTAAATAGAAAGAGTCAGAGGATATATAACACAGCTTAGATTTTAACATATATTTACACCCAAAGAGATGGCCTAACGGCCTTCAATATGTAAGATGCTTGGTAGTTAAGCGCTACATTTCTACAACGTATCAGACAAGACCTTATAATTTGGTCCCCTACTTGCCTAAACATATTCCAATCTAGGTCATATTGTGTACTCCGCCGTTCTTAATCATTTATGTTTTCTTCACATTTTAATTTTGTTCTAGCTAATACATACAGCTGATGTTTCAGGAACATAAATATATGATACATAATAATGCAATAGCCTGGATGTATGTTGTACGCTTACAAATCTTGGCTTTTCTTGGACCTTTCAAAGGTTCAGGAAAGTGAAAAATGTGATTCAGAATTGACCCAACAAATTATTTGTAAACAGTATCAGATAATCTTGTAATTCAACATACACCTTTTTCAGGAACATGAAGGATGTTATTCGGAACATAGCAGTAGACAAAGTTTGCGATGTCCACCAGACCATACTGGGTATCCGGGAAGGCAAGGAGGGATGGTTCCACCTGTACTGTCCTGGAAACATTGGCTGTGATGATGATGGGGAACTCTGGGGACAAATGGTATGGTCAACATGTTCATGCTTTATTGTGGAACCTTACTCAGTTACTCTTGATGTTGTAGACTGCAAGTCAGCTGTAAGCAGGGCCCAAATTCACCAACCTCTTGACTGCTAGTCAGCTGTAAGCAGGGCCCAAATTCACCAACCTCTTGACTGCTAGTCAGCTGTAAGCAGGGCCCAAATTCACCAACCTCTTGACTGCTAGTCTGCTGTAAGCAGGGCCCAAATTCACCAACCTCTTGACTGCTAGACAGCTGTAAGCAGGGCCCAAATTCACCAACCTCTTGACTGCTAGTCAGCTGTAAGCATGGCCCAAATTCACCAACCTCTTGACTGCTAGTCAGCTGTAAGCAGGGCCCAAATTCACTAACCTCTTGACTGCTAGTCAGCTGTAAGCAGGGCCCAAATTCACCAACCTCTTGACTGCTAGTCAGCTGTAAGCAGGGCCCAAATTCACTAACCTCTTGACTGCTAGTCAGCTGTAAGCAGGGCCCGAATTCACTAACCTCTTGACTGCTAGTCTGCTGTAAGCAGGGCCCGAATTCACTAACCTCTTGACTGTGAGTCTGCTGTAAGCAGGGCCCAAATCCACTAACCTCTTGACTGCTAGTCAGCTGTAAGCAGGGCCCAAATTCACAAACCTCTTGACTGCTAGTCAGCTGTAAGCAGGGTGCAAATTCACTAACTTCTTGACTGCTAGTCAGCTGTAAGCAGGGCGCAAATTCACCAACCTCTTGACTGCTAGTCAGCTGTAAGCAGGGCCCAAATTCACTAACCTCTTGACTGCTAGTCAGCTGTAAGCAGGGCCCAAATTCACTAACCTCTTGACTGCTAGTCAGCTGTAAGCAGGGCCCAAATTCACTAACCTATTGACTGCTAGTCAGCTGTAAGCAGGGCCCAAATTCACCAACCCCAAATTCACTGACCTTTTGACTGCTAGTCAGATGTAAGCAGGGCCCAAATTCACTAACCACTTGAGTCTGAGTTTGTGCATCGGACTCAGAAAAGCAAGTTTGTAATTTTGTTGCAAAATGCTATTTTGGAGCAAAGATGGTAAACATTGATGTATCTGTAACAAATGACCTGTTCTACAATCAGGGCAGACATCATTTGTCAACATTAGTTGTATTATAGATATTTTGAAACATTTAAGAATTCAGTTTTCTGAGTCTGAATCTAAACTCAGACTTAAGTGAATATGGGCCTTGATAAAAAAATATATATGTGTTGGTATCCATAGAATAGTATTTTCTCAGAGAAAATGCTAAGTATCATCAGGTTGAACAAATTCTGTGATCTATAATTCTCATAGAAAAAGCTTATGTCCTTTGTTGTTAACAGTTTTTTTATATAGTTGGTAATTTAAAGCTTTCAGTAGCAATGACAAAGCTATTCCAAATTGCCACAATCAAAGATCATTATTCTGCCTTATTATTGAACATGATTAGTAATATCATATTCTAGATAAAGAAATCGTGATTATAGAACCGTGTGGTGTTCATGTTATTATTTTACTGAAATAAGATTAATCAACATGTGTGAATTGACCATAATGCCAGTGTAAACCAGAACATATCTATCTGGCACAAATATGAGCTTTAATAAATATAATCAGGAACTTCTGGTCGTTGACAGTTATATGATCCTTCTTACCAATGACTTAAGGGGCAAATCACATGCTTATATTGCAAGGCAGTTGTATCTCAATATAGACATTTAAGATTTGATAGAAACTTAGAGCAACTGTGCACCAGATGATCAATTTGCAAGAAAAAACAAACTGTCATAAACTTGGTACAGTAAAACTGCGATCACTCGAGGTCGCCAGGGACCGAGCCAAAACCTCGAGGGAACCGATGTTTCGAACGATCCGATTTTCAATTTTCCGTTTTTGAAGTCGTCAAACAGACTGTTTACTAATACGTCGATTATATGTTGCGTTATGGAAATCGCTAATATGTTGACGTAAACTAAATGTAAAACGCAAAAGAAAAAAACAATAAATGAATAAATAGAAATGTTTATTTTAACAAAAAAAAACACATTTTCGTAACAAGCAACATTTGAATGACAGAACATATTGTGGCATTAGTCAGATTTAAGTTTCGCAAAATCAAGGATTGTTGATTGGCGTATCTTGTCGGTTTCGCAAAACTGTTCGATCGTAATGTGACGTGACAGAGTACAGAGCGTCTGAAAATCACGGTCAGCATCGGCAGTGAATTCAAAGAACCTTCAGACCACATCTAAAGCGTTAACTTCTCGTCATTAACTTCTCAAAATTATCATCTCAAATGCCCATATCAACTTATATATCGGTCATGCGTTAACAGTGAAAAACGGTTTTTCACACCTTATCAAATTGCCTTTCAACTGTCATTGCAATTTTTACTACTTGCGAAAATTTTAACACCTAGCAATTGTTTGTTTATTTTGGAACACGCGTTCGGGAAAAAGTGTGAAATTATGTCCTCGAGGGAGCCATAAGGTTTTGTGCACGATTTGTGTACTTGGGACCGAGGATATTGCTGGACTGCTCGACATAATTAGGTATCGTTGCAGCGTGGGTATATTTTATATGAAAATAAAAGGAAAAAATTTCGGGACCAAGCTCCGACCTCGAGGGAACGCCGGTTCTCGAGCGACCGCTTGTTTGAGGGAACGCAGTTTCACTGTATTAATGTGTACAATGCATTAAAACTTACTAACTGAAGTACCACATAGTTTATTTATTTAAGTTTAGCAGTTATTTCGTATTTTTCCATTAAAAAAGATTACTGGGTATGTCTACCTAGTAGAATTCATTCCTTATGCGTGATTGGCTAGTCGGTGTTATCACGTGATATTACGGAGTTAGGTGTATAGCTTAATTATGTCACCCGATTAGAGTAAGCCGTCGTAGCTCAGTGGATACGACGCTTGACTGCAATTTTGCTGACAAGGGTTTGAACCCTGTCTCCGACACAATTTTTTTTTTACATTTTGGTAGTTTTTTTTTACAATTATGATATCAAAGGGTAACACATTATATTAAATAATTGTCCTGAGATTCGTATAGAAAAAAACATTTTTTGGTGCCAATCTGGTGTACAGTCCCTATAAGTACTGATGTCCTGTTAAGAGGCCAAATATCTATTTTATTATACCGGACACAAACTGTAGAATTTTAAAGTATTCAAGCAACACTCCTAGTACAATCCTCAGTGTTTTATCTGAATCTTTTGATGTTTCTAATGTCAATAAATCATTTTCACTGACAACTGCAAATCTCAGGCTTTAAGTAAAATACTATGGGTAAAACCCATATTCATAGCTTTTACCTGTATTCATATATTCCTCCTATGTTCTATAGAAGTGAGGTGTAATAATAACAGTCTTTCAAGGTTGCATTGCCAGTTTAATAAGTCATAATTTTTGTACAAAAAATCCCGGCTCCTGGGTCAGACCACCAGACCAGAACATAGGTTTGACCTTGCATTATAAGTGATCTTCACCTGGCTCCTGGGTCAGATCCTCCAGACCAGACCATAGGTTTGACCTTTAATTATAAGTGACCTTCACCTGGTTCCTGGGTCAGACCCTCCAGACCAGAACATACTACATACTATACCTATGGTCTGGTCTGGAGGATCTGATCCAGGAGCCAGGTAAAGGTCACTTATAATGCAAGGTCAAACCTATGTCATAGGTTTCACCTTGCATTATAGGTGACCTTTACCTTGTTCCTGGGTCAGACAACCAGACCAAAACATAGGTTTGACCTTGCATTATAAGTGACCTTTACCTGGTTCCTGGGTCAGACCCTCCAAACCAGAACGTAGGTTTGATCTTGCATTATAAGTGACCTTTACCTGGTTCCTGGGTCAGACCCTCCAGACCAGAACATAGGTTTGACCTTGCATGATAAGTGACCTTTATCTGGTTCCTGGGTCAGACCCTCCAGACCAGAACATAGGTTTGACCTTGCATGATAAGTGACCTTTACCTGGTTCCTGGGTCAGACCCTCAAGACCAGAACATAGGGTTTGATCTTGCATTATAAGTGACCTTTACCTGGTTCCTGGGTCAGACCCTTCAGACCAGAACATAGGTTTGACCTTGCATGATAAGTGACCTTTACCTGACAGAGATATATAAAAAAAAATCATCACCTGCTATGAATGGCATTTGATCATTTGAACCATGGCATGCTTGTATTGATAGTGATAAAGAGTGCAATAAAGTTTGTTCAGAATTGTTTGACAGGTTATTATAAGTATAAAGAGATAAAAGAAATAAAACTGCAGGAATGCAAAAGGATAGAATAAATAAACAAACCTTATTACTGAAAAGTCCAGTAAAATATGGCTTGTGAAGCCATCCTAGGTACATTTTTTATGTCAAGTTCTATTTTGGGTCAATTTATGTCTTAAACAGGATCATGCGTTCAAAATCGTTTTTAACACTAAAGGCCACAATTGCAAACCAATAGTCATGAAACTTGGTCAAACTGTTATCTTATGAGTGGCAAGTTAATTTCTAAAATGGGTCTTGAACATGCTGATGCATTCATATCAAAGCTCTTGTTTCAGTGTAACATTTTGATGCTTATAAATTACAACTTTCGTTTTCAAATCATCACTCTCGTTTCATTTCAAGATGTTGATGCATCCTATTTGTCTCAGTTGAACACCTAGATGCGTATGAGTCATGACTCTCGCCTCAATTGAAAATGTTGATAGGACCAAATCATGATTCTCATTTCAGTTGAATTTTGAGTGAACATGTTGAATAATAGCTCTTGTTTCCTTTGATAACATTGATGCATCTGAATAATAACTCTCGTTTCAGTTGAACACGTTGATGCACTGTTGCTGTAAGAGAAAACACTTTCTGTTTGGGCTGAACAAGCAGATTGGGCCGGTGATGTTACTCGCCCTGCGCGAGACTATAGCTGCTATGGAGGTAAGGACGTGAAACACTTGCATTTTAAGTATAAATGATATGAATCATTTGGGTTCTTATTGTTACATGAATATCTTGAATGCTTGCCATTCTCCCATGCACTGCCAGAGAAAATTCACAGACAAATCCTACCAGTAAGCAATTGTATATGTCCATTGAGGCCACTGGATACTGAATAGTTCTATTAATTTTGTAGACTTTGTCATTGGTGTGAAATGATGATTATAATGTGTCAGTCACTACATGAGATAGAACATAGTTCTGTAATAGAATAGATTAACAAAAAATACCAGCCAAACAACTAAACATACACAATTGCATTGACAACAGGTTTTTAAATGCATCAATGAGTATTTAGCAAGGGGTTGAGCTTGCATTACATATTGATCATTATTGTATTACGGACATTATGTATCAAAATACTCTCTGCAGGAGTTATGTTACATGTTGGAGTGTGACATTAAAGTCACGAATTTGTACAGACTACATGTCCAGACATGTATTGAGTGCAGGCATTATGTACAAATATCAAACTTCCCTGCAGCTGTTCTGTAGCATATTGGAGTGTGATGTGGTGGAAAATAATAACCAAGATGCAGATGGTGGCCACCTTGTAAATACTTCATGTCTTAATGTTTTACTGTGCAGGTGTCTGTAGCATGTCAATAATGACCCAAGATGCAGATGGTCACCACCTTGTATATCTACATGTTTTAATGTTTAACTGTGCAGGTGTCTGTAGCATGTCAATAATGACCCAAGATGCAGATGGTCACCACCTTGTATATCTACATGTTTTAATGTTTACTGTGCAGGTGTCTGTAGCATGTCAATAATGACCCAAGATGCAGATGGTCACCACCTTGTATATCTACATGTTTTAATGTTTAACTGTGCAGGTGTTCTGTAGCATGTCAATAATGACCCAAGATGCAGATGGTCACCACATTGTATATCTACATGTTTTAATGTTTAACTGTGCAGGTGTCTGTAGCATGTCAATAATGACCCAAGATGCAGATGGTCACCACCTTGTATATCTACATGTTTTAATGTTTAACTGTGCAGGTGTCTGTAGCATGTCAATAATGACCCAAGATGCAGATGGTCACCACCTTGTATATCTACATGTTTTAATGTTTACTGTGCAGGTGTCTGTAGCATGTCAATAATGACCCAAGATGCAGATGGTCACCACCTTGTATATCTACATGTTTTAATGTTTACTGTGCAGGTGTCTGTAGCATGTCAATAATGACACAAGATGCAGATGGTCACCACCTTGTATATCTACATGTTTTAATGTTTAACTGTGCAGGTGTCTGTAGCATGTCAATAATGACCCAAGATGCAGATGGTCACCACCTTGTATATCTACATGTTTTAATGTTTTACTGTGCAGGTGTCTGTAGCATGTCAATAATGACCCAAGATGCAGATGGTCACCACCTTGTATATCTACATGTTTTAATGTTTAACTGTGCAGGTGTCTGTAGCATGTCAATAATGACCCAAGATGCAGATTGTCACCACCTTGTATATCTACATGTTTTAATGTTTAACTGTGCAGGTGTCTGTAGCATGTCAATAATGACCCAAGATGCAGATGGTCACCACCTTGTATATCTACATGTTTTAATGTTTACTGTGCAGGTGTCTGTAGCATGTCAATAATGACCCAAGATGCAGATGGTCACCACCTTGTATATCTACATGTTTTAATGTTTAACTGTGCAGGTGTCTGTAGCATGTCAATAATGACCCAAGATGCAGATGGTGGCCACCTTGTATATCTACATGTTTTAATGTTTACTGTGCAGGTGTCTGTAGCATGTCAATAATGACCCAAGATGCAGATGGTCACCACATTGTATATCTACATGTTTTAATGTTTTACTGTGCAGGTGTCTGTAGCATGTCAATAATGACCCAAGATGCAGATGGTCACCACATTGTATATCTACATGTTTTAATGTTTAACTGTGCAGGTGTCTGTAGCATGTCAATAATGACCCAAGATGCAGATTGCAGATGGTCACCACCTTGTATATCTACATGTTTTAATGTTTAACTGTGCAGGTGTCTGTAGCATGTCAATAATGACCCAAGATGCAGATTGCAGATGGTCACCACCTTGTATATCTACATGTTTTAATGTTTAACTGTGCAGGTGTCTGTAGCATGTCAATAATGACCCAAGATGCAGATGGTCACCACATTGTATATCTACATGTTTTAATGTTTACTGTGCAGGTGTCTGTAGCATGTCAATAATGACCCAAGATGCAGATGGTCACCACCTTGTATATATGTTAGTGTAATGTGGTTGAAAATAATGACCAAGATACATATGGTCACAACCTACAAATCAACATCTCTTTGTGTTCAGGTGATACAAAATTCAAATTATTCTATGCAGGTTTTATGTAGCATGTTGGAGTGTGATGTGGTGGAAAATAACGACCTCAAGATGCAGATGGTCACAACATTACAGAGCACTCAGTCTGGGAAACGCATGTACGCTGACCTATGTGAGAGACAGATCGCCCTCAGGGAACTCGTAAGTTGACTGACTATTTCATGTCGAGGTAATAAAATCTTGCAAAACATCTAAGGTTTGGTATATGTTAATATAATTTCCAAGATAAAAAGAGCAAAAACATTTTAAAGCTAAACTTGGTTATCTTAATGTATGACATACGTAGTCTTTTCCAATATAATATAGTTTTCTTTTCTTCTTAATTTTGGGGATCATACCAGAAACACAACATATATGTGTAAATGTGTCCAGATCTTTGATGGTCTTAAATCAATAGCCCTTTTATCCAAGCTCAAATATTCATTTTCATTTTAATTCAACTAAATGCAGTCCAAATCTGCTGTTTAACACTTTTGGTGCCAAATATAGAATTAAAAGTACATAAAATAGTATTTGATGTTGCATTAATTAGACATCAGTGGTGTCCCAGGCTGTTGCATTTTTGCATGGGTGCTGAAAGGGATAAAAAAAATCTCCCCAGTAATATTTTCATATTCCTATATTTTTCTTCGTTAAACAGCAACAGAAAGGTGGCCCAAAGAAGCTGACGTTGCCGTCCAAGTCGACGGACGCAGACCTCGCGAAGATGTTGAGCTCTGGCTCATTTGGAAACCTGGAGTGTCTGAGCCTGGCATTCACTCAAGTCACAAGTGCCTGTGCTGACGATCTGATCAAGCTGCCATCACTCCGATATCTCAATCTCTGGTCAACACAGGTTAGTACACTCAAATATTGCAACCTTGGTTAGTTATGAAAGATGTTTCTAGGTTTTCTAGGATGAGCTTTTAACAAACATTTGATCAAGCTGGCATCACTCTGATGTCTCAACCTTGATATCGAAAGATTTGGTAATAAATTTGTAGTGATATTCACTCTCGTTGTAAATGTCTGTGCCAATGATCTGATGAAGCTGTCATCTCAACCTCTGGCCCCTATTTCTCGAAAAATCTTTAAGTGCAACAAGTTCAAGAATCTTATTCCATTTAGATATATTAATTACCTAAACTCCTTTCTTTTTTAAAAATAAAAAATAGTGTATCATGATTATGATATAGATATTTTCTGTTTAAACTTTCCAATTTCTTCAAAATGAGAATATGACAAGAATCGTAACAAAACAAAGATAGTACTCATAGCTGGATCTGAATAAGAGACGTATGATTGTTCGAGAAGTTTAAGCCAGGTCAGCACAGGTTAGATTGTGAAAAAATATGTAATTATGATAAAATCAAAAGATCATGTGTCACCATACATGCCATCCCGGAATTTCGACCCATCACCTGGTCCCCTGTCGGGGGATCCATATCCCCTGGAATTAAAAAACAAAACAAAAAAACTTTTCTTTTTTTTTCAAAACTTGCTTTAGGTTGACAGTGGAAAGCATCAATAATATTATGAGTGTGAAATTCCATGAAGGACCATGATGACTAAGTCCAGAAATTATTGTAATTTGAGTGTATTTCTGTATTTATTCTTATATTATAAATGCAGATATTGCGCAAGTTTTCGCCTCGTAAAAATCCCCTGGTGTAATATCAAAACCCCCTGGGAAGCCTCTCAGAAATATGGCATGTATGTGTCACTGATCTGATAAAGTGGCCATCCTTGTGATATTTCAAGCTGTTATTAACACAGGATATATGTTTATTCAAACAAACTTACAATATGTGTGAAACAAATTAACACTTCAGACTTAATCGTTTGATTTCATGATGTTCTTGTTAACACAAGGTTCAACAAGATTGTTTACGTGATATTACACAAGAATATTGTCTTATATGTAGTGGGTAAGGGAAATCTGGCTTTCTGCCCAAACATACAAGGGCTTGAGCAGAAATTTGAATCTGAGAATCCTTTGACCAATATTGATAAATACCGTAGCTTGTTTGGTGTCACCCGACCAACTCAAAAACATACCTGTGACCAGAGCTTTTTTAGCCTTTCTGGTTATCATATGTTCAAGTTTACAGAAGATTGCTTGATGGGTACGTTCACAGTTATATGGCCGTAGGTGTACATACACATTACATAACCCTTGAATCTCAATGTTCAATGTCATTGACAATAGCTTGTTCACAGTTATATGTTCAAGGTCATAAATGATTGCTCAATGAGTTTGTTTACATTTTTATGGCCACGTGTACATACACATTACATAACCCTTTTTTCTCAATGTTCAAGGTCATAGACAATTGCTTGATGAGTTTGTTTACATAATTATGGCTGCAGGTGTACATACACATTACATAACCCTTTTTATACGCCCGAAGGGTCGTATTATGTTATGGCCTCCATCGTCTGTCCGTCTGTCTGTCCGTCCGTTAGCAATTCCGTGTCCGGGCCATAACTTGGTAACTAATAAAGCGATTTTCAAATAACTTTATACAAATCATCACTACATTAAAAGGATGTGTCGCGCACAATTTCCAGGTCCATACCTCAAAGACTAGAATCACCATGGGGTTGCGTTAGCAAATCCGTGTACGGGCCACAACTTGGTCACTAATAAAGTCATTTTCAAATAACTTTATACAAAGCATCATGACATTAAAAGGATGTGTCGCGCGCAATTTCCAGGTCCATACCTCAAACACTAGAATCACCATGGGGGGGGGGGGGGACGTTAGCAATTCCATGTCCAGGCCATAACTGGGTTACTACTAAAGCAATTTTCAAATAACTTTATACAAATCATCTCTACATTAAAAGGATTTGTCAAGCATGCTTTCCAGGTCCGTACCTCAAAGGCTAATTTCACTGGGGGGCGTTAGCAATTCTGTGTCCGGGCCATAACTTGGTAACTAATAAAGCGATTTTCAAATAACTTTATACAAATCATCACTACATTAAAAGGATGTGTCGCGCGCAATTTCCAGGTCCATACCTCAAAGACTAGAATCACCATGGGGGTGCGTTAGCAAATCCGTGTCCGGGCCACAACTTGGTCACTAATAAAGTCATTTTCAAATAACTTTATACAAAGCATCATTACATTAAAAGGATGTGTCGCGCGCAATTTCCAGGTCCATACCTCAAACACTGGAATCACCAGGGGGGGGGGGGACGTTAGCAATTCCATGTCCAGGCCATAACTGGGTTACTACTAAAGCAATTTTCAAATAACTTTATACAAATCATCTCTACATTAAAAGGATTTGTCAAGCATGCTTTCCAGGTCCGTACCTCAAAGGCTAATTTCACTGGGGGGCGTTAGCAATTCCGTGTCCAGGCCACAACTTTGTGTTACTACCAATAAAGGAATTTTTAGAAAACGTGTCCTAGCCACAACTTTGTAACCAATAAAGCAATTTTTAGATAACTTTATACAAATTATTGCTACATTAAAAGGATGTGTTGTGAGCACTTTCCAAGTCCTGCTACTTTTAAACTTAGTAAGCAGTATACTAGCATAACCTAAATGTTTATTAAAGACCTCAAGCCGAATCTTCTTCAGGCGTATAATGCTCCGTTTCGCGGTGCTCTTGTTTCTCAATGTTCAGGGTCATAGACAATAGCTTGACGACTTTGTTTATATTTTTATGGCCGCAGGTGTATATACCTTTTACATAACCCTTGTTTAACCATTTTCAAGGTCATAGACAATTGCTTGATGAGTTTGCTTACATATTTATGTCCGCAGGTGTACATACACATTACATAACCTGTACTTTCTGATTTTTCAGTTTGGAGATGTAGGTGTACAGAAGATATCAGAACACCTCCATAAACTACAGGTGTTAAACCTGTGCGAGACGCCAGTCACAGACAAGGGGCTAAGCTGTATTGCAGGTAAGGGACAGGAAAAGGGTTCTTAGATAAATAAGAAAAAAACGTAATTTGTAGGGATTTTTAACTATTTTACTATATCAACAAATCCTACATGTGCCTTACAACAAAATATTCTCCTTTGCTTGGTATTCAGAAGAGATATTATTTACAAAGTAATACAAAAGCTTGTAAATTTAATCATTTTCATAAATCCCTACGAATAGTAATCATATTTTTCATTAATTTTCAGCCCTGAAGAATTTAAGAAAACTCAATCTGAACAGTACCAACCTTTCAGCTCTGGTGTTTGAAGGCCTTAAGGTACTGTATAAGACTGCAAAATGACGCTATTAATTGATGAAAAAAATCAGTGTTAATTGATTGAATTATTTAGAGAAAGGGTTTCTCCAGAATTTGTTAATAATATTTAACCAAAACTCTTTCGTTTTAACAATCGAAAAAAAAAAGGACTGAATATTAATGACAGTTTACCAACAAACTTATATTTGAACAATCAAAAACCAAAAAAATTACTGAATATTAATGACTGTATGGAGCTTCACCAGTGTTTGTGTAAATTGATCTTTATCCTTGGGCTGCACTTATATAATAAAGATTTGGTGACATCTTTTTAAGGCTCTCTTTTTTGTTAACATTCTAAGATATCTTATTTCTTACAATTTATTCTATTACAGGAAAAGCTGCCTGCCCTTATTTCTTACAATTTATTCTATTACAGGAAAAGCTGCCTGCCTTGCAGGAGTGTGATGTTCGATACACAGAGGCCTGGTGCATCTAGAAGGGGGATTCAGGCCCTTGTTTCCCCACCCCATTCCTGCCCTGACATTACCCCACCCACGCTGTATACTAGACATACATTATTACCCCACCCACTATATACATAGTGGATAAAAAAATTCAGCCACTAGATGTAGTCTTGTGGTAAAAGGGGAAACTGAATACTGATTTGTACACAGATCATTTTGGTACATTAAAAAGATGAATGTTAAGTCCAGGTCACATTTTATAAGAGAAAGTTACAGTTGAAACAAACACACTGACAGGAAGTTACATCAGACATCCAACAGTGTGTTATGTAGGGAATACTGTGTAGTTCCCTTGTGTAAAAAAAACACTTTATGTACAGTTGTGTTATGTTTATATTCATATACCATCATTGGAGAAAACATTGTTGGTCCATTTATGCCCTTCAATCATACAGATTTTGAATGGAGGCTACTTTAAACGTCCATCCAAGAAAAATATTAATTAAATATTTCGTGTTTGGAATAAGATTATGTTTACACTTGAATACAGTTCATCATGTATATAATTTAGTCATACAATTCATGCATTTAGTCAGAGACTGAAAAAAACAATGGTTAAAAACGCTTTAGTTGAAATACAGGCCTCAGTATCTTAAAAATACTTAAGAAATTACTCAATAAGTTACTCAACTCTTTATACCTCTTTACAGCCTTGCATGGTTAAAAAAAAAATATGTTTTGAATCTGTTAAAATCATACTCTCATTTTGATTATTTCAATATAGATATTTGATATTAACGATTAAAGAAAAGTTGTTGAAGAGCTTGAAATTACTCATACAAATTTGAAGGTGCACTGAACTGTTTTCTGCAAATAAAATGAGCTAAGGTATACACACACAATTTGGTTAAAAAAGGGTAAGAAATGAACATCTGATTGACCATAATTTATTTCCATTTCATAATAATACACCTAGGATTTAAATATTGTACTTAGTTGAGCAAGATTGTTAGAGAAACAGACCGGTTCACTCTTCGTAGTTTCAGTTCTTCAAAACGCAGTTTATACCAACGTCAAAACTATGTGGCATATATTGGAAAATATTTATAATGTATACATAAATATTATGGAGGAGATGAAGAGCTGAACATTCTACATTCTGGTGTATTATACTGCCATGTTATCTTTTTTTTGTTTTTTTCCATTGTTGAACAATCAATATTACTGTATATCTTTTTTGTTATTGTTTATTTACACCGTAATTGTTCATATTAGTATGAAAATATTTACGTTGTTACATGAAAAAGCAATGATTTCAAGCTTTTTTCTACATTTTTCCTTTTTTGATGTGCTGTTAAGGTTTAATACCTTTAACATAAGCTACAGGCTCCTTCTAAATTCAGAATTCAAGATGCCAATATGCATAAGAAGAGGTTCTGTTGTAATTTATAGACAATTATTAAAAGCTATAAAAAGATGCTTAAAATAAAGCTTGTTCGTTTGTATACTAATCACTTGCATTAACTCTGGGATATGCTTAACAATTCTTGCAACTGAGGCGGTTGACCATGAAGATGAAATAAGAATGGGTTGTTTTTAGCTCTACTGGCCAAAGGCCAGAAGAGCTTATGCCATGGTAATGTGTACGTAGTATGTGCATCCATGTGGTCGTGCGTCCGTGCGGTCGTGCATTCGTGCGTCTGTAAACAATTGGTTGTGAACACGATACAGTCTTCAGTTTTGATTGTATCTCGATGAAACTTGTACAGTATCTAGATATCCATTAGAGCTCGGTTCCTTTCGAAAACCAGCCAGATCCGCCCATGAGTGCCTAGATTATGGGCCATGAAAGTTTTAAAGAATTGCTTTCTATTTTTAGCCAGGTCTGCATAAGCGAATTCTATTTTTAGCCAAGTTTACATGTACATGTAAATTCAAGTCTAGAGTTAAGGGAGACAATTTGCAAGTCTAGGATTTTGAGAGACAATTTGCTTTTTGCTTCTGCAGTTGATTTTGTGAATTACTCTGCCTTGTTCTTGTTGAAAGCCCAAAGGCCATTTTTTAGCTTTAAGTTCTGTAGTTCGCGCATTCATCTTAACAAAATTGGTTGTGAATGTTTAAGTTATGCACCTGGTGTCATTACTGGCCACACCCAGGGTTCACAGGTTTGGTAAACATAAATCTGGAAAGGTTTGAAAATCTTTTTGTGTGTTCGTGCATCCATCTCAGCACAATTGATTGTGAATGTTTGTTCAAATTGATCAATGTTGTCCTAGGATGCCCTTGACTTTGACCTTTTGACCAACTTTTTTTAACTTTTAAAACTACAAAAAAAAATTCTATGAGTACAGTTTTGAAAGCATTTTTTTTTTTGTCAGATGACTTTTACTTGGCACATATTAAAATAGTTCATGCAACTAATCTGCTTACAATACTTTCTGGGCTCAGATGTTGAAGGTGCTACGTTTTCAGGTAACCCAAACACAAAACATAAACTATATGTCTGTTGCCTTTTACCCATACATACATGCTGTAGATTGATATGACCACAAAAGCCATGCCAGTAGAGCTTAGGCCCTTTTGGGCCTCTTGTTTCATCAATTCAGCCAGGCTTATTTCATACCATAAAATATAGTCATATGGCATTTTTGTACCGCTGTAATCATTTTTGTTTTCTTATAGCTTAAATGATAATCTTTTTATCTGTGCCGTGCTCTTTTGTATCAAATATGGGTTAACAAACATCAATACTCATGCATTGATCGAATATGGGCTAACATACATCAATGCTCCAGTGATCAAGAATAGGTTAGCATACATCATTTCACATCCAGTGATCCAATATGGGTTAACATACATCATTACCCCTCCAGTGATCCAATATGGTTTTACTTACATCAATACTCATCCAGTTATAAACTATGGGTTAACATACTTCAACATATATCATTACAAATCCAATTAGCATATATGGGTTAGCATACATCAATACAAATTTTGAGATGAAACATGGGTTAACATACATCATTACAAATCCAATGATCTAATAATTTATAACAATTGTATAGATCAAATATGGTTAACATAACATACATCATTACATGGTCAGTGATTTGTGTGTTAAAAGAGTCAAATGAAAATGTTAAACTTAACCAAATGTGCAATCAGAATATTTACATGTACAGTATATGTAAGGCCATTCATGTACAGTATAAGGTCATTCCAAATTGGAAATCTGTTAAACAACTGAGGAGTAATAGGTCTTGGTCCCTCTGGCCGAAAGAAGAAGAAATCGGAGATAAACAGCATATTATGTTTTAACAGAAATCACTGTGTTTATTCTTTGGAAAAGTATATTAGGGGCATTTTCTATAATAGCAATTGAGCTAAACATATAAAAGAAAAATCTGAGTTGTAACTTTGCTTGAAACATCTTAACACTGCACAAATCGAAAAAAAATATATTTCATATGGTTCAAATTGAAGTGTGAAGTGAACATGAATGGGCTTCATTTAAGAAATTAATCAAAATGATTGAATGAAAAGGTTAAACCAGTATATATGGAACAAGTTTTTCAGGGGGTTCTTAAGTTCAGCATTGATCCTGAAATCAAGATAGAGAGCTCTTTTCTTCAGACTATTGTTCTGTTGTAAAGATCATTTTTTGCTCAGATATTTGAATTAAAAACAGGACGTACCTTGAAATGATTATATTTCTATATATACCTTTGAAAACAATTTCAAATGGGGTCGAAGCCCATTTACCCTGCTTTGGGCATGAATCCCTCACACTCAAACACCCGGGCTGTTTTTCAGGATTGACGATTAACGGCTGTTCGAACCCCAGGATATTTAATATACCGTGATGTGAATAAAATGATTACACATTTTACTCTATTTTGTGGCTGTCATATTAAGATTATGATACAATGTCACTGCATAGGCTTTAATGTATAAATTGTAGCTTATGTTTGTTTTTTGTTTTTTTATTATCAGTCATTTTAATATTTTATCTGTTTTGTATTTGAAGTATATTAATTTCCATAAGTTTTCAAACTATTATGGTTGGAGTTTAGAATGATTATAATGTTATTTTAAATGATCGTGAATTGTTGTAAGATTTCTGCCTCATATTTTCAAAGTGTTCAGTAATAATAATTTAGTATCATCGATGTATGTATGTTCATTTGAAATGAACTGAATCTCTATGATTGTGTTTATTGATTTTATTGTAAATATTGAATGAGCCAGTTTAATGAATATTCTTTATCCAAATGTGATTTTGATTGATCAAAGTCACGTTGCTTGGATTATGATCAATAGTATCTCTAGTTAGAATATTTGAGAAGAAAACAAGAGTTTTTGTTTGAAGAGAAATTACATATAAAATATTATATTCATTTGCCTTAATGAGAAAATGATAGCAGGGTAACTTGAAAAAAATGTTAGTTCTTAGAGTCATTGCCCTTGTTATGAGATATATTATTAGTTCTCTCCCTTTAAATGCTAAATGCCATTGATTTCATATCCGTGATGCTTTGTGTTAAAGGTTTTTAAAAATCTAACAGCTTTTATTTAGCAATGTGCCATTACTCTTAAGTTTATGTTTCATTTCCATATTTTAATTGTGGATTAGTTTGTTATGAATGAGTATAATTTTTTTATTTATATATATTTTTTTATTTGCAATTATTTTATATATATACCTATAGCTCAATGGACCGCATATTTTAATCAGATGTCACATGATTAAAAATATTGTTTTCACTGAAGTGATGATTTTTAAGCTTTACTTCTTTAAGATTTTTTAAATTTAGCTTGTGACTGTGTTATGGTCCAAAGAAGTTATACACTGTTATAGTATCTCCTGAAAAGTGGCCAGAAAAAAAGAAATAAAAATGTGATATTATTTTTACAGTAATAAGATAAGGAGCTGAATGATTTAAAGAAATTTTTACCTGAAATTAAGTGTCAAAAACTTAATTTTATTTTCAAGGGCGCATGTATAATTTTATTGACATCATGTATTAAGATGCATTTTTCTCATTTTGTACACTTGTTTTAAATCACAAATACTGAGTCATGTGTACATAATATCCATTTTCACATGTTATGCTACAAATCATTTAAAATCATTACTAAAATATTTCTCAATGAATTTCTGATGCTAGTGCCTATGGTAGATATTTTCGGCGTTCACGGGAAAATTGATAAAATGTTGTTGGAAAAGAGTTTGAAGAAAAATAGGTAAATGGTTTGAAATGAGTTTTTTTTAAGTACTTCACTTTGAAGGAACAGCTTTATTGCTGTTCATAATCGTAAATGTCATGTTCTGTATTTCGGCAAAAAATGTGGGTTGTTTTTTTTTCGAAAAAAGCCTTGAACTGACATGCATGCCATATTGATAGAATAAGGTCACCTACTTTAATATTTTAAAACTAAGTGGAGCAACTGTTATAAACATTCAAGAATGTATGCTATTATTAAGCAAAACATGCTTTAGGATAAATTGTTCAACATTGAAGATTGATATTCCTGTGAACTGCCGCAATATTTCATTATCTTAAAGTAATATTTGCATGTATTTGTAACATCGTCGTACCTACATGATTTCAGAGTTTAGTGTAAGTCATTAGTTCCAATTTGTTCGGTGTTGTACGGTACAGATTTGTTCTGCTTTCTTAATTGTACTTGACGGCGATTTTGACATTTATGTTTACTGCTCGAAAGTGTCATTTATAGCATGTCTGAAAATCATCCTTATGTAATAATGTACAGTTAGTATACTTTCAAAACATAGTTGTACCGACCAACTGTATTTGTCCTTATTGATGCGCAAGCACTAATAGACGCATAGGTAGTCTTTCAATGATGCTTATCCTAATTAAAAATGTTATGTTACCGAAGATGGTCACCCATTTTATTGACTGTATACCTCTACCCTAATGTTCTACAGTTACACACCACAATTTTTTATACTATCTATGTGGACAATGAATATACTGTTTAAGGGTATTAAAAATGACATATGCAGGGGACTATTAGGACAAATACGATTCATACCAAAGCTAGACAAAACACTGATGCCAAATTTTGGAACAATATGTCATAGTTTGTAGAGTTCTCTTTAACATCCCTAAAAAATTACTACTGCAATATACTCAAAACATGTGTTTGAAAGTGTCATGTTTGGTGCTCAAAAATAAAAATAAGAAAAGAATTTTCGAATTTATTGAAACTAGAATTGAAGCATAATTAATGAGACCAATAAATGCCGGTAATGTCAGATTCTGTGATAGTAGGTGATAGCACTCTTTATTGACAAATATATTTGTAAACTCTCGAATTTCATGTATGTCTTAATATTGCTATATGTTTAAATGAAAATCATAAATTATGGGTAATGTAGGTAGGATAGGCCTAGTTTCTGCCCTTCAATGAAATAGGCAATTTGTTGAAATTTATTTGATTTGAAAACAACAAATATTTTAATGTTTATTGTGATTGATTGGTCACTGCCTGATTTTCCTCCTACCATAGGCCTCATCATTTTTTTGTTTTTCAATGTTATTTATCATTTAGAATCATCATCCTGATAAATTATACCTACTAAATTCTCTACGCAAGTGTAATTTTTTCTCTACCGGCAAATACCCATTCGAGTTTTCATTTTATGTATGTCTAAATTATAACTTGATTCTATACGCAGTGTAATTTTAGGCAGATACCCGTCTTGAGTATTGATTAAATCTACAATGTATGTCTCAGTCTTTCTGGAGTTTCGGAGACATATAATAATTAGTGTGGACTTAATATTTCTAATATTACACAATGGCATAAATAGTTAAAAGCTCTGTTGGAAAAGAAATCATTAAAAATTCTTGTGATTTTTTTTGGTTATATCAAAAGTAGGAATTGAAGGAAAATCAGAATAAAAGGAAAACTTACGATCTTTGTGGAATGGACTTGTAAAAATCATGACAATATTTTTATGTAATTTTCAAGCTTGATATAACTATTTTACTAATGGTACTATATTTGGATTTGAAGTTCTTTTTTTTAAATTTATTTATTATAAAAATAAGTTAAAATAATTTATGTTAAATTTACTATTTAATGACTGCTGGCAGTTACAGTTTATAGTATACACGTGTAGTTATTCTCATTCTTTCATGATCTATATATAGATGTTTGCTTTTGTTTCGTTTGTGCAAAAATTGTGAAGCATCATACCTCATGTAGTGTAGAAAATCATCAGCATGCAATGTGTATGTTCATGTACATGACAGATTTTAAATGATTGTAGTGTAAAACATTCTTTTTATGATATAAACACACTTTGCTAGTTAAGCCTTTTTATATGTATGTTTTAGCGGCGCTTTCAAAAACGCTCTCAAAAAGTCAGAAGGTGCGCCAATTATTTTCATTTGATACCTTTTTCTCTAAGAGATATAGCCCTTAGCTGACCTATGACCCCGATTTATGAATCTCTGTATTTTTGAGGCCATACCAAATTTATTTCATGTTTAGTTTCCAGTTCAATTTTCAAAAGATACCACCCAGAAGTGAAAACACAATGGACCTTAGAGCATGTTCTCTTCACAATAAATGTATGTAAATTGAATCATAAAAAATTATAGAAAACGGCAAATTTGTTTGAAGGTCCAGGGGGCTGTTTCAGTAAAAGTCTTAAGTTAATTTGCAAATTTAAATAAGGTTTGTGTCAAAATTTTGCTACGTGAATTAAAATTAACCAATATTGAAAATAAACAAGAGTTGAGAAATAAAAAATCCTGATGAATTGTCATTTTTGACATTTATACCAATTTATACTATGAAAATTATTTAAACAGCGCCTAGACAATTAGAAATTGAACTCGACCGTGTATAAAATGTTGATATAATTCGTAACTTGTATCATTATTGTTTTAATTGTCGATCTCTAGAAATGCAGTTTTCTTGTTTGAACTCAATTTCCTTAAAATTTACTATGTGATTATTATTTTAGGCTGAAAACCTACCCACCCGATGTCGCTCAACGTAAAACATTCAATATGGCATGGTCTTTTGTTTGTTCAGTAATGCGCTCATGTTTGATATGGTGTCTGTCATTTGAGACAATTTAAGATTTGCTTTGCGTTATTATTCTACAAACCGTTGTTCCATGGAAGTTACAGATTGTGGCAGTATATCATTGGTACTGCATTATAATATTCTCTCCAATCTATTCTCATTGCTTGTATCACACCTTCGTGTTATAAGCAACTGCATGTTTCATCTTGAATTACGTGGAAATAAAATTATCCGGTCAAAGATTTTGCTTTGTTATCTTTTAGTATGTTTTTACTTTTGGTTTGTCTTTTTCTTTGAAGGAAAAAAGTCCAGGCCCCAATATCACGAAAATATTTACGTCAAATCTAAACCTCAGTCTCAACACATTTTACCACATACATGTAGCATCAAAATAAGATATCATTGTACACCTTTTAAAAGAGCATTCATCATAGCATATGTTGATTTGAGCCTTTGGTAAAGATTCCAAGGGAAAAAGTACCCCACAGCAAAAAATGTATTCGAGTACAATTCATAGTTTTATTACAAAAAAACAAGTATGTTTTTGGCTCTAGAATGAGTTTTCTTTGAAATATTGACAAAATATTTTTATCAACACATTCCATGAGAAAATATGTGTTCAGAAAGTATAAAAAAAACATGCATTTGAAGTCATGCTATGCTTTTGTGGTGGATTGAGGTTTGACTTGAGCATTTTTTGATATTAGGGCCAGGCATCAACATAGCCTTGGTGTGGTTGTTGTGTCCATGTGCCAACACTTCAGCCTTGGCGATAACTAAGAAAACATTCAAGATATTGTAACGAAACCTTGGTCCAATCACCTTTCTGAATCTTCGAGTCTCAAGACTTTAGTGAATAGATAGGCCTAGACGCACTAAGTTGCCAGGGACAATACTTGCATGTACAGCAAGGCCCGTAACTCTGGCTTTCATTGGTGAATATTGCTCCTATTTATGCTGAAAATAAGATGAGCGATGGTAAATACTCCGCAGCCTTCTTGTTCACCTTCAAGTGTTATAACAACCTCACATGCTTTCACATGCTAAATACACAGACTATAAACTGGAAACCATTATGTGCTGTTTATGTGCTGCAGGTAACCTCAGTTGAGACAGTGGCCAAATACTCCTAATCATGTAAAATGATGTATAATCAGCCTCATACTAGGTCATATTTATAATTCTAGACTTGTTTCGAGGAAATAATTTATTTGCTGTTTTTTGGGACCATCTTCTGTCTAGTGCATTTCATAATCTTGCTACGCTTTTTTGTGGTTTGATTTTTAGAGGAAATGAAAAAATTATGTATTGACATTTGCGACGTTTCTGCAGATTCAAGATAATTGATTTTACGACTGAAATCTGTCATTCAAACAACGCTCTTTTTGCTCGAGTGAGACATGCATCTTAGCAGTATTGAAAATGAAGCACTGAACAGCATGCGTTGCTTTATTCAGCTGCAGTGTGATACAAATCTTATTTATCCGTCGAGCATCAGGTTCCAATTAAAATATACCTACCTGGCAGGAAAAAATAACAAATTGCTTCTCTGAAAAGCACTATTAAAGTGGAGATTTCCATGAAAACTTGATAATAATGACATCTACTTATGACGAGACATCACACTAAACTCAGGATATTTTGGCTTAATTTGGTTGTTTATTTTTCTACAATCAGAAAAACAAAAACCTAGGCAAAATGATGCCCAACATTAAAGTGACACTCTTATTCAAAATCAATACATACACATTTATAACAAACATAATTTTTCAGCGATTAATCTTTAACTAAATAATGCATTTATGGGAAAATATTATTACTGATAACAAGATTGTTACAATAAATTTAAAAGCTGAAAACCCCAAAATATTAAATGATTGGTGAATGCTAAAAGATTTAGTGAACTACTATTGTCTCATTAGGTAGAAATACCGTGCTTTTTGCACATTTTCTTTCAAATTAAATTTGTTAACCTTTATAAGAACCATTGTTTTCGACATTTATTCATCCTTTCTGGTATATTTAAACATTTACAATAATTGTGTTAAATCTTATCTGGGAGTAATAGTGCATCTTTAAATCAATTGAGCAAAGCCTTACTTTCAAACTGGCATTCTATACAGTTAGTTTTGTTACACATCGAGGCTGCATGATTTTTCACCTAAGACAACCTGAACTAAACAGAACCAAACTAATGTTTAATGTCTTTATTTACATGTACAAAAAAAGAATATTACACAGATGCGCTAACACATGTAACCAGCAACAGATCTCCTGAAACGTTCAAAGCGTTTTATCAAGAAATGTGGATTAAGTCTCTATTTCTCCAATAAACAAGATATAGCGCATCAAATAAAACAGTTAAAAAACAAAATTACTCCTACAACATACACATAATTTATTTTTTCAATTTAACTTAAACATTGAAGATTCCAGACATACTGGGACATCTAATAATACCTACTCACAACTGTGACAAAGAGAAACTGTTCAACAGTATATGTGGTTTACAAAGAATAATTACCTTAAACATGTTCGGAGTAACTTCATTGAATTTTTGTTATAAAGCTCCACAATGATGCTTTTGCAAAGTTATCATAATTGTGAATTTTGCGATGACAAGTGCCAAAATAAAATGGATCTTGGCTACAATTTTTTTTATTCAACAAGATTAACATATAAATGTAATCTGAATGAAATCTTTTCCTTAAGTAACATTTATTTTAAGTATAACACAAAATTAATGGCTAAATTCAAAGATATATGAAATTTGTTCTGTACTATAAAAATGTCATACAAAAACAGGCAAATTTCATCTGCACTAATTAGCATCCTTTGGATAGTGCAACACATCACAAGCAACATAAATACCATCTTCATGATCATCACTTAATTTTCATTAACATGTAGTAAATTCTTAACGGTAACAGCTGCATTTTATATTCAGTTTAATGGTCCATGCCTATGCAATATAAACGATGCAAGGACTTTGCGCTTAACAGTTGAAACTCCATATAAAGACCTTATGATGTCTGCGGACCCAATGCCTTTGTGAATTTATCTCAAACATGAGACATTTCCCAACTATTATTAAAGCTAGAGTTTTGAGTCTAGCTATATGTGTGTGTATTTTCCCTGACAACATGTGTTTTAAGTTTTATTTGAATGAATGGAATGTTTTTGGGCATGATTGTCAAGGTTAAAGTTTGTGCCTGGATACTATAAAACCAAAGCTTTGACAACACCTAAACTTATTTCTTTGAAAACAATCCAGACATCTTTCTTCTATGAAAAAAATCCAGACAAACTAATAAAAAGGAGTAAGAACTGTCTAGCGTAGAGACCTCAATGTTTTGTTTGCAATGTCTTATGTACACAGATGTGCTAACAAGGTGACAATAATGTTCTGAGAGATGATTGGATGAGTGACAGATGGGTGTGTCTCTTATCGTCGACCCCGCCCACGTCCCCTGGGACCACCTCGACCCCTTCCACGACCACCACCACCACCTCGGCTACCACCTCGACTCCCACCACGTCCTGAAAATAGTCCACAATACTCTTTACATGTAATGCCAATTGAAAATACATTATGCCTCATGTTTGAAATGTTTAGGAATAGGGTACAGTTCAATTGTTTGCCATTATTTTTAGCAGGGCCCACTTATGCACACATCATATGGTCAACATAAGGCTGAAAATCACCATCCAAAGAGGATACTACTCCCCATGGACGTAAAATTTTGCCCTATAGAATAAGCACTTATTTCCTAAAATATGTCTGTCTCAACAAGTAGAATTACTGATATCATGTTAGTTAAAATCCAACTACGTCTGTTTAATGTCTAAAAAATGAAAAAAGAATAGACTTTTAAACTTCCAATTTTTAGTGTTTTCTTCAGAAAATTCAATTATATGAAATGGAAGAAATTCAATGTTGTCGCATCTATTACATTATTTACACATTTTTACACCATACCTTGACTGAATAGAGTATGTTATACCTTGACTGAATAGAGTATGTTATATCAATAACCGTTATTACTGAGATAACATTTTGCTCCTCAAACTTTTTACAAATGGTTCTTATATAAAATATTAAAACATTATATCTTTATGACTATCATGATATTTTATGTCTTTAAATTCTGTCATTTGTTCACCCCTTCCCCATCACTGGGCTTCAGCTCATTCTTTTCTTCTAAGTGGAGTGAGGGTGTTGCTATGGTTAAAGTTTTGGGATGATCAAGTAACACAGAACAAAGGCTATGACAATAGCTGTACCATGACTTTTCTCCTTTGAAAATAAATCCAGCTAAACAATAACCAGTCCAGGTTAATGTCATAATTTAAATAATGTCTCTGGGATTGTCTCCATTATGAAACAAGAGCTTCACAGAAGTGATGATACTTTTCTTGGTACCAAACACTCCTGTGAAGTTTTAGTCAACTCCGACCAGGGGTTTTGGAGAGGAAGCATGCACAAGATTGTGTCTTCAGTCAGACATACAAGCTGAACCCCGTCCCCTCCCTCTGCCTAAAAACTTAAGTTGTGCGGAGGGGTAATAATTATGTTGTCTTTGTATATTTTTGATATAAATATAACTAGAGAAAGATATGTTGATATGACATAATAATTCAATACTGTTGCAATTTGACCACTTATTTCATGCTAAAATCTTTTGTAATTAGTATTGAATGTAAAATAGAACATCATAATTCATATTAGTGGTCATTCAATGTGCAATATTTTAAACAAGATTTATAAAAACAAGCCTTGGCCACTCATGTTAAATCCTCTTTTTAAAAATATTACATAATTGTATCCATTTTTTGTGTATATCAAGTTGATCAGTCTGTTAATCACTGTATTTTAATTTAAATCCACGTTTTATGACAACAGCGGTCCATATCGTATTTTTTGGCCAGTCCTACTTCGCAAACATTTTTGCGAGGAAACATTATTAGCTTGTTCAATGACACACATCAAAAGCGCTTTAAAACTATTGAATGGTAATATAAAGTGTTCGGTATAAAATAAGAAAAATAACACAACACTTCATGCCATATGGCATTATAAGGACCAGCCAGTCAGCCCCTGAAGGTGAATAGACCTCGACTTATGCTTCGGTCCATATACACTTTCAGAGGCTGATTGGCCCGTCCTTATGGTGTCATATGACCCTCAGTGGTGATAAATATTTCTTATACAATACAATTGTGAAAGAAAACCTACCTCCCCTATCATCCCGGCGACCTCCACTACCTCGGATTCTTCCCTTAGGTGCATCATCAATGAGAAGTGTGTCTAGGGGAAGGCTGTCTGGTAAAATGTAGTAGCGAATGTTGTTCCCACGGATACTCAACGAGTCTAGCTGTTGGGGGTCTTTGTTCTTTACTGTCATCTTGACAGCTTTTAAATGTGTGTTCATGCTAACATCTACACCTAAATCAAACATGGCATTAATTCAGTAACTGTAATGACAAACTTTATTTTAAACGTCTGATCATCACAGTGAACAAAATAAGCACAAGCCTGCTAGGCAGAGACATGTCAAAAATAAAATGGTTGGGTAAAACAATCCGATATTAATTGACAATAATAAGAAAACTCTATGTGAAATATAGCCAAAATATTTTTTCAGAACTACCTAAAAAACACTGCTATAAATCTTTATTGGTACATATATATATATATTATTTTTGTACTATCATATTTCAAGATAGGCATAACAAGAGATAATGATACAAACTGCTTATATGCAACAATTCTGAGTGAATGCCAATGCTCATCTTTTTTCAGTTGAAGAGGGGCATAACTTAACAATTATTCAGGCCAGAGTATTGGGCATTGTTGTACATGTGCGTATTGTTTCTGGCAACTTGTGTACCAAGCTTCATTGAAAGTGCTTGGTATATTTTTTGTTAAAAGCTGAGGTTAATTTTTTGCACTTCATGTATATGACACAGCCGCCAAGACATTGACAATAGCTCGACTTCTTTTCCTAAAAAAACAAGGCAAGCTAAAAATGAAGTTGCAACATGAGGATCTTGGAATAAGACAAAATTTTGATAACTCTTGTTGAGTTATGTTGCAACTGTAAATGGAAGAAATTACCTGTGATAGTTCCATGTACTTGTGTTCCATTTTTCAGCTCTATTGTTACAGTTTCATGGCTAAGCTTCATCAAAAACCTGCAAAGATGAAGCAACTATGTTAGCTACGATAATGAGCGATCAGGGATACTTTTTTTATTATTTTGACATTTCTTTTGTATCCCTGAAACGCCACAACACTCTACCATTTTAACACCCGGCAAAAGAATATATAGTAATCTGACTGCATCCATGTCGAAAAATAATGACATCTAAACTGGATTGATTTGATCATTTGTCGTTATTTTCACATAAATATATTCTGGGTCACAAATACCCTTTTATACATGTACTCAACCTGTCAAATTTGTCCCCAATTTGCAGGTATCAGAATACTTGATAAACAATCGATATATATAAGTGTTTTATGATATATGAACATGTTTTTTGGCATAATGACATTCATAAATGTGTTTAATAGTAGGCAATAAGATTTTTGTAGAAATTTGATTTTATAATAGAGATAATTTCAAAATTGTAGGACCATTTTCGACTTTTTGCTGGGATGGTGGACGTCACGAGTCTGCCATGGTAAAATAATCGTCAAAACACTCGTAGACAACCATTTAGATGCACTATGTAACTTGACAGATTTTTGTAATACTGTTTTTGCATATTTTTGACTGAATGGTTCAAGAGCATTATCAGATCTAATGATGAAATGGTGAGTTTTAAAGCTGTGACAGAGAGGCACTGAACAACAAGTTCCTCAAATTCTGATGTCTTTATTTTGGTGAAAACAAGAAATGCCATTACTTGACAGACGTAAACAAAAGCAAATATTGAATACTCTTAAAATGCATCATGTTCATTTCATAATTTGACTAATACAATATAACGTAGGTGTGTAATAACATAAATTTGCATTGCAAATATCCTTTCTTTTGAATGACCGGCTTTATATCGAATGTAAACAATGGACTTCTCAGTGAAATATAAGCGTTTGTGTTAAGCCTTTTTCATCAAATGTAATGTTAAATAGTTAAACAATATTTTAATTGTTGTGGATTCGATGCTTACCGAACCAACTTCATGATTAAAGTGGATATTAATCAGGGAATCAAACGAAAATAATACGTTCAATGGCGGTGGATTACTCTATTTCTAAAAACGCTTGGGCGCTTGCAACAGGGGAGTTAACTTCGTGTGTTTTTCATGCTAAATCCCGTATATATTACGTACAGTATCAACACAAAACAATATGCTGTTCCAGATTGACACGAACGATATCCTTTCATTAATTCATTTTGGATGCGTACGTTTATTTAACAGCACCAATGTTAATATGCATGAATATCCATTAATAGTTCACAAACAATTGAATAAACAAACAGTTCAAATACATGCACACAATTTGGTATGCAAAACATTTGTCAGCATATCGACACAAACCGGAAGTATGATGTCTTAAATAAAACTATCAAACTTAATAGAAACAATATATCATAGCCATATACAATAAGCATCTGAATAATCGTAAAGTGAATTTATCAAATATATCATCTGCCAACCAAAACAGTTGATTCTCGACTACTGATTGTGACCATTGGTTTGATTGAACTCGATGCACGTGAAAAAGTTTGCCCTTCAAAAAAAAATCACCAAAGGCTCAAGATGGATGGGAAGGTGATGACACAAGCAATTGCGAACATTAAACTGCGTATCCTGTATAACACTTATTGATGGTAAATATGTTAGTTATTCACATACGATGATGATGATAATGATGATGATTGATGATGATGATGATGATGATGATGATGATGATGAAATTAAACATAAAACAAAGATACTTGCTGGATATATTTATATAAAAGCTTATAAGCCTGTTTGGCTGACTCACAAATCATTGCCTGAAAAAAATCATCAATTAAATTTAACAGTGTTAAAACTAATAATCTGGAACAGTTATACTTAAATATCTTTTTTGAGTTTCAATATTCTGCATGGTGCAGAGTGGTGCCTTATGAAACCTTTTTAAAGTATTATAAAAGAAACATAACAGTTTTTGGATTTCATTCAATTTCCTTCAATTTCCTAGGTCTGCTTTACCATTAAGTGTCGTGTGGGGTTGTCACTGACCATGCTGCTGAAGACATTTGACCAATATCAGAGCATCATTATTCAGTTTCGAATCCCCATAAAATCCCATTTTGTTATTGAGTTTCTTATTTTCACAGGACAAAACACCACAACAAAGAGAAAAATAAATCATTGTCCTTGAATGCTTGATGTCAGAACTTCCAGAAAGAAAATGTTTGGTGCAGTCAGACTGTGAAAATATTGAGGTCAAATCAGAAATAATTGAGAAAGGGCAAAGTGCCGGCAGGACTGTTCTCGGACTGGATTACTGTGGGATTCAAGGTTTCATTTTTTTTTGCTCTTAACCTATGATACTAAAGGGATTTTCAGAGAAAAATTGTCAAGGTATTCACTATTGTCAGAATCTTTGTGTAGTTTCATGCAATTTAACCTTTGCCATTACTCTAAAACTCTTCTTCACGTTATTCAAATGAAACTTGATACACAGTTTTATATCAGAGACTATATGTATAACAAGGTCCATAATTATGTTCTTAATCATTGTTGAGTTATGGCCCATTTTCCAATGAAACCCTTCCCCCAGACAAGAGTTGGTGTTCCCTTTATGGCACTTCCTTTAGACCTGAAAGTGTTTGCTATTAACACCGATTTAATTTTTGATGCAAAATTTTATACAAATTTGCAATGGGCTCAGTTTAATTTATTTTTTTACAATACCAATGCTTCAAAAATATCAGATGTAAAACTATAAAAAAAATTGTTTATAATTTCTAAATTAAATAAAATGTTCCTTTCAATATTCAAAGAATTTCATTTATATATAATTTGGGCAGAATTTAATAAAGATAAAGATATTATAAGAATGGCATAGATAAACATGTTTTTTGTCAGCAAAGTCAGAGATCTATATAAATTATAAATCATTTGTTGTTGTTTTTCAGACTCTGCCCAACACCTGGACTCCCAGACATAGCCCCCCCCTGACAACTATGCTATTGAGGGGCTGCCACCTTGAGGCTTCAGGCTGGTTCTCAGGGTAAGAATTGTTTTCCTGAGACCTTACCTACATGAGTGTACATGTACATGTAGCTACACCAATTTTAATAATATGCATCAGATCTGTTACAGAGTCTGTCTTTGCTCACCAGTTTTTCAAATTTTGCGATTTTTTTCGCTTATGTCTCACTTGACATTATAAGACTTATGTATAAATGTTAATCTTAATTATGTGTAAAATGCAGAATTTTATTATAGTTCACATGTTTTATTTGTATAGAAATAGCAAGGATACTGAGCAATACAATGTATTTTGAAAAACGTTAATTGGGTTTAAGTTAACAATGTTAAAGCTACAGATGTGTGTCCTTATTTCTAGCTACATGGCCGACACCTCTATGTTAAATTATATTCATTTACGGTGTAATACACCATTCATTGTACTATTTCTACATGTTTACAAAGGAAAAAGTCAACTTGATTAGTTATGTATAATTTGAATTGATAATGTCATCAGACATTATATTAGTGAACATAACAATGTGCGTCTTACAATTCTTTTTATTGTACGACTGCAATCAATTTGAAATCACTTCGTTCGATTTACGAACTAGAGAAAATACTAGATAAATTTTGGTTAAATTCTTGTTTAATGTTAAAGGCAAACTGCAAAGTTGTTACAAGGAATGAGGACAGTCTCTTGGGTTAGCTGTATTTCGCCCATGACTGATTCAAATATTTGGGCCCTCATAGTTGATTTATCCAGAGGTGGTTTTTAATATGCAATCTAATGGTCATACATCATTGACTCCATTCACCGTACAGGTCTGTTATTTATATCGAGCAATCCGATTAGCTACATCATTCTTAGATCCAATTAAGACCAATATTGAATGCCAGCTCAGATATCGTTCTGCTAATCAATGGTCACAGCTTATTGCCTATTACTTTCAAACAAATTAACCTCCAAATATATTTGAAAGATGCACTCTTACTCCCAAATAATCAGAACCGCAATTACTATTATTGTTTTAATTTACCGAAAAAGATGAATAAACAAAGAAAACAATGGTTCTTATGAAGGATATCTTATTCAATTTGAAAGAAATGTGCAGAAAACACAGTATTTCTATGTTATGAGACAATCGTTGATCTCTGTAAATCTTTTAGGACCCACCTGTCATTTAATATTTGTGTGTTTTCAACTATTAAATACACGGTTACAATCCTTTTATCAGTAATTGATATTTTCCATAAATGCATTATTTAGTAAGAAGTTAAAGGTTTATCACTCAAAATTAATGTTTGTTATATTTATAATAAATACAAGTATCACTTTAAAGCTGCACTCTCACAGATTTGCTGTTTTTACAACTTTTTTATTTTTTGTCTTGGAAAGAGCAAATTTTTGCCTAAATATCTGCAAACCAATGATAAAAGATTGCTGAAAAAAACAGACCAGATCGCAGATTAGCATTTTTCTGTTCGGAAATTAATGTTTTATGGCTTAAACCGTGACTAACGGTTTAAGAAAAATGCATAAAACATTATTTTTTGAACTCATTGGTTTCCATGGATTTTTGTAAAAATTGGCTCGTTCCAAGACAAAAAATAATAAAGTGGTCAAAACATTCAATCTGTGAGAGTGCAGCTTTAATAGAGCCAATTAAATAATTATCATGGAACATGTGTATCTAACAGTGAAAACTATGTTTATATTGTTTTATTAGATAAAGAAGGAAACCTCTTTTCGGGGAGCTTTGCCTTAACTTACATAATGACTTGAAATGATATTAAATTTGATAGATTACCATGATACTTGTGTAATTACGGACATATATCTTCTGAATTATTTTTACAGCAGTTCAACCCACCAATGTCAGAATGAAGTTACCTTAAAATGATGTTATTGACAAACGTAACCAAACTTAATACAAGGATGCTTTGATCAGCCAGCTATGTCAAATTGTGAGAGGTAAAAAATCTTTAGCTTTTCTTGAGGAGGGCCTGTAAAGCCAAATTTGTTTGCTTTGGTTATTTTTTTAAATATAAAATATAGCATTTTTGCATCATTAATTGTAAGTTCTTGACATATATTTGCTACAGTGTCATTTAATTTGTTCATATTTGTTAAAAAAAAGCTTTCCATAGGAAAAGAAGGCTATGTTAGTTTTTGTAATAATTTAAGGTCTACTCAATATTTTTATGACCTACAGTACCATTACTTATATGGTAAATTTGTAATACAAAGTTATCATACATCATTTGGGATTTTTATCAGATAATTTTAATGTTTACAAACCATATGTAACAGGTTAACATTTTAAAACTGATATCAACCCACAGTTGATCATGGCACTGAAGTAGAACATTTTTATGATGTGGTTTTTTGAGTGAGACCCCACAATTGTGTGTATGAATGTATTACATGGATTTAGTGCTTTGATTTGAACAGTTATTGATATTGAATGACAAAGAAAGAGTTTTAAGTGTATGGTAGGCGACCTTCTCCAAAAATTGTCAAAATTATTTAGGAATAAATTTTGCCCGGGACAGGTGTTTAGTGGTAAGTAAGTTTTAAATATGTTTGTAGAAAAATAACATATATTACAAAAAAAACATCCACAGCAATTTATTAAATTATTTGCTGTATTTCCTTAATAATTAAGAACTTCAACATCTTAATTCAAGTATGTTTTTTTATTTAAAAATTGGTATTGAAATAATAACATATAGGTATGCAAAAAAGAACACTTGTGTCTTTATTTAAACTATGATAATTATGTAGTTCGAAATTGTGCATCCTATATATAAATATATATATATATATATATATATATATATATATATATATATATATATATATATATATATATACATATATATAGTATGTTATACTTTAATTACCAAAAATACACTCTGCCATATTGCTAGAATTGCAAGAAACCATGAAATTCTGAAGCAAAAATTAAAGCAAAAATCAATCTCAATCCATTGAGTAGCAAAACTGTGAAAGCTTTTGCCTTAATACATTAAAGCTGCACTCTCATAGATTGACAATTTTGACATTTTTGTAGCTTTTATCTCAGAATCAGCTCATAGTAGTGTCAATGCCATCAATACAGTCAAATAATTCTCAACTGTTTTGAAAACTGCGGAAAACTTAATTTTTTCTTAAAGCTACTAACGCTTTTAGCGATTAAACACCAATTTTCGAACATAAATATGAAAACTGTGATCTGATCTTTTGATAGCAGTCTTAATAACACTGGTTTCAAGACTTTTGTACAAAAAATGGCTCATTCTAAGTAAAAAAAAAAAAGTTTTCACAAATGTCAACCTGTGAGAGTGCACTCACTTTAATACATTAGGAATTGTAACAATTAAATTTGCTTTTTAAAAATTCTACCTTGCAAATACATAATACACTATGAAATGGTAATTATTTTAATTGCTTTTTAAAGTAATATGAATAATGGTAAATAAGTTCATTTGGAACAAATCAAGAAGTAGGAAGACTGCATTATGTTAAGGAATGCCAATTGGGTACACACTGTTAGCATGTTTAAATAAACCATTATTAAAATTTTAAACTATGTTTCCTTTATTATTTAATTGCTGGAAATCATGTTTCATTTTTTTCAAAATAGATGGTAGGAAATATAATAATTATACTTCTAAAATGTTCCAAAAGGGAAATTTCTTTTAAAATGTTATTGTTTATTTTTCCTTTTCTACACCGTAATTTGGCAAAGGCCAGACTGCCAAATTACTTTTTTAGTATAGAAAAAAAAAAAAAATATCTTTCTCAATGTTCGGCGCGAATGGCTCTATGTAACTGTCAGTCCACATGCACAAACAGCTTAATAACCCACTTAATAAAACCGATTAATAAATTAATGGAATTAGGTGGTTGTTCTTTTCGTAAGATGACATGACTTAAAATCTGAATGATTTAAGAATGGGCGGAGTGAGCATGGCGAAATCAATGCCAAATCTGACGCAGGAATTGTGTATCGGATGAGTGGCAGTGGGCAGACCTTTAAACACCTGTGAAAATTGAAATTCGTGATTAAGCCTGGTACTTAATGATTGCAATTTCATTGACTGTAAATGTAACTTGTATTCTAAAGAAGGTTTCTAAAATTCATCCAACGATCCCATTGACAGAGACATGAGCATAAACACCAAAACGATAATATGTCAATAACCTGATAAGTTAAAGGCACAGAATTAAAACAGGTCAAGTTGGGACATGATGTTTTGGAAAGATGTAAGTTCATAAAAAATGTTCAGTAGACAATATTTGCGTTGTATGTTGACCAAATATGTTTGCTAATCTCACTTCAAAAGCATTCCGCAGGGGGGTAAACATTGAGAATTTGATATCATTTATTTGATGGACTAAAATGGCCTCTTATCAGCCATGTTTGGAATTTTATGAAAGGTGATGATTTTAACATGCATGTTTTTCTTTTGTCCTGTATGAGAATGGTAGCTCATGTTTGAAAGCGCTAAATTAAGAAAAAAATCTTCATGTACCAACTGTAAGGTGTTTTACAGCATTGTGGGTTTTGCAGCATAAGATAATAGGAACGTGCTCATTTTTGGAATAGTTTTCTTATTCATTCGGTGGAAATGACCAAGTGGTTAGCGTTTCAGACTCACGGTCATAGGATCCATGATTTGATTACTTCTCAGACTTGTGTCGATGATTAGTAGTTTGTTTTCACCCAGGAATCGTAAGTTCTTCTTAATCACATGTATATATAGCAGATTTTAAAACAGTACAAAAAGATCATGTTTGTCAATATAAAAGCTTTTCAGCTCTAAGCTGTTCATCGTTGGGACATAAAAATAAGTCTTATATTTATTATTTATTTAAAATTAATATTATAAAAATCTTATCTTAAGGGACTTATTTTTTTTTTCAATTTTGTCAAAATTCAGTTGTTTTACATACCTTTATGAATTGAAACAATTAGCAACTGGCAGAAAATCGTTTCAACAGAATCCAGGCCTAGAATGATTCAGTTTTTAATAGCGTTATTGAGTGTATTTAGAATAATATAGCTTTTTCTGTCACAAGAAATTGTTAAAAAAGAGTCCTGTAATTTTTACTTTTTGTATGACGTTTTATAATTGAAGCATTTTGTTCACATTTTATATGAAATATAAAAACCCAGATGTGTTCCCTTATAAAATGTGAATGAGTTCCTTATTTTTCAAGAGACTATAATATATAAATCATGTTGTAATTATTCATGTTTTGTTCTTTTTCAATCACAGAAATACACTGACTTAATTAGCCAGTTAGTTATAGGGTCTTGTATCACAAGACATTTTGATAATAATTATGTCAAAAGTTGTTACACTAGACATATTTCAAAGATATATCATCAGCTTTATTTCATGGCCACAAATATTCATATACAACATTCAATTAATAAGGCCTTAAAAAAAATAAATATATATTTCATTCCCCATACCACTTATTATTCACTGATTATAATTTTCGCCGGCAAAAAGTACCAAACGCAATGATGGACAAGAATTTTATGTTCATTGTAGTGTCTGACAAGTCATAATACATCCATAAATAGTTAATATTAGCCGTTAGTGAGGTTAAAAGGTGGTTGTTTTGTTAATGTTAGACAGTTGACCGTCTTTTTCTGTATGTACATCTTGCTCCGTATTTTATTTGCCTTTGTATTTTTTACAATTTTTGAATCATAATAGTGTGAACTTTTGGTAGGCTTGACATATTTATTGCTTTAAAAAATCATAAGATGGAGTTGTTTTGTACATAAAAAAAAATTTGATTGCAAATATCAAAAGGATGAAAAGTAAAAATGGCCCTATACAAATATTTTTAGAGTAACTAGAAAGTAAATTTTGATATTATTAGCCATATACAAGTATAAACTTGGATAGTGATATTCGAAAACATGCGAAAGCCGCAGGTATTATTGAAATTAGAACAGATTGTGAAAACTCAGTGGTAAAAATTAGCGCAAGCCCTACACTGGCAAAATGCGTTCCAGGCTTGCTCAAATTCCGGAATCTATGTAGCACAGTTTTTTAAAAATGTTGATGTCAAACAATAATATAAGTATTTGAGCTTGTCCATCCAAAAGGCGATGACTGAAAAATAGTTAATACATTTGCTTGGTTGAAGTTGGCTAAAATGTTTATTGATTGGTCAATAATTATCCAATATAATTAATGTTAACCAATTGCAAGCACATCTAGCCAAGAGATAACCTTTAAAAAACTTGAGAAAGTTTCATGCAATTTGATGCTGTTTAAAAAATCTTAGCTTCTGTTTTGGTAACCTTATATAGGATGCTTCAAAGTTAAAGTGACACTCTTATTCAAAATCAATACATACACATGTATTACAAACATTAAATTTGACTGATAAACTTTTCTACTTACTAAATAATGCATTCATGGAAAATATTAATTCCTGATATCAAAACTGTAACCGCGCATTTAATAGCAGAAAGCGCAAAAATATTAAATGATTGGTGAATGCTAAAAGATTTACTGTGATTAACTATAATCTCATAAGGTAGAAATACTGTATTTTATGCTCATTTCTTTCAAATTAATCTTGGTATCCTTCATAGGAACCATTGTTTTCGACATTTATGCTTCCTTTTTGGAATATTAAAATAATATTATTAATTGTGGTAAATCTCATTTGGGAGTAAGAGTGCATCTTTAAACATGTTTCAAACAAGATATTAATGCTATGCAGAGATATCAAAATCATATTTAGACAAGCCTTATTAGTAATGCCTACCTATGCAATGTAAACAGGTAATAAATAGCCGTCTGAGCGGTCACTCCAGGACCTTGGGTCAACTACTGGGTAACACGATACATTCGCTACTTATACCTCCTTACTGACAGCAGTTACACTCGAGCATTCCAAATATTTTCGTTAACTAAAGATTAAAGGATTGAAAAGAGAAAATAATTTGTAAAGAACACTTTGTGTGGCCAGTAGGTGTAAAATAGCTCTTAAGTTTACAATGAATATCGAATTTCATTGGATATTTTCACTTTGTCAATTGTTGTAAATTGATAAAATAACATTTGAAAATGTTAAACTCTGACTTTTAAGTGTGCTTTGGGATGTGAAAGTTAACATGTGGATTTTCCTTTTTTAAGGGATGTTTTAGTTGGATTTTATAGGTTAGTATTATGTTTAAATATTTATTTGAAGATCTTCTTTATTACATACAATAATTATTTTATACTCTGAACTATTGTTTTAATGCATTTGTTAAGCATGTATGGATAGTTTGCATTCCTTTCAATATATTGTATCATAAAATTAAGTACTAATTTGCAATTGTACTACAGGCAAAAACTCCAATCTAACATTAAGATATAGTGTATAGATAGAAATGTATGTAATGAATTTGTAATTCACTACATTAACCTAAAATATTTCAAGAATGTATTGTCAGTGTCTTGTTTTACTCGGTGTCGAGAGTTTGAAATACTTCAGCTAAAAGTTTGAAACACTTTGGCGGAGAAAACGAAACACAATTTCAATGTCTAATTGATTGTTAAAATGAACTCAATGACTGAAAATGTGCTTTTGGAGGCGGAAACTTGATAATGACAGATCAGGCACATACTGATCTGTTTAAGGATAGCTGTTAGAAAATGATACAGAGTTCCTGTCTCACTGTCGTATCTTATTTTATAAACAAGAGCTCATATCTTATTTTATAAACAAGAGCTCGCAAGCGGATGCTAATGTTTATCTATTTTCAATGATGGGTCAAGCTAGATAGATTCTTTTATTTCCTTCTTAAAATGAAGAGCATAATTATTGACAAATATTTACTTTAAGCAAGAGTTATGGGACTTACTTGTCATAAATTTTGCACCTTGTCACGTAGAACATGTAAATCACTTTCAAACGTAACCAGCATTTATGTTTTTTGCTGCACTGATATCGCCAACAAGGACATCAAGGATTTGACTTTGCATCAACTTTATTTCATTCGACAATAATAAATAAATAGCTTGTAGTCTTGGTAAAATTTGTGATCTATGTCACACAGGAATGTGTAGGCGCGAGCTTGCTATACAGTAATGACATTGGAAAATGATGGAGAAAGCAAGGAGATAATCGGTCAGTCTCCCCATTCTCATCAAAGACAGATTTTGCTTACTGCTGATTCAAAATAGGGCTGTCCTGCTTAAAATATATAAATTTGACTAATAGAAAAAGAACAGGAGAGTGTACGCCCGACCCTCAGAAGGTCCATTTTGTTTTTAACATGCAGTTTTTTCATGCAACGACCTGAATCGAAAAAACATTTTGTGCAAGGCTGTAAAAATCTAGACACAAGGACATATGCTGCATTTTAAACATTATTATATTTATCATTGCATATGATTTGGTTGTTGAGTGCTCTGTAGAAACAGCTTAAGGAACACACCACCGTCAAGGTCAACTGCATCTTTTACTTGAACACCATCTGCATCACGTACTTGTACACCATGTGTTTCTGCTATGCAAGAAATGAATCACAACCTCCCTACTATCCCTAATAAAACACTTCGTTAAAAAAAAGAATTAATTTTCTTGTGGACAAAGAATGTTTTCCAATTTCAGTGCTTTATTCATTAGATACTTGAGCATTATAAGGAATTATATACGAGTGAAAGATTGACAATGTTTTAAAATGAAACAGATGTTGTTGTTTTTAAATCCTGTTTTCTGAGTTTTTAAAGCATTTTTGTTTGTGTAGCTTAGTGTTGTGATCTTTGAAACACTAAGGTATTGAATAGATTTACAAAGGATTTATTTTACAGAGCAAATAACAATTTATCTGTTAGAATAAACTGTTTTGAACTTCAATATGCATTGACGTATTTCCACTTATCTTTTCAAACCCATCGACATTTTTATGGGCATGAATACATCCTTTTTTCTCCCTTTTCATGGCTTCTTATCTGCTCAATTTGTTTGACTGTTTCAATTTCCATGGGCTTGGTTTTGCACTAGGAACCGCCCGATTAATCATGGCACTGGTTATTTGGAAGTTTGATACCGCTTATTTAACTTTTTAAATAATGTCAAACAGAGTCAAATGTCGAAACAAATGGCTTTTTACCATGAAATATTAATGGATATGGTGCATATCACCTGCTGGCCTTTTCCTGTTTGTGTGAAACAAATATTGTTAATGTTTTGGTGGTAATTAATATACAGTGAGCAATTTGCCATAGTAGACAACCACCCAAACGCAGGGTCAAAATTGACCATTTAAGATAATGTGAGGTTTCCATGTTAATTGAGGGAAAGTTATGTTTTAAATATTAAAAAAAACTGATGCTCAAAAGTCACTGAATACCATTGGTCATATTTCAATTTTACCTTAAAACTAAGTTTCAAAGTCACTGTATACCAATGGCCATGTTTCAGTGTTTTCCTAGAACAAAGTACCAAAGTCGCTGTATACCAATGGCCATGTTTCAATGTTTTCCTATACCAAAGTACCAAAGTCGCTGTATACCAATGGCCATGTTTCAATGTTTTCCTAGAACAAAGTACCAAAGTCACTGTATACCTATGGCCATGTTTCAGTTTTTTCCTATAACAAAGTACCAAAGTCGCTGTATACCAATGGTCATATTTCAATGTTTCCGTAGAACAAAGTACCAAAGTCACTGTATACAAATGGCCATGTTTCAGTTTTTTCCTATAACAAAGTACCAAAGTCGCTGTATACCAATGGTCATATTTCAATGTTTCCGTAGAACAAAGTACCAAAGTCACTGTATACAAATGGCCATGTTTCAATGTTTCCCTAGAACAAAGTACCAAAGTCACTGTATACCATTGGCCATGTTTCAATGTTTCCCTAGAACAAAGTACCAAAGTCACTGTATACAAATGGCCATGTTTCAATGTTTCCCTAGAACAAAGTACAAGAGTCACTGTATACAAATGGCCATGTTTCAATGTTTCCGTAGAACAAAGCACCAAAGTCACTGTATGCCATTGGCCATGTTTCAATGTTTCCCTAAAACAAAGTACCAAAGTCACTGTATACCATTGGCCATGTTTCAATGTTTCCCTAGAACAAAGCACCAAAGTCACTGTATGCCATTAGCCATGTTTCAGTGTTTCCCTAGGACAAAGCACCAACGTCACTGTATACCATTGGCCATGTTTCAATGTTTCAATGTTTCCCTAGGACAAAGCACCAAAGTCACTGTATACCATTGGCCATGTTTCAATGTTTCCCTAGAACAAAGTACCAAAGTCACTGTATACCAATGGCCATGTTTCAATGTTTCCCTAGGACAAAGCACCAAAGTCACTGTATACCATTGGCCATGTTTCAATGTTTCCCAAGAACAAAGTACCAAAGTCACTGTATACCATTGGCCATGTTTCAGTGTTTCCCTAGAACAAAGCACCAAAGTCACTGTATACCATTGGCCATGTTTCAATGTTTCCCTAGAACAAAGTACCAACGTCACTGTATACCAATGGCCATGTTTTAATGTTTCCCTAGGACAAAGCACCAACGTCACTGTATACCAATGGCCATGTTTTAATGTTTCCCTAGGACAAAGTACCAACGTCACTGTATACCAATGGCCATGTTTTAATGTTTCCCTAGGACAAAGCACCAACGTCACTGTATACCATTTGCCATGTTTCAATGTTTCCCTAGAACAAAGTACCAAAGTCACTGTATACCATTGGCCATGTTTCAAGGCTTACCTAGAACAAAGTACCAAAGTCACTGCATGTATACCATTGGCCATGTTTCAATGCTTACCTAGAAGAAAGTACCAAAGTCACTGTATACCATTGGCCATGTTTCAAGGCTTACCTAGAACAAAGTACCAAAGTCACTGCATGTATACCATTGGCCATGTTTCAATGCTTACCTAGAAGAAAGTACCAAAGTCACTGTATACCATTGGCCATGTTTCAAGGCTTACCTAGAACAAAGTACCAAAGTCACTGCATGTATACCATTGGCCATGTTTCAATGTTTCCCTAGAACAAAGTACCAAAGTCACTGTATACCATTGGCCATGTTTCAATGCTTACCTAGAACAAAGTACCAAAGTCACTGTATACCATTGGCCATGTTTCAATGTTTCCCTAGAACAAAGTACCAAAGTCACTGTATACCATTGGCCATGTTTCAAGGCTTACCTAGAACAAAGTACCAAAGTCACTGTATACCATTGGCCATGTTTCAATGCTTACCTAGAACAAAGTACCAAAGTCACTGTATACCAATGGCCATGTTTCAATGCTTACCTAGAAGAAAGTACCAAAGTCACTGTATACCATTGGCCATGTTTCAAGGCTTACCTAGAACAAAGTACCAAAGTCACTGTATACCAATGGCCATGTTTCAATGTTTCCCTAGAACAAAGTACCAAAGTCACTGCATGTATACCATTGGCCATGTTTCAAGGCTTACCTAGAACAAAGTACCAAAGTCACTGTATGCCATTGGCCATGTTTCAATGTTTCCCTAGAACAAAGTACCAAAGTCACTGTATGCCATTGGCCATGTTTCAAGGCTTACCTAGAACAAAGTACCAAAGTCACTGTATGCCATTGGCCATGTTTCAAGGCTTACCTAGAACAAAGTACCAAAGTCACTGCATGTATACCAATGGCCATGTTTCAAGGCTTACCTAGAACAAAGTACCAAAGTCACTGCATGTATACCATTGGCCATGTTTCAATGTTTCCCTAGAACAAAGTACCAAAGTCACTGTATACCATTGGCCATGTTTCAAGGCTTACCTAGAACAAAGTACCAAAGTCACTGTATACCATTGGCCATGTTTCAAGGCTTACCTAGAACAAAGTACCAAAGTCACTGTATACCAATGGCCATGTTTCAATGCTTACCTAGAAGAAAGTACCAAAGTCACTGTATACCATTGGCCATGTTTCAATGCTTACCTAGAACAAAGTACCAAAGTCACTGTATACCATTGGCCATGTTTCAATGCTTACCTAGAAGAAAGTACCAAAGTCACTGTATACCATTGGCCATGTTTCAATGCTTACCTAGAAGAAAGTACCAAAGTCACTGCATGTATACCAATGGCCATGTTTCAATGCATACCTAGAAGAAAGTACCAAAGTCACTGCATGTATACCAATGGCCATGTTTCAATGCTTACCTAGAAGAAAGTACCAAAGTCACTGCATGTATACCAATGGCCATGTTTCAATGCTTACCTAGAAGAAAGTACCAAAGTCACTGCATGTATACCAATGGCCATGTTTCAATGTTTACCTAGAAGAAAGTACCAAAGTCACTGCATGTATACCAATGGCCATGTTTCAATGCTTACCTAGAAGAAAGTACCAAAGTCACTGCATGTATACCAATGGCCATGTTTCAATGTGCAGTAAATGTCCCAAAATAGCCTACACCTGTTTTTTTGTTTAAAGCTGCACTCTTACAGATTGAACGTTTTGACAACTTTTTTATTTTTTGTCTTGGAACGAGCCAATTTTAGCGAAAATCCATGGAAACCAGTGATATAAGACTGCTGACAAAAGATCAGATCGCAGATTTTTATATTTAAGTTCAAAAATTAATGTTTTATGCCTTTTTCTTAAACCTTTAGTAACGGTTTAAGCCATAAAACATTAATTTTCGAAAAGGAATATGAAAATCTACGATCTGACTTTTTGTCAGCAGTCTTATATTACTGGTTTGCAGATATTTACGCAAAAATTTGCTCTTTCAGAGACAAAAAATAAAAAAGTTGTAAAAATGGTATATCTGTGAGAGTGCAGCTTTAAAGCTTAATTTAATATCATTGTTTTCTAAGAAAATTGTGAATAATGAATATCATTGTTTTCTAAGAAAATTGTGAACAATGGCCCATATAGCCTTTATCCAATTTTATTTGCCAAAGGGATAAAGCTTGTGTGCAGTAAATAACATCCCAACTTTTCCCGTATGGCATGCCAAGAGCCATGTTTGGAGCCTCTCAAACTCCACTGCTCATAAATTCTGATGGTTTTCAGTAAAATTAAATCGGTTATATTAAATTAAAAGTGCACTGTTTGTTTATGCATGACAAAATAAAAGTGTTTTTTTTCCTGTATCAATACTGAGGTATAGTACACTCAAGGAAATAAAGAAAGGGGCATCTATTATAACAACTGTATCTCATTTCTAAGGTGCTTTTTCATGAATTTACTGTAGCTGATGGATTAGATTGTTTAAAAATCATAACATGTTTTTCCATTTGATTACCTTCCATGAATGTGTTGTTAAGAAGTCAGTTGTTTCAAACTAATATTCAACTATTTTAGAGATGAAACTTATTTAATTTTGTGAAGTGTATATTGAACTCTCTGATGCACAAACATTAAAAAAGTAAAAAAAAAACTCAGTCAATAACTTCTCACTTGTTTTGAAGATTTCATTCGTCATGACAACGTTTTCGAGATTATAGGGACTTAAATTAGTCTTATGAACATAATAATACTAAAAAACAAGACAAGAAACATTAAAAAAAGCTGTTTGATTCTTGGTGAAACAATTTTAGCGAAACAAGATCAGAGAGGTAGTTGGGAAAACATAAAAAGCGTTTTACATGCCTTAAAACAGGTGTTAGATGAGAGTGATTAGCTAATTGCGTAAATATGTATTAAATCAGGTTTTTGAGTAGGAGGTGAAAAATTTAAACAAAATAATGCATCAATTTGTTTCTGACTACCTGTTGTTAGATGATAATGCTTTGTTTTTGTTGAAAAATTCTTGGAAAATATGATTGAATGTTTTATAAGTTATCATGATGAGATGATCATTTTCATTTCATTATATTTGGCTTAGTTTTCATCCATGTTATGATTCATTTTATTTCACAAAATATTGCAATTTTGTCACATTAGCTTCTGACAGTTACTAAGAGCAGAAATTGACATGTGCAAGGTAAATTATTATAGGGTTATACTGTTATGCCCCGTGCATGCGTGGGTGCATGCGTGGGTGCTTGTTTGTGTACCTGTTTTTAATAATGATTGCTCATTATTTCATTGTTTATTGTGCTAATGCATTTTCCAGAAGGCCATATTGGAAATAAGACGTGTGTTATATATATTTATGTAATGCAATTCTTTTGTTTTAATTTGTTACGTTCATAACTTGAACAATGTTCATAATATTTATTATTAGTAGTATTAGTATTGTTATTAGTATTAGTTTATTATTATTATCATTATTATTATTATTATTATTTTAGTTTATTTTTTTATTTTATTATTATTATAATTATTATTATTATAAATAGTAGTAGTAGTAGTAGTAGTAGTAGTAGTAGTAGTAGTAGTAGTAGTACCGGTAATTAGTATTATTAGTATTATTTGACTATTATTAGTATTTTAAATATGTTGCTTTTCATTTGTTGCCCAATTTTAGATGTCAATAAATATAATAATATTATAGTAGAAAATGTTGAAACAATTTTTCCATAATTTGGCATATTTTTAGGAGACTTTGTTTCTATTTAGTCCGCTGCTTATAAGTTTTGATATACTGATCGAAAAACTGATTAACATAATATTATATAACGTTACATAATATCGTAATGTGCAGTAACATGAGTTTATTATGAAATGTCAGATTTATGTTTTTTATGTCACTATCCAGTTCTTTCAATAAAGGTTTATTTCCTCATGTACTCATGTTTTCTCACATAGATAAAAGTACAGTCATAAATATTTTACATGTCATAACAATAAGCTCTTTGCATTGAAGAAAAGCTTTGTATATCAAAAGTAAGACACACAGGATTCAATTATTGCCATTTGTGTACTGAAAGATCATGGAAGACCAGGTATTGTTATAGCCTTGGTGTTGTTAACTAATGAAAATGTCTTTATTATGCAAAAACTATAACCTTAATCATAACCCATTAAGATATTCAAACTAAACTTAGTATGGTGCCAGAAAGCCAGAGACAGTATTATAAGTTACGGGGTTAGTAGGTGACCAGATATGGGATTATATAATAATACGGGGCAACGAAACCATATCGGGTAAAAGCTAGGCTGCATGCATGAACCCCAAATATGGTTTCTTGCGCCCTATATATCTGGTCACCTACTAACCCTGTAATGTATGTATCATGTCGACCACCTTTTTACATGTTTATAAAAAAATTGTTTCATTTATTCATCAGAATCAGAAAATAGACACCATTTTGGTACGATATAAATTTGGTGACTCAGTTTGGAAAAATATGGGGTCACCGCGTGACCAGTCCTGGACCAATGGCATTGCCTCATTTATGTTGGAGAAGTGATATACTTATTTATAGGATGCCCATAACTACGACTTTAATAATTATGGAGTTAAGCCCCTTTTAGAATGAAAAATACAACAGATGAGAGTTGCAGTGCTCTGGTATAAATGTTTAAAGGGGCTGTACTCGGTATGATAAAATAGCGAAAAAAAAGAAAATTGTCGAAAACTGACATAAACTTGGCATCGATGTGTACAAAGCTTTGAAACTTACTAACTAAAGTACCACATAGTTTACAATTAATTTATATTTCGCAGTATTTTCTTATTTTTCCATTAAAAAGGATTACTTGGTATGTCTACCTAGTAGAATTAATTCCTTATGCATGATTGGCTTGTCGATGTTATCACGTGATACTGCCAATTTAGGTATATAGCTTAAATATTCCAACCATTTAGAGTTAGCCTTCGTAGCACAGTGTATACGACACTGGACTGCAATTTTTGGTATTTATTTTACAATTATGATATCAAAGAGTAAAACATTTTATTAAATAATTGTCCTGAGATTCGTTATAGAAAAAAACTTTTTTTGGTGCCAATCTGGTGTATAGTCCCTTTAAATGTTTAAATAAAATTATTATATTGTTTTTATTTTAATTAATAGGTACTTCACCAACAACCCAAGTCATTGAAATTGTACTTAAGCGCCTCAGTGCAAGTTTATACTTTAAAGTGACACTCTTATTCAAATTATCAATACATACTCATGTATAACAAGCATAAATTTTGAGTGATAAAACCTTTGGTTTATACTAATTTATTTTAGCTTGATTGAGACGAAAGCTGATAGCTTATAAGATCACTCTCGAGTCCGTTTCCTGGGCAGAAACCAGTACTGTGTCCTTTTTGAGAGGCCATGAGAAAGTACCCCTAGTGGGGATCGAACCCACAACCTCTTGGGTGAGAGGCGGATACCTATACCACTAGACCGCTCACCCATGACAAAATAAAACCTTTAACTACTTAAAAAATATTTATTATTTATAACAAGATAGTAACCGTATATTAAATAGCTAAATACGCAAACATATTAAATGATTGGTGAGTGCTAAAAGATTAACTGCAATGTACTATCATCTCATAAGGTAGAAATGCTGTGTTTTCTGCATCTTTCTTTCAATTAAAGTTAATATCACTCATAGAAACCTTTGATTTCGACATTTCTTTTTCTTTTTGATGTATTAAAACAATGGTATTAATTATGATAAATCTTATTTGGGAGTAAGAGTGTATCTTTAAATCATGAGGGTTAAGGGTGATGTAACAATTTTGTACCATGTTGCCAAGAACAACCTTCAATAATTTGCTTATAGTATAAGAGAATAGTATTCATTTATACAGTGACTAGTTACTGAATGGTTAAGCTCCACCTACTTCTAACCTCTTTGATATTGAACTACATGTATAAAAGAAAACAGAAGAAACACTATCAAACATGGTTCAATATTTACTGAAACAGTACTTTCCCTAAAAAGGATAGAAATTAAGAATTCATGCAGACTTTTAATAATTGTATTATAACTTTCTTTTAACCACAATGAATTCATTTGTCTCATATAAATCATATCTTATTTTTGCTATAATTCATAAAGATTCCAATATGATTGAATATAAGTGTTATGCATATTTCTCTGATATATGCATGGAATCTTTTTGTTGCTCTTTTTTAATTAATATTAATATTAAATTTTGACGAAAATTAATAAGTAATAAAAGGCAGCATTTAATTAATGGATAATGCTTTAATTTTAGGTTATTTTGTGCAATTACATCAATAACAATAGCTCACAGTGTCTATAAAGCTTAAATAAAGGCTTTCTCTTTTAACACAAAAGTTACAGTTAAGTCCTAAGTATATCTGCTCTGACTCATTTTATAAAGGAAAGCCGGAGCTCCATAAATGTTTAAATAAAGTCTAAATAAATCAAAGGTGTTTGATGTATAAAGACTGGATCAATGTTTATTCTTGTTTCTTATATTTACTTTGTAAAAGCGAAGGAATACAACTTTTATCGATCCATCTACCGATTGAAAACTTGTCATTAGAAATATGTCTGTATATATATTTGTGCAGACTTGCACGACATCGGTTTTAATGCAACGGAGATTAAAGTTTTACATGTGATCCATTCATGGGATGTTTTTATCGAAGTATATTCAGACTTTGTTTTATCATTTTTGGCAATTTTGCTTCAAGGCTGTGTGCTTTAAAGTTTATTTGTTTTTTCCATAACTGGGATCTTACAGATCTATCTTTGTTAACTTACGTTGGCGTAAACCTATTTGGCGTATAAATAAAGTCTTGTTTAGTAACCAGATATTTCTTTAATTGTTTTTGAGCAATCAGTGTTAATGTTTATTGGCTGTGATTGTGGGAAATATAGTAAAGTTGAGAGATAACGGAATTCACATTATTCGAATTAAGATTTTATGTTAACTTTGTATGATTATTCTGTTGCATTATATGCATTCCAAAGGGCTGTTAGTTTTGTGGAATATGAAGATTTATAAGGTATGTGCATACAATATATCATGCATATATTAGAATATAAGAAATATGTTGGAATTTGTCACCATTAAGTGAATCTGTATAATAGTATTTGCACTTAAAAGAACCGATTATGTCTAGTGCATTTCAATCACAGTATAATTACTTATAAGATGTTCTGCTGTCAATTCTTACAATAAGTGGGTATTTCATGATTTACCTAATGAAAAATAAAAAATAAAAATTTAAAGTTGAGTATTTTTTTTAGTTTGTCAGAGCTTATAATACAGATAACTTTTGACTTAAAGTGTATTTTACATCCTTATGTAATTTTGTTAAGTGTATTGTACATCTTGGTTTTATTCAGTTAAGTGTAATGGAGATTGTTAAATCTGCTGTCACAGTGAAGTGCAAACATACATGTATTTTAAATACACGGAAGCCTTGATCCCAAATGCAAAACTTCTTTAATTAAAAACACCGGTCAGTGCTTACTTCCATATAACACAACGCACGTCAACGGAAATCACAGCATTGGAGATTACACACTGGTTTAGTGGCCATCATTGATTTGGTCAAAACAGTTGCTCCCGAATCGTTAAGTTATCTTGTTAAAGCTGCACTCTCACAGATTGACCATTTTATCAACTTTTTTATTTTTGTCTTGGAAAGAGCAAATTTTTGCGTAAATATCTGCAAACCAATTATATAAGATTGCTGACAAAAAATCAGATCGTAGATTTTCATATTTCCGTTCGAAAATTATTGAGTTATGGCTTAAACCGTTACTAAAGGTTTAACAAAATTGCATAAAACATCAATTTTTGGACTTAGATATAAAAATCTGAGAGCTGATCTTATTCAGCAGTCATAACTGGCTTCCATAGATTTTAGCAAAAATTGGCTCGTTCAAAGGCAAAATATAAAAGAGTTGTCAAAACGTTCAATCTGTGAGAGTGCAGCTTTAATGGTATGCCCTTATAACAATTTGTATTTGTACCGATACAAACATACATTTGATTTTATATCGTAATTGGCGCATTTTAAAGCTTATTTATGCCAATAAAAACCATTATATGTAGCTCTAGCTAGTTTGTTATAAAAACTATATCTGTCTGGTTGAAAAAAAAGACTTAAAAAATAACTGAAATGGGCCTTTAAAAAGCTGGTTAGTTGTACACTAAGTTACTAATTTGCATGTATGTATTCTAAATTATTCAAATTGTATTTCCATGTTTGTGCATCAAATTGATTTCATTAAAATATTCTTAATGGAAGCTGTGTGTGTGACCCAGCATGTAATGTTCTTGCTGTTCGCAAAAGTGCATTAGGCCAAGAAAAAAAATATTTCATTTATCAAACACATTTTTAAAAATTGGGGAGGAAGCGTGGGATGGATTATATTTTACTCATTTTTTTTTATTTTTTATATAATTATTTAACCAAGTAATAAAACAGTATCAATTACTTCATCAGGCATCTTACCTCCTTTTTTCTGATTGAGAATACAAAATAATGGAGCAGGGAATCAGAAATGTGTCGACAAGCTAAACATTATTTTTATTTGGCCGTATACTGATTTTGCATGTGACTGCATGGTGTTGTTTAACATTTCAAAAATGTTATTTACTTTTTTTCAGGTCGGAAGCATTTGCCATGCCATTCACTAGATGAAAGCCGAGGATTTAGTGAATACTTTTAATGTGAGCCTCAAGAAAATTTAAAAACAAAAACAGTGATTTTTTATATATATATATGGAGACAAACTGCATCTGAAGATAACACATTTGCAAATTTTGTGGAATACAGATTTAAATTAAGAGCTCATTTTATCGTGAAATCCTGTCACAGTGCAGTGTAGATCTGAGCCTTACGAGTTGACATTTTATCAATAAGCATTGAAATCTAATACTAAAATCAGGATTTAATTGCTTTTAAAATTCAAGATCCATTATATGTGCATGATTTATTGATATCTGCAGAAGAACAGAAATCATGCAATACCACACAGAATATTTGGATGTAACCTGATTGGCTGAAGACTATGAATTGTGAATTTTGATTGGTTGAAATGTTACTATGGCAACATTTGTGACATTGGTGACCTGGCTTGCGGTTGTTATAGCAATATTGGTGTACAAAACTCAAGGACGATGCCTAACAGAAAGACCGTGTAAGTATTAAAAACTTTTAACCAGACTATCTTTAAAAAAATAATATTTCAAGACTGGATGGATGTATTTATGCCTTGCTCTTTTTGTAAGCATCAGCAATAACCTTGGCTGTTACTAAAAACATTCAAGATATTAAAACGAAACTTCATTTGCACATTGCAAGAGACGATACAAACCAGTTCCTAAAACTCTGACATGATTATTGTCCAATTGACTGGAAAAACAACAACAGACAAACATTGGGGTTTGCTCTGCAGCACTCTTCTGGTCTGTCTGATTTTCTGTCCGTCTGTCTTTATTTCCATCATTTCAAAGTTCAGTTTAGGTCATATAACACTAGTTATCTACTTCCTAGTGTCAGCAGTTTAAAGAGAGCATAATTTGAAGGGCATTTTTTTTTGTTATAACAGTAAGAATTAGAAAGATTTGATATAACTAATAATCTTAATTTGCCATCTAGATGAAAATGAATACATGTTTTTAATAACAAAAATGTAATATTTTCGCATAATTTTTTTCACATGTTATGCATTTAAGATTCTAAACTTAACCCATCCTTTTCAACAGTTCAATACCCACGTCATCTGTTCTACCGAGGGGAGAGTATTCCAATTGTTCTGGAGAACTCTATGCGCGCCTCGCACAACATAACAAACCACATACTCAAGATTATTCTTGAAGAAGTCGTCGGCTATGAGAGGGTGGAAATACGCACCAAAGACGCGATGAATGCTACCGCTATTATGAACAGAATCTCGGGATGTCCTGTCACAGGGTATATAGATTGCAACTTTCATTAGAGTTTGATATAGTATTAGTAAATCTTCTTGGAATGCCATTTCATTTACAAATACATAAAATGTCTCAATTTAGAAATCATTAATTAGTGTGCATATATTAAATGAATTATTAACCAGGTTTTCGCAAAGTGAAAGCTGTAAATTAGAATGACGTACATCGTTGTTCCGGCAGGCTGGCGATCGGGCGGATGGGAGTTCAATGTCAAACTAACCTATGGTATAATAATTTAAGTAAGGTCTGACATACATGTATAGTGACCAAACTTGGTATGTAAGGAAATTTTATATAGAGTGTTCATGAGATTGGGGCACCTAGGTTCATGGTCAAGGTTACATTTTTCTTAAAATAGAAAATTTGTTGGTACTAAATAACTTTATGTAAGGTTTATGGAGAGCTTTCATGGGATTGCAGTTAAAAAAAACAACAGTTGAAACTGAATCTCACAACAAAGGCTGAAGACTTCTTCAGTCAATCATTGTAAACCTGGTTTCGTTGCCTTGCCGCTTACCTTGTTTTGTAATTATATATAATTATATGCATGGTAGTTGTAGTATGGTTTAGCTCCGCATACTTTTTACTTATATCATATTGGAGTTCATGTATATAGGTAAGACAATGCATACTGTGGTATACTAATAAAGTAATGTTAATTATGATTTCCAAATTGACAAGGTCATCTGCACTGTAGTTTAACTTATTACATCAAGATGTTAAACTTTCCTGATAAATGCATTATGGGACATATTTCAGTAGTAATAAAACGTCTTATCAGGAAATCTGTATTTCTTGAAAATAATATCAGTTATCATGGGACAAAGCACTTCAAATTAGAAAATTAGTTTATTACCGCAAATGTTCAGACAGACGCTGCAAAGAGAGGACTTTAAATCATGTCTCATAAAAGTACCAGTTTGTTAAATGTCATGAAAGCATGCTTTTGTAAAAAGAAAGGTCAGTTTTTATGATGTATTATAGTCTAGCTCTGTCTATGTAGGGCATTATACCATTTTGAAATAGAAAACAATTTTAACACAAGTTTGTTTTTCATCACGTTGTGTGTCCCATGGTGTTGCCGAAATCTTAGCTTATGTATTTTTAAAAGTATTTTAATTATGTGTGTACTTTTACGATCATACTTCACATTGAACTTTGTGTTTAGGAAATAAAATAGACGCTTGACCTTTACATAATGTATTAAATCATATTTGAAAAGTACAGTTTGCCATATAATTTAATGGTCATATCAGTCAGTCACTAATTGCAAATGAACTTTCATTGTGAACAAGTGTTTCATGTCGAGACCTAAAATTATTATTAACAGAAAAGTCCCGGGATTAAGGCAGGTTTCAGACAAGTCTGATAAAGCTTTACTTCTGTTTGTGCGGTAAATGGAAACAGCATTTCGAGGTTTTGAGGCATTGATAAGTGCCATGTTTACACCGGCCCAAATCCACGATTGCATTCTGAACTAATTCTTTATGAAACATCAAAAGATATAATGAAAGTAAAAGTATCATATGATAAAACAACTGCCAGACTGTAAAACATTTTGGTGTTCAACTAATATGAGTGACAGCCAACAAAAGGCAGAACAACTGCTTATGCCAATGTGGCACAGTGACTTCAATTGCAACTTGTTTCAAATGTTGGATGTGACTTGGTCTAGTTTCGGTGATGTCACATGACCACGTGCACAGTGCAAAAAATGGGATGTCAATGTGCTTGGTTCAACAGATTTTTCTGAAAAATGATATAATTTATATGAATTACATGTATTACTTATTTTTGAGTTGCCATTTAATTAAGAAATTATGAAACTAGGTTTTGAAAAGTTATATAGCAAGCCTTTCTATAACGAATTTCAATTTTTTGGTATAAAGTGGCAACAGATGTAAGATTATTTTTATCGCATGACACATTGAAAAAAATGATGCCCTAAATGAAGATGAAAAAGAATTAGAAAACAGGGATGAAAGTAGCCAAAATTATATGTGTATACTATGGGGTGGTTCAGCACCATGCTCCCCTGGAAAATATTTATTATATCACCTGCGTAGCATTGCAGACTTATCAAGATCATCTTGATAGGCAGCGGCCTCTGTGGCATCACACTCTCATGTCTGCCCTCTTACTTATGCACATGTTATGCAATTATTACCATACTTGTACCCGTTTAACCAGTCTTTACCAAATAGATTATGAACAACCAAGTTTTGTTTATGAAGAGTTATGGCCCATAAAATGTCAAAATTTAACCAAGTTCACTTTGTCCACTCTCTAATATTTAATTTCTTATCCAATCCTTGACAAATGTGGTCACAATGTTAACAGCCATGATATCCTTACTGCCTTTTCAAATGGAAGTTGACATACAGTGAAACTGCGTTCCCTCGAACAAGCGGTCGCTTGAGAACCGGCGTTCCCTCGAGGTCGGAGCTTGGTCCCGAACTTTTTTCCTTCTATTTTCATATAAAATATACCAACGCTGCCTCGAAACCTAATTATGTCAAGCAGTCGAGCAATATCCTCGGTCCCAAGTACACAAATCGTGCACAAAACCTTATGGCTCCCTTGAGGTCATAATTTCACACTTTTTCCCGAACGTGTGTTCCAAAATAAACAAACAATTGCCAGGTGTTAAAATTTTCGCAAGTTGTAAAAATTGCAATGACAGTTAAAAGGCAATTTGAAAAGGTGTGAAAAACCGTTTATCACTGTTAACGCATGACCGATATTAGTTGATATGGGCATTTGAGATGATAATTTTGACAAGTTAATAACGAGAAGTTAATTGTGAGAAATTTAAATGAGTAATAAAAATATGATTAAAACACTACCATATCGATCCAACATCGGAATCTCTGAAAATAATTCCTTCTTGTCACTTTGCTTTGCAATTTGGCAAATGAGAAAGAACTTACAAATTGTCGAACACCTGAGCAATCTAGTGAAGCACCCATGACTGGGGGGATAGCTAGATCGGGTTCCTTACTTTCAAAATGTCACACCCAAATGAAAGAAAATAATTGTCAAACACCTGAGAAATCTAATGAAGGACGCATTACTTATACCAAGACACCAACACGCCCACTCACGTCCTTTACAGGAAAGAATCGGTGTCTTAGTAAACAGTCTGTTTGACGACTTCAAACTTAAAATACACTGAAAGATATTTCATATCAAACTGGAAAATTGAAAATCGGGTCGCTCGAAACATCGGTTCCCTCGAGGTTTTGTCTCGGTCCCTGGCGACCTCGAGCGATCGCAGTTTTACTGTATTTGTTTTGTGAAATTCTAGTTCTTTAAAGCTGGTAGAAGCAATAATTATATTAATATTGTTAGATTCTGACATATCTAAGACAAAAGCTGTACATTTTATGAAACCAGGCGAACGTTGCCTTCTTAGCTACGCCATTGTGAACATAGAAGTCTAGATGATGATCGGATTCAGTCAGGATGTTTAAGATTGGTTGGATAAAGTTTTAAAATCCTAGCATATTGTTAGGCTAATATATCCTTTCTTTGTGTGTAGCTGATTGGGAGCCATCTAGGCCGGGGAAAATGGTCAACACAATCATTTGGATGGTACCAGGACTAAGCTTTGTTGTATAAAGCTTCACTTTACTATAAATATCATATGTAAATATTTTCAGTCTGTTGTAGGTGTTACAGACCGAAAGCCTCAGAGCCTTAGAAACAAGGGTCAACACTGAAGTTAGGATAATGGCAGAATCCAGTCATTTTGTATTGAGCTTTGAGATACTGATAAAAATGAAATATTAGTTATCTTATGCCAATATTTCTATTCTGGTACAGGTGTGTTGCCGATGAACCACCATCAAGGCCGGAAACCATGGTGAATACGGAAGTATGGATGATGGCAGGATTTAGCCGTGTTCCCTGGACTAAATATGGCAACATCATTGACCTTGGACCACTAGGGCCGTTTGGAAGGTGAGTGTGATAATAAAGTATTTAATGCCCCTCACCCGCACCCGCCCCCACCCATGCATAAAAGTGTGAGGTATAAAGAGCTGCTCCAGCCTGTCCGCCAGTACACACAAGGATACATATGTCCCAAGAACATGTTTTTCAAACTCCTCTTACACAATTTGGAGGGTTGGTTTCAATTGTTCACATATAATCAGGCATCCAGTGCAAAATTAATGATCGCAAAGAAAAGATTTGTGATGCGTCATTTTTTACCAGAATTATTGCCCAATTATTTTTTTCTCTGTATGGTGTATAGTAAAACAGCCTTGTGTGTTGAATGCTCTTTCACAATTTGTATTGCCCTAGGTATATCACGAATTTACATTCAAGGCAGCATTCATATTACAAATGAATACTTGAAGGTACTTCAGAGTCCAATAGGAAAAAACGATTTTTTATATTTTTTAATGATAATTACAAATAGCATTTCAGATCTGAAATTTTTCATATAGTTGTTAAGTTTAATGCATTTATATGGCAAGCGTTAATTGTCTGGTTTAACACATGAAGTGGTATGTCATTTTTTTAAGGTTGATAACAAAAAGTATAATTCGCACTTGGACGGAGCTCACTGTAATGGTTTTAAAATGTTCAGACTCTCGATACTAGTAGTATAATTTTAATTTTATGTCTTGATTATTTAACATTTTTAAAAACTTTCAGGCTGGGTTGGTTCATGCGTTCAACCACAGTGGATAACCTCTGGAAAGATGACATTATTGCTGATCATTGGCGAGCCCTCAACCTGAATGCTGTGATCCGTAACTTCACCCTGGCAGAGAGCATCGAAACGGTTAAACAACTGACCCGTGTCGGGGACTCCTTCTACTGTAACAGCGCCGATTGTGTCGAGGGAATTTACTACGGCCCCAAGTGTAACCCCAATAATATGTATACTTGTTCAACCCTGCTGGCCAGCTATCCAGGTAATAACCTAAGTTTCAAATTAGGAGGTTTTTCATTCCAATTTATCAAGCATTTTGATGACAGTTCATACTAATTTAAGCTGACAGGGATTTTTCTATAGTACCCACGGGTCCGACTATCGGACCCATTCCCAAAGCAAAATATAAGATATTTTTTCCAATCTTCAGAAAAAAATCCCAATTTAAAAAAAGAAGAAGCCTGTACTGGTTCATTTTCAACATCCTTATAAATTGTGATGTAAATTTTTTTTGATACTTGAACTCGGAAATCATAGATTTTCATCACTTTCAGAGATCAGTATGAAATAATATCTGTCATGATTTATTGCGATAGATATTTACACTCAAGGATAAGCTTTTTCTTTAACTGTAAAATTTCCCAATTTCAGCATTTTTACGATGCAAATTTTCCCAAAATGTCTAGGGTCTTTTTCCCAAGAAGGGCAGAAAAAGCCCTGGCTGATATAAACCCCTCTATGTTTCCTGGGTAGAAACCAGTACTAGTGTAATCTTTTTGAAAGGCAAAGAGAAGGTACCCGTTGTTTAGTTCGATTCCACAACCTCTCATACCCACAGTTGATATATAGGTGTAAGAATCATGCTTGGTTATCTGAAAGAACTAGAAACAATTGTTCTTGTGACAATCTTCATGGTAAAGCCCAAGCGTCAGAAGAGGTAACAACATACACTTCCAGAAGTTTGAAAAAAAAAAAATTGTGATTATGTTAGAAATGAACCTTTGATAAGCCTTTATGGAATGCGAGGGCATCATTAAGAATGGAAAGCAGGGGCACTGTTTAAAATGGAATGCATTGTTTAGCATGGAATGCAGGGGCATCATTTAGAATGGAATGCAGGAGCATTGTTTAGAATGATATGCAGGGGCATTATTTAGAATGGAATGCAGGAGCATTGTTTGAAATTAAATGCAAGAGCATTGTTAAGAATAGAATGCAGGAGCAACATTAAGAATGGAATGCAGGAAATGTAGGGACATTGTTAAGAATGGAATGCAGATTTAGAATCATAAGTTCAAGGTCAAGTTCTATGAAACATTGAAATAAACTGTGTCAGTTTTATTGCCATGATGACAAATGATACACAATTAAATATTAATAAAATTGATGGATGGTATTTACCTCATAAAATGTTCTTTTGATATATATATTTTTCTATAAGATGTTCTTCAACAAACACTGAATTCATCATACTGGTAGGTTTCTTTGTTTTTAGAATTATTGTATCCAGATGTTTTGTTTAAAGCTTGTCTGTTTTCCAAAGAAGACAAGTTGAAATATTGTGTAACCTTTGATGTCCATGTCATTGGCGAAAGCGGATTGATTTTGTTGTTGTACAAAATCTTAAACCTACTTAAGGCCAACAACTATAATTTTTGTTCAAAATATTTACATGAAATTTAGTATGCATTGTCACCTTAATATAAAAATCAATAACTGTTTCTATTTCTATATGCAGTTATTGTGTTATTGCACTAGAGTGATGCATGATTGTGTACTGAGTTTTATGTGGATGGCCGTGACTTTTGTTTTAGTGTTGGCTAAGGTTTAATTGGGCAATATGTATTTGTATCAAGACTTATACTGTGGGGGGTTTTCGGCTCTTTTTAGGGCCGAAATTCTGCTCCATTCTCCACATTAAAATGTTTGTATTTTTCCCTGCCCAGGTAAAATAATCCCCATTATTTTTTATTTTTTTTGAGGAGCATTGACAAAGGTAGCAATATAGTGTCATTCACGAAAATTGCCAAAATTTTTTTAGTAGAAGGTTTGAAAACAACTTGAACATTACGGTATATAAATCATGTTAGAAATATTCCATTATTGCAATAACAAACTATTTTCCCCTAGCAAAGGACCCTGCCACCATTTCATTAAAAGTGGGAAATAAACACTGTCAAAAATCTGTCTAACAAAATAAATATATGTCAATCTTTCTTGCAGAGATGGACATGGGTGCTTTAAAGGCGCAGGTTCGGAATCTCAAACTTCCTGTCAACATAGCCTGGATTGGTCCCCACCTTCAGCACTTTATCCACGACCGTGTTTCCCGCCAAAACAGACCCGTACTTTTCTTCAGCTGGGAACCAAACACTCTTACAGCTGGTAAACTTTTCACAAGGGTAAAATTTCCCCTCTGCCAAAATGATCTCACCCAACTACCCACGGACTGTGATTTTGGACTCAACCAGTTTACCAAAGTGGTATGGTCAAAAGTGAAGACCAGCATACCAGAAGCGTACCATGTGATTTCAAAGATGACGTTTCATCAGGACGAATATATCCAAATGTTGCAAGTTCGGGATGAGTCTGTGGAAAACGTTGCATGCCAGTGGGTTCGGAGAAATGAGGAGGTTTGGAAAACATGGCTGCCAGCAAATCTCTCTAATAAAACGAAAATCTATTTAGGTGGCCTATTTCCCATGTCGGGTCATTACTGGACGGAGCCAGGCTTGGTACAAGGTAGGTTTTGTTTGAACTTTTCACTGATCGTAGTAACTTTTAGCACTGACAAATTGTTCCTGACAGTCTTTAGTCTAGAAACATTCATCATTTAAGTATTCTCGTTCTTGCAATTATTTATTGGGTATGTCATGTGTGATAAATAAATTGTTTGCTGAAAACATGAACTGACTCTAGACATTATATATTATTTATCATGCTGTTCTTTTAGAGAGCTTTCAAGGACAAATTTCAAATCAAATGGTCTAGACGAATATAATAAAAGATGTGTTAAGAATTTTAAGGTCTAAACTCAAATATAAAACAAATATCTCAGTCTGAAAAAATATTTAAAGGTGGTGAATTAGCCCTGGACATTATCAACAAGGATCCAACTGTTCTGCCGGAACACGAGCTCGAGATGATTGTGTCTAACAGCGAGTGTCTCCCAGATGTGGCGATGAAGGCCTTCATCAAATACATCACAAACAATACCATATCCATCGCAGGAATACTTGGTAGGTGCTGAGGGAGATTAGTATCTTTTTTGTGGCAGATAATTTAATACTTTTTTGTTTTGAAGCGCAGATATTGTTATAACATTTTTAACATTTACCTTTTGAAATGTCATTTCTGAGCTCATCAGTTTCTGAGCTCATTCTGTTTTATGAAGAAATGAAGGTAAGGTATTGTGATAGTCTTGGTGTGGCTGTCTTCTTGGTTATGCAAAAATTTAAACCTTTACCATAATTTAAAACTACTAAAGACATTGAATTGGAACTTGGTATAAATGTTACCCAAGACAATACATACATACAGCATGGCCCATAACTCTTGCTTTAATAATCATCATTATTTAATCTTTATTATGCAGGTCCAGGGTGCTCAGATGAGGCCGAGCCTATTGCCGCCCTTTCTCGCCATTTCAATATGTTGACAGTGAGCTACGGGGCTGAGGCTTCGTCCCTCTCGGACAGGCAGAAATACCCGTACTTCTACCGCACCATACCGCAAGTCGACCATCATAGGTACAGGCAATTTCTTTGCTGATCTGCTTTAAAAGAAAAGAAGGCATGATATTGTCTGCAGCCTTTGTGTTGTTGTCATGGCAACTGAGAACATGACATACTTGTGTTGGTTATATTTTGCACTAACAGTAGCAAGTTAAAAGAGTTGTATACTCTCTGAGAACGCTCCCTAAGATTGTTTTTCCTTCCATATCTTATAAAACAGTGTATTTATAGTTTTTGCTGTTTGATACACAAGTTCCATGATCAGAATTGCGGCACACTTCATGAACCTGATAAAATCTATTTGTATATTAACTTGTATGAAAGGGATTAGCAATACCCTCTGACCATTGATATAAATAAAATATCCCGATAAATCATTTATCAAGGTCAAAGGAGAGTTTCGTGGATTAGCTGTATTTCATCCATCACTGATTCAAAAATATTTAAATCAGTGATGGATGAAATACAGCTAATCCATGAAACTCTCCTTATTCCTTGAAGCAACAGCGAGCATGGCCTTTAATATTATTCCTTAAAGCTCTTACTGCTTGTATTTCTCATGTTTTTAACGCCATTTGTCTTTCACCACTCCATCTTATGTTACAGGTATGTGTATGAGAATTTTTTCAACGCGATGGGTTGGCGTCAAGTCGGGGCAATATCTGAGGGTGGGCAGGAGTTTCCTGAATATCATCTACTACTGCAGGACCATCTCCAACATTCTGGGATTTCGGTTGTTGTGAAACGTCAGCTTGTGAGAAACTACCAGCTTAACCAGTTGGATGTGTCGCAGATATTTGCAGATCTCCGAGCTCAGAATGTGCGAGTGATTATTGCAGATTTCTTCGTGTTTGCGGCCCGAGCTGTCATGTGTGAGGCATGGAGACAGGTATGCGTTGGCTGTTTTCATGTATTGTAGCACTAGTTAGTTATTTATGAGGAATTCTTTTTGTATTATATTTGCATTGTGTTGAGTTGGTGTACATAATATAAAACTAAGATGTTTATTTTTACAATCATGAGCGGAAATGTCAACAGTTGTTTCAGATCTCGTACCAAGTAAACTTACTTTCTAACTTGAAATTTCTTATTCTAGCGTATGACTGCCCATGAGGGTTATGTATGGTTCCTGCCTGCCTGGTACGCTGAAGACTGGTGGGACGTCGACTATTACAACTCCAGGCCCAACCCCGGGGATCCCCGCCCCCAGGAGCACATTCCTTGTACCACAAACAACATGGAGTATGCTATAGACGGCCATTTTGTCCTCCAGAAGACGTTTACCAATCCTGATAATACGCCCGTTGTCGGCGGTATAGATATCGGACAGTACAAGATGTTCTATGCTAAAAGGGTTGGAAAAGCTGTGAGTTTTTGAAGCTAAATGATGCATTTCTTTTAAAACATCTGTTTAGTTTACTACATTGTTAATGAGTTTAATTGTCAGGTAAGCCTTTTTTTTATAATTATGCTATATCAACATTGAAGATGCCAAGGATAGATCTAACTCTTTTATGCTTTGTGGAAATATATAGCGTATAGTTGTTTGTTTTTGTGTAATATCGTAATATGTCTCCAGAGTGAGCACCAAGAGCTATGTTTCATGACTTGACATTTGCAGGATCGATATGGTACACCATTTGCCTCGTATGTGTATGATGCAGTGTGGACGTATGCCAAGGCCCTTGATCGAGTGTTGCGAAGACATCCTGGCGCCCTGGAGAACATACACTCCAATGAAAACACACAGTATGTACAGATTTTAAGGTTTTAAGTGTTTGGCAATGTGGCATTGTAGATATGATGTTATATTTTGGTGAATTCTTGGGGGACATAACTCATTTTGTGGACTTTATTGAAAATTGACGACAATAATTATCAGAGTTCGCAAAAACGTCTGAACAACCAGTCAAGGTTAGCATTTGAGAGGGTTTAGTTATAAAAGCCAAATTTACAAATTTGCCACATTTATTAAGAAAAAGAAATTTGTGTTTGGTATGCCAGGTATTCGCGGTGTCAGGTAACTTACTATTCATTGTTATGAAAACACACAATATGCACTCCGATATGCACTCCGTGACTTTTTGCCATTTTTATGATGAGTCATTCTGTAAAAATTAAGCAGTGTTACTTAAAACAAAAAAAAGTGTTTACGCAATTTATTGTAACAAAACATACACAGTTCATGCACGTCTGCTTTTAAATCTAAGCAGCTAGAACATTGGAATGTTAGATCTTTTCTCTATGTGAAACAAATTTAAAAAAAATAAAATAGCCATAACAGTTAAATTCCGTTCCAGCCATCTGGAACTTCTGGTATAGAGTTTAAGGGACGGCATGTTCCATTAACATTCTTAATCACAGACTTTGTCTTATTGTCATATTTTCATGTGTGTGTTTTTTTTTCTTTGAGTTTGTAAAATTTGAACTTCAGCCAGTATTTGAGTGGGAAACAAATTTAAAGGAATGAAAAAAATAATTTGTGGCCATCTGTGGTGTTCCTTCAGATTTGAGATTTATGATCCTTCAATTAATGAAACTCGCCCCACTCTCTTTCTCAAGAGGACCCAGGTCCAGCCCATCCAGCATTTAAACTTAAAGCCCTTCAAGGGTGGGAGTTGTGTAGTGTGTATAGGTATCCACCTCTCACCCAAGTGGTTATGGGTTTGATCCCCACCAAGGAAACTTTTGCAAGGCCTCTCTTCATTGACACCAGTACTGCTTTTTACCCAGGAAACACACTTGAGCATGAATCTATAAGCTATCAGCTCCTATCACGATCAAGCTAGAAGAAATTAGTATAAACTTTAACAAACAAAACAAGCGCTTCATAATGCACATACGAATTGGTCAGGGTTTGATTCTTTTAGCTACATTTACATCTTTTTACTATATTGAATTAGAATGAAAAGGTTAAAGAGGATAAACACAACTAAATTATAGCTACATGTTTTGAAGTAGAATAAAGAGGTTAAACACAACTATTTTTTCTTCTTTTCAGGTTGTTTGTAGAGGAGATCACAAAGACAAACTTCCAAGGTGTATCTGGCCACATTCAATTCTCAGGCGGTGATCGGCCTGGTAACATTTCCATAGTCCAGAAATTCTTAAACGAGACCCGCCTTGTCGGTCGATACCAGCCGGGGCCAGACAACAAAAAGGGGACCCTTGAAATACAGACAGGGGCTCTTCGTTGGCTCACTCCCGGGGGAATCACCCCTAGTGACGGAAATCCAGGTTGGCAGCTTTTATGTTTAAATGTTTACAAAAAAAGTATTTTATTGTTTTAAAACTTTCTGTGTCTTTGTACATGAAACAGCATTTAATTGTACAAATTTCCTGCTTAAAGCCAGGTAGAAGTGTATTAAACTGTTTTCCTTAAAGTCTTTGCATGATTGTATGGTTATTGGTCTCAATATAATATGGAAAAACTTTCACAAATTGACTGCATCACCTAAAATCATTCTCTGTTCTTTATAATTTAGATTGAATTCAAAAATGATTTTTACTGAAAGATAGTTTTCAACTTTTAACATTTGACTATTCATATTTTTTTTCCGTTTAGAAGTGGAAGACTGACTATTCATATTTTTTTTCCGTTTAGAAGTGGAAGACTGCCTGATTGAGGCTTTCCGAGCCGTACTGAATGTTTCCTGTGAGATGGCCATAGTTATTGCCAACGTTATGGCCTTCGCAACGTTTGCCCTCATTCTGATTGCCATTCTGATCTTCTTCAAACTCAGGTACAGTTGCATTCTTGATAGATTACCTCCCTTAGATATGAGATTGTGTAGCTCAATTGTCTCCCTTAGATTTTCTGTTAAAATTACCAATTTCAAATCTGGAATGAACAAAAGGATGGCAACATGTAAGTAAATTTCGAGAGAACAGAATATGTTTAACTACCTTTTCTTAAAGTATTAAATAAATATGCCTTCAACATTTTTTTTTTAAATTACTTTAAATTACTCTGAGAATAAATGTTGATATCCTTGGGCACAGACAATAACTCCATTTTACCAGGTTGACTCGTGCCTAAGAACAAGATAGTGTTTAGGTGTGTGCAAAAATCAGTTAGTATTTAACATTTTGACTGAATAATGCTACATTAATTATTCTTTTTTATTTTTAAATTTCTACGTTGCCACAGATATGACAAAAAGGTCAAGGCCACCCACCAGCGTATGAAGGAGTTAGGCCTTATTGGCGGAGACTTTTCTCAGTGTTTCTCACTTGATGAGTGGGAAATTCCCAAGGAGAAGGTTGTACTCAATCGTAAACTCGGGGAAGGGGCGTTTGGGACTGTTTACGGAGGTGAGGCTCAGATTGACGAGGATGGGTGGACGGCCGTTGCTGTAAAGACGCTGAAAGTCGACTCGAGTGTGCAGGAGAAGGTGGGTGGTTTGTTGTGATTGGTTGATTTTAAGACATTTTGGTAAACCTAACATTTTAAGTTATGTTGGCTAAATTGACTAAGATTTTGATTTAAGATTTGCATGACTAAAATTCTTTTGTCAAGATATTCATTGAGGTTTCCAACGCAAATTTTTCGAAGATCAGATAAAGCTGTGTTTCTTACAGTAACCATTATTGTAATTTTTCATTGTCAGTCATGTAATAAAAAAGGCAAAGATCCTACAGTTTAAAGAAGCATACTGAAAAGGTTATATTACTAAGCATCTGAAATCTGAAACTTTACACTACCATATGCACCATTAAAGCACTTCAAAGTAAACTAACTAATAGTTGTGCACGTCCCACAGGTTGATTTCTTGAGTGAAGCGGAGTTGATGAAGCGTTTCCAGCACCACAACATTGTCTCCTTGCTTGGCGTGTGTACTCGGGAGGAGCCAGTTTACACCATCATGGAGTTCATGCTGCATGGTATGTAACTCTTAAGTAGTTTTTTTACCCTTTTTTTCTTTTGGGAAGATGAAAGTCAGGTTATAACCTTGCCTTGGATTTGGCATTATCATTGTTGGCATTAATGTTTCCATGTATTATTTTTTTCCAATCTTGACCATAAAAAAGAATGATATCCGCGTAAAACTAAGTACATAGGGAATATGCATACATGTATGTATGACAAAGCCCATAGCTTTGGCTTTATGCCTCTTAATTTAATATCTTCCCAAGATGAAATAGCAAACTAACTGACATGAGTCCCTTGAATATCTTCTAAAGGTAAAATAGGTAGCTATCTTAACTTGAGCGAAATGAATGGCTGGTTTTGTAGGTGACTTGAAGACATACCTGTTGTCTCGTCGTAACTTGGTCGGCTCGCTTGCGAAGGAGGCAGAGGACGTCAGCGCTGAGAAGCTGACACAGATGGCCCTTGATGTCGCTCTGGGGCTGCGATATCTACATGATCTCAAATACGTTCACAGGTATCACATATATTATACGCTAATTTGGCAGTTTCATTTTTTAAAAAGCATGTTTAAGTTGGTTTCTGGTACATAATCATTTAGCTGTAGGGCTAACATGTTTGTCTGTTTTATCACATTATAATGGAGGCTAAATTAATAAGGATATTTTAACCAAGACGGTTCTTGGGCGCATGTGAGTTTGGTATGTGGTCACCAAGCCGGACAAGTGGGTTTTCTCCGGTTTCCCCCCCAACACAAGACCACACTCCCGCATAAAATTATGCCAACTAGAGTGATTAATATAATGTTGTAATAACTTGTTTCACAATCATTGTAAAGTAAATATGTTTAAACTAAACTAACCAAGATGGTAAAATTGTTCTTTTAATGAATACAGTCTGATTAGAAACCATTCGTAAGTGGTTTAATGAATTTTGACGTCTCATGTTTAAAGGTAAGGTAAAACTGAAAGCATCAGATAAAATATTGTAAAAAAAAATTATACCTGTATTTGTCGTTTACAGGGATCTTGCCTGTCGGAACTGCCTAGTCCATTCTAACGGCAGCGTTAAGATCGGGGATTTTGGTATGACAAGGCCGACATGTGATACAGACTACTACAGGTTCAATAAGAAAGGTAACTGTCAATGCATTCTAGTCTTTTAGCTCCTGTTTCTGGAAGGAAAAAGGAACTGAATTCGCCAATGCATATTGGTGTTGTGATAAAATTTTAAAACAATATAGTTGAGAAATGTGAATTATATCGACTGAGAAAACATAGGAGCATCTTCACCTTCCTGACAAATTCTCCTCATTTCTTCCAACTTACCTTCTTTGCACTGGTGGTAGAAATACACATTTAACCCCTACAGTCGAACCCCTTTGGCTCAAACTCACTTGGCTCGTATAACTTGTTGGCTCGAACTGGATGTAAGGACCAATTTCTTTATGCTGTAGGTAAACTTTCTCGCTCGGCTAGAACTTTCCGAGGCTCGAGGTATTTTCGCCAGTCCCTGGGAGTTTGAGCTAATGGGGTTCGACTGTAGTTGAAACCTGTGCAATTTTTTTGTTTATTATGATTACTATTATAAAATATATGCCCAATTTTCAGGTATGCTACCAGTGCGATGGATGTCTCCAGAAAGCCTGTCTGATGGATTTTTCTCTGCCAAGTCAGACGTGTGGAGTTACGGGATTCTGATATATGAAATCATCACGTTTGGCAGTTTCCCGTACCAGGGCATGTCCAACAGTCAGGTCCTGGAGTTTGTGAAGAACGGAGGGCGTCTCATCCTTCCTAGGAACTGCCCAGAGAAATTGTATGTTGGTTTTTAAATTATTCCTCACTTAATATTATGTTCATCTTTTTTTCCAAAGTAAAAAGAAGAGGTATTGTAGTACCTTGGTAGTCAACATCCTGCAAACATTTTGGCCACAACTCAAAAATCAGTCCACTTCCAACTCCTGTCAAGTGGTAATACATTTATGTACGTTAAGTTATGTGAATTACTTTGGCCTTTATGATTTTCAAGTTATTTCCCTTCGTTTCCTGAGAGAAGCATCTAGGCAGCTGTTGGCAGACTGCTCTTGTTCATCTAGGCAGCTGTTGGCAGACTGCTCTTGTTCATCTAGGCAGCTGTTGGCAGACTGCTCTTGTTCATCTAGGCAGCTGTTGGCAGACTGCTCTTGTTCATCTAGGCAGCTGTTGGCAGACTGCTCTTCTTGTTCATCTAAGCAGCTGTTGGCAGACTGCTCTTGTGCATCTAGGCAGCTGTTGGCAGACTGCTCTTCTTGTTCATCTAGGCAGCTGTTGGCAGACTGCTCTTGTTCATCTAGGCAGCTGTTGGCAGACTGCTCTTGTTCATCTAGGCAGCTGTTGGCAGACTGCTCTTGTTCATCTAGGCAGCTGTTGGCAGACTGCTCTTCTTGTTCATCTAGGCAGCTGTTGGCAGACTGCTCTTGTTCATCTAGGCAGCTGTTGGCAGACTGCTCTTGTTCATCTAGGCAGCTGTTGGCAGACTGCTCTTGCTCATCTAAGCACCTGTTGGCAGACTGCTCTTGCTCATCTAAGCACCTGTTGGCAGACTGCTCTTGTTCATCTAGGCACCTGTTGTTAGACTGCTTCCATCTATCTAGGCAGCTGTTGGCAGGGTGCTCATGTTAGTGTTTTTAAATGGCACAAGAAATCCTATAAATTGACTTTTAGCCAAAATATGATTGTTGTTACAAAAGATTTTTTACATGTTGAAGTTTAAGAAAAACTTGATTCTGTTTACAACAACTTTTATCAAAAACAGTTGTTTTTTGAAAAAAACATTTGAAAAAAAGTAAGATCCTTTGGAAATTGGTTTGTAATGAATAATAATTTAATTATATATATATTTTTAGGTACAACCTAATCTATGCCTGTCTGGAAGTTAACATGTCCCCCAGACTGGAAACTGATGACGTCATCGACGATCTCACTAAAAACCCCACACTGCTTCAGCCGTGTCTCAACGCTCCGACGGCAAGTGTTGTGATAGAAGAGCCAGAAATATGTGAAATTCCGACCGCCTCATGTCAAAACACTGTCAACCAATCAAATGTTGCAAAATTTACATCGCTTCTAAATAGACGATCTTTTTATAGCAGTATGTCTCAAGAAAAGTTGAACAATGTTAATGTTAAACGTTGGAGTGGTTCGAATGTTCTTAAGCCCGTGCTGAATAACAAACCAACGATAAAGACGTTTATTCCGGTAATGACAGGAAGACCTAGAAGTAATAGTCTTGATTCGCCATACGACAGTAGCTTTGAAAAACAGTGTTCAAAAACCTCATATTCGCCATCAAGAACTAGAAAAGACAAGTCGAAAAGACATTCTGAGGAATTTACCGGCCCTAGTTATAGTAAATATATTCCGTTGCTAAGCAACGCCTCGTATTACTATAATAAAGACCAATCAAGTGACTATTATAGTGACACGTCCAAAGAAATGTGTCAGAATATCACGTCTGTATGACAATGAAGCACAGTACAACCTTATCCATGGAAATTCATTCTTTTTTTCCCGAAAATGTAACACAAGGACTGTAATATAGACCGTACATATCCTGCTTATATTATTAACAAGCTTTTAGATCACAAAATTTCATAGTATCTGATAAAGAATTGAAATTATTTACTTAAAAATCAAAATAAGCCTGGACCAAATTGCCTGTCATCGAAGAGAAATAACACAACTTTTGATACATTGAGTTGTTATCAATGTGCAATCAAGTGCTTATTCTTTTAAGATTTAGAATTATATGGCACAGTTATCTGATACATGTACATGTATTTGAAACAATGGTATTCACGAATTAGAACAATTATTAAATTTCAAGCACACTTATCAAAAGATTTGTGTATCTCAAAAGGTCATACATACAACATTAGTCCTTGTCTGTCTTTGAGTATTGTATGTGTTAAAAATCTGGTTCCCTGTTTGAAAAAGTTACTGGGTTGTACTGTGCTTCCGTTTTATCATAGCTTCAAGCATTTTAATTCATCATTTCTGTTCCACATATTTGTCACTGTATACAATACACTGATTTAACTTGTTGTTGTGGATATACTGATATAACTGATATAACTTGTTATCTAGGATACACTGATATAACTTGTTTTCTTGGATACACTGATATAACTTGTTATCTTGGATCGCTGATATAACTTGGTTTCTTCGATACACTGATATAACTTGTTATCTTGGATCGCTGATATAACTTGTTATCTTGGATACACTGATATAACTTGTTATCTTGGATACACTGATATAACTTGTTATCTTGGATACACTGATATAACTTGTTATCTATGATAAACTGATATAACTTGTTATCTTGGATACACTGATATAACTTGTTGTCTTGGATACACTGATATAACTTGTTATCTTGGATCGCTGATATAACTTGTTATCTTGGATACACTGATATAACTTGTTATCTTGGATACACTGATATAACTTGTTATCTTGGATACACTGATATAACTTGTTATCTTGGATACACTGATATAACTTGTTATCTATGATAAACTGATATAACTTGTTATCTTGGATACACTGATATAACTTGTTATCTTGGATACACTGATATAACTTGTTATCTATGATAAACTGATATAACTCGTTATCTTTGATACACTGATATAACTTGTTATCTTCAATACACTGATATAACTTGTTATCTTCGATACACTGATATAACTTGGTATCTTCGATACACTGATATAACTTGTTATCTTCGATACACTGATATAGCTTGTTATCTTCGATACATGGACATCCATGTTTCACGATATTTAATTTTAAAATGCAACATAAAAATGTTCCCCCATCAAGCAGTTTGCATAAGACAACATTTGCACATAATTGACATGATGCAAAACCAACCTGATATAAATATTCATAATTGTTCAACCAATGGAGAGGTTTACTGGTCACATGCTAACCCAGGACAAGCAAATTCAAGTGGCTTTGGATTTCATATATTTTGCTAAACAAAGTTGGTAATTATTGAGCATGGTCTTGATCTGATTCAGTGTCATGTCAAATGTATATCTGAATTGTTGTGGTGAACAATTGTTACATATAATGTTTTATCTTATATTCGTTGAACCAAGGGGTTTTGGTGATATATCAGTTCTTTTAAAATAAAGCTGTTATCAAAATTAGCCCATGGAAAAACCCTTTCAAGGATTTTATTTATATTGAAATTTATAAGAAAAAACAAAGCCTGCCTTGTTACCATACATATCCAAATAAACACTCTGTGTAATTTTTATTGAAAGTATTGAATGATAATGAAGAGATTTCAAAACACCTTGGTTCCACAATATCTCAAATGCCAAATTTTAATTTTGTACATTTTAATATGAATGTTTCATTTTTTCACTTTCTACCTTCAAAATCAATTGTGATATAAAATGTCTCATTATTTGTGCTATTTTGCTATTCTTTTTTGTTTTTGAGGAAAAAGTTGATGTATTGTTATAGCCTTTATCGTCATTGGCGTCCTCGGTGTTGTGCAAAAATTTGACCCTTAGCAAAAACTCATTAACTATTTTAGATTTTTAAATGAAACTTGCTGCACATGCTGCCTGAGACAAACATATCTGCTGCAAGGTCCATAACTCTGGCTTGGATAATTGTTGAGTTATGCCCCTTTTGAGATTGACAACTACTTAGGAGTGTTAGCGTTCACTCCTCAACACTGTTGTACATGTATCGTTATATTTTCATACTAGTGTATGATTGAATAGAATTTGAGAGCATGAAATATTAATTTGAATTATTGTTATAGGCATTATTTAAAAGAAATGTTTCAGTCCATATTCATTAAAGACATTTAACCCTTTTATTTTTATGGTCATGGTCACCTAACTCAAGTCATCAAATTTTCATGCGATGTGTAATACATATTCTTCATTTTTCAACCACAGAATGGTGCTAATTTTATACTGACAAAGTGTTTCTGGGTAACGTTGAGCTTTATTGATAACATATCAGGAGCAGTAGAACATTCCATAGACATTACTGAAAAATATCCAACATTTTAAATATCTACTTCCTTCTTAGTTGTTATCATATGTATATTTGTTGCTTGAATGAAATTGATTAAATTTGAAAAACAAGAGTTTGTCTTTCTTTGTAGACACATCTCACTAGATGAAAACTACTCACCATGTGAACACTATTCACCAGTGAAAATTACTCACTATGTGAGCACTTCTCTCTAAGTGAACATTACTCACTGTGTGAAAACTACCAACTAGGTGAAAATCACTCACTATGTGAGCACTTCTCTCCATGTGAACACTACTCACTGTGTGAAAACTACTCACTAGGTGAACACTTATCTAAGTGAACACTACTCACTACCCAATAGGTGAACACCTCTTCCATATTTGAACACTTCTCACTTGGTGAACACCTCTCACTATGTGAACATTACTCACTAGGTGAACACTACTCACCACTACTGCTACTCACACAAGATATAAGTAAATACTAATTTCTAAGTGAACACTACTCACCAGTGAGCATTACTCCATATGTGAGCACTTATCTCTAGGTGAACACTAGTCACCACCACTGCTACTCACACAAGATATTAGTAAATACTACTTAACACTATCCACCAGTGAACATTAATCACTATGTGAGCACCTCTCTAGGTGAACACTACACACTAGGTGAACACTTCTCATGAGGTAAATACTTCTCACTAGGTGAGACACTTCTCACTTGGTGAAAACTAATCACTAGGTGAACACTACCCACTAAAGATATTAGTTAATACTACTTTCTAGGTGAACAGTCCATGCACAACACACCGTCTTGGCCTAAATGCTCTTCAGATATTGAGCGGAAACTGTGTGGACAGACGGACGTACGTACCGATTTCTATATGCCTCCCTTAGGGGGCATAAAAATCACTGTTATTTTCAGCCAAACATGATACCTTTTAGCTTTATGTAAGTACTGGGTATGGAGGATATCTCTCCCTTTGAAAGCATGGAAGGATCTAATCTACCTAGATAAAAAAATAAGTGGGGGAATTTGTCAAACACCCATATAAAGTGAAAGTCAAGGCGTGAAATAAAATTTTATTGATGAAGTAGATCATAACAAATTCAGTATCTCACGGTACAATATACAATGTATTAATAAGTAACACACAGAACACCGATATATAATATGTATAGTTTTGTAAACACAAACACATATCATGTGAATAAATATCATTTAACAATTAAAGCAAAGCATCCTTACTAGCAACATCAACAACATTTTATTTTACATAGCAAAGTGTCTTAGTACATCGATTTAGTGCTCTATACCGTTTGTCCATCTGTCTGAAAAAATGGGTCCTGCAATATCTCAAGTGGTATGCAAGCTGGGTAAATGAAACTAGTTCTTTGGTCTGAGGGCAAAAAGGAGATTTTCATTATACATGTCATTTTATTACTTTTGTTGGTATGGCAATGGAAATAGTGAAAAATTTGTGTGTGAATAGAACAACATTTACTGTTTGTCAGACCAAAAATGTGGTTGCTACGGCACCATTAAGTTAAAAAAAATAATTTCATCTCTCCTGAAAAACATTATCCCTGCCAAATGTCAAAAAGTACCGGTATGCAAACTTTATATGGGCTAGAAGACAATTACGAGGAAATGATCCCCTTCTTATTTTTTTGTCGGCAAAATATGTTGTTGCTATGGCAATATAAAATTGGTAAAAACACCACACTTGATCTTGATGGATCTTGATCCATCAGAAATAGAATTAAAGTTACACTCATGAAACTTGTAGCTGGTGAAAAGGCCATAGAGTTATACAAGTCATTTAAAAAAAAAGAAAAAAAAAAAAAAGAATCACTTCTATTTAATTAAAAGTATAATTCTAAACAGATCACGAACAGTGTTAATGAAATGTGATTAATTTTACTGGCAATAGTTTTAAATGTTGTGATAGAAATGCTAAACCACTACGAGCATATACTAAATATATGGCACTAAACATGAAAGGATTTCCAGCAAACTGCCTCAACAGGTATTCCTAATCAAGATAATTCAATTCCATGAGGTCCTTTTTTTTTAAATTAATTGGTTTTGACCAACTAAGCAAGGTTTAAAGTTTGTAACGCTATTATAAATCCTCAGGAAACAACAATAAATTAAATATTTCCAAAGGTTTTAAATTTACAACCTGTATGATTTGCGAACAAATCCAAAAATTAAAACCTAGTTAAATATTTCAATCGACCTTGTTCTATAATGTCTAAGGCATAAAAATCTGTATATATCATTATTAAATTTTTTATACAATTAAAATACAACCCTTTTTATTTTTGCAAATATGCATATTATTATGTTATTATAGCTAAAAGAATATTTTTTATAAGTTAGAACTATCAATACTTGAGTAAGAAAAAATATTACGATGATATTGTTCTTAATTATATGAAACAACTCAAATCATCGCCCATGTATCAGATATTTTACATTACATGAATTTTTAATTAAAAAAGATCCTTACTTAAACTAAAATGTGGATTAACCAATTTAATAATGTGCCATTGCTTTGTTCGGATTACCAAAAAAAATCCCAAAATGCGAGGGTGTTCAATCGCGTAATGTTACCATGACAAAATTGATATGCATCCATCAAAAACTAAAATGCAGTAAATGGTTTATTGAAATAAAATAAAATTCGAACTGTTACTTACAGTCTTAAAAAATATGACAATTAAAATATAGTCAACTTGATAGTAAAAATTCTAATAAACATGTAATAGTTTTCATTTCTTTATGATCATAATCACCTTCAATATACTGAACAACACAGGTCTAAAACAAATACAAGGAACTTTCTATCTAATAACTTGAAAAAACAGGAACAATATTACAAAAAAAAACACGTTTCTTGAAGAGATAAACAAAATGTAACAAAAATATTTATAACAACATTTTTTTTTCTACATTAACAAACGGTTAATGAAAAACTTGATACTTAAATTAAAACTTATAAAATTTCACAATATGTAGGATAACCCCAAAATAGGGCTTAAATTTAATAATCTAGAATTGTCATATCTTACTCAATCAGGAAATGAATAAATCCAAAAAATCAATATTTAACACCAACTGAGTCAATATCGCCTTTCTGGCCTCATACTAGCATCACTTATTTAATTTGCAATTCCTTACAAAAAAATACCAAAAATTTTATGTAGGAGTTTAACCCTCACTCAACAGCAGCCAAGTGAACCCAGTGGTTAGCATACTGGCTTTCCACCATGACATACCTGGTTCACTTCTTTGCCTTATCGTATGAAATTGGTTTGTGGTCCATCACGACGCAAGACCACATTCTTGCACATCATGCCAACATAAGCAACTAGGCTTAAGTCAGGGCTGTGGTTCACCTCTAGGGGAATGGGGCTAAGGCCCTCTGAATAAACACATATAATTCTCATCAGGGTCCTTCTAAAATTAAGTGTCAGAGTGATTATTGTATCAAACCTACAATCACTTTACTGTATTCCTGTGACAGTATATTGCAAGCAAAAATTACATTTATTTTTGTATATATTTCTGTTCAATTTCACCTAAACCAGTTCTTCATAAACAGGGATACCTAAAAGAGAATTATGACACAAAATTGGAAAAAATATATACTTTTTATGGTGGGAGTGGGATCTCACTCCTGAAGTTCTCACTCCAAAATTTCGCCCCAAAAATCATTAAAAAGACAGCCCTATTAAGAAAAATATAAAAATCGGAACAAGTGGGCGATTAAGAATACATTTTTTTCATTCCTTTTTTGTTGTCCTATAAAAATACCATGATAATCCTTAACAATTTCAGGATTATTCGTGAAAAGTGAAGGAAATACCCCACAAAATATTCAATCTGTACACCTGTTTCAGTCCTCCAGTGAACTTAAAATAAACATGTGTTTGTGTTGCTGTAGCAACATAGCTTCACAATAATGCATTTTTCAGCTTTTTTGCAATTTTTCCAAACATAAGCAGTCACTTACAAAATGGAGTATTTTTGGGAATTTTCTGAAAAAATAAGTGAGGTATTTCAAACGAACAAAACATCAATACAGTGTTATCTAATGCCAAATTGAGATATACTATTTATCACAAGCGATTTTAGCCATCCTGTGGTTGATTAAACATGTAAAATATGCACATAAAGCTAACACAGCTCTGTATTAGCATATAGGAAATTTAAGCACTAAAAGATAAAAGCTGATATTATTGACATATGCAGCATTACCGGAACTACATCGCTCATGTATGTACGATATCTATTTAAAGCTATAACATCTGTATAATGATACACTTAATATATTAGATAATGTTTTATAAATCGTACAAAGTATTTTTGTGTGATTGACACATTACAGATAAAACAACATATACAATAGCTTAATACACTTCTAAAAGAAATCAATGGCTTTTAATCACAAAACTTACAAAATCCAGCCACTAGTATTTGAAAGTCATTGACATACACAACAGTTTAAAAACATGTTCATACATACTTTAATGCTATGATGAACTATGAAAAATTCAATGAAACATCACACTTGGCACAATGTTTAATACATTTCTGAATGAGGCTAAAAGAGTATTATGTGCAATAGTAAAGCTCATATCATGTACAAGAGCGAGCGGCAACAGTTGTTTATTTTACAGTTAAATAAGGGGCATAACTGGACAAATATTAAAGCAAGAGTTATGAGCCCTGATGTGCCTAGGTGTATATGTCTCTGGCATCATTTGTACCAAGTTTCATTTGAATAACTTGAACAGAGTTTGAGTTATGACCAAGTTTTTGAAGTAGACTTTGACACCGCTGCTGCCAACACAACCTCTATGCGGCAACAATCTACAGTTCATACATAACTGGTAACATTTTAGGGGCTGATCAATCTGTCCACGGTAGGTAATCACCAAAGATTTTTACTCCAGTTTGCATGCAATGGTCAATTCATAAATCAATGTGGACATTCATAACAACCATCGACCTTTGACCTGTCACCTTCGCCTCATATTTAACCTCATAGCCTGTTCAAACAAAAATCATTGCAAAATGCCAGCATCAGTCTTAACTTCAACTTTTAAGTTTCGCCCCGAAGTGTCATCATGAGTTTATCCTGAAAGTTCCTTTTGTCACTTGAGTTTCTCCTGAAGTAAACAACAATGGGTAATTCTATTAAATAGTACCCCTAGTCTACACAAGTCTCGAGTAAGTGACCACTGCCAACTAAAAATTTTTTGGTAGTGTCTTCAGACAAGAGAGCCACTATCACCTTTACAAAAGTGTAATTGATGGCTATATCTCTATCTGATGGTGCAGCGTGTTATCCATCATGGCCGGCATCATTTCAGTTTCCTGAGCGAGGTCTTGATGGAATCAATCCTCTCCTGGTTATACTGTCGAAGCTCCTCCAGTTGGCTTTTGTTTCTCAACATCTCCTGAAAGGTAAATCCAATGTTGAACCTTTTGCATGATCTGCCAACAACAACACTTACTACAACAGCAATGACAATAATTCTAACTGTTTTCTTTGCAAAGCAGAATAGCTAACTGAAGTGCTTTTGAGTAAACACCAACACTTGTCTGTATTTTTAGTCAATAAGGGGCATAACTCAAGATATTTAAAGCCAGAGTTATGGGTCTTAGCCACAACCACCTCATTTATATTCATAAACTGTTTCGAAACCTTAAAACACCCACAACGTCCTAACTTATTTATCAATTACTTTTTTTTCAGTTCCAAAAAGTTTCTTTCCCTTTTAAGGATCAGAGCAAATCCTTTAATGTTCCCTTCAAGTTGTCATCTATTTCCTACCTCAACACGTTGACTAAGCTGAGAGGCCACTGTATTCAGCCTTGAGTTCTCAGACTTCAGATGTCTGCTTCGGTCAATCAGCACATGGCGCTCCAGTCTCTCGGCTGAAAACAAATATCATAAATGTTAAAATTTTCAGGAATTATGGGTTATAGCTATTTCTGATCAAGCATTTAGTGCCAGTCCATGTAAGTCTACAGTCTTTATGCCTTTTATATCACAATTAATTTCTTGTGTAGTGTAGGAAAACGGAAATACCCGAAATAAAGTGCCCTGTCCAACTTGGTCACCACAAATCAAACTAACATTTTAAAAAAAAGATGAAAATCCCACTTACATGTAGCTACTAACACATCCCATTTAAGAAACTAACAACCTTACTTATGTAATAGTATCAATGACCTACCTTGCATGTGCCTATGGTACCCCTCCATGACCTTCTCCACCCCCTGCCAGGTGTCTGTGGCTTCTGGTTGCCATGGCAACACACGGGGTGAACTCCCACTCTGGGGGGACAGGTCCGTCAGGCTTCGTCCAGCGTCACCTAGAAGATGGTAAAGTTGTTTTCATTAATAAGTTTTACTGAATTTATTTTGCCTGATTGAGAAGACACTCTCCAGTCTACTTCCTGGTTTGAAACCAGTACCGGTGTCCATATTGTGAGGCAGTGAAAAAATAACCCTTAATGTGCTCTAACCCTCAGCCTCTTGGGTGGGCAATATCCAGACATCTTTACAACAAGATCACCTCATGTTCTTTCAACCACCCGCACTAACCTTCACTTATTTTTGTACATGCATAGTTAATCATTCTCTTCCAACATGTAAACAGTTTTGAACTGAAAACAATACAGTAGCTTTTGCACAAATTTTTGACCAACGATGAACTCTGATGACGACAACATGACAGCTATGACAGTACTTAAAAATATCATTGAAATAAGAAACAAGACCAAACGCCAATGCACATTCTTTGTTGTTGTTTTTTCAGGCTAACAAAGATCATAACTCAACAAATATTAAAACCAGAACTATGGGCCTTGCAAAGTAAGTACCAAGTTTCATTTAAATATATTGCTTTTTGTGGTTATGGCCAAAGTTCAAGTTTTTGCATGAAGACACTGACGACGATGAACACAACCTTAGCAAACACTGACGACGATGAACACAACCATAGCAAACACTGACAACGATGAACACAACCATGGCAAACACTGACAACGATGAACACAACCATGGCAAACACTGACAACGATGAACACAACCATGGCAAACACTGACAATGATGAACACAACCATGGCAAACACTGGCAACGATGAACACAACCATGGTGAACACTTGACGACGATGAACACAACCATGGCAAACACTGACAACGATGAACACAACCATGGCAAACACTGACAAAGATGAACACAACCATGGCAAACACTGACAACGATGAACACAACCATGGCAAACACTGACAACGATGAACACAACCATGGCAAACACTGACAAAGATGAACACAACCATGGCAAACACTGACAACGATGAACACAACCATGAAAAAAGAAGAGCTGAAACCCTTAAAATTAAACTACCTGAAGCTCTAAGCATCTCTTTCTGTCTTGTAGATTGGAGAACAGATTCATGAAACTCCTGCGCAAAACTGCGGCTCAACGACGAAGGTCTTGGCACACGGGGTCCGGCTGAGTACATTGGTAAGCGTTCAAGATTTTCTGCTGATTGGCTGGAACCAAGGCGACCCACACTTGAAGTGCTTGAGTTACTTAGCTGACGGCTGAATGGTGGTCCTAGATTTTGTTTTTCTTGCGCTGAGAAGTTGAACACATCGTCTATTTCATTGTCTATTTTTCGTTTCACAGTTATTCTAGTATTGTCAGAACTAGCGTTTGTTGTGTCAACGGTATTTAAGGTGTCAGTACTTTCACTCTTTGCTATATTTGTAATAAATCTACGACTCTTCTCCTCTTCTATAGCTTTCAAGATCATATGATTAGCTGAAATATAAAATATAAACTTAACATGTGGCAGAAGCTGCTTATCAATATGTTCCCTGCCCACACAAGGGATATGTAATGAAATCAATTGGCAGATATTTTATTAGCAAAAGTTTATTTTTACATTAGAATAGTTTCTTTACCCCATTATAAAGGCCGTAAGTATTACGTAACAAGTTATACATGAAATCTATTCAACAAAAAATTAAGCTAAACCAAAAAAAAATGCTTAAGGTAACCCACAGACTGTTCTTTTACTGCCAACCAATTATTATTTCCAGACATGTAACAGTCTGTTAACGAAAAATGAATTTAAATTTGACCTGAAATTAGAAGAATTAGTATATTTCGAAGGTTTCAATACTTTTTGACATGCAAATTAAAAAAAAAACACAAATATAAAATATCCATATTTTTTTCAGGATGTAATCAGAAACTAATTGTGTTTTTTATAGTTTAAATGCCAGGATTCAAACTTTTTTTTAAATCCGTCATTCTATGAAATATATATTTGCAGAATTATTTTTTTTTGCCTTCAAGCTTTTAACATCACCAACACCATTTTCACTTGTAAAATTAAATACATTATTCAATTAGGAATAACAAAACGTCAGTTTGTATTATAGACAATCTTTTCTCACCTTTCCTACTGTCAGAAGACAATGGTTCTAGGTTGAGATTCTGAGACAGGAAGTGGCATTTTTTCTTGAAGTCTGGTTCCCTGCAGAGATCATCTGCGGAATACATGGTCTTCAGTGGAGTAGGGGGACCGGACTCTACAGACACCGGGCTAACACTTCGCTCCTTCATTTTTCGCCGCCTTTTACGCCATTTTTCAAAGTCTGCGTCTGTTTGTTGATACAAATATGAATCAGTTAGAAAAATAAGATCATCAGTTTGATTTAGCAAACACTGACACTCCAACGAAATTATAAAGACTGAAATCTATGTCTTAAACAAGGTTGTTTTGTTTCAGTCATTTTAATAGCCATTACTAAATAATGTTTCAAATGACAAATAGTCATGTTTTATCCCAAATATGGAATAAATATTAATAATCTCGGTTTATCTAAAAGTTTTCAATTGAGAAAAAACCTGTTAGAAAACCTATAGTTTATTGTTGTTGAAGTAATATTAGCCTACAAATAAATGGTTATAAAGAGTAACTGAGTATATTCAACCTACATAGGTATATATAAAAATGTCAAAATTTTGTGATAAATGATGCCCAAGTTTGCACTTCCGAGGGTAAAAATTAAGTTCCCAAAAGTAAAGTATGCTCTTGTCTGAAGACAGAGCTGAAGAAAGTTTGATTTGTCAACAGAAAATTAAGTATGGCAAAACAGACATACCAGATGGAAGAAAACAATTGCCATGACACTTAATATGATAATGACCACCCTCGATAATAACCTACTTTGATTAACAAATGAATGTCTTAAATTCAATTCCACAATTGTTTGTCCAGGGTTATCATGTGACCAGTAAATCTCTTTATTGATTTAACAGTTATAAAAATTTATATCAGTTTGGATCAGTTTCACATCAACTCGAACAAGTTTTTTAAAATATGCATGAAAGTAAAACAACTACGCAAACAAATGTTAAAATAAAACAAACCTTTTTTTTGAGAATAAGTTGTAAGACCAAGCTCAGAGAAAAGTTTAATCTTTTTCGGTGAAGTATCGAGTTTCAGCGGAGGTCCTGAGGAGATGAGAAGCTTTCTTTCCTGATTGTCCGGTTCACTATTTGAGTCACACTCGCTATCACTCCACTGCGGCCTTTCCATCTGAGTGTCGCTCTTACGGCGTTGTTCCAGGTCAAGTTTACTTATACACGATGACTGAGATTCATTATGCGCAGAACGCAGAGCATCTGTGCTCATTATCGGTTCTTTCGATAAGCTTCCGCTTGATTGTACAAATGATGAACTGTACGAGGGGACATTTAGCGGAGCCGAGAAAACAGACTGACCACTGATAACTGTTTGTTTTGGGACTGAAGAATGTAACAGAGAATTGGAATTATGTTCCCCACGACTGCTAACAGATTGAAATGCACTAGAAGCTGTTGAATCACCATCCTTATACCTGGATTCAAACTTCTGATCGCGTGAATGTGAGTCTGAATGCTTGGTAGGAGATTCCAATTTTCCTCCAGAGTTACGATTATCAATTCTCTCCCCTTCAAGGTCGTATCCGTTCAATGCCTGCTGACTGTCAAAGGGGCGGAATAATCCTGAGTCATGTAACTTGTTGCCACGCCCACTGACATCTTCTGATCTTGGCCTTGACCTCTGTCCCTCTCTGAGGGGGTTGACCAATGAGTAGCGCTTTTCAGCATCCTCTGTGCCGCTCTAAAAATGCCGGAAATAACATTTTGTAAATTTGTCCTTCCAGTACAAGTATTAATCTATATCTAGAATACTACAAATGCATTAAATGATGTATAAAAACAAGCACCAATACACAATAGATATCATTCTGAGCACAAGATAATAAAAACGCCTTTGAGCGAATGTTTGTCTTTTGAAACATAACTTGACAAACTGTAAAGTCAGAGTTATGGGCCTTGCTATGTATGTCTGTATTCTCACTGGCAATAAGAGTACAAAGTTTCATTTAAACTTCTTCAAATGGTTTTTAATTATTGTCAACGCCGACAACAACAACGTTGAGGCTATATCAATACCATCTCTTTATTGAATGTTTTTCCAAGAACAGAAATGACCATCGGCTCTACAATACCTTTTGAGAGGGTAGCCTGTTTCCTAGGAAGGGGTATTCATCTTTAGAAGATCTCCGCTCATCCTTCCTGGCTGATGCATTCTGGGTAGACGACGATACACGAGGGTACCGGTCTGCAATACCCAGGCCCTTAGACGTTCCCTGTATAATGCTGCCATACTTCGAACCTAAAATAAAGATAATTACCTTTTTTTAAAAATTAATTTAGTTCTTGGTTGACCTGAAAAAACAAAAATGGAAATATTACCCTACATTTTTGGGTAAATTTAAAAGTTAAATTTTCACTTTACTTTTACACTTAAGTACTTTTTTTTTAAACATTATAAAGTCAAATTTTACTCTAAGCTAAAAACTCAATGTTTATTTCTTAATTTTTTAACACAAACATTAGCATGTCTTATCTTCAATTACACTTGACTTAATTGGCTTTCAATACATCATCATGTTTTTGTCTTAGTATTTAAGTCCATGACAGTTAAATATTTTTTTAACCCCAATCAATTATAGTACATCAGATTTATTCCTTTGAACATGGTTTAAATTGCCCCCAAAGAAACATCTGCTAATCACATACGTGCAATAAAACAGTAACGAGTAATTTATGCAAATAACTGAAGTTTTGCACATGTGCTCATTTTCTAGAAAATACAACATTCAGGTGTGCTGTTAAATAAGGTAATGAAAGTGTTTTAATGGTCAACTTTAAAGCTGCACTCTCACAGATTGAACGTTTTGACAACTTTTTTTTATTTTTTTGTCTTGGAACGAGCCAATTTACGCGAAAATCCATGGAAACGAGTCCATTAACATACAACTCAATTTGGCATGACCTAGCTTTAGTCAGCTCCCAATTGATAACTGTACTGATGACCTTTTTGAACCACCCTTTGGTGAAACGCTGACTTTTTTTATCACGAATTAAGTTCATAAGTTCTTGCTTATCAGTGGATAAAACCTTAAATATGACAAATACTGATGTCGCAAACACTGAGAATGACTTATAATCACACTGTGAAACCTTATAAACTGCATTAGTCCTACTCCAGTCATCCAAATAAGGCTTTTGGATGAACAAGCCCGAATTCTATACTATTGCTTGGCATTACATTTTTGTACAAGCCCTGCTGTATAAAACCCAGAATTTGAGCAAGCCTGTAAAGCAAGCTTGTGCTATTTTTGACCCCTGCTTCTCAAAGAGAACTCCTTGTTAATGTGGGGAACAACGATGTCACCTAGGACACATTCCTAGAGAGCTTACCCTGATCGTGCTTGTCCCTGCCACTAATTAAGTTGTCTCCCCTGCCTTCTCGATGAGCTAGTCTTTCACGCTCTCGCTGTTTTTCTGCCTCCCGCTCGAGAAGTTTTTGTCTCTCCCGCTGGGCAGCCAACTCCTTTTCCCGTTCCCTTTCCCGTTCTCTTTCTAGTTCCCGCTGCTTTTCCTCTCTGGAAATGTTAAATTTTATTTATGCTTCATATTTGGTTGATACTAATTTATTTTTGCTCAATAGTAAAGACCGCTGATTTGAATCACTCTGGAGTCCAGTTCTTGAGCAGATACCAGCACTGTGTCCTTTTTGAGAGACCATCAAAAAGCACCCCTGGTGAGGCTCAAACCCACAACCTCTTGGGTGAGAGGGGGACACCTACACCACAAGACCACTTGCACCCTACATATTTGTATACCATACATAAGTAAGTGAATGAGAGTGCACAAGTATCACTTTTATATTGTGGTTTTAAATATGCCATCATTCACTTGTTAAAAACCTACGTAACAACTAATACCCAAGTGATTGAAATTGAAGAGAGCCAGTGTGAAAGGTGAGTTGTGTATGAATTAACCACAAGTGTTGGGTGTCACTGTTTTGTATGATATTATCAAGCTTGATGCGCAATAACTAATGTGCATATATTGACACATCAGACCTAAAAAAAACTTCAGGCTCTGGTTAACAGACCCTACCTACAAAATAGACCCTACCATTTTTGTCTGTTGGTAAAAAAAAATAAAAAAAAATATATGTTTTTTAGTGTGTGTTTTTAATATGAAGTTTAAAGCTTTATGAAGTTTAAAAAGCTTTATACTGATAAATACTGATATATTGACTACTTAAACGTTATAAGCCAATGATCACAATAAAGTTCGTTCAAAAAGCACAAGTTAAAAGGAATACTGTATGAACAAAAGCAAGGAAAACACATAACAATATTGCACAAATTACGAATATTGATAGCAAGAAATCTTATCCTAAGATTGATTCCTCAAATGTAAGATGAAACTTACACCTGTTTATTACTTATCACTCAGTCGTTAAAGTTAATAGCCGACTTACTGACCCAGTGAAAGTCTGGGTTGGGCTACAGCAAATTAACAAATTTACCTCTCAGACATGAAGGATGGTGACCGGTGTTCGGACATACGCCCAGGTGGCTGGGAGAATGGTGAGAAGTGGGGCGGGAACATGTCGGTCGGGTAGCGAGCTCCAGCAGTGAGTAGCGGGTGAAGCCCAGGGTGCGGCATCATTCCCTGGCCGTATGGGAGATACGGGCTCTGCATCATCCTGTACCGCTCAAGGAGAAGAGGGTCATCAAATCTGCAAGAAACCAAGTTTGTTAATCTCGACATTATTTATCCAAGTCATTTTAATTATGCGCTTACACTTGGATGACAAAATTTCGTATCTGTATGCAAGAAACAGTCACAACTGAAAACTTTCTTCTGTATATATTTTAGTGATTTATTTTGTCCTTGGTGTAAACAAGTAGATCAAAAGATCAAAGAAATTCGAGACGAATCTACAGTTTTTGTTTTCACTTCTGTTTTGACTAGAATGGTAATGAACTTATTTTCATTGCAAACGTAACAATAAAGAAAAGACTAGCATATTAATTTTCTCAACATTGTACAATGTTAAATGCTGAATGATTAAAGCAAAATTATGACTTTCATAATTTCAATTCACGGTCTACCATGCCACCAACCTAAATGCCGGATGTGGAAATGCATGTTGTGGCATGAACGCTGCTGGGTAGGAGTAAGCTGCAGCTGCAGCTGCTGCTGCCTGGTCAAGGGCGAGGGACGAGGACAGTGGAGGTCTGAGGTCATCTCCGGGGCGATACGGCTGGAAACCACGCCCAGATGCCTCCTCTCTCCCAAGCAGGGGGGACCCAGCCCCAGGGTTTGAGTGAGGAGTCATCCTTAATTGCAAAATATTTCAATATTTACAGGTACATTGTTTCATTAATTAATTCTATTGCTTAGCCAGTCACTCAATGTTTTACTTAAATATATTTTACTTTAACTGAATGGAGCATTCACCAACATGCATGTTTTTGTCCTGTCATCTCCTAATTTGTGTAAGCTTTATAGCAAAATCCTTGATTAAACCAAACATGAAATAGTTTTTTTCCTTTCTACAAAGAGGTTACTGTTCATTTATTATAGATTTACACAAGTTTCGTAAATTCCAATAAAATTCTTTACAAAGGCGTATTACTATATTCAAAATGGAAGTAAAAAGAAATTTAATAACAAATTTTGAACATAATGCAGTTGGTATATGTTACCTGCGTGCTGACTGTGAGTGGTTGTCACGACTTGTTGACCGATCTTCCTCTCTGGACGCAGACGACTGGGGACGATCATGTTTCCCGCCTCCATAAGACTCAAACATGGAAGAGTTGCTGTGCAAGCGCTCCAGGGTCTGGAATATAATATGAGTTGTTATATGTATTAACAAAATTTGAACGTCTCTGGAAGCTGATGACTGGGGATGGTCACGTTTCCAACCACAGGAAACATAAAAACAGATAATGGCTGATAACGTTTTTGCTATTTGTTGTAGGTAAAGGAAGGCAGGGTCTTTTTGTCAACACAATTGTCAACACCCATTTTATAAAAGCATCAGCTGGTATAACTGGTAAAGAAAATAACAACAGTAAATTAACTTTGTATGAACTTGTACATGTCACCTCAATTTTAAATTACAAATCATATTGATAATTAGGGTTCTTAAAGGGGCTGTACTCTGTATGATAAAATAGCAAAAAAAGAGAAAATTGTTGAAAACTGACATAAACTTGGCATCGATGTGTACAATGCATTGAAACTTACTAACTGAAGTACCACACAGTTTACTATTTTTCCATTAAAAAAGATTACTGGGTATGTCTACCAGGTAGAATTCATTCCTTATGCGTGATTGGCTAGTCGGTGTTATCACGTGATATTAGGGAGGTAGGTGTATAGATTAATTATGTCACCCAAGTAGAGTAAGCCGTCGTGGCTCAAGGGGATACGACGCTGGACTGCAGTTTTGGCGACACAGGTTCAAACCCGGTCTCCGACACAATTTTTTTTTTTACATTTTGGTACTTTTTTTTTACAATTATGATATTAAAGCGTAACACATTCTATTAGATAATTGTTCTGAGATTCGTTACAGAAAAAAACTTTTTTTGGTGCCAATGTGGTGTACAGCCCCTTTAATGTAGCAACACATAAAATGAGATACATTCATGTAAATAATGTATAAAAACACAGTAGTAACACAGATTCTTTTTGCATCCATCACACGTATCTATAGCCAAAGGTTGTGACTACAAATGCCTATTGTTTATCTTTGTCTCTCTGAGAGCTAATTACGCATGAAAAACCATTGACCTTAAACTACATAAGTGTAACATACCGGTCTAGCGTCACTAGCCATCAGACTGGGATGTGACTGTGTGGGTGCTATAGTAACCACGGGTGGTGAAGTCAAGGTTGTTGAAGTGTACATCAGTGGTGGAGGGCCACTCTTTGTGCTCGTGGCACGGGGGCTTGAAGACGACGTTGTCTTGACACCCTCATCTGGTAAACAGAAAAAAAATTGACATGTCTGTGTTTATCGTAAAAAATCTAGTAAATATGTTAGCTTCTTAATTACTGACAAATTCAATATCATCAATTGCATATTAACAATTACGCAGCAGGTGTTGAATTAAGAAAAAAATGTACTTGCAAAATTTTGCATGCTTAAAATGCCAACTTCACTTGCATTTTTTTTGTTCACCCCTTTGTTTTTGTAAGAAAAAAGTAATGTAAGAAAAAACAACAACAACGTTTTCTGTTTAATAACAATTTACCCTCTGAAGCCATTAGATTCGTAAACATATAGCAAACGTATTGTGGAAGTATTGTGATAAGCACAAAATATCTTGCAGACATTCCCATTGACGTCTGTTTTGATGGTTAATTTTTTGTGGAGTTTCTTCTCCCATTTAGTTAGTTTTAAAGGATGCTTTATTTAACTTCGCTTCTATGTCAGATAAGTTTGATCATCGCCATCAGCTGCCTTCCATTTTAAAAATCCATGTGTAGAAAAACTTTCTTGCTTGTCATGATGATGGACTGTGCCTCAAAACTGATACTATTTTAACCAAATACTGTCGCCAAAAAATCGTACACGAAATACCAGTCTAGAATATGCACTAAGCGTACCATGCTTGTGTATACCCCATCATTTGATGTGTGTTTACAAGAGAAAGTAGGCAAATTGAAAGTTGCTAGTCTTCAAGAGTTTTCACTTATCAAGAACCTTAAAATTCAACTCACATTCTCCAATTTTCACTCCCATATTGCGAGCGTGGGAGTGCTAAATTCGAGCACTGATGCATTCTGTGACACAAGTTCTAAGAAAGGCATTACTTAAAATGTGAGAAAATACATAATAATTATGAAAGTAGGAAGGGAGGAAATGTTTTGCCAATAAAGCAAATGAAACATTTTGTGCCTGTGTAAACTGTGACAGCGCATACCTCTACCACTTGATGTACATACCTGGAGAATCTTTGGCCTGATTGGCCAGTTTCCTCAGTGCCGCTGCAAAACCAGACTGCGAGCGTGCATTCAGGGCCACGTTTCCGCCCAACGAGTTGACGCCGTTTGTCGGCGAGGGCACATGGTGTAGTGGGGACACTGTTGCAGTGTTTCGCTGCTGTTTTGGACCTGCTGGCGACATCAGGTTCAGTGGAGGAGGCTTTGATCCCAAACCACCTGAAAGAAAAACAGACAATTTAGAAAATATTACACAACCTAAATATATTAATACATACATTCAAGTTGTCCATGTGCTTTCCTTGTACATATTATTCTTATAAAAAAAATGTATTATTGTATTTTTTTTTATGATATGCCAACAACTAATATTATCTTGGATGAAATGACAGATAAGACTGGTAGACATGGGCAAATTCATTATGTCCCCTCAAGTGAAGAGAAACTGGCCTTTTAAAACAAGACCTGAAAAAACAAATATTTGTAGACAACTCATTTATTTTCTGATACCTTTCTCTTATTTTCTGTCATATTATTTTAAGAATCCATTCCACACCAAAACCAAAGCTGAAATGTGAGTCCCCAGGGGACCTTGGACCCGTCTTAAACTATCTTTGGATAATAACAAAAATGACAGAAAATGTTAGCTCAACATTACAGCGTCAGACAATTTGACAGTTTCTAACCGTCATTGCCCACGTAATAGCTTTAGATATCTATATCAACTTTAAACGCACCTATGGGAAATGAATAGACATAAAAACAAACAAACTTTCGACCAAGCACACATGTTCCATTTAAGACATCTCCAAATTTCTTCCCAAGGGATGTGCGGAATCAATATCTATTATGCCAATTCGAAACAACTTCTGACACTTTCCAGGGGTTTAGAAGAGGGGAACGATTTTCAATTGTCGAGAAACAACCAAAACGGCATCCCATAACCCGGTAATTGATTTCTTTCACTCTCTAATTTCAATTTATTTGCTGTCAAAACTGGATTTGTTAATTTGTTTCGCATTTCAGGAATCAATACGGCTGAAATAAATCATGTGTCTTGTGACAGGGACTGACACGGCGTCTCCACTAAACTTCCATTAGATCTTGTCTTTCTACAGCCACCATTGTATTTTTCTTCCGATATGTCAATTAGGGTCGCCATTTGCCTATTGCCGTATTTGCCAAGCACGCTCAGAAGAAATCTTCCGACTCGTGAAATTATACCGTTCTTGGCATCGTCATATCTGTAAACCAACACGTTTCTTAGAAAAGCTGATATTTTTTAATGGCATGGCGTTAAGCTATGATCGCTGGTTTGTATAAGAATTGAAAATGTCAACTTCTTAGTTGGAGCAATCTAAAGATCTATAAATGCCCATGAATGATTTATAAATCTAATGATCACAGCGGTGAATAAGTACAACCACTTCTTCTTAAATGTCATCAGGCCACAAAGCTGTTTCCAGGAAATCTCTACTAGTAACTGATAACTTCTTTTAATACATTTAGTTCTTTTTGTCTTGAATTTTTTTTTGTGTTTTAACCATTTCCTAACCAAACAAAATTGTATTCATGTTGGAAGCCATTTCGATCTATAACGAATCTAATGTAGCCATTTATATATTTGTATCACATAGCAAAGTTTAAAATTTGTATTATGATGGAATTGCACTTATCAGTGAAATTCAAACCCTTGCAATTTAATGCAATCTACAGTATTATCTGGTACAAGTTTCCTCCCATAATGGCAATCTATGTCAGTCAGTACTAATGTTACTCTGGATTTTTTATAATGCTCATAAAATATTCATAGCTGAATTTAAAGTAAGACAAAATAAGATAAAGAACTGTTAGCAACTAATCTTTCGACAGATCATTGATGGACATTTTAAGCATTCATAAATGCAGCTACTTATACTGATGCTATTGTTTTTTTTAGTATTGCTACTCAGTTGTTGCTACAGTTATTACTGATGCAGATTCTTCTCATTTCTGAAGCAACAATTGTCTGCCTCTTCTACAACTTTAACAATCACTTATCCTCTGTTGTTGCTGCTGCTGCTGCCTAATGGGGCACTTGCAAGGGCCAATGTCATATTTTATTGTGTATGTGTTGTAACTGCTTTCAATACTAATAATTGGTTATGAATACCTAAGCTGTTATCTTTACTTTAGCATCAAACTACATAGATTTATTATTTTTATACTTATTTCTGAAAATTTACTGTCAAACAAAAGGGCACAGCAGGGTGTAATTTAAAGGCAGCAGCCAGAATGGCCAGCGGGTGCCCCACCCTGCTATTGAGGCCTAGCTGGAGCACTATCTACATGTCTTTTCAAACACCTTCTTTCCCCAGTGTTGTAGTAACGCCAATAATTGGCTACACAGAAACATAACAAGAAGAAACAACTGGTGCCAATCTTATAACTTGGGAAACAATAACTATTATTTCATGGGTAATTACGTCTTATCATTGTGGTCTGTGAATGAAACGTTCCTACGCTGTCAGAATTCGCTGCCAAATGCCACATGCGCACCCATTAGCCTTCACATACACTTAAAACATCACTGAGAAAATATGAAATATTCCCTTGTACCAATTAGTAAATTACAAGGCTGGAATGGTTCACTTCAGATTAAAAAATATGACATTGATTATTGATGAAATGAATTACACTTTTATTTATAACTTAAATTGCAACACCCCAGACTTTCACTGCTCTGTTATTTATCAGAGTAAAATTGATGCAATTACTATTTCATCGCTAAACTTCATTTTAAAGCTACACTTTCACAGGTGGACTGTTTAGACAACTTTTTTTCTTTGTCTTAGAATGAGACAATTTTTGCTTAATGTCTGAGAACCAGTGATTTAAGAATGCTGAAAAAGGATCAGGCCCCATTTTTTGTAACTTCTTAAGTCCCTTATAACAAGATTAAGCTAAGCTCACTATTTTTGTTTTTCTATTAAATATGTTTTATTTACTTTTTTAAGAGTTTTTAGATGTTACATAGGAATTATCTGTATGTTAAACACAATAAACCATTCTTCATTTATCAAAATTGATTGTAAGTATGTATTTTGGCTAATTGAAATAAGCTACTTAAACCTGTTAAGCTTAAGAAGTTCAAGAAATTGGGGCCGGATTGCAGTTTATCATATTTACGTTCGAAAATGGATGTTTGATGCCAATTTTTTTTTTTTCTTATGGCGTTAGAAACGCTTTTAGCAACAAAACTTAAACTTCCGAATGTGAATATTGAAAACTGCTATATGATATCTTTCACCAGTCTCATATCACTGGTTCCCAGATATTTGCAAAGCTTGGTTTATACCAAGACAAAAAAATAATAATAAAAATTGTCAAAATGGTCAATCTGTGAGAGTGCAGCTTAAATCAAACTATCTTTGCTTGGTTTATATCAAGACAAAAAAAATAATAAAAATTGTCAAAATGGTCAATCTGTGAGAGTGCAGCTTAAATCAAACTGTCTTTGCTTGGTTTATACCAAGACAAAAATAAATAATAAAAATTGTCAAAATGGCCAATCTGTGAGAGTGCAGCTTTAATCAAACTATCTTTGCATTGAACTATCTAAGCATGAGGCTAACGATAAATCTATTAAGCATATATCTTTTTGATTTTTATTTATTATCAAAAGAGAGCCTATGAGAAGAAGAATTAAGTTGCTACATTAGCTACGGCGTATCAATTTCTGTTTGATACCGAGTTCATTGTAAAAGCTGTGGAAATAGTTATGAAACAGAATATTTTTACATCTAAAACTTGATAAAATTGTTGAAGATTTTATGGTCTGAAAAATATTGTTATTTAAAATGCAATTAAGGCTCTTTCTAAAATTTTATTAAGTGTTAAATGATATACAGCTATGGAAGTATTAAAAATATGATTGTGATGCAATCCATAATATTCAGTGTAATTTGTTACATTCAAAAGAGATAATAAATAAAGTAACATTCCAGAGAGAAAATAAACCAAGTAAAATTTCAGATAGATAAAAAAAACAAGTAACCTTTAACAGAGAAAATAAATTAAGTAACATAAAAGGGAGATAAAAAATCAAAAACATGAAAGGGAGATAAAAACATCAAGTAACTTTAAAGGGAGATAAACACATCAAGTAACATTAAAGGAAGATAGAAAGCACATCAGGTGACTTTAAAGGGAGATAATGAATAAAGTATCAATCAATGGGGATAATAATTCAAGAAACATTCGAGACATAATAAATCAAGCAAGATAGATAATAAATCAAGTTTTATTCAAGTGAGATAATTAATCAAATAACATTTTAAAGAGATATTAAATCAAGTAACATTCAAGGGGGATAATAAATCAGGTTACATTCAAGAGATATTAAATCAAGCAAGGGGGGTAATAAATCAGGTTACATTTAAGAGATATTAAATCAAGCAACATAACAAACCAGTTACAGTTTTAGAGAGACATTAAATCAAGTCACATTCAAGGGGGGTAATAAATCTGGTTACATTTAAGAGATATTAAATCAAGTAACATAAAGGGAGATAATATATTGAGTAAAGATCAAGACAGATAGTAAATCGAGTCAAATTCAAGAAATAAAATTAATCAAGTAACTTTCAAGAGATAATAAATCAAGTTACTATAAAAGGAGAAAAATAATCATGTTACATTCAAGAGCGATTATAAATCAACATTCAACAGAGATCTAAAAACAAACAAAAGAAAAAACATCTAAGAGAGATAACTTATGTAACTTTAAAGGGAGATAATAATCTAAAGATTCATAGAAAGTTCTATTGTTACTTAAAATCAATTTTTTTTTTTATTAATCTGTGGGTATACTTGCCATCTCCTAGTATTTTTTTACTTTCTATTTCTGCATATTTTCTTCAGATATCATTGCCTTGTGCAAAAACAATCAACAAACAATAGTTCTCACAAACCTGTTACTTTAAATTATGGCCCATTTTTCTAATGTTTGATTTAATATGATACACTCATTCAAACGCACAGAATGTTTGCATTTTTGCTTTGCACAATCAATACCATAAAATTGCCAATAAAAAGATCTTCTCCATATAATTTATAAAGCATTAACTTGGCCAGTACAATTCATTGTTACAGGATCATAAAACCTCTCTTATCGCATTTCAAATGTTGTAAACTCTATTGATTCTTGAACAAACAAGACCTATAACAGATAATTGAAATGTGATTGCTGTCTGTAGCGTATTCACAGATTCCACACTGATTTTTTCCCCTTTTTTGAAAGTACCATTAATTGGAAGGAGAAAGGACTTTTAACACAGAAAAGAAAATTCTGTACTTAGAATATTGATGCTCAAAAATACATCAAGTCTTATGGCTGTAAACCTATCATTATGTTCTGATTTCAATTCCTACAATTTCTAAGTACTCTTTCAAATCAGAGGTGACAAAAATGACTCAAATCAGTGTTGACAAAAATGACTCTGAACTTCCATGACAGTACTTAACTTCTTTTCTAAATCATTCCCTTTGGTTTCTAGACAGCACTTTGACAAAGCACCTGTCATTGTAAATACCAATATTAAAGCTGCACTCTCACAGATTGAACATTTTAACAACTTTTTTATTTTTTGTCTTGGAACGAGCCATTTTTTGCAAAAAATCCATGGAAACCAGTGATATAATACTGCTGACAAAAAATCAGATCACAGATTTTTATGTTTAAGTTCAGAAGCGGCTTAAGCCATACAACATCTGATTTTTTGTCGGCAGTCTTATATCATTGGTTTTCAGATATTTATGCAAAAATTTGCTCTTTCCAAGTCAAAAAATAAGAAAGTTGTTAAAATGGTCAATCTGTGAGTGTGCAGCTTTAACTCGAGCAATGAACAGACACTGGCCCAAGATAAAAAAAAATGCTCTACATTTTAAACAAACACACTGCCATGTTTTTCAGGTCTTTTCTAAACTATTAACTATTAAGTACAACTGTTACATAGAAATGACATAAACACGCTAGCGACAGTCACCTCACAATCAACCACTCATTTTAAAGCCAGTTAAAGACCACTTCCGATAGCTTTACTCGACCGCGTCTTTTGTGCGTTATGTTTGATATGGCAGCTTCAAATTGGAAATCAATACGAGGATATTGTAACGTCGCGGAAAGACAGGCATCTGAGGGCCTCTATGTGTCACTGCGTCAGAAGTTTTGTCTATTTCTCGACTGTAATTGATTGGTATTATCAGTACTTATAGGGATAATATCCCTTGAATACTGCAGCATTTCTGTCTGCTGTTTCCAGCAATAACTTTCAGCAATGAGTCAGGCAACTGCACCTTCAGAGGATGGGAGTGGTCCGGTGGTAAGGCTCATCGGTCACCCTAAAAGTTGCAGGTTCGAGCCCCCAAGGGCATGTTCTCTAGGCATGGGTCCCGGTACCTGTTTATACCCAGGAAACAGAAGTGTCGCACACGAACTTATAGCTGACTTAAAAATGGCGCTATGAAAAAATAAATTAATATGGCAAATATTTTACGGGAGCGCCGTACCTAAATATTGCAGAACCCAAATAAGAAAAAGATTCAAATTCCTAACTTTATTTTTATTTTTTCCGCCGCCCGTTTTTTCGATCTCCGATAGAAAATAAAATTTAGTGTTATTTAACCTAATGCTAATTTCACAACAACAAAAACTATCGCGCACAATTTCCAAGATGGCAGAAGCCGGCAGTTCATGCTTATGATGTCAACTGAAATATGTTACATTGTTTTGTGATATCACATGCATATTATATGCCATGATGAAAATAAAACTTGAAACTTGCTTATTATCATCATCTAAGCGCTTGTAAGGAAAATGGCCGCCTTTTATGAAAGTGGATTTAGTTTGAAGACTGATACACTGTTGTTCATAAAATCAGTGCGTTTGTCATTTTGTGATATTTCGGAACGGAATTGTATTTTCTTTATACCAAAGCATAAAATTTCTTAAATATTTCTGTGTGTAGACCGGTTTACACGGGGATACACTGATAATTGGAATTTGCTGTACAGTTTCTGACAGTGACAACAGAAAAAGACGAGAATGTGACATTGGATTTGGCTTATTTATCTAAAGACAATAAAGTTATACCAACATATCGCATACCATTTTAATGGGCATTGGCTCCTCTTTTCATGTCACCCATTTTAAAATGGATTGTTTGTATGTTGATTAAGAAACTATAAAAAATGGACTCTACTGTGAAATCTGGTAAGTTTGAGTTACGTATCTTGTTTCTTTTCTTGTATCTCAAAGACATTAAATTTCTTCATATGTGTTGTTTATCTCAATATACGAACCCAAAATGATATTAATCAACATTTTAGACACAAACAATATGCCAGATGCCTTATGTTTTGCTAGTGCGAGTTTCAGTGACTATTAAAAGCACTACAAAAGTATAGATGCTCATATTAAAATCATGCATATATAATAATTTATGAGTAATTTTTATTTAACCGTGCAGTGTTCAATACTGTGGAGTTACAGTTGAAGAATATATTTTCATTGGTGTGAATCAGTTGACTTGTGGCGTTTAGGGAGTAAAATGAATATCCAAATGTTAAAAAAAGTTCTAAATGTGCATTATGCACCAGATTATGCACCAGTAAATTGTAAACATGGCCCCCGAGGTCCTTGGGTATATAGGGGAAAATGAGAGAAATGGGCCGTGTCTTTACCTTCTAGGTGGCCCCGCAGTGCCTAGTGAATGCGATGGTTTTGTTTTTGCGCCGAAAATAGTGGGTAAAGGGCCTTACCTCGAGTTGCGGGGGAATTTGGCGGGGATTTGACCAGTACTTTGTCTCCGCAGGGTGGGGATTTTACCAAGGATTGGCTGGACTGAAAGTCAAAGTTTCCGCTATTCTCTGGACCTGGGAGGAGGGGGTGTGGTTACAATTGACTGGTGCATTATTGTGGCTACTTGTGAAAATGACATCTTGTTTTGACTTTATTATACAGATCTATTATATAACAGGCAGTATGGAGTACAAAACAAGTGTGCACAACTTCAAAACATACATTCTATAAAAATTTCCGAAAAAAAAAGAAAAAAATACGGAAAATCCATCTATTTTTATTTATTTTTCTCGACGCTCATTTTTAGACATCTTTTTCTTAATTTTATTCCCTCCTCCTGGCGCTTATTTTTGAAAAATTTCCCGTAAAACGAAAAATAAAAAACTCTGGCCAAATTGTCCAATGAACATTTTGAACTTGAAACAAGAATATCATAACCCATCTTAACTACGATACAAACTTTTCTGCTCCTCTACATTCTTCCTTAGATCACACCTGATTTACAATATTTTTACCAGATTTTGTATGACCTAGCTATAAAACAACACATGAAAGTCTATTGAATATAATCATGGAAAAATTATTAGCATTTCTGCATGCAGCTAATCGCCCCTGCACATGTTAACACATCATCAACGTTGGACGGACGCCAAATTTGATTTTTTTTTCATCAATTTGAGAATTATTTCATTCAGCCTCTTAAGTGGGTAAAAAACAACATTTTGATTTCTTTGACACCTGTCTCATGCATGCAAGAATATATCTAAAGATAGCTGAGGTTATCTTATGGCTGAGGTTATCTTAAATGTACGATATAATTGTAACAAACTTGGATGCGTTTTTTTTTTAAGATATCTAAATACTATTGTACTTCAGAATATAAAAATTTCCTTTGCAGGGTATACCAATGTCAGGATTGTGACATATGCTGGTAGCTTATAGAAACCTGCTTGAGTCCTTCCTTGGTAGAGACCGTTGAGTACTGTTGCCAATTTTGAGAGGCCATGAGTATGTTCCCCTGGTGGGGGCGAGACCAACAACCTCTTTGGTGAGAGTCAGACACATATACCACTACCACCTGGGGATGGAGCACACAACCTCTAGGGTGATATGCGGACACCTATACCACAACACCACTCTCACCCTTGTGGGGATAGTTTACATATCCTGTTGGGTGAGAGGCAGACACATATATCACTAGACTACTATTTATTCCTGGTGGGGATGGAACACACAACCTCTTGAGTTACAGGCAGACACCTATACCACAACACCACTCTCACCCTTGTGGGGATAGTTTACACATCCTGTTGGGTGAGAGGCAGACACATATATCACTAGACTACCGTATTTTCTCGACTATAAGACGGGGAAATTGGGTCCCGATTTTTACCCCCAAAGTAGGGGACCCGTCTTATAAGCGGGTCGATAAAATATTAAAAAAAGATTCATGTCAAAATCAGTAAAATTTTACATAGGATATTCGTCTATCCAGTATATCGTCTGCTGATACAAGTATGGGGCAATTAAGTAAACAACAACACGAAATCTCTTCACCGCGCGTGCTCTGACGTCACACAGTGTACTGTTATATCTGCATTTTTTCTTATGGCGCGTGTCAGTATAATTAGTTTGACAGATATATCAAATCAATAAATTGGAATCTTAATATGATGTAGGTACCTAACTGTCAATTTGATTAAGCAAACAAATGACAATGCGAATATGAATCCTTTATGTTCGTCGCCAATCAAGGGACAATATTGCCTAAAGCATTATTGCTAAACAAACACCTATTCATGCCTCGGCTTTTCGCAGTTATGTTATTGAAGCCATTTATTTTGCCGAAGAACTTCATTAGTGTCTTCAATAAAAAAAAACCTAAAACATACATATGTTGTTATTGATGAATTATTACAATTCCGATAAGTAACGACCTGTCCTGCAAACTTATGTACTCATTTTTAACCTACCTCCAAATAGAGAGCTCACAGTTAACCGCCATTTTCTTTGAGTACCGTAAAACAAAAACAGTTACCGCGAAAGTCGATAATTGTCCGTTGAGCTTGAACATTTTTACACATTAGGAAGAATTTTAGCATTTTAGATTTGCTTAAAAATTGACCCCGTCTTATAAGCGAGTCGAAACAAAAAGCACCAGATTTCATGGGCAAAGTTAGGGGGCCGTCTTATAAGCGAATCGCCTTATAGTCGAGAAAATACGGTACTCTTTATTCCTGGTTGGGATGGAACACACAACCTCTTGAGTTACAGGCAGACACCTATACCACAACACCACTCTCACCCTTGTGGGGATAGTTTACACATCCTGTTGGGTGAGAGGCAGACACATATATCACTAGACTACTCTTTATTCCTGGATGGGGATGGAACACACAACCTCTTGAGTTACAGGCAGACACCTATACCATTACACCACTCTCACCCTGATCGGGAGGGAACCCACAACCTGGTGAGAAGCGACACATATACCACTACACAACTCTAACTTTGATGGAGATCAGACACACAACCTCTTGTGAGGTATATACCATATACCACTAGACCACTCTCACCCAAGTCGGACTGAAACCCATAACTTGTAAGGTGAGAGGCAGAAACATAAAAAATTATACCACTAGACCACTCTCTCACCCACAACCTCTAGGATGAGAGGTGGACACAAATACCATTAGACCACTCTCACCCTGGTGTGGAGCAGACACAACCTCTCGGGTTAGCTTACCGCACGGTCACTCTCACTTTTTCCAGTTGGCTGTGTGTTGTACTAATGATTAATGGAGGCCATCTGTTGCTTCCATTGGCTGGAAATGTAGGTTATATTCGAAATCCACTTATGAATGACATAATAACTGATATTTAAGCGAGACATCTTAAGCCAGACATACTGATTAACTTTGAGATTCTACCTTACCTTAATACCCATTTTCAATCATTTTGGTTCTTTTTTTTCTACTGTAATAAAAATACCAATTCCACTCAAATTTTAGGAGACCTGACTGGTGGACTGTGAAGTTGTAAGCTAAATTCTAAATCTGCTTATTAATGACATACATCCAGTACTGTCATAAGAAAATGACGAAGCACTGCAAATAGACACCTGGAACAGACAGCTATTTCTAAGAAGTCTTTTATAACACTGTAAAAATGTACAGCTCTCCTTGCTCATCACAAGCAAGCCAACCAGTCAATCATAGCCGTAGACACAAACATGACTTTACCAGGGGCTTTTGCCACTTATCTACAATAACAATCCAAATCATCATCAATTAGGAACATTGTAGTATGCACTTGTTCCCACATAAAACTATTGGTGTGCAGGAGTTTAGCGAATACGAATTCTTGATAATAACTATGCATTATTCACTACTTGATAAACACAATTTGTCATATTAATTGTAAATTATTACCAGAATAGATCAGCAATCATTTCAATGAGGACAAAGAAATAAAAATTATATATGAAAATAAAATTTTCAATAAAACAGTTTAAGAATGTTTTGGGCTCAGGTGTAAAGATTTCAGCTTAGGCAAAAAAAAATGGTTTGGTTAGGGTAACATCCTTTATAAAAACAGGTAAGGTAAGTGGGCTTTTTATTTTATTTTTTATTGGGCCTAAAAAAAATTTGTTTGGTTAGGGTTACATCCTTTTCAGAAATAGGTAGGGTAGGTAGGCTTTTTTTTTTTTTTTTATTAGGCTTTATATAAGAATATCATTTTCATCATTGGAAAATGGGGTTAAAGCTATCTTCTGTATAAGCGTTTAAGGTTTAAACTACATATTGAAAAGCAATTAAAAAAAAAACATTTTTTTTTTATTTTTTCAATTTTTTTTTCCAACTGACTATAAAAACAGTAGGGTCGGCGCCTATTCCGTAGGTAGGGTCGGGTAACCCGAACCAAATGTATTTTTTTTTTAGGCCTTGGGCTTTATATAAAAATGCTATCGTCATCATTCTAGAATGGTTTTAAAGTAATATCTTCTAAATAAAGATTGTTTTTATTTGTTTACCTATAAAAACGGTAGGGTGTCGGCGCCTTTTTTTTGTAGGTAGGGTCTGGTAAACCCAAACCAAATGTATTGTTTTTTTAGGCCTTAATATTTTTACGATGACAAATATACAACTTTCATTCGCAGATTCAACAGACCATTGTTTTTCAAATAGACAACATGCAATCACTTAATCATACGCAGATGCTCAATTAATCATACAATAAAAACATGTAATTAATAGCACAACAGAAGCTAAATTGAAAACAATGTATACACAAGTCATGAATCTAATTCCTTGTACTAATTTGTCAATCTGTCAACTTGTCTGTTGAGGAACAATTGCTCTGGAGGAGAAAAGGGATAAATATTTACCCTTGTTATCAACAAGTTCTCCCAAGAGCTTTTCCAGACTTTGTATTCTGAATTTCCATGTTCCTGAATTTACAAAACAGGTATACAGGTCCTCAAACTACTGAATATCGGCCTGAAAATCAATCCTATCTGTTTATATCTACAAAAAGCATTACATTATATTTCATTATATTTACAAGAGGTTCAAGAATTAATGCAGTTGGGCTGGCATTCTTTTAAATTTCTGAGTTAAGGCCATTTAGGGGAATTCACTTTCACTACAGTTGAACCTGGTTGGTTGGTTCGAACTCCCTCCATTTCTATTCTACTGAAGGTAAGCATTTCCAAATGGCGTGAATTTCCCAAGCCTCGATGTTTTTAAGGTGTCCAAACAGTATTTCTTGTACGAACTTATTTAGGACTTGATGTCAATTTTTCACTAAAACATGTCTTCCGAAACACAATATGGCCCTAAAATGTCAAGGTTTGAAACCCTTGAATTCATAAAGGCTTTTATCGAGGGATTTGACAATGATGAATCAATATAATTATTTCTACATTTGTAGAACTCTCCTTATATTACCTTATTTCTTACTAGAATTACCAGGTACCTCAGCTGGGGAATACATAATTGGAATCAAACCAGAAGAAATTCTAATTCTTCAACTCAATAACTGAGATATGTATTTTAATTACTTTGAAAGATCCAAACTTTAAAGTCTACACCAATAAGCTTCGTATGACTTCACTTTACCAAGATTTACTGCACCTAATGTTCAGAAAGTGCAAAAAAACTTTTAAAAAAAACTTGGAAAGCAGTTAAAAAAAAAAAAAAAATCAACATTTTATTTTATGTCTCTGACAACTCCCTGAAGACAGAAACAACTAGAGCTGTCACAGGAGTGACGAATACCCCCGAATGCCGCCTGGACACAGGAATGGCAAACCAGTCCTTTGAAAAAAGGCCATAACTCCAAGGTTACTGCACACTGCATCTTCTTTTATCATGCATGTATTGTTTTATTTAAATCTGTTGAGTAATTTAGAAGTTACACTGCTGACAAGAAAAACTAGCCTTTCATGAGTTATCGTCCAGAAACCGTTTTTCTATTTTTAGTAACAGTGAACTTGACCCCACCAGCCCCAATATCGAACTTGACCTGTATCTTCTGATGTTACACCTGTGTACCAAAAATTGTTCAAATCTGTCTAGCCATTCATGAGTTATCGTCCGGAAACCGTTTTTCTATTTATAGTAACAGTGACCTTGACCCCACCAGCCCCAATATCGAACTTGACCTGTATCTTCTGATGTTACACCTGTGTACCAAAAATTGTTCAAATCTGTCAAGTCTTTCATGAGTTATCGTCCGGAAACCGTTTTTCTATTTTTAGTAACAATGACCTTGACCTTGGCCCCACCAGCCCCAATATCAAACTTTACCTGTATATTCTGATGTTTCCCCCGTGTACCAAAAATTGTTCAAATCTGTCTAGCCTTTCATGAGTTATCGTCCGGAAACCGTTTTTCTATTTTTAGTAACAGTGACCTTGACCTTGGCCCCACCAGCCCCAATATCAAACTTGACCTGTATCTTCTGATGTTACATCTGTGTACCAAAAATTGTTCAAATCTGTCAAGCCTTTCATGAGTTATAGTCCGGACACCGTTTTTCTATTTTTTGTAACAGTGACCTTGACCTTGGCCCCACCAGCCCCAATATCAAACTTGACCTGTATCTTCTGATGTTACACCTGTGTACCAAAAATTTTTCAAATCTGTCTAGCCTTTCATGAGTTATCGTCCGGAAACCATGAAAACCGACAGACCGACCGACAGACAGACCGACCGACCGACTGACCGACGGACAAGCTCACTCCTATATACCCCCTCAAACTTCGTTTGTGGGTGTATTATTATTTAACAGGAATAGGCTTTGGGGTATTTGCACTAGCAATTACATTAAGAAGGGAGAATAAAATCATAATTATTCAGGATTATCAGGATTATTATTCCATATACGAAAATGATACAGGAAAAAAAGGGTTTCACCTTCCTGTTTTCAAATGAAATGGAAAAAATAGGGTTTTTATTTTGCCCGCTTGCTGACAACTTTTTTAGGCCCAAAATATAACTGGTGTGGACTTAATTATTGTCTATATAAAAAGAGGACTTAATTATTGTCTATATAAAAGGAGGAAAATAATATGTGTCCTTTTTTGTAAATGCTGTGGTAAAGTGGTTAAACCAAACTTTATCTCATCGTAAATAAAATCATTTATGAGTATATATGATAAAATTATAATGATTAATTTTCATGCTAAATATTACTCAAGACACTTAGACAAACAGTAAGACGTACAAACTTACGATGTAAAAGCTCTTGTAGAGCTTTAAAGGGGCATTATCAGCTCTGAAACTTTTCTATGAAATTTGTAAAACAAAGTTGATTAGTTAAGATATTTTATTATTTTTATACATACATAATAATGGAAACAAATTGCAGGTACCAGGCTCAAACCTGTGTATTCTAGGTATACAGTCAGGCACTGTAACCATTAGACCATGGTAGACAGATTAACACATAATTTTCATACAATATATGAAAAAAGCCACCATTGAAACAATCCAAAGTTATGTAAATGTTATTAGAAGCTGATTAAAACAAAGTCATTTTTTGTCAGCTCATTTTCCTAGGAGGTAGTTGTGTACTGCACAGCTTTTAAGAGGCCTTATTCAACTCGTTTTTTATTTTTGTATTCATAAACATAAACAAATAAACCCTCCAAAGGCTGACTATGCCTCTTTAATGAGATTTAATAAATTCATTTTTCACTTCAAAACCCATCATCTTGTCATGTTTATAAATCGTAAGTCATAGGACCCAACCGCAGAATGCACTACCAAGCCTAGCACCTATAAATCATCAGCGTGAAGCTACCGGTAGAAGCACCTTTAACACTGAATGTCTATTTGAAATTTGCATTTGCATATTATCATTTTTTTTTTAAGAAAAAAAAGTTCTTCCGTCTTATTGTTCAAATTTTAAAATGTAAATTTTATAAAACGTTCATCCCAAACTTTAATTTATTGAAATAACTACTGTCTGATTTTTGAAACAGTAGACGGAAAAAAAAGATTTAATTTTAGTGTTAAATCAAATTATATTTCACTGAGTGATCATTATATCTTAGAGAAAGCATCCAGTTCCCAACTATTTACTAAGTAATCGCCAGTGAGATGAATTTCGATCTTACACCACATAATTTTTCTGTTTCTTTTAACTTTAAATTAAGGAAAAATGCCAATTTAGTTGCTGTTAATTGACAAATTGTGTAAAAAAATTATCAACTTTGCACGGAGAACTTTATATTTCATTTACTTACAACACAGGAAACTTGATCTATAAAAGCGGTAAAAAATATTAAAATTGTTTCTTTCACTGCAGTTAAAATAACACCACTGAAATAAACATGATATTTCACAGAACAGCATGAAATAATAGGTCTTCTGCATGTAGAACAATTGATGTGCTAGTATATTCAATAGAGTAAAGCATTCAAACGTGATAATAAAAGCCCATATACTTTTGTATTAGGCCCTTGGTTACTATCGTAACATTTGAACATTTTTCATTTTATTGTTCAACTGTGGTCTATACCAGTTTCACCTTCCGATTCTATGTCAGACTTGCCTATATATTTTGCAATCTTATGCTGCCAGCCATTATCATCTCATTTTTTTTATAACTATGAAAAGTACAGAACATAAACTGAACTTAAATAACTATGATTACATGCTCCTGGCTAAAGTATATAGCTTAATGCAAAGTTAATGTGGAATTTTATTTGAGTTGATTTCAGCGCATCCATTGACGTATCATAAAACTGATCAAGCAAAGTTGAATTGACACTAATTTGAAATAGCTAAAGTGCTCATAGTGCAGTTGCAGTGATAATAAAAATCCTTATAGTCTATCCAAGGGCACATTATAACTTTATTCTACAAATGAGTGCTGAGACTTATTTTCAATGAGCATACTGAAGCATTGTAAGCAGAAGACAAATACTTCTCCTTTTTACTCATTCAAACAATGGACACAACTCATCAACATTTGTTTCAGAGGGGACACAATTTATCAATCTTTTATTACAGAAAGGGTACAACTCATCAACCATTTTTGTTATTAAAGGCCAACAACTCATCTAAATTTAAAATAAGGGACACAACTCATCAACATTATGTTAGATAAGGGGAACAACTCATCAACATTTGTTATACAAGGGACACAACTCATCAACATTTGTTATTTAAGGGTCACAAGACATCAACATTTGTTATATAAGCAACACAACTAATCAACATTTGTTTTTTAAGGGGCACAACTTATCAACATTTGTTATATAAGGGACACAACTCATTAACACAATAGGCACAACTCATCAACATTTGTTTTATAAGGGGCACAACTCATCAACATTTGTTATATAAGGGGCACAACTCATCAACATTTGTTATATAAGGGACACAATTCATCAACATTTGTTGTTATATAAGGGACACAATTCATCAACATTTGTTGTTATATAAGGGGTACAACTCATCAACATTTGTTATATAAGGGACACAACTCATCAACATTTGTTGTTATATAAGGGGCACAACTCATCAACATTGGTTATATAAGGGACACAATTCATCAACATTTGTTGTTATATAAGGGGTACAACTCATCAACATTTGTTATATAAGGGGCACAACTCATCAACATTTGTTATATAAGGGACACAACTCATCATCATTTATTTTACAACTGGCACAACTCATCAACATTTTCATTTTTAAAGGGCCACAACTCATCAAAATTTGTTTAACATGAGGGACACAACTCATCAACAAAATGTTAGATAAGGGGAAAACATTTTGTTTAATGAGATGCAAAACATCAAAATTTTGTTATTTAAAAGCCGCAACTTCTCCAAATTTGATTAAACATGGGGCACAACTCATCATCATTCTGTTTCATAAGGGACACAACTAATAATCGTTAAATTAGAGGCAAAACATTGTTATATATGGGGCACAACTCATACACATTTGTTTAAAAGGGGCACAACTCGTAAACATTTTATTGATAAAGGGGCACATTTCATCAAAATCTTTGTGAACAAGGGGCAAAATTCATCAACATTTTGTTAAAAAGAGGCTCAACTCATTAACAGTTTGTTTTTAGAGAAATTGATAGGACTGGTTGCAATATTTCTGATTGCCAGTTTCCACAAAATGGTCAGACAACAAGTTTCAAATACAATTATAAAACCCCTTTTTTTTAAAAAAAACAACAACAGAAGAAAAAGAATTGAATGAAAAAAGTTGACCTCAACCATTAGAGTTATCCATAAAGAAGAGATAGGCACTATCCATCAAATCTAACGAGACATTGATGGTTTTGCAAAGTCCAATTAAGACAGATTGTTGACAAGTTTATCATGTTTTTGATGCTTTTTACTACTGATGAAAACTGATTGATTCCACATTATTGGCATTTTCAGGTGTAGGAATACACTGCCAAATATCTAAGCTTGTTCTTTAGGATGAAGATATTTACCAAAACACTGCCTTTTAACAAGTCCACAGTCATTTAAAGAAGGCATTCTTATGCAATATCTTTAGCAAGCAGTGCATTTTGTAGTTTGTTTTTTGTTTGTTTGCCTGCGTTCATGATTCTTTTTTATCCTTGAAGGATGTCTTTTTAATGAGACCTTCACCTCACTGTTAGTTTATTTAAGCTGGGTTTACACATTGATCAAGTTGTACAGCGTATGCCAAAGATGGCCTCAGAGGGACTCCGTTGGCAAAATTCGACTGAAACGCTGGTGGTGGTGAACTTAGCGGAATGCTTGTCCAACTGAGGCCAAAAGGCACCTGACATAATGAACACAATAATTACATCGCTTAGGGCTAGCATAAGTGAACTTTCCACAACCCATAACTAAGGTGAACTTTGGACAGCAGATCCTAACTGTAAGCCTGACGATATACAAGTTCCAACAATGTTCCATGGCTAAATTTACCACCGCCAGCATCTCAATTGTCTTTGCAAACTTAGGCAAACTCCATACAACTAAATCAACTTAATCAAGCGTTCATATTATTAACAAATGGAGCACAACTTACACTTACGTTTATTTCCAAAGGAAGAAGTTATTGCAAATTTTCAACAAACATCAACACTTATAAACAATTTTTCGAGCGGGGCTGGAACTTTGCCAAAACGTTGGTAAAATCAGTCCAAGCGTCTAGGTGACAACCCAGCTTAGGTTGGGGTCTTTTTATGGGTATTTTTAATTATTTTAGGGTTAGAAATAAGCCAACCCGTCTCAAAACGAAGGCTTTTCATTGTTTTGTTAACATGAACTCTGGTTGCCATTTTGTCTACTGAGCACACCTTCTGACATCATTCATATAAACCTAGTATGCTAATTTAGGTTACACAAAACCTTTATCATAAATGACAATTTTGCTTCACAATTAACATGCATTTGCAAACACATAAAAAAGTTTGAGTTATTAATCATTGGCCCCCATTACATGCATATATTATGCTCCATGAATATTTGGCGGTTACATCTTTTCATGTGGTAACAACATAACAAGATTAAACAGATAAAGATTGAAGAAATGAATGAATTAAAATTGACATATATGACTTCTTAGAAATAATTTTTTAACAAGCTTTAAATTCATAACAATTAACACGTTTAAATGCATTTTTTACTTAATTGATTACATGAGCAAGCCATTTTGAACTACCAAAATGCATTCTTTGAGGCAATAATGTCAAAGAAATATGACAGATTTTATAAACTAGACCACCCAACTGCTTGTCTGTTATCTTTCGGTCAAAAAAGGGGCATAACTCAAAAAATTATTAGAGCCAGAGTTATGTGCCTATACATCATACATGTGCCTTTTGCCTCTGGCAACATGTGTACAAAGTTCCTTTTTAATATCTCGAAAGGTTTCTTAGTTATGGCCAATGTTGAAAGATGTACTCTTACTCCCAAATAAGATTTACCACAATTAATGCAATTGTTTAATATATCAAAATGGATGAATAAATGTCGAAAACAATGGTTCTAATGTAGGATACCGAGTTCAATTTGAAAGAAAGGTGCACAAAACACTGTATTTCTACCTTATGAGACGAAAAAAAATTCAATGTCAGCTTTAAGATACACTGTTACAATATTGTGATATCAGTAATAAATATTTTCCATAAATGCATTATTTAGTAAGTAGTTCAATGTTTATCACTCAAAATTTATGTTTGTTATACATGTGTATGTATTGATCTTGAAAAAAAGTGACACTTAAAAATGTGGCAGGACAAGGGTGAGCTATCACAATACTTTTTACTTACCAAAAAAATGAGCTAAAAAGGATGTGCATTCAACAACTGTTAAATTGAAGCTATGACATTAGAAACAATGCCTAAAACGGTGAAAACTTTATGTGAAGGCAAATGACCTTGGCTGACCTTAAGCTGTCAACGCGATACAGAGTAGGCGTAAATAATTTGTAAATAGCAGTTAAAATGTATAAATTATGAAACACCTAAAACACCTTGATTTTTAAGTTTGCTGAAATGTGAGATTTAATTTGTAAGTCTGTCATGAAGTCAAAACTTGAGAAATATAGAGCACTTCTGCAACACATACTCTGTCAATTTGTACAAGAAACATGTGTTACAAAATTATAATAATTTAATGAGTGCTCCATAGACAGAAAATGCAACAAAATATCACATTGTAATTTTATTCATTGAATGTCTAGAAGGTTACAGGATGAAACCTTTGGTAAAAGTTATGGCAAATATCATTTTAAAGGGGTGTAACTCCTGCAAACATCTAGCCAGAGTTAATTGTGATCAAGCTAATTGTAAAACTGAAATTTGTATCTACAAAATTTAAATGGTGTGCTATTATAGTCAAACCCCGTTTGCTCAAACTCCCAGGGACTGGTGAAAATACCTCAAGCCTCGGAAAATACAAGCCAAGCGGGATTGTTTACCATTAGAATAAAGAAATCAATCTAGTTCGAGCCAAAGAGGAATTCAAGCCAAGCCAGTTCGAGCCAAATAGTTTCGGCTGTATTATAATTTAAATCTTATGCAAATATCTTCAATCAGGATTCTGAGTATGTTCAATTTTTTTGTGCCATCATTTATGACAAGGGAAAAAAAACATGGCTATAAACATATTTAGATTTGAGAAAAAAAAAAATAAGATAAAAGGAAATGTTTTATGAAGAAATGTTATTAAACTAGTTAGTGTACTTCTATTAAAGTTCTTTTTTAGTGAATGCATAATGCCTACCAGTTGGTTGTTTGAAAGTGAACTTAACAAGGCTTGGGGAAAATGCAACATTGTTATGTTCCCCCTGCACACAGGTTTTATTACAAAGCAGTTCACGAACTACAACTGCAATTTGCAATTCCTACAACATGGTTTTCTTTCAAACACCTTGTTTTACTCTTGTCTAACACTTCAAATACAAACACCTTTTGATATTTCAGGCAAAACAATCTGTAAGAAATGCTTTAAACATTTTTGCAGATGTAATTTTCTAATCCTTAAAGAGCACTCACAGAGGTATGAAAGCTATGCTTTGCACAATTATTACAGATGGCAGAGGTTGAATAATTTACTCAACAAGAGAGCCACTATGGCTCTGTATCACTCGCCTGGCTGAATCAGTTCCCCCAACCCCAAAAGAAGTACAGTCAAGCCTAACAGTTGTTAGATATCTAACAGAGCCATAACTCTACAATAAAATAATAATCTGTCAAGAAAGTGTCGAGGGTATGCATAACTTGGTCTTTTAGCAATCAGTCAGATTGCTTGCCCCGCTGGTAGCAATGTTCTAACAAAGCTTAACAAGAGCATTGCAAGTGTATTGCCAATGTTTGTCTGTTTTTCTGGTCCACCAAGGGGCAAAGCTCCACAAAAACTTTAAATGCAGCTGCAAGGAAAGGCATGGTAGCCATGCGTATTGTCACTGGTAAAGTGTGTATTGGTAAAGTGTGTTTCTTATAAAATGATTAACTGGTAAAGTGTGTACTTATAAGGTCTTTACCGGTCAAGTGTTTACTGGTTATATTTGTATCTGGTAAAGTGTGTACTGGTAGTTTGTAACTGGTAAAGTGTGTACTGGTAAAGTATGTCACTGGTAAAATGTATACTGTAAAGTGTGTCAATGTTAAAGTGTGTCACTGGTAAAGTGTGTCACTGGCAATGTGTGTCACAGGTAAAGTATGCACTGGTAAAGTGAGTCACTGGTAAAGTGTGTTACTGGTAAAGTGTGTACTGGTAAAGTGTGTCTCTAGTTAAGTGAGTCACTGGCAAAGTGAGTCACTGGTAAAGTGTGTCACTGGTAAAGTGTGTCACTGGCAAAGTGTGTCACTGGTAAAGTGTGTACTGGTAAAGTGTGTCACTGGTAAAGTGTGTACTGGTAAAGTGTGTTTCTTATAAAATGATTAACTGGTAAAGTGTGTACTTATAAGGTCTTTACGGGTCAAGTGTTTACTGGTTATATTTGTATCTGGTAAAGTGTGTACTGGTAGTTTGTAACTGGTAAAGTGTGTACTGGTAAAGTATGTCACTGGTAAAATGTATACTGTAAAGTGTGTCAATGTTAAAGTGTGTCACTGGTAAAGTGTGTCACTGGCAATGTGTGTCACTGGTAAAGTATGTACTGGTAAAGTGAGTCACTGGTAAAGTGTGTCACTGGTAAAGTGTGTACTGGTAAAGTGTGTCTCTAGTTAAGTGAGTCACTGGCAAAGTGAGTCACTGGTAAAGTGTGTCACTGGTAAAGTGTGTCACTGGCAAAGTGTGTCACTGGTAAAGTGTGTACTGGTAAAGTGTGTCACTGGTAAAGTGTGTACTGGTAAAGTGTGTCTCTAGTTAAGTGTGTCACTGGCAAGGTGTGTTACTGGTAAAGTATGCCACTGATAAACTGTGTACTTTTCAAGTGTATCACTGGTAAATTGTGTACTGGTAAAGTGTGCACTGGTAAAGTGTGTCTCTAGTAAAATGTGTCACTGGTAAAGTGTGTATGCCTTGAATGACATCTATCATTTATTTTAAGCCCAGATAACACAATCGCTTCCTTTATGTTCAATATGATAAATCACCTCACTATTATCCTCTATTTGTATTCTATGTAAACATCTGGCATTAAGTGTGCAACAGTTTGCAATGCAATCTCCATGTATAAATGTACTAAGAATCAAACAAAAACACACCAGCAGTTGTTCCCGTTGACTTAAACCTACTACATGTATTTATTTGATCAAACTTCTTGGAGCCATGTTACAAGTTGTCCATACTGGAAGCTTCCCCACCCCCCATTTTTAAAAAACAAACAAAGAAGAGGTTTCCCCCCATAAAGAAACTATCACTGTCACTTTTTATAAGACTGCAACCTACATCTTCAGCCAATGAAATTGTAGATAGGCTTGATCATTATTTATTTTTTAACTTTCACGGGTATAAAAAGGTCTGCCTACTCATCGATACACACTCAGATTTTGCTTTGACGATGTGTCAGCCAATGAGGTCAGTTAGATGACCTGAAATAAAATCTTCATGATTAAGAAGGGCTTGTTCAATACACTCACTCTGCCCAACCTTAATCATTAAGGTTTTACTTCAGGTCATTTAAATGTTACATGAGAAAGATCCGTTCACTTAGCCAAAGGTAAAACCCTGAAACTACATTTGGTGCCCTACAACTACTGACATACAAAAAGTACAAAATTCATAAAATGTAAAATTGTCGAAAAAAACAAACCATAATTCTACCTAGAGAGTGTATTATCTTGGATTCAAGATAAAACTGCAAGAAAATCATAATGCATGTTCATGCATTTGTCAGCTTTAATGTGTTTTACTTGGAGCTGATTAATGCCAACAATACGCCACATGTTGTTATAATCTAACCACCGTCATGATCTTAGGCTTATCAGCCTTCAGTAGCCTGACAGTTTCTGCTACTGTCTGGAAGTCATAGATGTCACATATGTTGCTGAAGACATAATTCCGGGTAAAGTTGAAGCTTTTATGATGGATGGGTTGCTACAATGCCCCTCTTAACCTTTTGGCAACTGAAAACACTCTAGAACTAACCCAATCTACATGCCAAATATATGTACCATCATATCCTATACAAGGTTTCTCATGAGACATTTACTTCCTCCAACCCATCAATAATAAAATTGGAGGGCTTAATGCATGATGGTTACATAGCTTCAGATAAGGGTCGTAATTGGTAAATACCCTTAAAAATATACTAATAACGATATAATATCAAATATCTGTTAATATGAGTACGAATATAAATTGTTTAAAGGTCTAAAAAAAAGTTGTTTATAGTCACCCGACCATCCCTATCTATATGTTACCGACTCATTTTGTTTTATTGCCCAGAAAGAACAATGCGGTATCAAAAAAAAAATGTCTAAAAATATGGCTACTTTGCTACCTTCACACTTTTGATTTATTTTAGCATTAGTTCTTGTTCCATATGACTACAAAAAATGCTCTTTGACAGAAATTTAAGATCTTTTTATACCCTAAGGGCATTAAATTTTATGTATTGTCTATTTGGGGCGCCCATCAAAGTCAAACCAATTATAATTTTTATTTTAATGTAAAGGTAGCAAGGCTTTTTAAAGTTTATTGAGTTACTAAGGCAATTTATTACACAATCAAACTTACCGAGATTATTATGCCTACAAACACTGTCACCAAGTTTCTTCAAGCTTTGATAATAAATAATAAAAAAAGTTATGGTCTGCATATAAAGACATTAAACTACTATTTTGTACATGTAAAAAGGCATAACTCTTAAAGTTATAATGTATTTTACCTCAAGATCAAACTTGACTGAGACATAAAGCCCACACACACTGCCACTAAGTTTCATCATGATTGAATAATAAATAATTTAGTCATGTCTGCACAATGCATAAAACTTCTATTTTTTAAACATAAAAGGGGCATAACTCTATGGTTACTGATGCAATTTACCCGGCAATTGAGCTTGACTCACTAACACTGTCACTAAGTTTCATTATGATTGGATAATAAACATTTATGATATTATCTGCTGACACAGCTGCCAACGCCAAAAGTAACACCTCCGTGATGCCTTAAGAGGCGACACAAAAACACACCATATACATATATGCAGACTGTTATTGGTAGCATAAAAGTGTTTACCAATTTTTGCAAACATCTCTATAATTATCAAGAATATAAAATGTTATATACACCTCTTGGAATAGAAAAATATGCATTCAGAAATTATTCTGAAGAAACACAACCTGTCAACCTCAACCGTATCTCTTCATAATCAACTGTTTAAAATCAAAACCACATTAAAACATGTGGAATATATTCTGCAGACAATTAAGACTTTAAGATTTCCAAGGAAATGTAGCACACTCCCAGTGGGGTGTTAGTAAAATATGCATCCTGCAACAAATTGTTAAAGTGCAGTTTGCAGTACTGTGTTAAAAACTAGTTCTATTGTTGATGGCAAAATTTAGTTGTTATTATCATCAGACATTCTTGGTAAAATTATGTCTGGTTCAAACATACATGTTTAAGTGAAATAGTCATGCGTACTGACAGAGCTAATATTTGAAAACTTGTGGAAATTTTCTATCCAGAGACAAGGGAAACAACTGTTGTATTCATCAGTAAAAGGGCAGCAACTCTTAAGCACATTAATGTCGTACATGATTCTGAACTTATAATATTTTACGTAACACACCACTAGAGGACATGCAACAGTTATTTCATGATTAAAAGTAAGTCTAGAACATGATACCAGTTGATGAGACAGTTTTTCATGAATAATTGAGAGAATAAAATAATGGCTGACATTAACTGAACATCATCACCCAGTAACCCAAAGTAGCATCAATCATACGGTTCCCAGCACAAGGGCAGGGATTGTCTGACATAACTTTGTTAAAGCATTAGTGCAAAACAAAGTGGGTGCCAGTAAAAATCCTCAGAGTACTGATAAGTTGTCCCAAAGAAGGACAAACGTCATTGTGCATATAGTGATGCTAACAGGATTTCCACATCATGTAATAACTACATCTGCTTTGATCTAGTTGAACACAGGCAATTGCCTTATGTGGTTAACAGTAAAGTATGCTTTATATGGGGTAACAGCTTGATATGGCATATGTGGGGTAAAAGTAGGGCATGCTTTGTCTGGGGTAAAAGTAGGGCATGCCTTTTGTGGGATAACAATAGATGTTGCCTTATTTTAGACATACCTTATGTGGGGCAACCGTAAGGCAT